>NC_141693.1:1443628173-1444228173 GCF_964263255.1 Lissotriton vulgaris
GTGCTGCTTTGAACAGCACCCGCCGCAATGTAAAATATGCATGTTTAACTTTGGCATGCACAACTTGACTGGCACCACGTGGTGCCTGTCAACTTGTGCATACAAAAGCAGGGGGGTACCATAGGTACCCCCATGTGCACCCCGACCCGCCCAACACCCTGGAGGCTTGCAATGGGTCCCCAAACACAAAAGACCACATGCTTTTCCACGGCAGAAAAGCCGCTGTGGAAAAGCATGCTTCGGCCTTCATCATAATATGGCTGGCAGTGTCTTGCAGACACCGCCACCATATTTGGGTACACACACAACGGATCAGCGGCGGACGGACTTGACGGCTGCCGCTGATCCCACCGCCATCTTAATGTGGCTGGTGGTGTTGTCGCAGTCCAAGGTGGTGAATCCGCTTCCTCCAGGCCCGGTGTAAGTTTATACCCTGACAAAGGAGAGAACCACTCAGTGTGTTTTCACAACTGAATTTCGCTCAGGATGGAATGGTCTAGAGTACCGCAATGCAACGCCCAAATTGGCCATAGCCTCTTTGTAAGCTTGAGAGCTAAATGCAAGACCCTGATCAGAATGTAGAGTTCTGACTGCGAATGTGCTGATAAAGACTGGCAATTCATTTATAACAGTTCGAGCGCCAGCTGAGCTCTGAGGCCACATCCAAAGGAACCATGTCTGCTTGTAGATAGTATAATTCTGTCTAACAATGGTGTCTGTACTGGACTGGCTACGCCTTAGTCACATATCTGGCGGCGTTCTGTGCTGCGATCTCTACTGCAGTCTATGCAGTCAATGACAAACATATGAATGTAAGCATTCACTCCAGGCCACCGGTATGTCTCCTTTACAGTTAATATTGTTTTAGAGATTCCTTGATGTTTCATACCCTCTCCCAAATGTGCTTTGTATATCAAAGCTACTCTACGTTTCCTGTTTGGAATTATCCTATCCCCCACTCCAGGGATTCAAGCAAAAGGAACTCTGTTTGCATCAAATATATATGAGTATTTGAGTGGAAACGTACAAGGTAACACTGCCCCGCTGCCTTTTCATGTAACACTGACAGCCAGCATTATTTCGCTGTCTATTTTCATTTTTGAACGAGTGATTGCAGCTATGGACGCCGTTTGCACAGCTGCCTTTGCGGCTTCATCAGCCAATGAATTCCCTTCAGTGTGAATGTCATCACGTTGATGACTCAGCGTGTGTATCACATGAGTGTTTCGTAGTCCTTCTCGTAAGTGAACTACTTGTTCCCAAAGCATTTTATGCTTGATTGTGCCATCTTTTGCATCTTTGAAACCATTTTGAAGCCAGTTTTGCAAGTATTCATTGAAAGATTGTACACAATAATACCAATCGCACACTATGAGTGTGGGGAATTTGCTCTCCGTATTCTCAAGTGCCATCTTGAATGCTTGTAGTTCAGCTCGCTGAGCTGTACAATCTCCAAAGGATTGAGTTTTAGTGACCATTGGTCTAAATTTTCCATCACGCAAACGACCTTCAACCATTGTGCATGCCGCACTATATGCTTGTTTATTCCCCCTTAGCGGGTTGAGCTGATCCTTCAGTATAAATTATACATTCATACTGGTCAAGAGGGAGAATTTCAGTAGGCAGAGGACATTCTAGTTTGTATTGTAGAAATGCTTGTGTTTTTAAATAAGGATCAAAAACGTATTCAACATCTGTTGCAGTAAGAGAATTAACCCTTTGTATCCATCTTGGATGTAAAGCTTTAGCATTAGGAATGCTTGCTTTTGTCACTGCTTCTAAGGCAGGTACAGGTGTCACGACCATAATGCGCTTTCCCTGTGCGAGAGCTCTTTCTTTTGCTACAGCAGTTTGAACGGCTGTCAGAATTTTTTCTGTAGAAGTGGTGAAGTAGAAGTGAATTTCATTTCTGCTTGTGTGTACAAGTGTGATTTGTATGCTATTGGTACTTTTTCACCTGGGTCAAAATTTAAGTATGTGAATCTGCATTTTCCTGGAATGATTCGGATCACTTAGTTGCGTATGTTTGCGCGAGTTTGCAAATGTTTAGTTGCCAACATGTCTGTTTGCAATGAACTCAAAATTTCTGTGTGTTCTTGTGTCCAATTTACTGTTTTAAAATCAGGTTTGATTAATTTGTAGGGAGGTTTAACCCTTTCTGCGTAATTTAGAATGTAAGTCCTTCCAAAATTCAGGAAACCTAGAATCAATTGTAAGTTTTTCAGCGTTTTTGGAGGCTGGAGCAGCGCACACTTTTCTAAAAAGTTGGCTGCCATGCTTTTGCCTTCACTTGATAATTCATAACCTAGGAAAAGGACGTTGAGGTGGGCAGTTGTTGATTTCATGAAATTGAATTTGTCACCCTCGGAGTCGAATCCAAGTATAATGGTGTTCACCCTGTTCAAGTGCCTATCCAAGTCATCGTCTGTCAGATAGATGTCATCGACATATGACAATGCCTCGTCATCATAAGTTTGTAGTAACTCTGTTACCCTTGCTGAGAATAACCCAGGACTATTCTTGAATTCCTGAGGGAGACAACAGAAGTGACGCTGTGTCCCCATTATTGAGAAAGCAGTCTATGACCTACTTTTTGGTAATATGTTTTGAAAGAAGAACCCATTTGAAAAATCTAATGTCGTTTTAAATTTTTTATGCACACTGTTATTCATTAAAGCGGTACTGTGTGCATTCTGCACTGCAAATGGTTTGCAACAAGAGTTTAGATGTCTGTAAACCAATACTAGATGAAATGTATTGTATTGTTTGGAGACAGGAAACAAAGTATTGTTCATTGATGAGGTGCATGTTTCAATCACCCCTTGGTATTCAAGTTGAACTAAGATCTCCCTGACCTGTTTTTTAGCTTTTTTTTTTGAAAAACCTTTATTTACAGTTGCAGTATTACATTTGCTGGCCTACAACCTCAGGGGCCGGCCGTCGCTAAAACAAGACTGTAGCATAATATACACTGATACACAGCTCTTCAGCCGACAACCCGGGGGTCCGGCAGCGATTCAGCATACTGTTTTGAAAGCATATGATATTGCACAGGATAAATTGAGGTTTTGCATTTTAAACATATATAAATTAACCAAAAACAAAAAAAACAAAAAAACAGCAAGGCAAAAAAGACTATACGGTGAGGTTCCTTCTCAAGAGGGGAAGAGCCATATCAAGAGAAATATACACGAATGTAAGTAGATGAAGCCATGGGAAGGGGGGGAAGGGGGACCGGAAGCAGGCTATCACAGCATCAACGAGAATTTACATGGTACAAGGAATGTCAGGCTATGGGGACTGCGACATTTCCGGGAGATCTACAAAGGGAGGAGTACAGATCTCTCCATGATATAGGTTCCACTGATTCCAAATTCTCCCCCACTTCTTGGCTCTATACACAGTTTTTTCTCTAAACATGCACCAGCCCATGTTTTCTTTCCAAGCTGAGACCATAGGTGCTCTTTGGGACCCCCAGAGTTGCGCTATGTCTCTCTTAGCCACCATATTCCCAAGGGTAGCCCATTTCATCTGTGCCACAGTATAATCGTTTGGCTCCCACACATTCAGTAAACAACGTCGGGCTTCAGGCAACAGCGAGACTCCCGTAACTTCCTTCATGAGAGCATGCACACGATTCCAAAATAACACCACATCAGGGCACTCCCATATGATATGGAGGAAGGTACCCATCCTACCACACCCACGCTTACGCAACCCGTCCACAGAATAACCCATACGCAGCAGCCGGGTACCTGTTATATAGATACGGTGTAGAATCTTCAATTGCACCAGCCGGAGACGGGCCGGAATCGCGACCTCTTTAGGAGAAGATATAGCAGCCTGCCAATCCTCATCATCCAGCTCCAGTCCATCCCCGGTCCAAGCCTCCCGAAGCTGCAGGAGTAGATCCGTTCGATCATTATTTATATATTATGGAAATAGTGCTATCCGGGACATGTCCGTCAAGCACCCTATTTTCAAGAGGAGAAGATTCCGGGATCAAAGTTCCGGCCGGGAAAACCGAACCAAGTGCGTGTCGGATCTGCATGTAACGGAAAAACTCCCTATCGCTCAGCGCATGTTCCTCAAAGGTCTTGATCCGATCTTTGACCCAAAGATCCCCAACCTTGCTGATGCCGATGAGGTCCCACTTCTCGAAGCCCTTAGTTGTCCACAAACTACCCAATTTTTCAGAGACGTATAGCGGAGTCTCTCGAGTCAATCTGTCCGACCACCCCATAGCTGCGTTCGCGCTACACCACACCCGCACCCCAACCCCGGTGGGTCCAGTTAAGCTCCTGCCAGTCGATTTGGAGTATAGCGCCCTGTTGTAGTTCCCTCCTGGGAGCAGCCATTTATCCATTTCGAATGCAGGGTTTGGCATAGGGCCGTACATGGCATGGTTGATTGCACTCAATTGGGATGCCCAGTAATAACGTTTGATGTCCGGCAACGCGATGCCCCCATCGTACCAGGGCAGTGTCAATTTCGCCAGGGCGATGCGAGGGCGCCCGCTCCATATCAGTTGCCTCTGTAGGCTCTCTATCTCGAGAAAATAGCTGGCAGGTACGAGATCGAGCGTATTTTGGAGGACATATAAAAATCGGGGCAGGGACATCATTTTGAATAAAGCTGCCCTCCCAACCAGGGATAACGGCAGGCCGCACCAAGCCGCTAGTCGGATTTAAGCCGGAGAAGCGCAGGCAGCAGGTTGCATTCATATCGAACCGCAGGGTCCAGCGATATGTAAATCCCCAAATATTTAAAGCCGGTTTGCGATATCTGTATCGGGCAGATACGCAGCAAAGGTGGTACCGCCCCCGTAAGCGAATAAACACTAGATTTAGCCCAGTTAATCACAAGGCCGGAGTTCTTACCGAATGAGCTAAGTACATCAAACAGTACCCCCAATGACATCTGAGGGGAAGTGTGGTACAAGAGGATATCGTCCGCATATAGTGATATGCGGTCTTCAAAGTCGGGGGCCCATCTAATGCCTTTGAGCGACGGTTCCCATCGCAGCCAAGCAGCTAGGGGTTCTAAGGCAAGCGCAAAGAGCAGTGGTGATAAAGGGCATCCCTGTCGCGTGCCCCCCCAGAGAATAAAGGATTCCGAGACCCTGCCATTAACAACAACCTGGGCCAGCGGATCCTCATAAAGGAGTTTGACCCAACCGATGAACCCTGGGCCAAAATCGAACTTCGCGAGAGCCACCCACAAGTCGAAGGCCATTGTGGCATCCAAGGAGACCAAGATGGCCGGCTCCCGTAACGACTCTGCTCTCGCGAGGACGCCATGAAGGCGACGCAGGTTCAGCGCGGTATTGCGATAAGGAATGAATCCGGACTGGTCCGGGTGTATCAGGTCACCAATCACCTTAATTAGCCGGTTTGCTAGCAGTTTCGCCAAGATCTTAGGTTCGGCATTCAAAAGTGATATCGGTCTGTAAGACGCACATAGGTCCCGGGGTTTCCCGTCTTTATGAATTACGACAATGGACGCAAGTCTCTGGTCTCGGGGAAGGGACCCGACATCTTGTGACTCCAGAAACATCTCATGAAGATACGGCGCCATTTCGTCCGGACACAGCTTATACAATTCAATGGGGATGCCGTACGGGCCTGTAGCTTTTCCCGAGTGGATGGAGCAAATAGCGAGGGCTATTTCATGGTTGGAAAATTCCGCCTCCATAAGCTCTCTGTCAGAATCATCAGACAAGCAAGGCAATGCGATATCCCTAAGCAATAAATGTGAATCCTCCTCCGGTCTGTCTGGGACTGGCGCATACACCGTTTGGAAATGATGTGCGAAACCCTCCACTATCTCCCCAGGATCAACCATACGCATTACATCCGCTCTCTATATAACAGGCACAACGCGGTTCAGTCTTTCCTTCTTGTCCAACCAGGCAATCAACTTTCCCGCTTTATCTCCCACATCATACAGTCGCCCCTGTTGCTCACGACTCAAGGCCTTGGCAGCGTCAGTCACCAGGGCTCTATAGTCAAACTGTTTAAGGTTTAAAGCATGCAGCTTATCCTGCGTGACCCCAGATTCCAACTCTACCTCCAAGGCAGTGATTTCAGCCTCCAGTCGTACAACCTCCTCATTCTTACTTTTCTTAGAACAGGCAATCAATGACAGAGTTTGACCCCGGATTACCGTTTTGAAGGCTTCCCATAGCGAAATGGAGGAGGACACCGATCCAACATTTTCAGCAAAATAATGATCAATGGACCTGACCATGCCCGCCCGGGTTTTAGGATTACGGAGATGCCAGGGATTAATCGGGGCCACTCGACCCCCGGCTCCCAGCTGAACATCAATAGAAAGCCATAGTGGGGAGTAGTCCGAAATACCCCTGGCCAGGTGTCTAACCTCTCTCACTGAGACGGTCTGCGCGGCCGCATAAGGACATAATGGAGCCTAGCAAGGCTCCCGTGTGCCCCCGAATGAAAAGTGTACTGTGCCTGTCCAGGGTGCGTCAGCCTCCAACAATCAACCAGACCCAGTGTATCCAGGAAGTTACCTAGCCAAGATTGCGACCTCGCAAGATCCCTAGGGGGGCTGCGATCCTCTCTCCCACAGACAACAGAGTTGAAATCTCCACCCACAAGCAAAATCCCTACCCACAAGCAAAATCCCTTCGGGGAACCCCAACACCACCTTCCCCAAATCAGCAAATGTTGTAGTTTGAAAACCTGGCGGAACATACACGGAGAGTATGGAAATTGTCTTCCCCTCCCATCTGACAATAATAGCGGCATACCGTCCCCTTTCATCTAGGATAGTATCATCCACTTCCAAGGGGAGGGAGTTCCTAACAAGGACACCAGCCCCCCTCGACCCAGTGGTGAACCCCGAGTGTGCGACTAGACGATAACCTCGCCTATTCATTGCGTGGCATGTGTTCCCTATCAAGTGCGTTTCCTGTAACAACACTATATCAGGGGAAAGACATTTAAAAAACTGTAGCACTATCCCCCGTTTTATCCTGTCTCCCAAGCCATTGACATTCCAACTTAGTACCCTCAACCCCCTACCCCCATCCCAGGAATGAAGGCGGATTCCCCCTAACAGCAAAAAGGACACGAAAGCCAAAATATGCAAAGATACATTGCCTCTAAAACAATGCAAAACAGAAAAAAGTTCCCCCCACACCCCCCAAGAAAACCCGGGAACACATTCCCCCACCCTGCACCCCTGCGATATTCCAAAAAACCACCCCAACTTGCAGTGTGCCTGTCGCCCTAACCTGAAACTAGTCTACAAAAAGAGAAAAAAACACCCCAGTAGGAGGAAGAGTCACGTCTTCCCTGCCGCCTCTGGGTATATGCCATTATATTTACAAACAGAAAAAGTCAACAAACCACTGCTGCAAAGTCCATGTACTGCACGCGCCGGTCATCACTCTCTCCTCTTGTTCCAATGGGCCACCATCTGCACCTCCAGATTGCTTCGTGTGGTCTCGATGCGTCGGTAGAGTATCCAGCCAGTCACTAACGACCTCAGGCCGATCAAAAAAGAGCGCTCGTTCATTGTATTCAATGCGTAGTCGGGCAGGGAAGAGCATAGCGTATTTCAAGCCCATGTCTCTCAATCTCCGTTTCACCCCCATAAATCCCATACTCTGCTTCTGTACAGATTGGGTGAAGTCTGGGTAGAAGCTGACAGTCACATTCTCGAATTTCGTGGGGCCATTGGCCCTCGATGCTTGTAGAATGGCGTCTCTATCCCTGAAATTGGAAATTCTGGCTATTATGGGCCGTGGCGGGACGCCTGGTTTGTGTTTCCCGCCTGGAACTCTGTGGGCATGCTCCACCGCAAAAAAGTTACTGAGGCCCTTAGGGGCGAGATGATTCAGTATCAGGTCCTCCACAAGGAGATCCGTCGTCAATTCAGTGGACTTCTCCGGAACCCCGATGATACGTACATTGTTGCGCCTCGATCGACTTTCGAAGTTATCCAGCCGGTGGGCAAAGAAATAATTCGAAGTTCTTAGATTACGAACCTCGGTTTGGAGGTCGGACATGTCGGTTGTAAGACTGGCGGTCTTGATATCCAGAGACTTGACCCGTTCATTGGTCTTCGCCAGATCAGTTCTGATCAAGTTGACATCAATGGCCATTGTGTCAAGCTTTAAGGCCAATGTCTCGTATTGCTGGCCCATGGATGTTTTCATGCTCGCAATGGTGCCCATTACGTCTCTTAAAGTCAACTCCTCCGTCACTGGGGAGCCATCTCCAAGCTCGTCTGAGGTTTTACCAATACCACTGGGGGATCCTTTAGGGCGAGTGTAGCGATCCATGATATTGGATTGAATGGCACCCCATCGGTGCGTGGTCTTGGTCATCCGTCTTTCACTTTCAGGCTTGTTCGCCATGTTGAGCGACGCGCCCCGAATGGGCCTTTGGGACCTGGTGTAAATGGCTCCTCGCGAATCAAACTGAGAAAAGTCAGAAGACGAGGTGCATCGTACAATCGTACAATCCAATTAGACCATGGGCCAACAAAGTCAGAGGGCAGCCGGTTTCAGTAAACAAGAACCAGAAAACGGAACCGAAGTACGTTAGGGGCATCAGTCGACTTCCACTAGCGGTTGTTGTTCAATTGCCTCCAGGTTATCTCGGGGACTCGAGTCCCGGGCTGCTCCTCGGTGTAGGCCTTCAACTGTCAGAGTAGAGTAAGTCTGGTTCACGGCATCCAAATCGATTCCTGAAAAAAGCTTTTATGTCAGCAGGGTCATGTTCGTAATAACCCGTCGTCTGTATCAGGATTCGTGGCAGGATATATGCGGGAGGCGGCGAGGGTCCCGGGAGCCCTTTGCTCACGTGACCATCTTGGATGCGTGCTTAGCTCCTCCTCCGTTTTTTAGTTTCTTGCTTAACTGGGTACTGTTTTTGTGCAGTTGGTTGATTTTTTAACTGGATTTAATGGTGAGGAGAATCCTCATCCCATCCTACATGCTTTTTGTATAATGCAGGAGCTTGGGCAACTGCTCATTTCCAGGCATAAGTATATTTTAAATGAATTGGAATACGATTAGAGAAGGCTGGCATTATGATGTCTTCGCCATGTGGGCACTCCCTGACAAATTCTGGTGGCCAGTCTTGTTCAGCTAGAAGAATGTCATAACCCTTAAAAAGTTGCTCCCAAAAGAGTCCTCTCACATTTCTTGGTATGGCTCTCTCCATCCGGAGTGTTAATTCAAATAACTTATGTAGAGGACTAACCCTGGTATCTGCAGTTTCAACTTGAATGAATATATTCAAGTCCACTGTCTTCAGAAGATCCTTCAGGTTCTGGTGAGCTATTGTGACTTCTGCCGCTCTGCCCAACATTGTCTGAGCCCTTTCTCCGGTCTTGAGTTGTGTCCTTAAGATCCTCGGCATGTCTGATTTTTAGACCTGCTACCTTTTTTTTCGGTGAATTGAGCTTTCTTGCTTTTCTGAAAGTGTTGATCATCTTTGGACTTCACATGTTCTGGCTTGTTTTCTGGCCATCCTCTTCTTTCGGATTTCTGTGACGAAGTCTGAAAGGTACGAGAGGAACGTGTATCAGTATCTTGATACCTATCAAGTTTTCTCACATCATCCTATTCCTGAGGTTATACCTCCTTTCAGAGGGCTCCTTTTGAGGAGACCTACCTCTAGAATGAGAACGCTTCTCTTTAGAAGTATGTTTGCTATTTTCCTACTTCTTTTTAAAAGAAGTAGAAGTGTTTTTAGTAAAGACCTTTTCAGGACTTTCAGACAGTTGCGGTTTCACTGGTTTCCCACCCAAACTGTCTCTGCCTAATTCTTCATAGGATTTTTCAATTATTCTGGCTAAATCTATGGTTGCTCAGTTACATCAAATTCCCTTAATTTTTGGTGGATCGCCACTGATAATATTATTGTCGAGACCTGTTTGAAATCTTTCAGTAGTTTCATACCTAAATTTAAAGCAGGCTCTGCCCCGTATTAGTTTTGAATCTGTTTCAGGACGTCTGGTATTACAGTCATGGATGTAACAGCATGCGTTTTCATGTATATAGCAGCAAAGACTGTACCCCAAGTGGTGCAGTCCTATAGATGTCGTGGGATCCCCATTGGTAAACAGATTGTTAAAATCCTGTGTTTAGGCTAGTATTAGGAAATACTGCTTCGATTTGAGTAATTTTTTGAGCATTCCAAAATGGAATTTGTTCACAATTTGCAGGTAATTTACCTATGACTGAGTGTAAAGTCTGTGGTGTAATTCTTACTGTATTCCCTTAGTGAGACTTTTGTTGGGAAATAACTTTTGTAGGTTGGACTGTGAGAGTCTGCATGACATATTGAACCAATTGTCTATAGATTTTGATTAACGCTTTTAGTTGAGCTAGTAAGTTTATATCTGACATTTTATTAATGCCAGGATGTGGTGTATAGCTGGCTAAAACCGTCCATGTTGCTCCTGGTCTACCTAGTGGACCGAGCCTGGTAATGTGATTTAAATGTTTTAGGGCGCCTTTAAACCAGAGCTTATGCTCCTGGTATGTGAGTGGAATTTCAATATCCGCTAAAGGAATGTATTCCTCCGCTGGATCCTCTTCTTTGTAGAAGTGAAACACATATGTAATTGATTTGCTTCAGGGAAGACTATCCATGAATAGAATACCTCTGTCTGGTGATAATCATGTGCCTCTATCACAAAAACTGCCCTACCACCTCTTGATGTTAGGCCATGTTGTATACGTTTTATAGTGATGGCTTTCCTTAAATTTAGAGGAATGGCTATAGCATCCTCGTCTGTTTCTTGGAAACCTGTAAAATTAAAAACTGCATCAGCTGGATCAGCCACAGCTCCACCGGTTTTGGTGTTGTTGCCCTTATTTGACATTGTTTAATAAAATATGCAGAGCAAGTTTTAAGGAAACAAAGATAATGTGCACAACATTTTGGAACACTGTATCCTTCAACTTTGAACAAACCAAAAAGCTAATACATAGGATGTTTTGTCCTACTCAGCTATGGCGGATATTATCCCTTTACCCACTCCAGACGTCTATTGGAGTATTACGGAAAAAAGAGGTCTCTGAGAAAAGCACCACTGAGTTACTCCAGTGTCTAGCGTTAAATTAGTGCCTTACATTGGGCGCCATGTAGTGTAGTTCCTATATTCCCAATAGGCACTGCACATTGGAATAATATACACTATAGAGTTGACATAGGACTGAGGTCACTATGTCTCTATCAAGTATACTTAATTGTGTGTGCTAGCTAACTCAGAGGTCACTAGAAACTTTCTTGAGTAAAGAAGAAGGGATTAGTTTCTGAAAAACGCATAAACATGACTACTTTGTTTCCCCTAGAATCGAAACACATCTTCAGAGTTGTGGAAACAATAGATAATTATTTCACTCAGTCAATCGTGCATGCTTCATTTCTACAGAGTTTGCACAGAAATAGACAGACGGGTGTTTCATTAAAAAGGTTTATTGAACAGTCTTCTTTCTCATACAAGAGATATGAACTGCTACAATCGTTAGGCAGAATGAGAAGTATAATGCGAACAGTGTAAACAGTAATATAAAATAATACTGTAATAGCATTGTCTATTGCTACGTCATATAAAAATACATACATAAATAACACAGGCTAAAATACTTAACTGGTGCTTCTAAAATACACCTACCCCAGTGTACCTAACTTATGTCTAGTGCGAGGGAAGAAGTGTTTGTCTTTTAGCATAGGTTTAGTTTTGCCAAGAATTGCCAAAGGTTTCTATAGGTTCTTATAATCTCCATACCTTAGAATGAGAGAAGTTGGTATCTCTGTATTGGGACTCAATTTCCCAACACCTCGCAAGGGGAGTCAGAAGCACTGGAGCTGGATGTCTCGGCAGGAGGATGACAGCTTCTTGGTCATTGCATCAGCTGGAGAGTTGGCTTCCTTCGGCACTTGCTGTAGCGAGCTGTGTCGTGCAAGTAGGTAGTCGAACTGCACCAAACCACACCGTGCTTTGCCATAGAAAGTGAAGGTATATTTATACTTCTAAGGTGTTTAGGAATGCCAGCTTTGACGTAAAGTCGGGCATATGATCGTCATGAATGAACCCCCTAAGATTAGATGTTCATGCATAATAATGAGTTCTTGGGGAAATCAATATTCAAGCAAGGGGAAGTCCTTGGGGCTTACGAGTCTGGTTTTCCAAGAAATCATTGTGACGTAGATGAATGGATGGAAATAGCCAAGCCTGTATTTGGGTACCATGGACTATGCCTAAATAAGGACTGGATATCTATGCCTATATAAGGACAATGTAAAATATACCTATATAAGGACATGAATCGGGAAATGCATACGGAATCTAAAATCGAACACAATAGAACCAGCAAGAACAAAGTCATAAAAGCACAGAATGAAGGCAAAAATGTTTGGGGATAACCCTGCAAGAAGGGCCAGGTCTAAAACTAATGATGCTGCGTCTTTTTTGGTGTGGTCAGGTCCAAATAAATACTTGGCACCAAGGTCTGTAGTCAGTGTGCATAAGACCATGAGTTATCTTATGCTCTATTATTTCCTCTGCTGCGCTCAGCTCTGAGGACTGTGGTAGACTACTGCCATATCACCGGGGGCAGGTCACAGTGGCCATGTTGCTCTCTACAATCCTTCCCCACTTTACTCAGATTTCTGTGGGTATATTCAGCACACAAAGTCATTCAGTCTTTCGCTAGGCTGGGGGTTTGGGTGCAGGTCATAGTGCTAGTTCTGGGGAACACTGTTTGGCTCCCCTTGGCTCATGTTGCCCTCTCACCTCATGACTGGGTTATCACGGTGGACATTATATGGTGATACCTCGCCTTCAGTTGCTGGCAAGTGAACCCATCTCCTAACGTTGTGTCCAGCTCTTTACAGCTCCCTTCTTCATCTTCTCCACTCCACTCCGGGCTTCTACTTTTTTTAACCATGATATCTTCATGGTCACTGTCTCCTCACCTTTATGAGCAGTCACCATTGTGCCTGATATGTTTGTTACCTTCCATGTTCCAGGCTCCTAGGGTGAGCAAAACTTCCATTCTGGACAGCTGTCTCTCAGGATTGCATAGTCCCGTGGTTCTAAATGGAGATGGCAGGTTCCCCGCTGCCGGCTTGCCTTTGTGTTCATCTTTGTCTCCTTGCTTGTGGGGTTGACGGGAATGATGTCCCGTTGACGCACTTTCAACTTTTCGAGCCCATGGCGCACAATTGGTTGTTCCAGGTACTCCCGTAGGAATTGGTTAATCTACTCTCTGGGTCAGGTTTTTGATGGATGGCAATCCTCAGCACCTTGTTCAAAGTTTGCATAAAACACTTGACATCGCAGCTGGCCTGCGGCCACTGAGGGGTAATACGTAGATGTTGTATGCTGAGACGTTGTAGGAGTCTTTGGAATTTAAGACCTTGTAATGGCAGACCGTTGTCCGTTCTAATCTCCTCTGGGAGACCAAACAAGACCAGGACCATCTCTCATGCAGGGCTAATGTTAGGAAATGCTGTTGACTCATCTAACTTCACAATAGGGTATTTTGAATAACTGTTTGTTATCACAAGGGTGGTGCACCCATCTGTGAAAAGGCCAAAGTCTAGGTAATCTTTCGTAGAGCTTCACTTTGTTCCTTCATGATGACTGGTGCCAGGTCCTCCAGACTGCTGGTTACTTGGCAGGCCTCACACTGTTGTACAATATCATTTACAGCTCAGTCAAGTCCGGGGAACCACACCATTGGTCACAGATGGCTTGTGTTCTTGGAAGCCTCTTGGTGTCCTCTGTGAGCTATCTCTATTATTTGGACTGTTAGCCCTGCTGGTATGATTATGCAACACACTCATACCTGTCTGAAGTGGAGCTTAGCTCATGCCTGACCTTCCAAAGTTGCCTCCTCCGCTCCTTGTCATGGCTTCCCCATTGGTTGGCGTCTTGCAAGAATGTGCTTCAGTCTCTCATTTATAACTTTGCTGTCACTTTTCCAAGTACTGCATCCTCATTGGTGCCCTGACTGATTTCCTAGAGTCTCAGTGCTCTTGGGCGTGCTTTCTTGCTTAAGATTCAGATGCATTCCTCAGTCCATCTTGCAACCTCCTCCCCTTGCTGTTCCTCGGAAACAGGTGTTGAGAGAGGAAATCAGATGTGTTTCAGAAACACTGCTGGTACACCACTTCAAACTGATACTGCTTGAGCTGTGTCTCCCACCATTCTAGCCTGGGAGGGGATGGGGTGCCATGCCCTTGAGTAGCGGTACCAGTGGCAGATGGTCTTTAACCACACGGAAAGGTTGCCTACTGAGGTACAGGTGGAAATGGCCACAAGCCCATTTGATACCTGTGGCTTCTCTTTCTATTTGGGTGTATCTGGTTTCCGATGGGGTGAGTTCTCTGCACTGCAAAAGTGAGCAGTGCCCACCATCACAGTTCCACCTCCTGGGTCAACACTGTCCCCAGCCCACTGAGCTGGCATCAACAAGGAGCTCTGTTCTACATTTGTGGTCAAAATAGTCCATTGTCTACTTGCTGAGGAGTGGGGTCTTGACATGTTAGAACAATTCGTCCTCCATGGGACCCAGGCCCACCAGGCATCAGCCTTCATCAGAGCTCTGAGAGGTTCTGCGATTGTTGCCAAGTTGGGGATGAAATGCCCGCAATATGTGGCCATTCACAGGAAACTGCAGACTTCGGTTGCATTGCAGGGGGCAGGTGCTTGATGGATTGCTTGTGATTTCTGGTGATCAACCTGGATGCCATCCTAAGTGAAGACATAGCCAAAGAAGCTGGAAAATTGTTCTCAATGAAGAGTGATGCTGTAATTGCACAGTCAGTGCAGGGTGGCTCTGAGTCAGCGGTGATGTACTTCAGCAGTTGTGGAGCACATCCATATGTCATCGCTGACATTCATCACCCCTGAAGGCTGGAGAGGACCTCCCAAATTGCATTTTAGAACACTTCAGCTGTGGATGAGATCTCAAAGTTCAGGCGCTTGTACCGCTGCAGCCTCAAGTGTGTTGAGAACATTGAAAAATACTTGCTGCTGTCATCGAAATTTAGTTGGTGGTAACCAGCATTCAGGTCGAGCTTTGAGAACCAATGGGCTCCGTTGAGGTCAACTTTGATGTCACCCATCATGGATGTAATGTTCCTCCCTGTTTATGACTTAATTGAGAGACGCATGTCTAAGCAAAGGCAGATCTTGCCTGGTTGCCTGGAATTGTCAGCAATGAATATCTGTGACACCCATGGGGTAGGTCCGGACACCTGCTTGATGACACCCATCTTCTCCAATTTCTAACACTTTGGCTCCACTAGTTGTCTCAGGTGTTACTGGATTCTCTGGTGTCTGATTGCCACTCGTCTGACCTTAGTGTCAATGTGCAGTTTTATCGGGTTGCCCAGAGGTACCTAAGCCCCTGAAATAGGCTGGGGAATTGGCGTAGGAGTTCACCTACTTGAAAAGCCTGTACATGCCGGGAGAAGGATAAAAGGCAAATGTCCTCTGCTGTGCGGCACCAGAGGAGAGTCTTACCTTCCCCTCGATGATGTTGAACTTCACCAGGAACTCTTAGTCATTTTCCTTTTGAGTGGCATGGGTGTGTGCCCCCAAAGGTATAGATCATGTTGTTGGATGGCGAGCACATTAGACTCAGGCAAAGGCGGCGGTATGAGTGGTAACATATCACCTTGATGGATGTCGCTGTGTTGATGAGGGCCCTGATGGTTGTACAAAATCAAAATGGAGAGCTAGGGAAAATTAGTACAGGGGTACATTCCTTCCCCCAAATCAATAGAAGACTTAAACAATGTGGATGGACCCACTATGTGTATGCAATTTAAATAACTGTGAGTAGTAAGAACATGGATCCATTAGGTGTTCTTAAAAGACCCCTTACACCAACCTAGTTGGTGTCATGCTTCATCATTGGGGTCCCCACCAGGCGGCCGAGTCCCTTCCGGTTGTGATACGATGCCTGACTACAGCGGAGCTGGTGTTGTGCATAAATGTGATGCGAGGTGAGGTATTTACAGTTAATTGTGAATAGGAAATGAAGATTAGTGCACAGCCATTTCTCTAAAGTTATTTATCCTATGGGATGTTTAAATGTTCTAATTATTGCTGGGTGCCACCTGGGTGACGTCTCTTGTACTGGGCGCCTATGAAATACTCAAAAATATGTGCTTCTAATAGTAATTAGCTGCATCCCCTGGTGCACTCCAAATTTCCTTGGTGTTTGTCAAGGATTCCTTTCCACAAATCTGCTCGAGTATTCTTAATATAGTTCAATTCTTTTGTTTATTTACAGGTTAATTTTTTCATATTTCTTTTGCAATTACTTTCATATTCATATGTTCATGTTTCAAATGCATTTCTTTGACATCATCACTTCGTATATCCAATGCATTTCGGGCATAACGTGCCCTTCATCAGGGATTATATGCTTGAAAATTAATAAAGAATATATTCACAAATACAGTACTATTTTGATTAACAAAATCAAAGAAAATCAGTATATAATTATTGTTGAAATCCATATGTGTGACCACACTCTGTGATACCTGTGTTTTAAATACCCGAAGTGTTCGGTGTCAAGTGCCGCCCAAAAATAAAGTGAAACACACGAAGTGAAATAACACTTAAATGTCAAAATTGCGGTCAAGTTCGCAAAATCGAAAATTGGGTAATACTGAAAAGAAAGAAAATATAATCATGAGCGTCCTCATGGTTGCAACGAATCAAAAAGTATCATGGACTCAAAACGGGCCCAAATATAAAACTTACTGCTTAAGACGCGAAGCGTCTCTCTTCCGTTATCATTTCCAAAGTGTCCGTGATAGTGGATTGTAGCTACACAAGGGGATGCAGCTAATTACTATTAGAAGCACATATTTTTGAGAATTTACAGTTAAAACATATCTCTGAGGATCCTTGCCTTTAATAGTGGCGACTCAGGATATGGTTAAAAATGAAAATATGTGTTGTGCAACTAATCTGGATTTATATACCGTAAGTTGCTGTATTTGTGGCGGTCTACATGTTTCAGCCCATAAAAATTGTTGTAAGGGCTTTCTTCAGGACCAAGAAGGTGGGTGAAAGTGAGTTCGCAAAAGGTGAATATGCCACATAAAAAACCTTGTGGTACCCACACAAGCGCTAAGGTATGTGATTTAAAAGTGTCTGTATACTCACTGACACTTGAAAAATACAATTAAAGGGGCTAAATGCAGGAGAATCTGGGGGGGAGGGTTGCTCTTCCAAGTAACTGATTTGGTAAAGGTGGTCCCTCTGCTGCAAACCTGTTGTGGTCCCTCACAGTCCCGGCTGGTGCTGGTGGTTGTGCCTGCCACATCAACTTCATAAATGGGTTTGGACCATTTGTGTCTCTTGAGGTGCCACATAAGATGAGGAAGAGGTCTTTGCTATCCAAGGGCAACTCGTCTAGAGGGTTGGTCGACCAAGTGTGCCATGGGCTGCACCAGGGTCAGTCAGTGAGAGTTGTCGGACAGCTTTTGTCTCCAGCTTCTGTCCTCTGTTACCACAGCTCTTCAGACATCCCTGGCAGACCTTCGCAAAATGGTTGTATTTGCCACAGTTGGAGCAAAGCTTGCCTTGAACTGGGCTGTGTTCTATGGGGTGTTTGCCCCTCCCACAGTTCTGGCACAGGGTGTAGGCTGTGAGTACTGTCACCTTTCTGCTGGTGGACGCTGCATCCACACCTTCGGCCTTGATGGTGGGTGGCCAGCTGCCACTGTACATGTGGGTCAGTGCCATGTCCATCTCAGAGCCAATCACCACTGACAGGTCATAGGATCCTGCCAGGGCGTGGATGTCTTTGATACTGATGTTGGGTTGTCTCAGGATCTATCCCTGTAGAGGTCTAGACTGACAACCCTGGATGATCAGGGCCTGGATCTCCTTGGGTTGTCTTCCGCCACACAAGAACTGGAGAGTTCATGGAGCCGAGCACAGAAGGTTGTGATGGACTCCCCTTCATGCTGGCAAGCTTAGCACATTTTAAAATGCTCAAAGTCGAAATCAGTGTTTGGCATCATTTAAGCCAGGTGGATGCTCAAATAATTTATAGATCTCGTCACCCTCAAAGTGAAGCAGGAGCGAACTCTTGATGGTGTCATCTGTTTCGCATGTGGCCTAGAAATAATTGTTCAGGTGGTCGACCCACATCTTAGCGTCACAATCGTGCTGTGTGCCATGGGTGTGAAGTATGTGCAATGTTGGTATCATCTGCCATGTTGATCACTCTTTTGGTGCAGCGGGAAAATGGGATGGCAGACTCTGTATCTCTGTGTCCTGGTGTGGCCCGATGACCTTCACCTGGTAATCTGTGGACAAACCAGGCCAGTAGGGCAGCATCATGGGATGTGGAGGTCCTATGCCACAGGCTAGCTTGGTAGGGATGCCACCCTTTTACACCCAGTGGCAGGTAGGAACAACCAGTGTTTTATGGGGTGAGACTGCTGTTGTGGCTCCCAGTGGGATGGTGGGACAGGCAACCACCCAGTGCTGTGCCTGCAGCGAGGCATGAAGTCTGGCACGCAATTCTGTTGGTGCTCGATATACAAGTGGGCCCTCCATAACGAGGTCCACTGCTGAGCAGGTGTCTTTTAGGAACACCTACAAAGTAGGCAGGCTCAAAACACAGAGAGAGAACGTCATGTGGACCACAGTCGACGCCCTGTTGACACCGTGCCAGGTGCACAAGGAGATGAAATGTTAAAACAGGTGAAAGGCTTGGAGCAGTATGGGCGGGGCCATTAGGGTAGCATACCTGGCAGCCTGGAGCACTGACACATGTGCGAGACGAGGCACAGGTGTCTGAGCAGGGCTGCAATGAGTATCCACAGCAGGTGCAAGGCCATGATGCATCTACGGTAAATGCAAGAGCCCACTCTTATCGCCAATGTGGTGAGGGCCAAATAAACACATTGCACACAGGTCTATAGCCGGTGTTGGCTCTTTTATTTATACCCTTTGCCGCACCCGGCCTTTAGGGTGGTGGGGTGGTGGTGCACCAGTTCCAGGTCACTGCAGTGGGTCATAGTGTCATGTAGTTTACAAAAATACATAGGATCTGCGCACTTGTTGACAACATAAACTAAGAGATTGGTGTCTAGACTGACTCTGGTCTCCCCACAGGATATGTCAGCCTATAGCCCAGCTAGCTCACAGTGCCACTAGAGGGCCCCGGACCATACCAAGGAGCAAATAGTTTCTGGCAACCATTGAACATGACAACCCTTGACACTTCAAGGCATCGTGGAAACAGTACAGTACTTTTTGCTGAGTCAATCGTGCTCACTTAGTCTCAGAGAGATATACAGAATAATCGTTGGGGACGTTTTCAATAAGCATTTATTGAACCAGCGTCATTCTAGATTAAAACATGTTTGCTACGACACTCAATAGACAGAAGCAAACGTAAATGATTACATGCATCAACAGAGTTATTAGAATGTAGAATTCTACCATGGTGCTAAAACAGTAAATATATGCTGGCGTAATGAAGCATACTCCCCCGATGCAGACCCTACCTAAGTGTACCTAAGTGTGCCTTGCATGCATGTGGGTATGAAGCCAAGAATCCCCTAGAAAAGAGCCAACCGCATTACCTGATGGGAGAGAATGAAGGACCAAACAAAAAGATCCAGTGTCGACCAAACAACACTGTGCCCTTTGTGGCATATTTTTGTTGTTTCAATTTCATACCCCCCAGGGTCAGAGGGGGTCTACCCACTGGCACCCAAAACAAGCATCCATAATCTATACTGATAAAAATATTATATCAACTTTGAGCATACCAAGGAATTCCGCACACCACATACTTTTTTAGAGAATGAAGGACCCCATCTTGGTCACGAGTTGGACACCCTGCAAGGGATGTCAAGCCACTGCGTGTTGAAGCTTCAGCGTGCAGGGACCTCTGTGTCTGTAGTCAGCGTAGAAACGTCACCTCCTCTACCTAGTGAAGGCGTGGTTCTTTTATACCAACAAGGTAGCCTCTGGGGTTCTACTACAATAGATATGTTGCAAGTACGATTATGTAGATGAGCATAAATCAATAATTGTAACTATGCAAAGTAGCCCTGACACCCTTGGATGAAGATAGCAAACTTTTATACAGAGTATGTTAATCCTGTTATGTATGCTGAGCAGGGGATTTTGCTACGAATCTTCATCATACATAATAAATGAGGCTAGTTTCAAGGAAACCAATGACATTTATTCAGCACATAACTGGGTAAAAGGTCAGTGCTAGAACCGTTTTGCAGCACAAGGTAGGACAAAGGTAGGTAAAAGGTCACTTTGCTACTTAGGCCTCGGTTAGGGAACATAAAAGTAGTGGCCGAGTGGCTCTCTACACTTGGGACCACGGTCTTCTAAGCAATATCAGGCCTTTCCATCACCTCTCTGACAAGGCTGAATCCGTCGTACTCTGATCGTCTGCCCTATATGGGGCCCCACGCACAACTACAGACTGCGATCTACATCGCCCGCATAGTGATACTCCACTGCAGGCACTCGACCTATCAGTCACTGACAAGCGCTGCCACTCACACCAGACATACACAGGCCGGCACCCTGCAAAAGCACCACTTGGATACCCTGCATGTTCACCGCGCTCCTGCACCATCCCTTGACTCAAACTCATTCTCCCCCTCAGGCAAGAGGTGTCGACAGATAAGTTTTGCTTAGACCTATTGGCTGTGACAACTTAAATGAATGTTTCCGGAAGTAAACTGTGGAAATCAGAGGGCCATAAAGAGCATACGATATGCTTACTATAAAGCTGAGCCTACAATCATTTTAAGGCTTTTAGAGAAACTGATTTATCCAACTAACACCGCAGAGTGCTTCTCTCTCACAAAAGCAATGATTCCGCTGTCCGAGTGAAAAGGAAATTGCTCTTCCAAGTCAGGTACTGAGCGGCAAGTCAATAAGAAATACATTTAAGGCCAGATCCACCCGAGACTCGCTTTCTTGGTTTAGTTGAACGCAGCAGGTTGACCTTTTGCATAGCACAGGCAGTTATTTTGGGAGAAATTCCCAATTGTGTTAACATACTGAAAACTATTTATTTTAAATGGACCAGGGCCTATCAGGGCTGTCTGTGTGCTAAGGCTGTGGGCTTGATTAATGAAAAACCATCAGAGAATCCTCGGAAAGTGAGGCAAAGCCATGTTTGAAGTGAAGGGTGTGAGAGATATTGGCAAAGGGAATGTTCGAAACTGTTATATGAAGTCTAATTTCGAAATTCATTACACCGGTCGATCCTTAACGCAACGCTGTAAGATCAGCTTTAACTTTGAGTTGAGGGTTCTAGTCCCATGCCACTATCGTGCAACAACATGAAAATAATTTAAAATATATATTTTATTATGTGTGATCTTCTGCAAACCACCATGCCGTTCCTAGGAAGGTACATACTGTGCAGTAGTATTTATTGGAACACATAATGTACTCGATAGCCTCTTCTTTTTCCAATATAACATTAAAAGGGTAATTAACAACTCTTACTAATCTCAAGATATTTTACAAATAAAAATAAAACAGAATGACTTCCTTCTCATACATATTTACTATAAGAGCATCGCACGCCCAAGCGTATCTTCCAGCATATGACAAAATATGTTATCTTCATAGCAATGATTAAATAGAGTGCCCGCCTTCCCGTAGAGGGGCTCAAACTATAAGCATCATGACTTGCACCACAATACACTATACAGGGATTATTCCAAAACATGGCAATAAATAAAATAGAACTAAACAATATACTCCTCGTCACCTGACACTAGCACACAAATCATGGCCATGTATTTCACATGTTTTCAACCCATGACAAAACAGGGTATGTTCAAACACAGCATATTCTCCAACATGTACATGCACAGAATACACATCCAACATCAAGTTTATTAATCAAAGCAACAGCAAAGAAAAGTCAACTGCAATCCATAGGTGAACCCTTACGACTTCACGATAAATAACACCATTTTTACGAGGTCCTCATCTTTTGTAATTCTTTAAGACATGGTGGGAGATACACGTTTATACAGACACATGTGAACTGTTTATAGTGAGTTCGAGGTGGAACTACAATATTCAGGCCCCTTCACCATGTTTTCTAGGAAGGTGAGACCAATTGGCGCACAACTAGTAAATTCAGTAGTTGTGAAGGATGCTGTACAAAGGTGCCTTTGAGCCAAAACATCAATGCAAATGCCTTGTCACTGAGCCTTAAGGCATAATAAAGGTTACACATTGTTTTCTTTTCTATATTGCAATCTCGCATGGTTCACACCTACTGAGTGTTGTCAATGTCATCTGTGTTTATGCATGGGCATTCTTCTTGCATACCTTTATATTCACCCTTTTTTGGAGAGTGTAACCCTCCCAGGACTTATATTCAGTATCCAAACAAGCAAAATGCCTTCAACTGACACCCTTCCTCATTCTAAAAAGATTTACTTCACAAAGCTTCTTGTGCACTTCTATCTCCAATGAGCTTCATTCCCCTTTGTAGCTTTTATTGTTTTGTTTTTAGCTTTTAGCCACAGTGCGTTGTATTTCTGCAGTTTCATCTGCCTAAGATCTCATGCTAAATAATTACTGGACTTGCTACCTGATTACACACAAGCCATCTTAGCTTTACACATGGACTAAGAAGTATTTTTCCAATCCGAAATCATTAGGTTGATATTTAAAAAAAGTATATTGCAAACTCATCTTGCAAGTTCTGAAACCAGGAGGTGACTTTACATTCTCAACACCTATAATCCAACTTCGAGCAGTTCTTTTCAGGACCAGTGTGTGCCAGGTCTAGAATGTGGGACACTGAGTCAATGCTCCCAATGTTTGATCATCTGCTGAGGTCAGCTTGATTTGGTATTTAAATCAGGCCTTTTATTTCAACGGTTTTGTTTATTTTTCTGAATTCTGGGAATAGTTGTGGTCTTTTGCATAGTTGATTCTGCTTTTCCTCACATTCTTCAATTTCTTTTGGCTCTTTTCCGCATCACTTTTCTTTGCTCTGTTTAAGCTTTCATAATGATCTCCAAGTGTGTACTACTGAACATATGATTCTGCCTCAACCAATATCTTTTTTCAGAGCCTTTCCTTGCTTGTAGTGCTCATGGCAATATTTTCTCTGAAAATAACATCCGGCCTCTTACAACTGTCCTACCCTCACCTCCCTCATATGGCACTTTTCGGAAGTCTGCACAAACAATTTTAACAGAAAGCAGAATCCCACACATTTTGTTGGTGATTCATGTTTGGTCGAATCTCTTAAATAATTTTAAAATGCGGTTTGGTTTGTGTTAGTGCAACGTTTGTTTTCATTTCCTAAAAACTGGATTAATTTATTTTGTGTAAAGGGGCCTACTACAGAATTAATTTTAAAACCCAAGGTCCTTTAATTTTGCTAAAATTATATGTACAATATATTTGGTTTCAGGGGCTTTTCTTAAGCCTTCTTCGCCATTTGTCTGTGTTATGTCATTCACATTTTCCTTCTGCCCACTACAGCCTACATTATGGGTAATGGATTATCCACTTCAGCCAATGGGTAGCTTCACTGTGAGTGACTGTATTTTTCCTCTTCACAAGGAGAACATCCATGTAAAAAGTAATCCCCTTAAGTTTCAGTGACTGCTAAGGAAATGTGTGATACTAATCAATTTTGTGAACCAGCTAAAGCTCACAGGCGATCAACCAATGTCATGGGTAAGTAAAATATTGAATGATTATCTGAGAGGTGCTCCAAAAAGGGAAGAAAGATTGGTTACCATTCAATCTTAGGTTAACCCTCCACAGAAGATTAATAATACATTCAAAATCCACCCGAGCACACTTGAGTCAAATAAAAAGTCTGTAAAGTATCAAATTAATCCAGTGGTTGTCAGACCAATGTCCCGATTTTATTCTGTCTATCCAGTTCTCAAATGAAAGTAGGTAACTTTTCTAGACACAGCTAGATCTTCAGTTCACAAAACAACAGCAGCCAGCACATGTTTCATTGTGCCATCTATTGCACAAAAGACTTCTTAAGGGCTGATATGAGCGATACAATAAATCAATACTATGAATTCAATAATCTTGTTATTATATTCAGTTTCCTTAATCTAATGTTCAATATGTAGTACAATCCAAAAAGGCTTGTCCAAATACTAAATTGTGCACGAAAAAATCATAAATGTGATAATTGAACACACTACTTTTCTGACTCTCATAAAAGGCACAAGTGTAAGGGATGAAAAAATCCACATGTCCTAAACCTGTAAGGAAAGCCATATTGCAGTACGCCGTTGGGAGAATTGGAACAATGGGACGCGGAACTCCGTGTAAGGCCACTAACTCGCGATTCCTGTTAGAGTGAATTACTAGTGTTGGACCAAGTACAGCATATCAGATTTACAATGTTTACTAACATAGATATTACATAACGTGCAAAGTTACTGAAATTGGGAATTTGGCTTTCCTTACAGGTTAAGGACATGTGGATTTTGCATCCCTTACAACTTGTGCCTTTTATGAGTGTCGGAAAAGTATTGTGTTGAATTATCACATTTATGATTTTCTTGTGCGCAATTTAGTATTTGGACAAGCATTTTTGTGTGCTCGGGTGGATTTTTAATGTACAGGAATGTGAGCTTTTTTGGAGAAAAAATACTTGGGTTTTAGCCAGTAGTTTTTTTTAAATTCATGAGGGCTGGCAGCTTCATTAACAATAAAGTCTTGCAAAAACCGTGTCAAAACAAAACAATCATTGACAAAGTCAAAATTCTTTTAGCAATGCCACACCTAATTAGCTTGGCCAATGCTTGTTTTACATTATTGTCTTATGAGAGGGTAGATGTTGGGCAAATCCAGGCGGGTCATTTACTCGAGTGTGATTGGATTATATTGTTTATTTCTCAAAACGTGAAGGGATGTGCCACGAAAAGATCGGTACTTTAATTGCTGTCACATGAAAGAACTTCTTAGAAAGATAGACAAAAACCTCTTGAATTGAGGTGATCGATGACAGTTAAGATTTAAGAGTTCAGGTGCATCTCTGCAAATCGGCGGGGAGGCGCCAGAATAGATGCGACACGCAATTCCCTCCCTCAATGCGACCAACCGTGGCGCAAGGATAGGGCGATGCATGTCGCATCCTGTGGCATAAGGGTGGCGCATTGCTGGAGTCGTGTCGCAAGCGCGACACAGCTCCAGCAATGCTCAAGGGCACCCCATGCCTAATATGCTGCGTCACTCCTGACGCCTGCTTCAAGCAGACACAGGGTTTTGACGTAGCATGGACATAAAAGTGACTCAGTGACATTTTGTAGATTTCACTGCGAGGCGTTCCTGCGACAGAATGCTCACCCTGCGCCGGAACGCCCACATGAAACCTAACGCAGGTTTCATGTTGTGCAGGGTTTTACAACGTGACGCATCTGCCTAGATACATCACGTTGTAAATAAGACGCAACGTGGCGCATGGTTTACGCCGTCGCTGCGTCACTGAAGTGAAGCTACAGCGGAGTAAATGTGGCGCATGAGGCTTGTAAATCTGCCCCCTCATTTGCAGTCCACGGACATGTCCTTCTCTCACATTATTTCTCTAAAAGCATCTCCTGTGCACCAAGGATACGTTATTTTTCTACCACCGGGGCTTGGCGCGTTGCTTTCAAGGAGAGTGACTGACACACATCCTCTTGATCTGAATCGGCCTAAAGTGAATCATTAGGGGCTGAGCACGAGGAGCTTTTGAGTCAAGGCCTCGGAATGTCACGGGTTATAAAACGGCCTGCCAAGGCCTACTTTATGGGTCAGTTAGTTCTTCCTTATTTGGTAGCATGTAAGAGAGCTGCAGCTCGCCACAGGGCTGAAAATCGGAAATTAAAAGTCTCCGAATCTTCTCCGCTGGCGAGCAGGCGTGGGCTGATTGTCAGTGCCGTCGTTTCATGGTCTGCTGGGCATCTTCGCCCTTTTTGTCTGGTCTGCCATGAGTGACCTGTATTAACTTTCTTCACTCTTCCTCAAGGTCTAAGCCATGATCATGCATCACTTTGTGCAGGGGTTTCAGGACACGCTGAGACGCATTTTGTTGAAAGTAGGTACTCTGCGATGCGATGCGGTTCAGTACCACATATATCTTCAGGATTCAAAGGTGACAGCTGCTTTTGGGTCTGGCTGCAGATAGTTTTAGCGATAACAGAGCACAAAAATATACAAAGGAAATGGCTTTACGTTAGTGCCCCTCATCCATCAGCCATTGTGTTTTTTTGGAATAACATTTTGGATTAGTCCACATAACTATTGCAGAGTTTTATATTTCGTCACCGAGTGGCAAAGGAGTTTGTGTTCATCATCACACCCGATCACCAGCTGGTTGTTCGGATTGTAAACAAGATAGAAGAGATCTAGTGCTGTGGTAAGCGGTTTTGGGCTGCCACTGAAAGTCCCGCCTCCAGCCCTGCATTCCTCTGCTCCCAGCCACAGGAGAGAGCCTCATGTCTATCAGAATGCTAGTGTTGTAGCAGGCTGCCTTTTAGAGACCTACCTCCAAACTCTTCTTCCCTCCTCATGCAGATTGCCTCAGAGACGTGAGCCACACACACTCATATCTATTTTTACTGAAAAAACAAAAGTTGAAGTGATATTTTAGTTAAGTGTTGATTAAAAACCAAAAAACACTGAAATTCATACATAATAGTTTGCTGGGCTAACTGTAACCTGTGCCACTGACATGCTCTGCCTTCGACCTTGGATGGGTTGTTGATTGGATGGGTGAGAGAAACCTGGGCAAGCAGCAACCACAATCCTTGTCAGGGTGAGGCACAATCCAACCCTAAATTAACCTGTGCTCAAACTTCTAGTAGCTTGACACAGAGTATTCAGGCTTTTTTAAAGGCAATGTGTAAAGTATTTGTGCAACACTTTAAACAGTAATAAAGTGAGAACACAACACAAAAATGATCTCAGACCAGATTAGAAAAATAGAGTATGTTTTAATAAATAAAACAAGACCAAAACAATAAAAATACAATTAGTTCAACTGGAGATATGCAATGTTTGAGATTTCAGTGAAAATACCTCTAAAAGGCACAAAGTGCCAGCTGTGGATATCTGGGTGTGCCAGACTGGGACAAAGTCACAAGTTCAGGTCAACCGCGATTTAGCATGGGCTGGCAACCAGAACTCAGTTATACCCGCTTAACAAATTACCTTAAATCCTGGTTTGTGAAGCATTGCAAGAGTCTGCATTGAAGATGCATCGTGCAGCCAAAGCGATGAGTTGGTTCTGAGATGCAGTAAGTCTGCTATGCGAGGTCCTGCTTCATCGCTGAGAATCCCATCAAAAGGGCTTGCGATGAAAAGTCCGGTGTTGAGGAAGCGTTGCGTAGTTAAGGTCATGCGTCAGTTCTGAAGAGCAGCGAGGCTGAGATGTAGAATCTGGCATCGTCACCAAGGTTACTGTCAATGAGGGATGTGAGGACCTGTGCCGTGGATGTGTTGTACAGTGGTGTTTATGATAAGGCTGTGGGCTGCAATGCCGTACAATGTGGGTCATTGCGAAGGGGAAGATACACAAAGTGGCAGTGATACATTGTTATGCTCAGGGTTGTGTCGCAAAGCAGAGAAGATGCGTCAGTTCTGCTGGAGCCACAGAGGCTGGCAGAGTACCTTAGGCACACTTCCAAGGGACCTGGACTGGAGTGGCACAGCTGGGCAGGGTAGACTTACAGATGTCAAGAGTCCAGGTGCTAGGGTCAATGTTGTTAGAGCCTTCTGGACCAGAGGTTCAAGTCAGGAAGCCAGCCAACCAGCCCTTGGAGTCACTCTGGTGATCTGGGTTCACCAGATGCAGGTCCAGTCCATCTCACCCAGGCAAGAGGGCAGCAGGTGCAACAGGTCAGCACAGCGGGGCAGCAGTCCTTTAGAGCAGCAGTCCAGCAGAGTCACAGTCCTTTCAACAGCACAGCAGTCTTTCTTCCTTGCAGAGTAGCCACAGGTCCAGAAGTGTACAGAACAGTTAGTGTCTGGGGTCCAATAGTTATACCTGGACCTTCCTTTGAAGTGAAAGAACCATCTAGAGGGTTCCCTTTGAAGTAT
Source organism: Lissotriton vulgaris (assembly GCF_964263255.1). Lineage (NCBI taxonomy): Eukaryota > Metazoa > Chordata > Amphibia > Caudata > Salamandridae > Lissotriton > Lissotriton vulgaris. The sequence goes on from NC_141693.1 coordinate 1,443,656,281, forward strand.
TCAGACATACTGCCTTCCCTGACTTCAGACTAAGTACATGGCATATGCAGCCCTCTGTGTGGAGGCAAGACACAGCCTGTTCAAGTGCAAGCAAATACAAAGTCAGTAAGCAGGAGGGTTGAAGGCAGAATTTTAGGGAGAAAACCACTCCAATGATGCCAGGTCTAACAATCATTCATGATGTCAGATGACATCATTGATAACATCACTGATGACATCTCAGATGGCATGATTAAGAATTGATGATATCACTGATAATATCACTGTACCCAGGCACTGTACCCAAACCCCATTCCACGCACAGCTTTTGCCATCCAGATTTGTTTATTTACTTTTAAATTTGTTTGCAGTACCATAATACTCTTGTGGTCCTGCAGCTTAGGCACCTCCGGCGGTACTGCGAGATCATGCAAACTTCAATTGTTCAACTTGTGTCATCTTTTGGTACCATGACTCCTGCGGGAGTCCAGGGGTACTACATGAGGGCTATACTGATTCCTACAAGAGCACCAAGAGGGGGACATTATATTCAGTGGTATCCAGTCAATCAGAGTTGCTAAGTCCCCATTAAATATGCCAAGAAGAGTATAGCTAAACACCAAGAATCAAGATAACCCTATTTTTCAACCCCTTCATGATCAACTTGAGCACTTCTTTAAACACAAATTTCTCGAAAACGGCGAACAGATTTATACCAAATCACAAAAAATCCCCACACATTCTGAGTAAAGTTCTGACTTTCTGCCAATTTTGTTGTAATTCAGTCCAGGCATTTTTTGTGGATGTGGCCAGGCCCTGCGCCCAACCTCCTGTAAGTGATTAATATAAAAATGGTTCTGTCGGGGGAGAAACATGACTAATTCAGATTACTGTTATTGTAATAGAAAAGAAAAGAAAAACCCTGTATTAAACAACACAATTCTGGAACCTCGCAATTAATGAAAAACCTTGCAATTAATGAAAAAAGGCCCAGCATCTTATTCGTTGTTTTTTTGTATTTATCAGAATTGGATTCATTCAATAAATATTTCAAACAATTCATACAACGACTGTCAAAGTGAATATAAAGTGCAAAAATAGTGACAATGGTGAATAGTGGTCACATAGTGAAGTAATATGTGCAATGAAGAGTGAAAATCTATACAATAAATTTATATATATATATAAAATTCTCTTTTCTTTGTTAGAGGCCATGTACTGATGGGTGTCTAGAGATTCACAAAGTTTCTTTAAGTTTATGCGGAATCCTAGAGGTAACGGGCCTTTGCAGGATGTCGACATTTCGACCCTTCTGCGCCTATGTCTGAGGTCGCGGCAGGTCTTTATCAAGACAGGGATGTGTTGCACGACAGTCCAGAAGGTAACAGGTCGTAGTAAATCGCCTGTTAGGATGGGGCACACATTGGCCTTGTAATAGCCTCTTGCTAGCAGATGGCAACGAATCAAAGGAACTACGTGCCGGCGATACAATCCCTTCACTACTAGGAAGCGGATTACAAGGCCAATGTGTGCCCCATCCTAACAGGCAATTTACTACGACCTGGTAAACTCTGGACTGTCGTGGTCGAGAAGAAAGGCCCGCCGCCGGTGTGCGGACCCTGAGCTTGGACCACTGCGTGTAAGACACATAGGGAAGAAAGAGATTTGGCACCTTGCAGGGTGGTGCCCGATCGCTCCTAAGGCAGTTAAAAAGCAAGGCAGACAATCGGCAAGAAGTGCATCAACCCACTTGGGAATTATTTGGTGTTATTTTGGGGAACATGAACAGCACGCCCACTGGGGATGAACTATTGCGCACTACAACACCCATGAGGCTATGTACTTGGCCACGCCCACCATGGCAGGTGTTGACAATCGAGGTGTGTAATATAAACAGTGCTTCCTGCCCCTCTTTGTATCCACGCCACTGAAGAAGGGAAAATTAACTTCCTGAAACGCGTCTGGCGAACATTTTATTGATGTGACATGCTGCCTCTTTGCCTGCCTGCAAGCTGTCATTAAAACCTGAGAGCAAATTTAACTTTCTGCGGCCTCTTCAATTTGGGTTTCCTGTTCGCTGGATGTAATTCGGCCGGTCCCGGTCGAGAAGGAAGGCCCGCCGCCGGTGTGCGGACCCTGAGCTTGGACCACTGCATGCAAGACACATAAGGAAGAAAGAGATTTGGCACCTTGCAGGGTGGTGCCCGATCGCTCCTAAGGCAGTTAAAAAGCGAAGCAGACAATCGGCAAGAAGTGCATCGACCCACTTGGGAATTATTTGGTGTTATTTTGGGGAACATGAACAGCACGCCCACTGGGGATGAACTATTGCGCACTACAACACCCATGAGGCTATGTACTTGGCCACGCCCACCATGGCAGGTGTTGACAATCGAGGTGTGTAATATAACAGTGCTTCCTGCCCCTCTTTGTATCCACACCACTGAAGAAGGGAACATTAACTTCCTGAAATGCGTCTGGCGAACATTTTATTGATGTGACTTGCTGCCTCTTTGCCTGCCTGCAAGCTGTCATTAAAACCTGAGAGCAAATTTAACTTTCTGCGGCCTCTTCAATATGGGTTTCTTGTTCGATGGATGTAATTCGGCCGGTCACGGTCGAGAAGAAAGGCCCGCCGCCGGTGTGCGGACCCTGATCATGGACCACTGCGTGCAAGACACATAAGGAAGAAAGAGATTTGGCACCTTGCAGGGTGGTGCCCGATCGCTCCTAAGGCAGTTAAAAAGTGATGCAGACAATCGGCAAGAAGTGCATCGACCCACTTGGGAATTATTTGGTGATATTTTGGGGAACATAAACAGCACGCCCACTGGGGATGAACTATTGCGCACTACAACACCCATGAGGCTATGTACTTGGCCACGCCCACCATGGCAGGTGTTGACAATCGAGGTGTGTAGTATAAACAGTGCTTCCTGCCCCTCTTTGTATCCACGCCACTGAAGAAGGGAAAATTAACTTCCTGAAACGCGTCTGGCGAACATTTTATTGATGTGACTGGCTGCCTCTTTGCCTGCCTGCAAGCTGTCATTAAAACCTGAGAGCAAATTTAACTTTCTGCGGCCTCTTCAATTTCGGTTTCCTGTTCGATGTATATATATATATATATATATATATATATATATATATATATATATATATATATATATATATATATATATATATATATATATATATATATATATATATATATATATATATATATATATATATATATATATATATATATATATATATATATATGCAGAACTGTGGTTGTAAATAACATACAACTTTTAGACTAATTGTATTGATACAGTTGAAAAAAAAATAATAATAATTCAAAACCTCCCATTAGACATCACTTTCTCTCGTTTTCCAAATTGTCACAAATTGTATTAGGACTGTTAATATTTGAAAATCAATTGTCATAATGCATATATCTAACATGATATCATGTAGTATATATAAATGCATTTGTACAGGTAGTACTTGTAGGGAAAACAGACTTGTAGTTCACATTGCAGTATGTTTTCACTTTTTTTCATTTGTGTAGTTCAATTTATCACCTGAGCACAATTAATCAATGTATTTAAACACAGTTGTTTGAGCAGCAAGGTTATGTGAGCAAGGCTAAACGTTAGCCGAAACGCGTCATCCTGCCCGACATCTCGCACCAGTTATAATTAAATAAAGTCACTGCAGCCAGCAGTGTATGCTGATTTTGGAGTCCGTGTCTTTCTCCGTTGGTGATTACAAACGCCGGCGCGGTAATTTGATATATATATATATATATATATATATATATATATATATATATATATATATATATATATATGTGCCCGCCGGTCTCCCGTGCCAAGGGGGAGACCGGATAATGATGCCGGCTGGTGCGGGGCTCCCGTGTGCTGAGGAGCCCTGGGAAAAGAGGAGACGTCGTTGCGGAGCGCTCATTGGCTCTTCCTGCAGCCCTGCCTGCACAGGTGTGTGCTGTGATAATCACCTGTTAAAAACACATTAGGCAGGCTTGTGCGGGTCTGCGAGGCCGCTGAAGGTAAGTGTGCGAGAGAGCGTTGGCTTCCCTTTATTAAACCAAACTCGTTTATGCTTTAAACTCCTTTTGCTACTCTGTGCTTCACACTTTTTTCCATTCCTCAGGAGCCACATTGTATTGCTATTCGTTCTAACATATATTTTTTTCTCTCGGAGTTGTTTATCTTAAAGTGCCACAGTCGGTTGCATAATTGCCAATTTTTAAGGCCACGCAAAGGGAGTTTTCCACAAATGGGAGTACTTGTATTTTTCTAATTCCATCTTACTGGAGCTGGGTACGTTTCAGGAGAATAACATAGTGATCTGTGACTGGAATCTCGGAGTATCTGGTGAGCCCCGGTATGTAGGGCCTGTCTATCTGCACCTCTATGACTCTCTGTGACCGGCTGAGGTGTTCCTTCCCACACTCTGATCTCACTCTGGCCCCCCCACCGAAAAACATAAACATCATAAACTCTATTTTAATCGTAGTGTGTGGCAAGTTACTTAAGCAGCACGATCGTTGTTCTAAGTAGCGTGCTCATTTGGCAGGCTGCATACTGTGATAACAAAAAAAAAATCATGTGCTTCCTCTAGGCAGACATGAGGAGAAGAGATGTTTTCACTTCTCCTCCTTTTTCCTACTTTGAATCCATGCTGCATTAAACAGCACACATACATAGTAGAGAAAGCCTTAAAGCTTACTTTTTGTACTGCAAAAGATGCCTTCCAGTACAGAAACTATGCTTCAGAAGGTATAGACACCCTTCCACTATGGCGCGATGAGGGTCTGCAATGGGGCATGGCTGCATCTTAGATATGGCGCAGTTCTGATCTCTCTGGTTCATGAAACGCAGTGCAGCAACTTTACCTGCTGCCCTGCTTTGCATGGCTTCTATGTACACCTGAGCCACAGTGTATGGCCATATCTAATATGATTGGCCTGCTGCTACCACCTCCTGCACTGGCGCTTTGAAAGGCTTATTTACAAAGGTTTTGAATGTGGTGCAAAGTGACACAAGTAGAGCAATGCCTTGCTTTTATTAACTTACTATAATAAAATTGTGCAGGGCAACAGAAACTGCAAAATGCCATGCAAGCAGTCACACAACTCCTAGCATAAACTTCCCAAACAAGTGTGCACCGACTAGGGTAGGATTTGAACAGGAAGCATACAATTCCGATACACATTCCTCTGCCTGGACAAACTCAGAAGGATCTCACGCATTGGATGAGTGCTGTGCACTGCATTGAATTTTTTGGGGGGGATAATGGACATATTTCACCTTGGTTACATCTTCAAATGGGTGTTAGTATTTTTTGACGCAAAGCCCTGTCTGGCTAGCTTACTAAGTTGAGCTTTCATTAAAACTTTTCCAATGCAAAACTAGTTTTTGCGCTGGATAGTAAATACCACATGCCACTTTGACCCAGCACAAAGCCTTAGGAAATATGGGCCAGTTTCAACATTAATATTATATCCTATACCATATAAAAACATAGATGGCATAGTTGTGAGACTACATTCACTCTTGTGGAGGTTTCTTGGTGATAATAACAGATAACATGTTTATTATTACCCAACTCAATGGTATAGGAAACCCCTTTGGGGACAGAGGCAACTTTCAGCATAACACTTATTCCAATCCCTGCATTCTGGCAGGTTTTACCACCTCACAACAATCTAGTACTGTTTAGAATAAATGCAGGAATTGTCTCTATTGTGACTTTGCTTGCTTAATACAACCTCTGTCCTGCCAGTGCTTTGCAATCTCCATTTCCTCACACGCCCACTGATAATTGCTGGCGCCTTCTACCACACAGTTTGATGCGACTGATAAACCAAGGTATTATGTATTTGAGCTCAGGCGTGATATGTATATATATATGGCAGAGGTGCGCGCGAAATAAAACAGCTTCAGCACTAGCTTTGGGTCTGCATCCTTTCTTGCTGGGAAAGCGGATTTGGGAACGGAGTTCAGAAAATATATATATATATATATATATATATATATATATATATATTTTTTTTTTATATATATATATATTCACTGAAAAAAACATAGGTTTTAGGCCTTATATAGTTAGGAATTAGCATTTAAAAAACCTTTGAAATTCACTGAAAAAACCATAGGTTTTAGGCCATATATAGTTAGGAATTAGCATTTAAAAAACCTTTGAAATTCACTGAAAAAACCATAGGTTTTAGGCCTTATATAGTTAGGAATTAGCATTTAAAAAACCTTGAAAATTCACTGAAAAAACCATAGGTTTCAGGCCTTATATAGTTCGGAATTAACATATAAAAAACCATTGAAATTCTTCCTATATAGTTAGCTGGACATTTCATTGATATAAAACCAATGAAATTCCACATATAGTTAGTTGCACTAACTATATATTTCGCACATCCGCAATCCAATGCTGATGATGTCACATATTACATCATTCATGACATGGTCAGTGACATCACTGATGACATCACTAATGACCTGCTCTTCAGACACCCACTGACACCTCACGGATGTCACGCTCGCTCCTGTGACTCTCAGACCCTCTATCTCTTTCCCATTGATGGTCACCTTCTGTCCATATTTCTTAGTGCTAGGGGGCAGTAAGGTTTCCTGGACCATCTCTTGGTCTCCTAAAGAGACATGGGTCATCATCACTACTAATCCCTCCTCCCCACTGGAAATCAAATCCCCTCCCAAAGGTACAATTGCTAAACCCGGTGTCTGAGCACCAGTGGCTGCTGGGGGTTTCTTGGGGCACTTGGGGTCAATGTGACCCACCTCCCTACATGCATAACATGTCAGCTGAGCTTGGTTGTCCTGTCTGCCTTTAGGGGGCCAGGACCTCTTAGGCCTGGGGGGTTGGGACTCCTTCTCCTGGGAACTATTTTGGGGCCCTTTAGAGAACTCCTTTTGGTTACCCTTGTCCTCCCCACCCTTCTGCTGGGGACCCTGCCCACCTCTGGTTGTGGAACCCACCACCCCCTTGTGGACCCTGGTGCTAGTCCAGCGGTCCGCCTCCTTAGCAAGCTCACTGAGGTCGGTTAACTTGCTATCCAAAAGATGCTGGCGCAGCTCTCGAACACAGAGACTACTCAAGTGCTCCCAACTAATTAAGTGACACAACCCCACATAATCAGTTACCTTGCTGCCCTTTATCCAACCTTCCAGTGCACGCATGTACATACTCACACACTCCACCCAGGTACTGGAATAAAGTTTCTTGAAGTTTCTAAACTTCAAGCGGTACTGTTCTGGAGTAAGACCATACCAGAGGCATATGGCCTCCTCATAGTGGGGTAGGTTAGGGTACCTGCTGACTCTAAGGGTGCCAAGACATCCCTCCCAGAGGCTTAAAAATGCTTCCACAGGCCCGCCCCCAACTCTTCTCGGGCACTTCATTCATCTTCAAGGCAAGCTCATAAGATCTAAACCATGCATAGATATCCTCACCCTCTATTAATTCTGTACCAAATCCATGGGTATGTACACCTTACCCGCCTGCACTGGCTGTGCGCTGCCACCATTGGAACTGAACTCCACTTGTTTGGATTTGAGACCAGCTCCCTCAGACTCAACTCATGAGCCCACTGGAGTTTCTTTTCCTCCAAAGAGAGAGCGTTCCGGCTCTCCTCCACCTTCTTTTCAGTTTCAAGGCGTAACTTCCTCTCTTCTGCTTGAGCCTTGAGTTTAAAAAGCTCTAACTCATGGTCTCTGACCTATTGATTCTCCTCCAGCTCCTCTGGAGAAAAGCCTCTAATTAAATGGGTGCTGCCAGGCCTAGAAGCTGGCCTGCTCACTGCCAAATCCTGGGATATAAAAACCATCCCCATTTGTATCCTCTTCTCCAGTGACATCCTCTGTCTCAACTTGCTTGGCCTCACACCAGGCCCTTACGGTCTTCTGTAGCTCCTCCTTTTTAGACCTGTTCCTCATGGGACATCCACAATTTTTGCAGAATTGTTTCAACTGCTCCACCTTGTATGTGAGCAAATCCTGAATCTCAAATTCCAATTCCGCACTTTTTTCCTTTACTTTCTGAGACATGATGCTTGCAAGGGCTTCTCAAAAATTAGATAAAAAAACAGCGGCCCGGGCCGATGGCGGTGGATTTCTCGGGCTGTTCTTTGGGGACGCGGCAGTGAATCGTAGACCTGGCGATTCGGGCGCAGCAGACCTCCCCACAGGGTGCAGGTTGCAGGCAGGCTGCCACGACGTTACCAAGTCACTTGGGAGGATTACTCACGGGGGAGGCCCAGCGATCCCATGCCCAGCGTCATTTTGTGTGCCTATGAGGACACCGATCCTTCCACAAGGCAGGCAGTTAGTAATAAAGCACAGAGGGTGAATAAAAGACGTTTCTTACAGCGTCTTGGTTCTTCTTGGGAACTTTTTAACCCTATGTTCCAGGAACAGGAGGCCAGGTCTTCTCAGGCCATTGGAGAGTCTAAGCAGACACAGCACACAGCAAAGTCTTGGTTGCAAGCAGGTGGGGGGAGCACACAGCAAAGTCCCCTCATTCTCTCCTTTAGTTGAAGCAGCAAAACAGCAGGTCAGCCCCAGGGTACACAGCAAGGGAAGTCTTCCTTAGTTCCTCTAGCTGTTCTTCTTCCGGCAGAGGGTCCCCTTGATTGTAGAAGTTTGCTTTTCAAAGGGTCTCTATCCCACCTTTATACCCCTAAAGTCTATGTTCTTCATGTGTTGGAGTTCTGGACCCAGTTCAAACCAGTCCCGGGGGCACTCTGCCAGTGCACAACTTCTTCCTTTGAGACAGGGGGCCAGGGTCCTCAGATGCCCAGCACAAGGTGGAGCCAGTCCTTTGTGGAGGCAGGCACAGCCCAACTCAGCTTCAGGGATTTCCCCAACCACCTCTCTAAATGCAGATGGGCCTATTCAGCCTAGGACTACACACCCAGACTCCTGGAGCCAAGACACCTCACCATCCCCTGTCACTCCCCACATCCAGACAGTCAATCCACAACCAATCAGAGACACACAGGAAGGTTTGAACAGAGACAAATCAGCTTTCTAAAAGTGCCATTTCCAAACGCAGGATTTAAAACCCATCTTCACAAAAAGATGTTATTAAATTCTGAATTCAAGGGTACCAGACTCCATGTCTCCATCTTGGTCCTATCTTTCACCTGCACTGCACCCTGCGCTGGGGGTACCTTGGGCCTACTATAGGGGTGTCCTATGTGCACAAAAAGGGAAGGGTAGGGCAGGGCAAGTATGGGCACTTGCCAAGACTACATGGCAGTTCACAGACTGCACCCAGGCACTGCGGTGGGGGCCTGAGGCACCAATTGAGTGCTACTAATGTGGGTGGCACAATCAGTGCTGCAGGCCCAGTGGTAGCATTTGAATCACCAGCCCAGTGCACTTTACTAGGAACTTCTTGGTAATATAAATATGCCAATCATGGATAACTAATCACAATAACAATTAACACAGGGAGCACTTGCACTTTGACACTGGACAGCAGTGGCAAAGTGCCCAAAGCATCTAAACCAGCAAAAACGAAATCCAGCACAGCATCAAAAATACAGGAGCTAGAGGCAAAAATATAGGGGGAAACCACGCCAAATATGCCAGGTCTAACAATGTATACATGTGAAAATGTCTCGGTCCGCCTGTTTGCCTCGGTGGCATGGAAAACATGGGTGGAACTGATGTCAGCACGCAGACAAGGTCCTCTTATGGCTCCGATATCGTCATAGGGTGTCGCGAGCGGAGCCGTGCTATTTTGACCACCTCGTCGATGAGAGAGAGCTAGGAAAGAATTTCCATGGAATGCTGGTGCAGGGGATTCAATAAGTGTTCAAGCTAGTCCTTTTGGAGGAACTGTTTATGTTGCCACTCCAGAAACCGAAAACAGTGATCCAAGGGTAGAGGCCCTGCAGATGGCACACGAGGTGGGGTGCCCAGTCGTGTGCACCGGCGGGGCAGCGAAGTGACAGGCACCCTAACCCACAAAAAAGGTAACGAGGGCACTGAATAACACAGGATCTTCTCTTTGTATCTGGCAGGAACAACAAAGTTAAAATGCCCTAGTACAAAAATGTAGAATTAGTGCTACAATGGACTTCAAGAGGACCTGCGATGCCGCTTCTGCCTCCCGTATCCTGGAGGCGGCACGTGGGTCACACGGTACATTCATACTGCGGTGTGATGCACACTCGTTGACCTTTCATGGCACTGCTCCACACTTCAGTGAGGACGCTTTCCATTAGCTATGTTTTCTGATGACGTGTCGCGCCAGCCCCGTCCAACAACAGAACTCCTTTAGATCCAAACAGACTCTTCCACTCTCTCACTGGATGTGAAACCAGGCCACAGGGACACTTTCACAATACAACAGCCGGAAATGCACTTTTTGGTAAAGAAAACACATTCCTTCCCCCTAATTAATCAAATAAATGTCTCACTGAAGAACAGGGGCCAGCTTCGATCGGTAAACAGTCATTACAACGCCATTTTTACTTTGCGATACCATTACAACGCATGCATTACCACGCATGTGTTGAACACCACTGTGCAAACGCGCCCCTTAGCTCATTTTGAGAGGTAGTTTTAATCCCCCTGCCATATTATGTACTAAGGCCTTACAGAGGAGGTCATGCTAATCACAGGGTACCCCAACACATAGTGTTTCCTGTTATATGTAGGTGTTTTCACTGTATTCTAAGTGTCTTTTAGCATAGCACTGGCTCTAGGCCTGGTTAGTCAGAGTCAGTAACTACCAGTACCCGTTTAGAAATGTTGTGGGCACAGGATGATTTTGGAACAAAACCTCTTTCTGCTCCTTTGTTTTCTTCATCTTTGTGGACTTCTGTTGCTTCTTTCTGCATTTCTTTTGCCTCTTTCTGTGCGTTTTTTCTTCTTTCTTCACATGTCCTACCTCTGTAGGCATAGTTAGAAACTAGCATTTGAAACACCTTTGAAATTCACTGAAAAAAACATAGATTTCAGGCAGATTATAGTTAGAAATTAGCATTTAAAAAACCTTTGAAATTCACTGAAAAAACCATAAATTTAAGGCACTTTATAGTCAGAAATTAGTATTTAAAGAACCTTGGAAATTCACTAAAAAAACCATAGGTTTCAGGGGTGTTATAGTTAGCTGGACATTTCACTCGTACAAAACCATCACTGATGATATCTCAAATGACATCACTGATGACATCATCCATGTGATAAATTGATGAATCTTCTCACACCCTAATATAAACTTTGCTACTTTCCAAACTCCTCAAGTTTTCTAGCATTCCTTTTTGTTGCCTTAAGAATGTTCCATAATGCACTGTAGATATTAACACTATATTTTTAAAAACTGAAATAACTGAAAAAATTAGTCTTAGACAATTAGTCAAATTCTTTGAAATTAGTGTAAATAAGTAATAGTTAGTAGTGTATTTTGTATCTGTGGTCGTCTCTGTAGAGTAAGCTGTGGAGTACATACCAATTGTGGACATGGCAAACTAATGGCACTCAGACAAGAATCAAATAACGGGGAATGTGCAGTCGTGAGGCTTCCAACTGATATATTAAGTTATCGTTGGGGAACACATTTTGGCACATGGCTGATTTAAAAGGCACTCAGCCAAAAGATAGCAGTCTCACCATGTAGCCAATAATGTTGCAATGCAAATCGAGAGACATTGCCAAACATGATAGTTACACTATCATGTAACCCACGAGAGAAGCTCACAAACAATTACCAAACCACTATGGCAATTAACAACAGCCATGACTCTCGATGGGAATCACAGCTCACATAAACAGCGAATGACACAGATAGGCTATATCTAGCATATATAAAAACTACTAAGCCCACAATGCTCCTTAAAGGTAAAAGTGGTGACTCAGTATAAATGTGAGAAACTAATGATGGACTTGTGGTACTACCGTGACCAGGAACTGCAAAGTTCGAAACGCATAGGTGGAAGGGAGAATAACGGATCAATAAACTGTGTTTAAAAACATCCAAGAAGAGTACGGCGTATTTGTTAATCTCTGCTGTGACAAATTACTGCGAGGCTGTCCTTACCTCGCCGCCGGCACCGGCTGTTTTCTAATCTTCCCATGAAGGACATTTTGCTGTTTAGTGATATATATATATATATATATATAATTACCTGCTGGCGGTCGCCAGTAGGTAGTTATAGTTAGGATTTTTTTCAATGTTAAATCTCAAAATTCTATTTGGAATAACTTTGGCACCCGTTGACGAATCTGCTTGAAGATTTCCTCAGAATGGCCTCGTCGAGTTCCGGTCCTTCCCTGAAAGTTTGGGGGGGATTCGTCAAGCGGGGGCCGAGATACAATGGGGGTCCCAAAACGCGTTTTCCCCATGTTAATTTAAATAGGGCGGTCGATTTCACTTTTAGCTCGAACGGCTGAATGGATTTACACCAAACTTGGTAAAATTGTAGGGACTAGTAGCCCGATGTGCCTTTGCTATGTCTCAAGATATGTGCTCCAGTGGATTTTGAGTATTTTAGGTTAAAAAAAAATATATATCTATAGGCGCGCCCCGGTACGCGCACCGGGGAGCGCACCGGGCGCGCCACGCGACTTGCGCGCAGAAAGCTGATTGGCTCTTGGGTGTCTGTAAACATTCTAAACAGTCTGGAGTGGCCGCCATCTTGTGTCTCGGTAAAATCGAGACACAAGAGGTGGCAAAAACAAAGGGGGGAATTGACCATAAGGGGGCAGGGTAGACCCCCTCCTGACCCCCTAGGTTTAATGTGGGGGCTAAAATAGGGTCCCGCGGGGCATTTAAAAACAATATTTCTTTCGATTTGCGCAGGGGGAGCGCCCGGTACGCGCACCGGGAAGCACACCGGGGAGCGAAGTAAGGGGAAAATTCAGGACCATATTTATGAAGGCCTTGCGCTGCCAGTTTTGCGACGCCTGTGCGTCACTTTTTGTGACGCACCAGCGGTGTAAAGAAATGCGCATCGTTACGCTATATTTAAAAAGTGACGCATCTAGGTAGATGGGTCACTTTTTTAAACCCTGTGCCACATTATGTCAGGTATAATGTATGCAGAGGGGGCGCTCCCCCGCAAAAAGCTTGGTAATAGCGACGCAGTGAAATCTATGAGATTTCACTGCGTCACTTTTAGGATGCTGTTGCGTCAAAATCTTGCGCCTGCCTCACAGCAGGTGTAAGACTGACGCAAGACTTTTCACATGGTGCTTTCCCCATGTGAAAGGACGCATTACTGGAGTTGCGTCACTTTTGTGACGGACTCCAGTAATGCGTCACTTTTGTGTTTACAGATAAGTCAGAAAAACTGACGTATCTGTAACTCCTTGCGACATGATTCGTCATACATTAAATATGACACATCTGGAATGTCCTAAGAAGTGCGCACAGAAAAGTGACGCATCGCACCAGCGGTGTAAAAAAATGCGCCTCGTTACGCTATATTTAAAAAGTGACGCATCCAGGTAGATGGGTCACTTTTTGAAACCCTGCGCCACATTATACTTGCGTCAGGTATAATGTATGCAGAGGGGGCGTTCCCCCGCAAAAAGCTTGGTAATAGCGACGCAGTGAAATCTATGAGATTTCACTGCATCACTTTTAGGATGCTGTTGCGTCAAAATCTTGCGCCTGCCTCACAGCAGGTGTAAGACTGATGCAAGACTTTTCACATGGTGCTTTCCCCATGTGAAAGGACGCATTACTGGAGTTGCGTCACTTTTGTGACGCACTCCAGTAATGTGTCAATTTTGTGTTTACAGATACGTCAGAAATACTGACGTATCTGTAACTCCTTGCAAATTGATTAGTCATAAATTAAATATAACACATCTGGAATGTCATAAGGAGTGCGCCCAGAAAAGTGACGCATCGCTGTTTTCACGTAGCGATGCGTCACTTTTCAGAAATGAGGCCTCCAGTTTATTCACTGTGTCACCTCTACGACCCTTTCTTGCGTCAATACGTCCCTTTTGCATACATTACACCTGACGTAGGAATAATGTGGCACAGGGGTTTACAAAGTGATGTATTTACCTAGAAACGCCACTTTGTAAATATGAATAAATAAGGTGAATTTTTTTTGGACTGTTGTGTCACAAAAAGTGATGCTTTGGTGGCGTTAAATTGACGCATGGCTTCATAAATGAGGCCTTCTACCTTCAACTCCAGCAATGCATCTTTTCTTATCCTTCCACACTCCTGTTCCTTTTCAACATTTTCATTGAATATCAACATTCCCCATATTCACTCTTCTTCTCATAACTTCTTTCCTAACACTCACCTTCTTTCAGTCCTCCTACTTCACTTCCTTTTTCCTCTCATACCTTTCTGTTCTTTCTTACTCATTCTCCTTTCCATTATCAATGCACTCTATTTCACTTACTCTTTTTCATTTTTTTAAGAATATAGCTCTTTGATGAGAATTGGAGGTAGTTCTGAAAAGAACTTTTGGTTTTCTTCTTTTTTCTAAACAGGAACAAAAACAGGGAATGGAAACTGCTCAACAAGATCAAAGAAAACAAAAAAAATTAGGGGTGGGAAGGGCAGCGACGGTTCTCCAATGCTCGAACCATGAGCTGGACACTTTGCTCCCCATAGGTGAGGAGTTGATTGCAGTATCTGCATCTGAGGACACCATGGTTAAATGCAGGTTGAATGTTTGGCACCTGCTCCTGCGATTGCCCCCTCCCAAAAGAAGTTGCTCCTCCGGTGGATGTAGAGGCCCCATCACTGGGAACCTCTTGTGCCAGAGCCCTGACACTTTCCCGGGCAAAATTTTGGGGGTGCTTCCTCTCCACATGCCGGATCATTGTGAAGTTCCCAAAAGAGTACTTTTTCAAAGGGTTACCCCGTGACAGCTCTTCTTTGCAGATCCTGCACTGCACTTTTGGAGAATTTACCTTTTTTTGACCAGGTGGGATTTAAAAAAAATTCCAAATGAAATGTTCCTTAACTTTTCGTTGAGGAGGCTCTTCATTGATGAATTCTGGGTCATCCTCACTGCTGGATTGTCTGGCAGCCATTTTAAAACCAAGAAATATCCAGGAGCAAAAAGGCAGGTCTTGCAGTCACAAAAGTGAAAGAAGAAGTGAAGGAAATGGGTGGGGATTTCATTCTTGGAACAAAAACTGTTAGCAACCAATGAAAAGTGTTATTTTAAGGTCACATGACCCGACGCGCTTACGCTGCGCGCACCGGAGCGCTTCCGGGTGCGCACACGCGGCGCGAACGTAGGCGCTTCCGGGGCGCATACGTGGCGCGAACGTAGGCGCTTCCGGGGGCGTATACGCGGCGCGAACGTAGGCGCTTCCGAGGGCGCTTACGTTGCGCGCCGTAGTGACATCATCAAACGTTTACGGAAATGCATAATCATTTTCCTTATAAAAAAAACTGATTTTATTTGTATGGTATGAAATGTTTTGCATTATTATTAACTTTTCATTCATATTTTTTTTCACGAACGAAAGTAGCGCTCTGGGTGCGCTTTCCAGTGAGCTTACCGGTGAGCTTACCGGAGAGCTTACCGGAGCGCGCACCCAGAGCTTAAAAGAAAAAAATGATATAAAAAAAAAATCAAAAATGAATACTTACACAAAACAGCAAATTGTAAAAAAAAAAAAAAAGGTTAGAAACTCGATATAGAAAGGAATTAGCATTTAAAAAACTTTTGAAATTCACTAAAAACCATAGGTTTCACACCAGTTATAGTTAGGAATTAGCATTTAAAAAACCTATTAAATTCACTGAAAAAACCATAGGTTTTACACCAGTTACAGTTACCTGGAAATTTTACTGACATAAAACCATTGAAATTCCCACGTTATAGTTAGTTGGACTCACTATAACTTGCACGCCTGCAATGCACTGCTGATGACGTCACATATTACATCACTCATGACATGGTCAGTGACATCACAGTGCATGTTAGAGTTGGCATGTTTTACATATGTACTTACTTGGACATTACTTGGACATGTAGCACTGAGATATCCATTAACTCACCAACACACCCATGCACACAGTCAACCGCCCATATAGCTGTTTCCACCTGCACTCTTGAACTCATACACCTAGTGAATCAACTCCTAACACATCAATAAACAGAGTTTACACACCTCCCAGCCACCCAGCCACCCACACACACACTCAGTCTCCCATTCAAATACTTGGGCAACCAATCAATAACCCATATAGCCACTCATATAGCTACTGATCAACACATGCAGCAGCTTACACAACAACAGACATACTGATGCACACATTCAGACAGTTTAGTCACTAACCCATGCATTTAGTAAGACACATTTAATCACTCACTCATGTAGTCAGCCACGCACCTACTAAATCCTTCATCCAGACAATTATACATCCACTCATTCTTCAATATGTAAAACATATTTAAACTTTACAGAAACACACAGTCACTGGATGATGTCATCAGTGATGTCAAATGAGATGTCATCAGTGATGTCATCAGTGATGTCATTTGAGATGTCATCAGTGATGTCACTGACCATGTCATGAATGATGTAATATATGACATCATCAGCAGTGGAGTGCGGGAGCGCGAAATATAGTTAGTACAACTAACTATATAGGAGCAATTTCAATGGTTTTTTAAATGCTAATTCCTAACTATATAACTGAAACCTATGGTTTTTTAAGTGAATATATATATATATATATATATATATATATATATATATATATATATATATATATATATATATATATATATATATATATATATATATATATATATATACACTTTTTGCCTTTCTCTGACATGGTATTGGTGGTTTTAGGCCTCTGGGCACTTAAGCACTGTGGTCCACTGTAAAGTGTGTGCGCTCTCTGTGTTACATTTGTAAGGTTGGCCTGCCCTCCCATAGGCATAAATAGGGTATTCCCTGATCAGTGTGTGTCAGTGGTAATTCCTGTTATGAGAAGAGCAGTGTGGTCAAGTCTGGTATGTATGAAATTGTGTGAATAAATGCTGTGCAATGGTTTGCGCAGATTCATTGTGATTTTTTTAGAAATGCCACTTTTAGAAGTTGGCATTTCTGTGTGCTATGTCTGCCTGCCTAAAGTGAATTTACAGGGGTTGGAAGGTGTGTGTGTGGGTCCAGGGTGAGTCAGCTCTAGGCTGAATGGGACACCTGGGCTGGGAGTAGTGGGAGGAGTAATCCCCTGCCCCTGAATAGGCCTGTGCTCAGCCTACACTATGCTGGCTCCGCCCCCTGTGGTGCATCTGATCACTAGCCCCCACCTGACAAAGGGGAAGAAGAGCTTGCAAAACAAAGTGCTTCAATTCCCCCCTGAACCAGTTGCATCTGGTTCCCCCATACCCTGCACTAACAGGCGAAGAGAATCTGGGTATAAATATAGGGGCTTTGACCCCATGATAAATGTTCTGTACCTGTTCCTAAACCTACTCATGTGTGCTGCTGCTAGGGCCCAGGAGGACCTGCTAAGAGGGCTGCCTCCCTGGGCCCAGCATTGCCCCTTCATCTTCCAGGTCAGTGTGCAGCTAGCACCTCTTGGGCGCTCTATTTTTAATTTGCCCAACAGGAAAGATGAGCGCTGGGCTTTATTTTCCCCAGGAAGAGGAGGCTGGAGCGGCGCAGCACTGGGCTGCACGCTGCCCCTGAGGGCATCCCCAGCTTAGGGATTCCCCTGTGCTGCTGATATATGCTGTGGCCTACCCCAAGTTTGGATTTTTAATTGTCTATTTGTGAAGAGCGGGTGCCCACCATGCTCTCCTGTTATTTTAAAAAGTGGGTGCCCAACCTACATGGTCGGTTTATATTTATTTTTAAATGCGGGTGCCCACCCCGTGTTCTCCGCCTTTGCAGGAGCCTTTCCTTCATTCTACTTTTAAAGATCCCGCTGCAGCCTGAAACCGGAAGTCAGGCAATGTGGTGCCTGACGTGGGGCAGGACTTCCGCTTCCCCGAGGGAAGCCCCGCGCCCACGGGACAGCAGGAAGGAGTTCAACCGGAGCCTTGCAGGCTCCATGGTGAGGCCCGGGTATAGTGAAGAGAGGAGACCCCAGAGACCTGCTCATGCCTGAGCGGGCATCTGTGAGTGAGGGAGAGCCCCGCGGCCGACCGAAGAGGAGACAGGAGAAGACGCCCAAAGTCCTGGTGAGTGGGGGCTCCATGGGTGACTGGTTGGTGCCTACCGAGGCACGTTGTTGGTGCTTCCATGAGCGGACCTGCTGTTGTGGGCCTCTCCAACGTTGGGACCACGTTGGGGCATATTGCTGCTTCCTGTCCCCCGTGGCCATATTTTTGTTGGTGTCGCACAAGGCACAGGGCCAGTTCCTACTTTGGTGAGCGTACCCGCCGTTGCAGGCCGCTCCTATGAGGGGGCACCTTTGATTTAAGAGGGCCCAGATGGACCTGTGCCCCTACCTTTGGCCATTTGTCTACAGCTGCCCTGCTTGAGAGAGGGCAGCTGCAATGTTAGGGACTTTTTGATTTCAAAACCCCAGTGGGGGCCCGAGGGCACAGTGGTGCCAGGGCCCCTTTTCCTATTTACAGCTGCACCGCACCAGCGCGGGCAGCTGCAACGTTTTACGCACCTTTTGTTCTAAGGGCACATTGAGTGCCCAGGCCCATGTTCAGCTTCACAGCTGCCCAGCAAGTTGCAGGCAGCTGCAACGTTTAGGCCGTCATTCCTTTGGCGGCATTGTGTGAGATATGAGTGAGAGACACTTCTATGCCCCAGCACAGTTGCGCGCTTTTGAAGATTCTGCAGCATTGGCAGCAGCCCTGACATTTTGGACACAGGGCATTTGAGCCACTTTGGAAAGGCCAGTTGGCCAGGCCCTAATGTGATTTATGTGGTGCTAGGAAATGTGATTCATATACTAGAATTTACGCACCCTGAATTATGCCTCTAAATGTGGTTTTATGATTATGAGGTTTTACATTCTGTGTTTATTTTTGAGTTGTTCTCTACTGTGGTTTAGGTATGAGGTTATTTGGCTACTGTGGTTTATGCTAGTGAGATTCTTTTCTAACGTGTGTTATGCTTAGGAAGGTATTGTCCAATATGTTTAGGCTTATGAGGTTGGCGCATAATTTATTCCACGCCTAATGTGATACTGTGCATAATATGGTTTATGTTACAGGATGATGCTGAATACAGTGTTTGCCAGTAATTACTGGTTGTGTTCTATGTTTGTTATATATATATTATATGTTCTACATTTACTATCTTTACTAAGTGATGGTTCTGACAGTGGTCCAAGTGGCCCTGTCATGTGTATATAATCCCCTGTAAATAGTGCCCAGTGCCAGTTGGCACAGTGTATATTGTGTGATTACTATTCTAATGTGTTTTATGATAATAGAAAGGCTATTTTTGATATAACCTTGTGTGGAGTTCCTTTTGTGGTGTGCCTAGTATGTTGTTGCTGTGCACGTGTTGCGCAAACGTTTTACACATTGCCCCGGGGATAAGCCTGACTGCTCGTGCCAAGCTACCAAGGGGGTGATCGGGGGTTATCTTTGGCGTATAACTCCCTGGCCCTGACTAGAGTGGTGGTCTCTGCCTGGCTTTGGCGCAAGCCTTAGCCAACCAGAGATCCCATTTCTAACATTGGTTGTCAGCGGTGAGGATAGGACTTGCATTTGCGCAGTACCACAGCGACAACTGGTTACACTACGGGCTCTGCATTTAGATAGTCACATGTTTGGGTATTATTGTTTCTGAGTTTGTTTTAAGTCTCATTTCTTTTTGAATTGTGATTTCTTTCACTATGAGTTGGGGGTCCTGCCAAGGACCGAAACCAGAGAATCTGGAGGAGTTTTGTACTGCCCTTGTGCAGACTGCTATTTATGGGGTCGGCCTGCAGCTCAAGCTAAAGGAGTTTTGTACTGCCCCTGTACTGTCTGCTATTTCTAGCATTGACCTACAGTGGCAACTTAATTGGCATGGAGTAACTAACTTAGGAGGGTAGATTATCCCCTAAATGCAGTTGTAGTTTCTGAAATCCCCAGTAAGTGTGGGATTCAGTGGTGGCAGAAATATGTAGTCCAGTGCTGGAAGTCCCATTCCCAGTTCCCAGAGGATGGTACCTGGTTCCCGGTTAAGAGGGGGACAGGTTGAGATTCAGGGGCAGTAAGATGCTGTCTCACCAGTCTTGAGGGGGGGAGTGTGGATGAATGTTGTGGTGCACTGGATGTTTGGGTGATTGGTTAGCACGGTAAATGGTGTTAAAGGGCTGTTCAATCTGTTCTGTCAGAGAGAACCTGCCCCGTAATTATTTTCCGGAGTCACGCCAACATCCATTGGAGTGTGTAAATTCTTTGATTCTAGGGAGCTTGCATTGGGCAATGATACTAGAAGAATGGTGCAGGTGTCTTCCCACCCAGAGGTGTGGAAGTGGTTCAGAGTAGCCCTGCTTGGTAACCTTATAGTGAGGAGGTTGTAGGGACTCACATCTTGTCTCGCAGGAGAAGGAGTGAGATTGGGCTGTGTCCCAAAGTGCCCTTACCTCAGTCTCCAATACTGGATGGTTCTTAGAGGGAATACCAGGTAGGGAGCCTAATCTGTCCTGTTGGACCGTTCTTCGAGGGTATCTCCACTTGTTAGGTGAGCTGGGAGTGTCTGTAATCAGGCCTCCATCAGTTCCAGTGTCTGGCAGCGCCACTCCTAAGTGGAGGGTGCAGAAGTCCAGATTGAGGGGTGAGAGGGGGAAAAAGTCCCCAGTGGAAGAACCATTGGGTCAGGGGCAGCCTGAAGGGCTGAGCCACCAATGAGTGACCATGGTGACACCACTTCTGTCCTCGGGCATCTTCGCGCACTGTCAGTGAGACAGGAGGTCACCAGCTCTGCACCAGGTGGAATGTCACACGACACATTAGTTATGTGTCACCGTCGGGAGGGTATATGTACTCCCATGAAGTCCTAGTCTGCCGGGCAATCGTCTGACCAAAGGGTACCATCCCTGGATTGGGGAGCCAGGTTCAGGTGTTTCCTGTCCTGAACGGAAGGGCAACTGTAATCAATGTCCTGACCGGTTTTTGCATTCTAGGGGTACCTTTCTAGTT
Organism: Lissotriton vulgaris; assembly: GCF_964263255.1. Classification (NCBI taxonomy): domain Eukaryota; kingdom Metazoa; phylum Chordata; class Amphibia; order Caudata; family Salamandridae; genus Lissotriton; species Lissotriton vulgaris. The sequence continues at coordinate 1,443,677,360 of NC_141693.1, forward strand.
GGCATTTATAAATGACTATACATGAGAGCAAGTGAATGTGCGAGTGGGTGTATGGATCATTGTGTACTTGTATCAGTGATTGTATAAGAGAGTAAGTATGTGTTAGTATATGTTTGAATACGTAAGGTGTTGTGTGTGTATAACTGTATAGTTGAGGAAATGGAAGTGTGATTGATTCTGTGCATGACTGACTAGGTGTGTGAGTAACTCCATGGATGAGTGGCAGTGTGTGAGTGTCTGTATAGGTGTATGAGTGCATATGATAGTGTTGTATTGATGAGTGACTGTATGTATGAGTGATTCTATGGGTGAATGAGTGAATGTGTGTGTAGACCTAGGAATCAGTGAGTGTGTATGTAGTAACTGGTATTGGTGTGTCAATGGTTTCAAGAATGGTAGTCTGTATTTAACACTGGGTGTATCAAAGGTTATATTAGAGTGTGAGGAGGTGCATCGTATTATCACATGAATAATATCATCAGTGATGTGATCAGTGATGTCAAATGAGATGTCATCAGTGATGTCATCAGTGATGTCACTGACCATGTCATGAATGATGTAATATGTGACATCATCATCAGTGGATTGCGGGTGCGCGAAATATAGTTAGTACAACTAACTATATAGAAGCAATTTCAATGGATTTTTAAATGCTAGTTCCTAACTATATAAGGTCTGAAACCTATGGTTTTTTAAGTGAATTTACAAGGTTTTAAATGCTAATTCCTAACTATATAAGGCCAGAAACCTATGTTTTTTTAAGTGAATTTGCAAGGTTTTTTAAATGCTACTTCCTAACTATATAAGGCTTGAAACCTATTTTTTTTTCAGTGAATTTGCAAGACTTTAAAATGCTAATTCCTAACTATATCAGGTGTGAAACCTATATTTTTTTTCAATAAATTTCAAAGGTTTTGTAAATGCTAATTCTATTAGTGGATAACGTTTATATTTGTTATTATCCTTCTGGGACCACCTGAGCAGCCATCTTGTTTCTCAGGAGAAGTAAGGCACAAGAGAGCACAAAACAAGAGTGGAAAACACGAAAAGGGGGCAGGGTTGAGACCCCCTGACCCCCTAGCCCTTCTCAAGGGGTCCCAGAAGGATCACCAAGTGCAATTTTTTTTATTTATTTTTTAAATCGCGGGGTACGCGCACGGTACGCGTACCGCACGCGTACGGTGCACATACCCCGTGATTTATTTGAAGTTTTTTTTATTTTTTTGCCCTTGGGGCTCCTTTTTGACCCCCTGAGAAGGGCTAGAGGGTTGGGGGTCTCTACCCTGCCCCCTTTTCATGTTTTCCACTTTTGTTTTGGGCTCTCTTGTGCCTCAGTTCTCCTGAAAAACAAGATGGTGGCCAACACTTCCTGGTTTGGACAGTTTGGAATGTTGATAGTCGACTGCCAGCCAATCAGAAACTCGCTCGCGCACGTTAGGGTACGCGCACGTATGCGTATGGTGCGCGTTCGATGAGCGCATATAGATATATAATTTGCTCAAATTCAATTTTCTCAACAACTACTGGAGGGATTTTCACCAAATATAGAAAAAGCACCACTGCATACCTGCTCATACCATTTTGCCAAGTTTGGTGTAATTCCGTTCAGCCGTTCGGGCTGTTGTCGTGTCTAAAGGTCATATAGAAAATGCCATTTGAAAAATTTCAAATTCAATTTTCTCAAGAACTACTGGAGGGATTTTCACCAAACATAGCAAAGGCACATCTGCATACCAGGCCCTACCATTTTGCCAAGTTTGGTGTAATTCCATTCAGCCGTTCGGGCTGTAGCCGTGTCTAAAGGTCCCTATGGAAATTAACATGGGGAAAACACATTTTGGGACCCTCATTTCGGCCCCCGCTGGATGAATCCCCCCGAAACTTTCAGGGAAGGAGCGGAGCGGAGCTGGCCAAAATTCTGGAAAATTACACATATATTCTTCAATCAGCTCCAAAGTTATTCCCAAGGGAATGTTGAGCGCATATAGATATATAATTTGCTCAAATAAATTTTCTCAACAACGACTGGAGGGATTTTCACCAAATATAGAAAAGGCACTACTGCATACCTGTCCCTAAGGAGGAAGGAGCGGAGCGCAGCGAGGCAAATTTAAGGAAAATTACAGGCAGATCCCTCAATCGGTGCCAAAGTTATTCCCAATAGAATGTTTGGAATTTCCTATGGTAACTAGGTCCTAACTATATATACCTACTGGCGACCGCCAGTAGGTAATATATATATATAGATATTCCACAAATCGCCCTGAAGCATTAAAGGCGCACTTGACGATGTTCGACCATCCGGCCTGCAGATGCAGCCTGTTTTTAAATGCGCGTTTCTTTTTTCTTTTGCCGATGCGTTTCAGGGCATCAAGCCCCATCTTCCTGGGCATATTAAACAGCACACACGAGCCCTGCAGGTTCTTTATCCGGTTTTATTTAGCCATATCCACCCACCATGGGTGTATGGGTTTTACGCTATCCCTTGGGGCTTCATAGGACATGGTGTTCTTCCTGCAGGTAAGAAATCATCTTTTAGTAAGTTTGTGCGTTTGTTCACAACATTAATTGTCCAGCCTGGCCGCGGGGAGCTGCACCATCGCTAGCTGGATGACAAGTGTTTTCGCCAGCAAGTTGAGGCTGTAATCAAGAACTTTCAAGATTACTGGCACAGCGCTCTACATGCACTTTAGCCTGTCTGAACTTCTCACAACCTACTAAAGGTAACTAATATTTGCCAAATAGAACAAACTAATGAAAACTAATGAAGTTTGCACTTTTGACTTTGTTTCCCAGGAGGCATTAGAAGAACTGGTGAACAAAAGACACGCCCATGAGAGTAACGACGTACAAAATAAAGCAATATTGGATGCAAACTACAACTGATGTTTGTTGGCTGCCCCGAAGAGGAGGTAGTGAGACCTCGAAACGCGTTGGCCCAATTAATTAAGTGAAGAAGGGAGACAAGCTGCAAACATAGGCCGTATGGTCAGAGAACTGTTGAGTGTGCTCCCAAATGCTTCAGGGCGCTTTGTGTTGAAATATATATATATATATATATATATACATATATATATATATATATATTTGTGTGTGTGTATGTGCCTTGTGGCCCTTTCCTTGAGCCCCTAAAGGCCCTGAAGACCATCCCAGAACATAGCGGTTTCACTGCCCGCAGAGGCATGTGCAGGGAAGCCTGTGTTTGCTTTTGCTGGGTGGATCATTTTCAAAACTCCCACCAAGCCAGAGCAAACACCAAGGTTGTTCACAGTAGAAGGCAGCTTCAGATATGCTCAAGCCTGCTGGGAGCAGACTTTTTTTTTGTTTCCCTGCTCACTCTGAAGCAGTAGGGAAACAGATGAAAATGTTGCTCCTAAATTCAGGGAGCAGTATTATCAGCTGCTTCCTGTAGGTGAAACGTAGTGTCAGCTACCGCTGTAGGCGGGGAGTCAACCTGAGCCTTAGGGCTCTCCCCACAGAGCACAACAAATGTATGGAGGTGCCCTAGCTGGGCACCAGGGAACACACCTTTTGTTGTGCCAAGCCCATGGGAAATCGGCCTAGGGAGAAGGGGTGCATACTCCTATCCCCTTTCAAAATGGGGGCAGGACCTGGGGATGGGGTCCCCAGGGATGAAATTGGCCTGGGTAAGTGGGCCACATGCCCCACTCACCTTCAAAATGCTGACAGGCCAAAGGTGATAGGTTTCCTGGGGCTGAAATTGGCATGGGGAAGGGGCCTTGCATTCCCCCTTCATTCGAAATGTTATTGGGCCCCTGGGGCTGAGGTCTCTGGGGTCAAAATCCTTCCCTGGGAGGGGAGGTGGAAATAGACCTGGGGAGGGGGGTCACCGGTGCCTCTCTCCCCCAGGTTCCAGGGATATGGTCCTTTGGAGAAAATCAGACAAGGGATGAAGGACACCGAAACACCCACCCCGTTATTTAAAAGAGTGGCCCTAGGGAAGTGTTGCCTGTGCTTAACAAGGCTTATGGAGGTGGGCCACGCAACCCCACCCCATTATTTAAATAAGTGACCCCAGGGTAATACGGTTCCCAGTGCTGATAACACCACAGGAGGTGGCACCCCCCTTTAAAATGTACACGTCCCTGTGGGATGGGGTCCCCTGGGTGTAACAAGGCTAGGGAGGGGGGATAATGGCTCCTCTCCCAGGCCCTGCAGCCAACCCGCAGCTAGGTCATGCGTGGCGGGGTTGCATTTACGTAAGTATTACTTTACGTTAAAGAAATCCTTAAAATTCACTGACAAAAACAAAGGTTAAAGCAAAGTAATGGTAAGTAGTGATAATAAGATCTGCTTTCATTTGGAAAAAAAACGTAGAAATTCCCTGAAAAAAAACAAGATTAAAGTAATGTTATATTTAGGTGAATTTGTTAACAGCAACATTAACATTTTGAAGGTAAAAGAACAAGGATATTCCATTTATAGTTAGTAGCACTAACTGTAACTTTTGCCTACCATGCATTGCTTATAACCTCACATATGACATCCCCCTTGACATGTTCTATGACATTATTCATGACATCTTTTTTGACATCTCAAAATGATATTTTGTTGTATTTTCTTTTGATTATGATTGATAGTATGTTAAAGAAAGGAAATATAGAGGTTTGTGTAGAGATGTAGTTCCAACTACATTTGGGTATAAGTGCAATGTAACCACCATTTTAAACGGTCTGAATTTGTAGAGAATCATGTAATCATTAAGTAATATCTAATGTCAGTGATAAGGTAGTATAAGATTAGTTTCTTTAATTAAAGGTACATTTAGGACCTGATAGCTGGTGATGATTCAATATTGTAGGTGTGTGCTTGTACTGATCCTGTAATAAAGAGAGGCAATTTAAATCAGAGGTGGGGTGGGTGTTACATCTAGTAAAAGGTTGGTATTTATTTGTATCAGTTTCGAGTGTGTGAAAGTTGATATGGTTACTTTCCTTTGTGATTATGTTTGCATATGTGATAGAGGATGGGAATAGGAGACTCAAGAAGTATAGACAGGCATATTTTGAAGGTGGGAGACCTGGAACTCATGAATGTGGTTTGAAAACTGTTGTGGCTTGTCCTGGTTGTTGTAGATCCTCTTGATCCAGTGCTCCTAATGAAAAACTGTCTTACAAACACTACTCATCTCCACAATACTCACCATTAATCATGAATCACTACCAAGGCCCATAAACTAACGAGACAATTTTTGAGCGACTGAATCATGTGACCTAAATAATCAGATCTATTCACAAACTATTTACAAAATTATATACAACTGCAGTTTATCATTTCTTACCATGGTTTTTTTAATCATATGACATTTAATTAAGTCACTAAGGCGAATGGATCAACTAATGATAACTAGATCATGAATAAACAAGACCAGCTTGTCATTTGAAAAATCTAATTTTATTAGCTTTATTTATTCAAAGAAAGAGCATTTTTATTCAAAAATCATTATTTTATTAGCAAATTGAAAGCATCATTCAAAGGAAAAGCTTATTAGACTGACATTTTAAAAGGCAAATCAAACAACATGAATTAAAGCAAAATATAAGTTTCCATTCCCTAAATTCTATGGGGCAGATTTATGAGGCCCTTGCGCCACGTTTACTCCGCTGTTGCGTCACGCAAGGCGGCGTAAACATGGTCCATCCCTACGAGGCATTTACAACGTGACGCATCTATGGAGATGCATCACGGTGTAAGGCCCTGCGCCACATGAAATCTGCGTCAGGTTTCATGTAGGCGTTCCGGTGCAGGGGGGGGGCGTTCCGTCGCAGGAACGCCCCTGGAAAGTGACTCAGTGAAATCTACAAGATTTCACGGAGTCACTTTCTACGCCAATTCCTTACACCTGCTTGAAGCAGGCATAAGGGTGATGCACCATGCAATGTAGGGGTGGCCCCTGTGCATTGCAGGAGTCATGTCGCACTTGCGACATGACTCCAGCAATGCGCCGCCCGTACGCCGAAAGATGCGTCACGCATCTTCCCTGCCTTGCACCATGGTGCGCCGCATTGTAAATGCAGCGCACCATGGGTGGCGGAGCTATGGCGCACTGTGGCGCACATTAACTGGCGCATCCCTGGGGATGCGCCAGTTAACGTAAATCTGCCCCAAACTCCCTGTCTAAAAAGTCTCTTCACCTAAAGAAAATTCATTAGAGACTGCTGTCCTTACGTGCGCCAAAAAGTCCAACAGCACATCACGCCCTTCAGGAATCAGAAAACGAGGAGAGATTCCCTCCTCCCCGTGAGCCAGATTTTATACCTTTCTAACTAGCTAAAGTAACTAAATTCTGCATTTTTCTCCATTAATCCAAACTTTTCATTGACTGAGCCGTGTCAGCCCACCAACATGTTGTAATCATCTCCAGACCAAGAACGGGCTTTTCTTTAGCCCTATTGTCCTTTCGTGTCATTTTGCTTCCTCGAAAATGTTACCATGTTCGAGCTACAGTTCATGACTTCCTTGCCTTGGCAATCCTGCCACTTCCTTTCCTTTTACAAACTGCATGAGCACATTATGCACAACTTATTTAACAGTATTTTCTGACAAATTGTCAACGTGGTAAAACGTTCCACTTCTCGTGTGTGCAAGGCTCCTCTCTGGACAGGTTTAAAAAAACGCCATCTTTTGTAGGCCTAAAGGCCTCTCACGAAAACTAGTATTTAAACAAACAGAAAACAGTAATTAATTACAGGCCCATTTCTCTTCTACCTACCATCAGTAAAATAGCTGAAAAACATGTCAACCAGGTTCTCTCGTCCTTTATTGAATCCACGGATGGATTACACTCCACCCAGACAGGGTTCAGAGCAAAACAAGGAACAGAGACAGCTCTGGTGGCGGTAGTGGAGGCAGTTAGGGGCATTGTTGATGCAGGAGGATGTGCTGCGGTGGTCCTGTTGGACCTCAGCGCAGCCTTCGATACTGTAAACCACTCTCTCTTGCTGCATCGGCTGCGTCTCACAGGGGTCTCCGGAGTGGCCATCAAATGGCTCCATTCTTTTCTATCAGAAAGAAGCTTTTCCGTCTTTGAGGGAGAGGTGTCATCCAGCCAGCTGCAACTGAATCATGGCGTTCCCCAGGGATCTTCCCTCAGCCCCACTCTATTTAATATCTATATGAGACCTTTGGCTGAGGTGGTTCTTCCCTGGGGAATCCAACTTGTTACCTACGCCGATGACACGCAGCTGGTTGTATCCTTGGTGAGGAACGATGCCCTAAATCAGGGGATCAATAATCTGACCCCGTGTCTCACCAGGGTTCTGGAATGGATGACCTCCTCCTGTTTGAAGCTAAATGGGACTAAGACTGACATTATGCTTCTGGGCTACAAAGCCCCAATTAATTTGGACCCTTGGTGGCCTCACTGCCTGGGACCCCCCCCAGCACCCAAGACTCACATAAAAAGCCTGGGGATCTGGCTAGATTCCTCCCTTGGTTTTCACTATCAGGCTAAAAAGGTAGCTGCAACCTGCTACGGGCTGTTGAGAGTCTTAAAAAAAGTGCTAGACCTCCTGCCATTCGAAGCCAGACGATTGCTGGTCCAGTCGCTGATCTTGTCGCGGCTGGATTATGCAAACGCCGTCTATATGGGAGCTCCAGTCGGCACCATAAAAGTTCTGCAATCTGTGCAGAACTGTGCCGCTCGGCTGCTCATGAAAGTCCCCAAAAGATGCTCAGCGAAAGCCGCACTTCAACATCTCCACTGGCTACCCATCAAGGGAAGGATTACTTTCAAAACATTGTGCTTGGCGCATAAGTCCATCTATGGCGCTGGACCGCCGATTCTGGATCCCCTCTTCTGTCGCCATCGATCAGTGAGATCTCTGAGATCCAACCAGCGGAACTTGTTGGTAGTTCCCAGGATAAAGCTGGCGCGGATGGGTGGCCGCCGGCTCTCTGTGCATGCAGCGAAAGAATGGAACGCACTCCCAGATAACATCAGGCATGAGTCTAATCATCTCGCTTTCAGGAAGCGTTTAAAGACACACTTGTTTCAATAGTGTCTTCCTGATCCCTTGGTCTTACAGCGCTGGGATGCTCAAGAGTAGCCATGCGCTATAGAAGAAGGTATTCATTCATTCATTCAATTAGAGAATTGAGACCCATTCTGTTACCCACCCCCTTTGCTAAAAATTACTCTGTTAATTTATGTTACCTAGCTGAGCACAAAAAGCAGCATTTATATTAACCTTCTTCATTTAGGCCATAAGGATTCTCCACGAGCTTTTGCCACAGAAAAGACATAACATAACATAAGCACACAAAATAACACATGCCATTAATTAAACAGCCACATTTAATACTGACAAAGACAATAGACAAAGGGCCATATGTAGGTGGGAAAATACCTGTCGGTAACGGCCGATTTCGGCCGTTACCGACTGGTATTCGTAATTCCAGATGTAGGGGGCCTGAAAATTACCGATTCTGTATATTTACCGAATCGGTAATTTTACCGAATCGGTAAAGTACCGATTCGGTAAATGTACAGAATCGGAATTTTGGGATGTAGGTGGCACTGGAAACAGTGCCACAGGCCCTTAGAAATTCGTTATTTACCATGAAATACAATGGCATGGTAAATAACGAATTTCTGTGTACATGCACATCTGTGCATGTACACCTGTGCCATGTGGCACGCATACATGCCCTAAGGGCATGTATGTGTGTCACATTGCACACAAGCCAAAATCAGGGGTGCTACAGTGTGTCAAAGTGACACCCTGTCCCCCTTGACAAATCGGTAAAATTACCGAATCGGTATTTACCGATTCGGTAATTGCCATTGATTCCTATGGGCCTCAAGGCCCATAGGAATCAATGGCAATTACCGAATCGGTAAATACCGATTCGGTAATTACCGCATATTACCGATTCGGTAATATTTACAGAATAATTACCTACATGGCATTTACCGAATTGTAAATACCGAATCGGTAAAATTCGGTATTTACGATTCGGTAAATGCCATTTACCTACATATGGCCCAAAGTTAGTTTATTATTTTTCCACACACTTGCAATTGCAACAAAAAGCATAAAATTAAACCCACGTGTTTTTCTGTGTATATGCACTTTAAAACTAATGTTGATTAATAAATTTAACACATGCCATTAGTACTATTACATTTGTTATGGAAGTTTAACTTTGCGAGTATGAATAAAAACGTATTCAACAGCTCACTCCATCAACTCCTTCATCTGGTGATTTCGTAATCACCAAACTCCACCCAAAAATTTCAGCAAAATTTTAATCATACAAACATGTTTTGAACATTCACTGTATTAGTATTTCTAAACCTTTGATTCAGCAGTTTGTCTGCAACTCTCATATTGGGCTTTACGAAACTCTTCTAGTTCTATTTCCTTTTCTCGTTCTTTTCTAAGCTTATAAATCCTTTTCTTTTCCCTCACATATTTCTTTCTTTTGTGTATCATGCAACTAATTTTTAACAAAAGTGTCACTATGACTATAACTATTACAGGATAGAATATTTTACTAATTATTGTACTACCAATCTCAAGAAACCAGTTTCTGTTTGCTGCAAATCTTTTACTCAAACGTTCTGAAAAATTATCATCTTCTAAGCGTTCTATCTCAGAATGTAATTCAGTAATATTTCTGATAAACATCTCTATGTTCTGGCTCTTATCTGGAATATATGTACAGCAATGCTGGACATGTAAAATTCCACAAACTCCTCCCTCTTTTGCAAGCAGAATGTCTAGAGCAAGACGGTTCTGCATAACCATTGACCTCATAGCAATGAGCTCTGTATCAACTAATTGAAATCCACTTGCAGTATCTGTTGACAATCTGTCCGCAATTGTAGATACTTTTCTGATTTTATTTGCATTCAGGGTTATTCCCACCATAGGTATAATTGCACCAAATATATCTCCCAATATTTCTGAAAAACATTCCCTCCTGAACCTATTCAGGTGTTTGCCAATTTCAAATGAGCCTTCTGAATTTCTATCTATGTGAAAAATCTTTGGAAAAACTAAACCAATATAGCAAGTCCCATACCAGTAGTCTGGGAGCCTGAAGTAAGCTTTGTTCCCACAAACAAAATAAATTCCAGGAAAAATTGGATCTTTGCTTTCTTTAAATCCCCACCCTCCTAAGATACGATAGGTATCTTCACATTGACTAACACCCACAACATCGTTATCAAATTGAGTGTTATCTCTCCTTATGCACAGTTTTCCACTAACAGGTTTATCTATGTGTATAGCAACATTTTCATTTCTACCATTAAGCTTTTCATCCTCACTCTGCCAAAACTTGGATTTGGTTTGTTTCAGCATCTCATTTATTTTTATAAATCGCTCTTCTCTCTTCAACCATGTTTAAAAGAGACTTTTCTTCCGTTCTCAATTTGCATGTTAAATTGTTTCTAAAAGCGTACTCGTATGTGAGTTCATTAATCACTATAAAAAAATTCCCTCATCTGTTAAGCATGTTTCAGTTTATTTAAGCTATTGTCAATCTTTAAATTTGCAAAGATCTCATCATAATCAGAGTAATAATACTCCAGACGCCCAGTTTTATAAAACAAACTAGCTATTACACTACAAGTAATGCCATAAGTAAGAGGAAGCATATTATATGTCACCCCTTCCGAAACAGAAGCAGGTAGTTTCACACAGATGTAACAATCTTTCACATTCATTACCTTAACATATTCAGATAAAAGTTTAGAAAAGGTATTACTAGAAAAATCACCAACAGATCTATCTTGGTTGATCTCTGGTTTGTGCTCAATGACTCTATTAGTCTTACCTACTACAATATGAATACCTTGTTTAGCCTCAACTTTACTAGTCATATTAGCTTTGTACATTTCTTTGTCAATTCCAAAAGGAAAAATGACAGCTAAAATTAACCAAACCAAAATTATTAAAATCACACAAATAGAAGACATTTTGCAACATCTTCTTAAAATAGAGCATCTCGAATTGTTGTTAGAAGTAGGCATCTTTTACTTGAGACAAGAGCCTTTCAGAAAAAACAAAAACAAAAATTTTAAAATTTAAAAATAACTAAATATACTTCACTAAATATACACACCCCTTTATTAACTTTTTTTTTTTAATTAAAAAATCCTCTAACAGCTTTTCTTCGACCTTACGTCTTACATCAATGTGTTTTTCCAACTAACACAATTTCTTCGACCATGTGTCACCTAACACAATTTCCTCGACCTTATATCACCTACAACCTTTAACCTTATATGAAAACAAATTTAATCATTGTCACTTGTGTCATCTATATCTTCTTGGCTACTACTGCTCACTTCCACTACTGGTGGAATAATAATGTGCGTCCACTTAGGTGACTTATGTAGGAAGGTACATCCTGACTATGGTTGCCCCCAACTTTTTGCCCTGTGTTTTAGCTGGTTTTGGACATAGTCGACCTGGGACCCTGCCAATCAGGACCCCAGGCCTACTGCTCTCTCTTTAAAATGGATTCCATGTACCCTAGGTGCATTTCCAATTGGTACTGGGCCACCCTATCAGACCCTGTAACTCAGGGCATGGGTGTACCCAGGGCTGCCAGGGGCTGCAGCATGTATTATGCCACCCCTGGCTGGCCTCCTAAATTTGACACAACTGGCTGCATGACAGCTGGGGCAAAGTCGTGTAATCACCCTTTGCTGTAGGTGTAGTATACCTATACCTAACCCTAAAATGGACACACAGATTCCTATCAGTCACTCCTATGGCAGGCCTTGACAATCCTGAAGGCAGAGTGCTTGGAATCGTGTGAGATGGTGCTCTGGCATGAGCTGAGCCCATCTGCAGCTTACGGAACCAAGTCCTAATAGCTGTTCCATGATATCGCATACCATATACTCTTAAGTGCATTATAATCCTCGCGGTTAAATGCTAACTTTGGTATTGCTTTATCAAAACATGTCGAGTAAGGTGTCATACGAATTGGAATACTATCCCCTCGCCAATTCTGGCGACGGGGTTAGCATTCCACCCTTCTAGAGGGACACGACATGTATGTAACTGTGAACCCCGGTTAAAGTAAACTAAAGCCTCAGCTCCACAAAATGGATGCTGCCACCACAGACACGAGTCTGACCCCCTGCAGCTGGGAGCCCTTCCAGCGAGGGGAGCCTGGACAAAGGGTTTCCTGTCAGGGGCGGTGCTAGCACCGTCCCAGACATGGTTTTGTGTATCCTGGGTAGGCAGGGCTTTACAGGAAGGTGACTGCTGAGTGGCACCCCGGTGCTCACTACGCATAGGTCGGTCTGAACCAGTTCCAGGGCCACACCAGCCCCTGGCCTGGGGGAAGTCCGGCATGGCAGAGGGGTGTAACCACCCCCCTCCTAGTCCCACCCATAGGCAGGACCTAGTCACCGGGTCAGCCCCCTTTTTTAGTATAAAGATGGGAGCGGGCCCCCTGTTCAAATTAGATCATCTTTGGAATCAAGACACGACTTTCTTCGAAAGGACTTCACGATTTCTTCCTCAAGATTCTCCCTTGTGGCTAAGGAGTAGTCACCCTGCATCAAGCGGGCACCATCCTAAAGAACACTGCGGTCTGCTGCAAGTCCTTCATCACGAATCCGACGACCCAGCTCGACGAGACCCGCCTTCCCTGGCACCTCTGACCTCTACTCACCTCTACAGCAAAGCTGAGAACCGTGAGTGCGACGAGACCTCGAGGGACCGACGATCGCCAAGACTGCACAACATCTTTACTGCAAGCCCACCGTGTCCTCCACGAGTGAGTGCTTTGGGGTCCGAGAAGCCCCGACCCTGCGCAGCTCCAGCACCCAAGGTCAGCCTCCCTGCATCTCCACGATCTGCGTGGGGCCCTTCTGCTGTTTGCTGTGCACCGCGTTGTTTGGCTACTAGCCGGCTGGCTTGTGGCCTTCTGAACGACGCCCGACGACATCACTGCTGCTGATCTGGTTGCTCCAGACTGGCCCTTGCTTCCTTCTTGAAGAGAGGCACCCCGGACCCTCCTGGTCCACTCCAGACGCCATTTTAGGTCCACCGCGTGGGCTTGAATTTGCCAAGGCTTTGTTGCCCAATCCTGGGTCCAGCAACGCCGACAGCTTCTATCTTCGTGGGACAGCTCGATCCTCCTTCCTGGTCGCCGACAACGCCTCCTGGTCCGTGTGATCTCTGAGCACAGCGTCACCCACACGCCTTGTCGAGGTGGCTACCATCCGGTGCCCTCCTGGTGCCCACTGACTACTGGCTAGTAGTCTCGAACTTGGTCCCCTCTGCTTTCAGGTGTCATCTTCCATCGATCCAGGCTTGGATCCACCGAACTTTCTTCACTGGTCGCCTGCCAGCAACTTCTTCCTTCCAGGCTCCTGGTCCGTCAACGAGGATTCCCGACGTCTTTTGAGTCCTATGCAGCTGCAGCCCCTGGGCTAGGTAACTTCGGCATTTCGGTGCCCCAGCATAGCTTCACTATCCAAGGGTCAGAATCTACTTTCGTTTTCTCCCTACCAGGTCGGGTTCGCCCGAGAACACTAACTTTGCAATTCCTAGCTACCATAGACTTTGTCCCGCATCTCGCGTGAGAGTGCACACACTGCACCCGAGTCCCCTGGGTCTCCTAGAAGTAATCTAACGATTCTATAGTCAAGTCCTAGCGATTCCAAAGGCTATTAGTACTGTACTTACCTGCTAGTAATTTCGCATTCCACTTTTCAAGTATATGGTTTTCCGTGCCCCTCGGGCATTTGTATATACTGTGCTAACTTAAGTATTTTTGTAAGAGTTTTGGTTTGTGCTTAGTACCCTGTCCTCATAAAGAGTACAGGGCTGTTGTGATCTTTAATAAATAACTGTTTATTTTCATAACACTTGTGTGGTGTCCTTTCACTGGGTGTTCAAGGGGTACATGTGTGGTAAACAGCTGGCTTAACACGCCCTCTCGAGTCTTTAGCCTTAGACTGCTCGTATCCACGCTACTAGGATAGCTGGTCTATAAGGTTGACTTACAACCAATCATCAATAAGGGTTGCTGGACTGATACATAGTGTTCACTAGAATAGTGAGCACTGCATATCAGGCCACCTTCTCACAACTTATACTTTTGATTAAACTTTAACACTCTGTTTGCTCTGCTGCTGATCACTTCTATTTTCTTTCCTGCTAGATTTTTCTTTCTAAATCACTTTTCTAACTTGAAATTTCATTAATCTGTTCTTTTGATGTATTCACTAATTTGAATTTCAGGCCCTCATCTTCATTTGGCCAATTATCTCCTTTTCTTGAGGGTTTCTTCTTAGGCTCAGTTTGATCACACTCAACTCTCCAGGCTCTTTCTCTTGATCTTCTTACATTAGATTCATCATCACTTTCATCTGGTTCACTTTCTGTGATATCAGCTTTAGATTCAGGCACTTCTTTACTCGGCAGCTTCACTCTGTTAGGAACATCATCCTTATAGCTGGTACTTGGTAATTCGTCTTCTTCTTCTTCTTCGATTACTTCCAATCCACCAGTTTCAAGATTTTCGATCCTTCTGTCAGAGCTTTCATTCCGCTTTTCAATACTTTCCTGATCTTGATTCACTTCTTGATCAGACTCTTTTTCTGCTTCTTTTTCTAGCAGATCTTCATTTTCAGAGTCTACTATCACAATTTCTAGATCTTTTTCATTCAATGCTTCATTCACATTTGAGTCTTCCAGATGTCGACTTTCTTGTTGATCTTCAGGATCTGGATTTCTTTCAGGTTCTTCCTCAGAATCTGAATCAGTTGTTGTATCACCTTCTTCGTCAGGATTCTCAGGTGGTGGTACTCGAATGGTATGACTTGCATGTATCCACCTTTTCAAACCTCTACACTTTACTGCATTTGTTGTGCCAAGAATCACCTGTCTTGCCTTCTGCCACCTAGGTACCAGACAATTTCTCCTTCGATGAACTTTTGTCCTCACCCAATCTCCTGGCAAAAGATCATGAGCCTGTTCTTTTTCTTTTGTAAGTACTTCAGTTCCTACCTGATGGAACACAGAAGTCACTACGTCAGGAAGGTTTTTACAATAGTCCATAATTGCACTATCATTTATACTTAGTACTTTATCAACTGGAACAAATGCTTGTCTCATTACTCTGCCCATCAATATTTCATGTCAGCTTAAACCATTTTTTCCATCTGGAGTACTTCTCAAAGACATCAAAACAAGTGGAAGTGCATCAGTCCACTTCATTCCTGTAGCCAAACACATTTTCGCTTGCTCAACAACACCTGATGCTTCTGGTCTGTAAGCACAGTGTAGCTTTTGTTTAATACCGAGTGCTTCACAAATCATCTGTAACAATCTGTTTTCAAAATGTGTGCCACGATCAGTCTCGACGTCACTGAAAATCCATACCTAGGTATGATTTCTCTCAAAAGCAATTTTGCCACAGTAACTGAATCATTATGGCAAGTTGGGAACGCTTCCACCCATCTTGAAAACAGACAGATTATCACTAAGACATATCTTAATGTTATGTGGAGACATATCAATGAAATCCATCTGTAACCTGGTAAAAGGACCACCCTCCCGTCCTATGGTTCCCAAGCTTACAACTGTTTTTCTGTTCGGATTGATCTGTTGACAGATCAAACATCTTTGGCAAAATGATTCTGCGATTATCCTGAATTTTGGATTATACCATGTCTATCTAAACAACCTAATCAATGAATCTCTTCCTAAATGTCCTGGACCATGGTACATTCGGGCCATGTCAGCAATCATGCAGTTTGGCATTACTAGTCTGTCATCTTTGTAAACCCAAATTTCATCTTCTTCTCGCTGCCTGCAACCTGCTTTTAACCATGTGTTTTTTTCCTCATCATCTGCCTCATCTTGTAAATCTTTTACTCCTTGCCATGTCTCAACTACAGATTTTAGCATAAGTGAGTTCAAAACATGTTCATTGTCTTTTTCCCGATTAATTGACATATTATTCTTTGCGCAAAACTTTGAGATTTCATCAGCATATGCATTTCCCTTTGTCATATAGTCATTTCCCTTTTGGTGTGCTGTACATTTCACTACAGCATTTTCTCTGGCAACTGAATGCCATCAATCAGCCTTTTAATCAATTTTGCATTTCTGATTGGTGTTCCCGCAGAAGTTAAATAACCTCTTTGAGACCAGAGCTTGCCATAGTCATGGAATACGCCATACCCATATTGACTATCAGTCACTATGGTGATTTTCAACCCTGTTGCTCTTTCACATACACGAATCAAAGCAATCAATTCTGCTATTTGAGCTGAACAAATTCCTGTGAGACAAGAAGCTTCAACCACATCTGCAACTGTACAGACAGAGTATGCTGCACTCAGGATGCCTTCATCTGTTCTCAAACATGAACCATCAACAAAATAAACAAAATCTGATTCAGTCAGCGGAATATCTTTAATGTCCTGCCTAGGTTTGGTGCAATATTCTAAAACATCCAAGTATTCATGATCAATGTCATTATCATTTCTGATTTCTGTCACAGTACCATCAGGCAACAATGTGGAAGGATTTAAATTCACACATCTCGCAATAGATACGTTATCTGATCCCAGAATAATTTTTCATATTTTGTCAATCTGTTACTCATCAAATGTTGAGTTTTGCTTCTGGTAAGGAGAACCTCAACTGAATGGGGCACATATACTTTTACAGGAAACCCCATTACTATCCCTTCACTTTGTTCCAGACTCACACTTGTTGCAGCCACTGCTTTTAAGCAACCTGGTAATGCTTTTGCAACAGGATCAAGAACAGCTAAAAAATAGGCTATAGGGTTTCTCAGTTTCCCATGTCTTTGAATCAAAACTGATAATGCACATCCTTCCCTTTCACTGCAATACAGCTCAACAATTAGATTCATCAAAGACCCGTTTTGCGAGTCTTTAATAGCGATTCATAAGGAATCGCTATTAAGGACTTGCAAAACGTGATTCATGTAGGAATTGCAAAAAATGTTGCGATTCCTACATCTTCCTTATTTGCGATTAGCAAATTGCTAATCGCAAATAAGGAATAACGCCCCATTCATTCCTATGGGCCTAAAGGCCCATAAGAATGACTGGGGAGTATTCCGTATTTGCGAATAGCAATTAGCTAATCGCAAATAAGATAGCGATTTCAAGGGTGTCAGGGGTGTCCAAAGAACACACTGTAGCACCCCTGAAATGCAAATTTACACAGGTGTTGCGCACACACATGTCCAAAGGACATGTGTGTGTGTAACATGCAACAGAGAAAAATGCACTAAAGTGCTTTTTTCGAATTTTTCGCTATTTACCACAAAGTCAGACTTTGTGGTAAATAGCGACCAAATATTGCGAATCCGCAATTTCAAATTGGTTAATGAATTGCATTTAAGGAATCTCTAATAGAGATTCCTTAAATCCAATTCCTCGCAAATATGCGATTTCGCCAATAGCGATTTTTGCATTTGGGATGATGAATCCCAAATGCAAAAATTGCACTCGCAAAGGGCCAGATTCTCAGAATCTGGCCCTTTGCGAGCGCAATTCTAGCTTGATGAATCGGGCTGCAAATTCCTTCTCATAGTCTGGCATTCCCAATGCTGGAGCTACACACAAACTTCTTTTTAACTGCTCAAAAGCCTGTAACTCAGTTTCTGTTAAAATTATCGGGTCTTTTATGTCTGCTTTTGTCAGTCTCTGGAATGGTTTTGCAAGTACTGAAAATCTGCTAATCCATTGACGACAATAACCTACCATTCCTAGAAACATTCTGACCTGTCTCTGTGTTTTTGGAGGTTGCATTGCATGGATCATTCTTATTCTTTCAATTGTCACCTGTCTAATTCCTTTTGCAATCCTGTGCCCAAGATATTTTACTTCCTGTTTACAAAACTGTAATTTTGCAGGAGACACTTTATGTCCCTCATCTGCCAAATGATTCAAAAGAGTAATGGTATCTGTCACACAGTTGTCTCGTGTTTTTGCAGCAACAAGGAGATCATCAATGTATTGCACTAATGTTGATTTTCCAGGCAAATCTAGATTTTCCAAGGATTTCTTTAGCAACTGGTTAAAAATAGATGGACTTTCTGTATACCCTTGAGGGATACGACACCATGCTAGAATACGCTCTTGGAATCTGAACGCAAACATTTGTTGGCTTTCTGGATGCAATGGAACAGTAAAGAATGCATTACAAAGGTCTATAACTGTATACCATTGTGCATCATGCGGAATCTGATATAGAATTACCGCTGGGTTTGGTACGACTGGGCAACATGGCACAACTATTTGATTAACCTTTCTGAGGTCCTGAACAATTCTGAAAGTTCCGTTTGGATTTTTGATTCCCATAATTGATGAATTACATGAACTGCTCTCAATTTCTTTTAAAACACCTTGTTTTATGAATTTTCCAATTACAGGTATAACACCTTCAATAACTTCGGCTTTCATTTTATACTGAGGAATGTTTGGATAATTTGCTCCTTGTCTCACTGTTATTTTTACTGGGTAAACCCAGTTCGTCTCCAGATAAATCCCAAATTTTTGTATTGACTGTCTCTTTTAATTCTTCAGGTAAATCATTTTTGTTAAAAGCAGGAAATAATTTACTTTCTTCTGCTTCAACCATTAACATGGTTACTGTATAAAGACCATCCTCTTCTTCTGGAGTTTGAAGCTTAATACCATCAGGTGAGCAATATATTTTGCAATTCATTTTACAAAGGATGTCCCTTCCTAACAAGTTTACAGGACTGCTTTCACAGACTACAAATCTATGTTTGCTTTTAAATTTACCAATTTCAACTCTAACTAGTTCTGTTAAATCTGTTTTAATCTGTTGATTAGCTACGCCAACTACTTGGATGATGTCCCCTGAGAGAGGTAGGTTTTCTAGTTCCACTGATATAACAGTAGAACGGGTAAGACCTGTGTCCAATAGAAAAGTGATTTCTACATCATTCACTTTACCATTAACAAATGGACCAGACTGAGCTACCTCAAGAGTGGCTCCAAGCACACAATCTTCCTCCTCTCTCAGGCACCGTCATAAGTAATCCTCAGATTCACTTCCATCATTTTCTCTCAACCAATATTGTTGAGAAATATTCGACACATTCACTCTTGGCGATCTGTTTATCTGTTCACCTCCACAGAATCCTGTTTCTGTATTGTATCTCTGCACATTAACACAATTTGGAAGTGGCGGTTGTGCGAATCTGACTCTGCTGATTCACTACCTGTTGCTGTAGCTGTTGCTGCTGATTTTTCTCATTTAACTGTTGCTGTAGCTGTTGCTGCTGATTTATCTAATTCTGCATCTGTGGATTTAATGATGTATTTTTAAAATTTCTGGGCGGATTCTGACAAGCGCGGAGAATTGCGACGCGCGCTCTTAGGACCCGGCCTCTCCGGACCCCGCCCGCTCCTGGTCTCTGGTGGTTGGTCGGGCGGACGGCCCAATCGGCGTCCGGCCGACCCATTTCCGGTCCGGCGATATCGCGTGACCCGAGGGTTAGGGGGTGGAGACTCTGGGCTTATTTAGGGTCAACTCCCTGTGACTGGGGTCTCTGTTCCCGCTATCACTCCTTGATACCTGACTGCTTACGCCGGCACCTGGCCATTCTCGTGATCCGGGCCGGCTTTCCGAAACTCTAGAAGCAGAAGGCTTGAGCATCATTCGTGTAGCCAGGTAAGGGGTCGAGTGCCTCGGAGGCCCTCGTGGGCAGCCGTGAGTCACGGTGGGTGCTGGGAAGGGATAGGAGTGTTGCTACCTTACGGGGTTTACGGCTGTGTGTGTTGTTCCTCGGGGTGCGGGCTCCTGCCGGGCGGCATGAGCGGTGCTTAGGGGTGCGGGAGCAGGGAACGCGCTAGGTGTTATAGCAAGGTAGCACGAAGCGCGAGATAGTTAGCATGGCGCCCAAAAAGGGAGGACAAAAGCGGAAGGATTCCGACCCTTAATTGGCACAAATTATGAAAATACTGCTGAGGAAGTTGAGCAAGGAGGCTCCCGATAGCGGGGATGAGAGCAACTCTTCTCAGGAGGATCAGCCCGAGGTCGTAGAGCGGCCGCCCAGGGGGGTGCCACCAAAGGTCGCTGATCCTCCATTAAAGAAGAAACCCAAGGCACAGCCTAAAAGGAAAGGGGGAGCCAGGCAGGGGAAGGGTAGGCCTAGCCCTGTCAGGGGGAAACAGGATGAGGGATCAGTAGGTCCCGTCCCCACGCCTCCATTAGATGCAGAGCAGGTATACCCTTCTGTCCCCATTCTGAATGTACCCGCGCCAGTAGACCCAGTGGGTTCAGTGTTGTCCGAGATTAGGGAGGCGCTGAAGGCGTTGGCCCCGGGAGGCCCAGGACAAGTAGTCACGGTCCCCCCAGCCCCACTCCCACCGCAGCCGGTGGCTGCAGTGGCAGCTATGGGCGATCCGTTAGATAGCTTGCTGGCGTCGGTTTCCACATTCCACAACTATCAGCTCCGGAGAAAGTATTGGAGAGAGTGGGCGCTGGAGCGGCGGCACCGTGGGGGCCCCCTCTGGCCACAGAACAGGGCGCGTTGCAGGACATTCAGAGGCAGTTGGCCCTCGTAGTCGAGTCGCGCAAGGTGTTGCCTAGTGTTGCGATTGGAGCTCATCCCCCCGCGACAGCGATAGCTGTAACACCTACAGGAGGTAAGCCTGGTGACGCTACAGCAAGGAGCAGCGAAGTGGGGGTTAGTCAGGGGAAAGTGTTGTCCCAGTCAGGGATGTTAGCTACGCATGTGAGTGTGAAAATGCGAGAGAAGATTTGGAAGGGTGCCTACATAGACATATTCTTCCTTATCAGGCCAAAGAGAAGAGAGGAAGATTACAAAGACAGGGAGGGGAAAGAACACTCCTTCCGAGATCGGAGACCTAGGATTGAGGAGACGATTACCAATTGGTTGTGCAGCTTTCACGTTTATATGACAGTGTTGTTGGAAAGAAGGCCAGAGTTGGCGATTCCGCTGGTGTTTTATACCAATAAGATTGTGAAGGCTCATTCCACGCATGGTGGTTCAGCCTGTTTGACATATGATAGGGAGTTTCGCTGGGCGAAGGAGGAAAACCCCTCCATTTGTTGGGATCAGGTTGAGGTCAATGCCTGGTTGGAGAGCGTGAGCACTAGGGAACACCCGGCTAGGCAGCCCTTTCGGACTTCCCAGGGCGGGCCGGGCGAGAAGAAAGGTACATGCTGGGCATTCAATGGCAAAGGGTGCACATGGCCCCCCAGGCAGTGCAAGTTTGAACACGCATGCGCCTACTGCTGTCACCCGTCCCATCCCGAACCAAAGTGCAACAAGAAATCCAAGGAACGGGGGGGTAATGCCTCTAAGGATATCAAGCCACCCCAAGTCTAAACTGCGGACTCCTGTTGATATTGAGAAGCTGATCTTTTGGTTGGACAGGTATCCAGACAGGGCAGCTGCAAGGATGTTGTTCGAGGGTTTTTCCAGTGGTTTCCGTATCCCAGCATCGCATGTCCCCCCTATTACTCAGTGTAGGAACCAAGTTTCAGCAAGAACCCATCCCTCAGTAGTGGCCACAAAGGTGGAAAAAGAGTGGGCCTTAGGCCGAGTAGCGGGCCCGTTCCCGGCTCCTCCCTGGGAGAACTATGTGTGCTCCCCTCTGGGAGTAGTGCCCAAGTAGTGTAGCTGGTCTGATCATTTTACTATTAGTTTCTCTTTTTGTGTTGAGAAAGCTCTTCAATTTAAGCTGAAGGCCACCAGTTTGACTCGGAAATGGTCCTCGCTAGACATGTCTGCTTTCTTAAATCGGTTAAAGTCTACTCTGCCAGAGCAGAGCTCAGATGTAGAGATAGCCGAAGGTAGGCTTCAAGACTGGCTAAATTCGGCCATTAATGTTTGTGTTCCCCTCACTCGCTTTGATAACTCGCGTGGCGCGGATGCGCATAAATGGTTTACACCGGAGTTGAGGAAACTAAAACTTGAAGTGAGGCAGCAAGAGAGAACATGGCGCTCCAACTACTGTCCTCAAGCAAGGATCGCTTATTGTTCTACCCGAAAAGCCTACCAAAAAAACACTGCACACCCACAAAACTGCTTATTTCTCTTCTAAAATACTTAATGCCACCAACAAGTCGAAAGAAATTTTCAGGATTGTGACGGAGTTGTGTAATGATGAGAGAACTTCTCCCCCGGTTGTCCCCTCACAATTGCTCTGCAATTCGTTGAATGACTATTTTAATGATAAAATAGTGTTGATTAAGGACACTTTATCCAAACTTCCAGTTTGTGCCCCGATTGACGACACTTTTTTCAACCCTTTTACCCTGCACTCCTTTCCTTTAATTACTCACCAAACCCTTCAAGACTTACTCACTAGAGTTAAATCAGGATCTCCTCAGGATGCCTGCCCTCCCCAAGTTATGAGAGAAATTGGTCGGGCGCTCCCAAATAGCCTGATTCCATTGCTTAATAACTCCCTTGTGTCAGGAAGTGTCCCTAATAGTTTTAAACAGGCCTTACTGATCCCTCTGAAAAAGAAACCTGGCATTGACTCCTCTGACCTCTCTAATTATCGACCAATATCGTTACTGCCTTACCTATCCAAAATATTGGAGGCGCACGTAACTAACTGCCTATCAAGTTTTGTGGAGGTTTCCGGGTATTTACAACCCAACCAGGCAGGCTTCCGGCCTGGTCACTCCACTGAGGCAGTGATATTGGCCGTCCAGAATACTCTAAGGTCTAATGCAGACAGGGACTTACACCAGGCCTTGGTATTACTGGACCTGTCTGCGGCGTTCGACACGGTTGACTATACCATCTTGGTCAACCGTGTCGAACAGGCCGGTCTTCGAGACTCGGCCTTGGCCTGGCTCAAGTCCTTTATTTCTGGACGTACTCAATCGGTTCGACTAGGCTCCTTCACAGCCCCAAAAAAAGCCTCCTTCTGCGGGGTTCCTCAAGGATCTTCCTTGTCCCCTTTATTATTTAATTTGTAAATGCGCCCACTGTTATTTTCCCTACGAGAGTTCAAGGTCGATGTCTATAACTATGCAGACGACCTGCAGTTGGTTTTTGTGCTAAACTCCCACAATGCTGCTGAGGAATTTCGAGCCACCATGTCTTTCATCCAGAGGTGGATGTCCCTAAACCACCTTAAGTTAAATCCGGGAAAAACGGAGCTCATTCTACCTGGGAAGAGTGAGATCAGCTGGAGTCCTAGCTTCTGGCCATCGGACATGGGCTCGCCTCCAAAAAAATCCCGTACAGTGAAAAGCTTGGGAGTGACTCTTAGTGAGGATCTTACCTTGGTGAGCCAAGTCGGAACTGTGGTCTCCTCGGGCTTTTTTCAATTGAGGAAGATCAGAAAAATAGCACATCTTCTTACAGGCCTGGCCTTAATACAGACAGTCAGTGCTCTGGTCCTGTCCCATATCGATTTCTCCAATGGCCTCTACTTGGGGGCGCCTATTGGCCAACTTAAAAGACTGCAGTACCTGCAAAATCAAGCTGCGAGACTTATCTGTAAAATACCTAAGTGGGAATCGATTAGACATGGACTAGAGACTCTGCACTGGCTGTCTGTGGAACAGAGAGCCACTTTCAAGGTGGGTTGCATTGTGTTCAAGGCTCTGGAGGGTAAGGGCCCTATGTTCCTTAGATCACTACTGCGCAAATATACACCTTCGCGCAGTCTGAGATCAATCCACAAAGATCTACTTGAGGTCCCTCGTTTCAAAAAGAAACGTCAAGGGGGCAGCAGCTTTCAATTCTTAGCCTCCTCATTGTGGAATTCCCTCCCCTTGACTCTGCGACATAGCAAGGATCTCCTTGCTTTTAGGAAGGCATTTAAAACTCTTCTTTTTTCCCAGGCCTACTGTAAAAAATAATTGTTTTTCTTTTATGCACTGTTATGTTTGATTCTCTCACCAGCGCCAAGAAGCCCCAGGGCGTATGCGCGCTTAACAAATAATAAATAACATAACATAACATAACAAGAAGGAGCCGGGACAATTCAGAATGATCCATAACTTATCTGCACCGAAGGGTGCATCTGTAAACGATGCCATCGACCCAGCAGTGTGTTCAGTGACGTACTCGTCCTTCGATGCCGCGGTTCAGAAAGTGAGGGAGCTAGGCCATGGGGCGTTGTTAGCGAAAACCGACATTGAGTCAGCATTCCGCTTGTTACCGGTACACCCTGAGGACTACCATTTGCTAGGCTTTCAAGTCCAACAGCAATTTTATTACGACATATGTATGCCTATGAGTGGTGCGGTCTCCTGCAAGTACTTTGAGACCTTTAGCTCCTGCAATGGGTGTTTTCGCAAAAGTCAGGATGTACAGATGTGGTGCATTACTTAGATGATTTCATGGTGATGGGTCCCACATTGTCGGATGCCTGCGCTTTGGCCCTAAGTCAGCTGGTGGCTATGCTAAAGGATTTTGGAGTGCCGCTGGCACCAAGCAAGACAGTCGGCCCGACACGTGCATGTCCTTCCTGGGCATCGAGATTGACACAGTAGCGGGGGAATGTAGATTGCCAATGGATAAAGTGAAGGCCTTTTCCCTAGCCATTGAGGTAGCCTTGGCGTGTCCAAAGGTGACATTGCATCAGTTACAAGTTCTTGTGGGTCAGCTAAACTTTGCTTTGCGTATCATTCCCATGGGACGCCCTTTCTCGAGGTCTATAGCCAGAGTGATGGTGGGTCTTACCCAGAAGCATCACCAGGTGAGGTTAAAAGCAGGGGTTAAGGAGGACCTCAAGGTGTGGCAAGACTTCCTGGCAGATTTCAACGGGCGGGTAGTATGGCCCGCGCTGCCGGTGTCCAGTGTGGAGCTAGGATTATACACCGATTCCGCTGGAAGTGTTGGTTTTGGGGCAATCTTGGGCCCTGCCTGGTGTGGGGCGGTTTGGCCAGTAGAGTGGCACTTAGCAGGCTTGACTAAGAATTTAGCCTTTCTGGCGCTTTTTCCCATCTGGGTGGCAGTTACGGTTTGGGCGGAGCGCTTCAGGGACAGGGTTGTGACCTTCTGGTCGGATAACATGGCAGTGGTTCAGGTTATCAATCGGCAAGGGGCGACTTGCCCACATGTGCTGAGGTTGCTGAAGTTGTTGGTGTTGGCATGCTTGAAATTGAATTTGACCTTTAAGGCTGCGCATATACCTGGTGTTGATAACCATGCTGCTGACGCTTTGTCTTGTTCCGAGTTACAGGACTTCCGGAGGTTCCACCCGCAGGCGGAAGAGCGCATGACGACGTTCCCTACGTCACTGTGTGACCGCACCAAACATGCCTATCAGTCACAGTTTAATGTTTACAGATCATTTGTGGAACAAGCCGGAGAGGCTAGGATCTTCTCAACTGAAACAATGTATGCCTTCTTACAGGTTCTGCGGGATCAGGGCAATTCAGTGTCCTATGCTAGGGCCTCCTTGGCGGGGGAGCGGGACCATGGGGCTTCATTCTTGATCAGGAAGGCCTTAGCGGGTTGGGCCCGATTGGACGGGCCACGGCGGGACTGTCGTGGGCCTCTGGATCTCCCGACCTTGATTGATATTTTGGGGGTACTGCCTGCTATTTACCAGTCACCGTTCGAGGGAACCATTTTGGGGGTGGCATTCTGCCTAGCCTTTTACGGGGCCTTTCGCCTGGGTGAGATAGTTGAGGCCTCCAAGGCAGACCATTGGGGAGGGTTGCAGTTCAGGGATATCTCCCTTTCCTCGGGTGGCCTAGTACTGCGGTTGGGACGTTCCAAGACAGACCAAACAGGAAGGGGGGTCACCATCGGTTTGCTGCCAGCCCCAGGGATACCAGCCTGCCCCGTATCCCGTATGCAGGCGTACTTGACCCGACGCCCAGCAGGGGGGGGGGTCGTCTCTCTTCGTCCACGAAAACAGGGATTGCCTGTCTCAATACCAATTTAAAGCAGTATTCGGGTTGGCCTTGGGGAAACTGGGTCTGGGAGCGGTGGGCTATTCTTCTCATTCCTTTAGGATTGGCGCCGCAACTTTGGCGGCAGGGGCCGTCTCGCCCCCAACGTAGTGAAAGGTGTAGGTCGCTGGACCTCTGACTGCTATAAGCGATATGTGAGGCCTGAACTGTTGTAAAAACATATGTGTGCAGTGTCTAACGGCTTCATCTCTCTCCTTTCTGATTAGTATGCCCGCTTCCGTGGTATGGGTACTCGGGCACTCTTTCGTGCGTCGCGCGGCGGTGCGCTTGCAGCGAAGAGAGGTGGTGAAACCGGCCGCATTGGGCGAGACCGAATTCGTATGGCACGGCGTTGGAGGGATGCGTATCCGACACTTGAGGCGGATCGTCGAGGAGCTCAGGGCACGAGAGCACAAATCGCCGGATTGGATTATTCTACATTTGGGTGGCAATGACATGGTCGACAGAGGGCGCTTGGCTGTCAAGGAAGCCCTACTAGCATAGTTTGCCTGGCTGGGGCATGAGTTCCCATCGACAAAAATAGTCTGGTCTGGCATGATATCACGCAGGGCATGGGGCCCAGGAGTGCGTCCTAGATCTTTGAACGTCTCGGTGAGGCGATTAAACGGCGAACTAGCAAGGTTGTGCTCAGTGAAGGGCCGCTTGCGCTACCTCCAGCACCCGATGATTTCCGGCGAAGCAATGTACCACCAGGATGGGGTACATTTGTCGGACTATGGAACTGATACTTTTATCCGAGAACTTTGGTCATTTATTCTGAACGCAGGTGGGGAGGGTGTCAGACCTGTGGGCCTCGGCCACCCATGTGGCGGAGAAGAGACCTGAGATCAGTAAATAGTGGCTAAACAAGATGGATGGGAGCCCGCTTGCCGGGCTCCATAGGCCAGCTCTGAGGGGGGATATGGCAAGCTCTCCACTGGGAGGAAGTGACCACCGGCTGGGGAGGCTGGGGCGACAGAATTCGAGCCTCCCGGGTGACCCTGGGCAGCCTGGTGGTCGAGAGGTGGGCACCGGTAATGGCGGACAAGGATAGAAGGGCGAGACCCACCACTCTAAGGGGCAGGTGCACGGCACTTGGCGTAGGATACCAAGTTGCGAGATGCGAACCAGATGGTGTTCCTCCCTTAGGGTTGGGAAGGTGATGGAGCATGATATGCTCATAAATGTAGTTATGTTATAACTTGTGATTTTAGATATGCATGTTATTGCTTGTCATGTTTATACAATGTGGTGAATAAACATGGCCTTTTTAACCCCACCTGAATCTCTGGTGCTTTCAAATGTGGGGATCTTGCATGTCTAGGGTAGTTGGGCGGCGGGGGCATATCTGGAGGGTACGGGTCCTATTACATTCACGCTTCCAGTGTCCAATTTCGCCGCAATTAAAACATGGGAGTTTCTGTTTTAATTCTTCAATGTTACCCATTAATTTTGGCTTATTAAAATTACCCTTGATTCTGGTGAACCTTTTTGTTTTCTAAAGTTGCAATTTGTTGCTCAGCCACTTTTACCTGTGCCCACATTGCTTTTTCTTTTAGCTTCTTTTGTTTAGCATTTATCTCATCACTGCAGTATTTTGCCTTTCTCAGGATGTCATCAACTGTGAGTGATTGCCAACCAACTACTCCTGATCTAATCATCTCACTAATTTCAGGTCTCAAGCCATAAACAAATCTATATATAAAATGGCTCATATCCTTCTCACTCAGCTTCTCATAACCACTGTATTGTTTAAATACCAGCAATAGTCTTTCATAGAATGAATGTACTGATTCTTTTGGTTCCTGATTTGTTCTGTCAATTTTAACCCAATCTACTTCTTTTGGGGGAATCTTGTTTTTCAACCACACAATCACCTTATCATACAGATTTATAACATCAGGTGAAGGTACACCTATTACTTTATCTTGAGCA
This sequence comes from Lissotriton vulgaris, assembly GCF_964263255.1. Classification (NCBI taxonomy): domain Eukaryota; kingdom Metazoa; phylum Chordata; class Amphibia; order Caudata; family Salamandridae; genus Lissotriton; species Lissotriton vulgaris. The sequence goes on from NC_141693.1 coordinate 1,443,705,211, forward strand.
GGTTCTTCTTTGGGCAAATCTATAGAAATTTTACATTCTGTCCAAAGATCTGAAGGAACATCAATGTCAAAGAATTCATCAAGATCAATCCACAGAACTTTTGAAACCTTAACAAATCTCTCTACCTGACGATACCATTCCACAGGTTTTTCTCTCAGTCGGGGAAAATCATTTGTAAACAGCAAAATGTCCTGTCTCGTCCATGGAACATGAACATACCCTCCGCCAACTATTTCTCTCATAGGAAACTCAGTTGGTAATTCCCCTCTTACTCTATTGTCTTCCTCCCTTTTCTTTGTCCATTTTACTCTCCATTTGCTTAATTCACCTAATCTTTTTAGAAACACTATTAACTCTTTAATATGAATTATCCTTCCTGTGGTGTTCATGTTTTCAATATCTTTTTCAGAGAAGTCCACTCTGTAATGTTTCTGCAAATTTTTCTGTCTACTCAAATCTATTTCTAATTCAGCAGCCATTTCTTCTAACTGATCATACTTGGTTTTCGTTTTCCATTGTATACTTTTACAAATAAACAATAATTCATCATCCTGATATAGCTTTAAACTGTCAGGTCCAATTGTGCCAATAATCAATTCCTCTAAGTCCGCCTTCAATTTTGCAACATCAAGTAATTTAAATTCTAGGAGCTGTGGAGTCTGTGTTAAATTAATTTTATTAATGCTCTTTTCTGGAGTTCCAGAATCAGATCCTGCAGGAGTTGGAGTCTGACCATTTGAAAAACTTTGATTAAAAATCTGGCATCTTTTTCTCTCTGTGAATTTCTGTTAAATCTGAATAAAAATTTTCAGCCACTTTTTGAATTTCTGCATTTAATGGGACAGTCCGAGCTTAATGTCTAATGTCTAATTGTTTCTTTTTGATCAAAAACTGGAACAACAGGTCCAATTGTTACTGATACCATTACTGCTTCCATGCCTTTAGTTAACTGCTGTATAAATTCTTCCTTTGATCTTAAATATTCTGAAATATCTGGTATATTCTCTGGTCTTTCTGTTCTCTTTACATTTCTTGGGATTTCATTTCTCTGAACTGGAGTTTCAGCATAATTTCTAATTTCTCCTGATGTACTAGAATTAGTTCTTGTTTCTACTCTCTCAGGAAATTTTGCATTATTCTGATTTAATCTAAGTGAAGTCTCATCATTATTTTCTCTAGGAGGAGCACTTGGAGAAGTTCCTTGAGGAATTCTCGGGGTTTATAAGGTGGTGGTTTCGATTTTGTAATATAAATCTCTTCTAAAACTGAATCTTCTAATTTACTATCTTCACCAATATTATTTTTCTTTGCAGAACTCTTTTCACCTGTTTCCTCACTAAATCTTGCTGGGTACAAACCATTGCACATTTCTGCTTGTCTCCAATGACGCATTATATCTTCATGAGTTTCTCGATTAATGTCTAATCTAGTGCCTCTTGTTACACCTTTGTTTTCACGTTCTAATTCAAACATCTCATCTTCCCATTCAGCTAAAGCCTCAAATTGTGTAGGTCTAGGTTTTGGTACGAGAGTCCTAATTTTTTCTCTCAAGTTTTTCAACACCTTAATATTAAATGACCCATCTTCTGGCCATGCCAGTACACCATCATTTGCGGTATATTCCATCCAATTCTCCATCCAAAGGCAAGTATGATCACCATATTCACCTGACATATAAGCTGCGGGTGTTTTGTACTTATGAGGTGATCTTCCACCTCGCGTTTCAATTTTCTTGTCATTTTTGAAAATATTTTTTAATTTCTGAAACCATGAAGGCTTCTTCTTTTCTTTCATGTAATAATAATCCATGTTTTTAAACAATTTCGCTTAATTTAGAAAAGATCGTATTAATTTCCTTGCTATTCTGCTACTCTAGCCAATCTGTGCGCGAAACTCACCAACAAACCTATCAAATTAAGCCACGTCACTACTCTGTTCAACCCAATGGGATTACAGAATTTCAGAATAAGCCAATCAGGTACAAGTCTGCCTAGTCACATGAGCCAATCAGTGCGCGAATACTGTGACATATGCTAGCCAATCACAGCGCGAACCCTGTGACGTTTGCTGCCGCTGCAGCTTCACTGTCCTCGCTCTACTCTGACACTGACTTCTCCTTTACAAAATATTTTCACAGCGCCAATTTTTACAAAACTTTCAATGGAATTCGGTTAGTAACTTCACAAAAACAAACCATTTGTCTGTTTCGCTATAATAAAGAGATAGCTTTTTCAATCATTCAAGTATCCTTTCGTGTGAAATATACGACACTATTTTCACAGAATATTTAAATTTGTTGATAAAAACAAGTAGCCTTGTTCTACCCTTCTAGCACACACAATCATATGGAAAGAATTGCTAACCATTCATACATGATATTTTGGTAGGACTTTAACCTGCCAATAAAAATCCTCATTTGCCAGTAAGAATAGACGACGCTTCCTTACCCTTCACTCAAGCTTGGATAAATTCTATTATTCTTTTCACAGTGAGTTTTAAATACAGGACATGTGTCCCTATACTCAAAAGCTACAATTTCATAGACAATCCTTACTATACATTTTACCTAACACACCTAAAATCCCTAAAATTGTGCTGTACGTCCACAACACTAGTGATATATGACAATACCACTATTTTGAAACAGAACAAATGCACTGTGTAACTTCACTGTCACACTACAACTAGGAATTTTCACACTGCTGGAAAAAACCTTTCGAATACATATAACAACTGAACAAACTTAACAAGTTTTAGACATGTATCCTATGTAATTATCATTTAACATGTCAGTTACCATAGTAACCGTAACTCTGCTACCAAGTAATTAATCCAGCGCTCCTAATGAAAAACTGTCTCACAAACACTACTCATCTCCACAATACTCACCATTAATCATGAATCACTACCAAGGCCCATAAACTAATGAGACAATTTTTGAGCGACTGAATCATGTGACCTAATTAATCAGATCTATTCACAAACTATTTACAAAATTATATACAACTGCAGTTTATCATTTCTTACCATGGTTTTTTTTAATCATATGATATTTAATTAAGTCACTAAGGCGAATGGATCAACTATTGATAACTAGACCATGAATAAACAAGACCAGCTTGTCATTGCAAAAATCTAATTTTATTAGCTTTATTTATTCAAAGAGAGCATTTTTATTCAAAAATCATTATTTTATTAGCAAATTGAAAACATCATTCAAAGGAAAAGCTTATTAGACTGACATTTTAAAAGTCAAAACAAACAGCATGAATTAAAGTAAAATATAAGTTTCCATTCCCTAAATTCTATCTCCCTGTCTAAAAACTCTTTTCACCTAAAGAAAATTCATTAAAGACTGCAGTCCTTACGTGCGCCAAAGAGTCCAACAGCACGTCACGCCCTTCAGGAATCAGAAAACGAGGAGAGATTCCCTCCTCCCCGTGAGCCAGATTTTATACCTTTGTAACTAGCTAAAGTAACTAAATTCTGCATTTTTCTCCATAAATCCAAACTTTTCATTGGCTGAGCCGTGTCAGCCCACCAACATGTTGTAATCATCTCCAGACCAAGAACAGGCTTTTCTTTAGCCCTATTGTCCTTTTTTTTTTGCTTCCTCGAAAATGTTACCAAGTTCGAGCTACAGTTCATGACTTCCTTGCTTTGGCAATCCTGCCGCTTCCTGTCCTTGGACAAACTGCATGAGCACATTATGCACAACTTATTTAACAGTATTTTCTGACAAATTGTAAACGTGGTAAAACTTTCCACTTCTCGTGTGTGCAAGGCTCCTCTCTGGACAGGTTTCAAAAAACGCCGTCTTTTGTAGGCCTAAAGGTCTCTCACGAAAACTAGTATTTAAACAAACACAAAACAGTAATTAATTAGAGAATTGAGACCCATTCTTTTACCCACCCCCTTTGCTAAAAATTACCCCGTTAATTTATGTTACCTAGCTGAGCACAAAAAGCAGCATTTATATTAACCTTCTTCATTTAGGCCATAAGGATTCTCCACGAGCTTTTGCCACAGAAAAGACATAACGTAACATAAGCACACAAAATAGCACATGCCAATAATTAAACAGCCGCATTTAATACTGACAAAGACAAAAGACAAAGTTAGTTTATTATTCTTCCACGCAATTGCAACAAAAAGCATAAAATTAGTCCCACTTATTTTTCTGTGTATATGCATTTTAAAGCTAATGTTGATTAATAAATTCAACACATGCTATTAGTACTATTACATTTGTTATGGAAGTTTAACTTTGCGAGTATGAACAAAACCTTATTCAACAGCTCGCTCCATCACTCTCCATAGTTCCCAGGTCCTTGCTGCTCAGCCAGTGCATGTGTGCAAAGTCACAGTTTCTTGATGAGTGCCTGGATGGTGTGAATGTCAGTTGGTGAGTGTGGGATGAGCAGCAAGGATGCTGCTCCTGGTGGGAAGTTACCTTAAACCTGTAACCTGTAACTAAGTGTTATCTCCTTAAATAAACCTAAATCATATAACCTACAAAGGCTCCATCTTTATTTACAACACTGGTGATGATTCAGAAGCGGAGTTGGTTACTGAAGAAACTAAGAAGAAAAGAAATTGAAACCTGGAGTAAAGAGAAATGCCCTGGAAGCCCCACCAGTGTCTTTTACATCGGATAGCCTACAGTCACCAGAAGTGCTGGGTGCTTGATCTGTTTAAATAGGAGTGAACTAGCACCGTTGAATTTAAGTAGACTTGCAACATTTAATTGGAGTACATTTGAAGTGAACTGGCAGCGGTTAATTGGAAAGCACCAGTAATATGTAAATAGATACTGGTAGATTAAATTGATCCTCATGGAGATTCGAACCTCTCATGAAGTGTGGCAAACGAGTGCATCGAGGGGCTAGTCACCCTGAATTTCACAGTGGCAACTGGGCAGCACGCGTTTTGAGCACGAGACTGGTCAGCTGCAGGAGACTGGAGAGCCGCAGCATTATTTGGTTTATGGGGCTATTGCGACACATTGTCATCTGAAGCAGTAGTGTACCTCTGAAGGGTGGGAAGCACGTGTTCTTTCACTTTGGTAGTGCGCTTGTCTCCTTACCGTTGAAGTGAGAGGATTCAGTGCTGCATTTGAATTGGCATACGACACAGACTCCCACAGACAACGCATCTCTGCACTGAGATCCAGGTAGTTGACTTAAAGGCAATTTAAGAAGCCCATAGCGACAACAGGAACCACCCATCATTAATCAGGCAATCACTTCCTCTCAATAAGGCCAAGGAAGAGACTAACACGATAAACATCAAATCTCCCACAGTACTGCATTTAACAGGGACAGCAAACATGCCGCTTATGCCACCTTGGTCTAGAAACTAATTATCAAAAAAAGTGGTTTTAACACTCTCGAACCCAATCTGGAATAATCACATGAAGTACAACAACCAAGTTTGTACATAGTGCAACAGGTTAGAACGCAGGCAACAGGGCACTATCAAGTCCCCAGCTGAGGTCCACTTTTGGCTTAGGAAGTCTTTGGCAACCATAAGGAGCATTCTCCATTGGAAATCTAGGGGCAATCTCATACATCCCCCACCTGTGACAGATATCATTTGTCTTGATAAAGGTGGTTACTATAAGGAAAACCCACCGAAACGCGTCAACGCAATAATTGATATAATCCAAGTCTCCAACACCCAAGTTGAATTGCTGAAGTGATAGCGATATAATTCTGGTGCAATCGAAACAGAGCCAGGATATACAAATTGTATGCAATAATTTTATGTTGTACTTGTTCTGTCATTTTCTCAATTGTGCAGGCAGCAATTGGATGTATTGTTTTAATTGTATTTTAAGACTAGGGATTTAGATTAGTTAGCCCTATAACTGTGTCTTTTTAGACTTATTCAAAATAAATGAATTTTTAACTTTTTCTCTGTTTCGTTGTATGTTAACATGATGTTGTAAGGTTTGGCATAGCAACCTCTGCTTAATCTTTGTTCAAGGGAATGTATTTACTTTGGCTGCATTTGAATTAGCCATGAGGCTGCTGTTCAGCTGCTCATGACACCAGGAAGCGAGGACGTTCACCGAAGCTGCGAGGCTGACATGCAATGTTGTGGGCACTTCTAGCACGTGCAATCCATCCATTGAAGGCAACTACCTACACAGCAGCTGGAAGGCTGTAACGCACATTGCAGCATCTAAGGAGAAGCAGGACGTGTATTGCAACGTGCATTGGAACTTGGGCAAACGTGAGGAGAGCTGACTGGAATAGGCAGCGCTACACAGTGGAAGCTCCAGGAAGGGGATTTCGGAGTATGTAGGTATGTTAGACCTGGCATCATTTGGCCTGCTTCACCTGTCTTTTCGCTTTCTGACCTCCTTTTTGATGGTATGCTGTAAATCATTTTGGCTGGCTTGTTGTCTCTCCGCACTTTACCACTGCTGATCAGTACTAAAGTGTACGTTCGTCCTCTGTAAATTGAGTTATTGATTGGTATTTCCATGATTGATTCATATGATTTACTAGCAAGTCATTAGTATGGGGCACAGGTGTGCCCAGGGCCTATAAATCAAATGCTACTCATGCCTGCAGCACGGATTGTTCCACCCACAAAAGTGGCCTTTCAAATTGACTCAGACCTGCCACTGCAGTGTCTGTGCATGCTGTTTTCAACTTCCATGTCGACCTGGCAAGTGTACCCACTTGCCAAGCCTCACCCTTCCCTTTGATTACATATAAGTGACCCAAAGCTGGGTCCAAGCCATCCCCATGGGCAGGGTGCAGTGTACTTAAAATGTCCCATGCTCTCCACACCACTGGAATCAAGCTATCCTGCCTGAAGACGGCTGAAAGCCAGAAACCGGTCCTAGGATGCTTGATTCGGGTCCAGTACAGACATGGCTTGGCAGTTCGGGCTGGACTGTTCCCATGAGGTACAGGGTCAAGGCTGATTTGCATACGGCCATGTCTGAACTGGGGTGGTGTGGAATGCATAAAAACGATGGATTTAGGCCCAGATCACTGTCCTGGGGTGAATGTATGACATTGTTCTGCATTCTGTCTATCAACTGTAGTTTTTGTACTTAAAAGGTAGGACATGTGGTAGTGTGTTTTTAAATGTCCTGGTAGTGAAATTCTGTACATTATATTTTTTGCTATCGAAAGACTATCTCTTCACAAGGTTAAGATGGGGTCTGGCTGGAAACCCCTTTCCAGTGCATACTCCCGTTGGAAGATGATTTCGGGATGTCTGAACTTAAAAATACACCTTTTAGTAAAGATGTTTTTAAAATTGTTTGTTCGTAAATGCCACTTTTAGAAAGTAGGTATTTTCTCGCTTAACCATTCTGTGCCTGCCTGTTGAATCCACATCTGGTTTAGACTGACAGGGGCTGTTTGTGCATTCACTCCAGACATTCACACAAATGGATCTGAGTGTGCCATGCATATCCTGATGGGTCTTCCTGAGCTGGAGTGGAGGGAGGGATTGTCACTGACACCTGAATAGGGCTGTGTCTGCCTTTCACAATGTTGTCTCAACCCCCCCTGTAGTGTGGCTGGTCCAGGAAGGACATAACTGGTTCAAGAAAAACTTTTCCTTGAAGTTTGCCAACTTCAAAGACTGAAACTGGTATTTGTACTGGGGCTCAGACCCCACAACTTTAGAACTCTTTCGGACTAAAGAATCTATCAGGAAGGACTTCTACTTTGCTGGGTGCTTTACTTTGTTGGCCTGCTGCTTGCTGCTTCTGTCTTGGGCAGAGAAAGGACTGGACTGAATTCTGAGCAATTTATTGCCTGAGTTTCTCCACGGGCTTGAAGTAGAGCTTGCCTCCTGTTGGAAGTCAAATTTTATCCGCCAATGGCACTGGGAACTGTGTGTTTTGTGCTGCAACAGAAAAAAAAACACGTAGACGCTGTTGACGATGCTGCTGCCGGCTCCGTGTCCTGAAGGCACTGCCTGGAGCATCGCCCCACTTCACAATGCAACCCTGGTCTTACCGATGCCACCACACAATGCCGTCACCGAAGCCGCTGCTTGCATCATGACCTGATGGTACCGCACCATGCATCGCCCGACTTCACACTATTGCCTGGTCTCACCAAAGATGATGCTCCATGCCAACATTGACGCCGCTGCCTGCATCATGTCCTGTGGACATCGCTTATGACATACACAAAGCATTGCCCCATCCCACACTGTAGGCCTGGTCTACCATTGTTAGAGCCATCAACACCAGCCTCGTCAACCGATACCAATGCCACAGCTTGCACCCTAACCTGTGAGCACAGCATGCATCACCCCACTTTATGTCACAAACTTAGGTCTACCAATGAAAGCGCTTCAGCAATTATGACACTGCTGCCTGCACTTTGAACTCTGTACACCCAAAACCGGGCCACCCACTTTATACCACATCCCTGATCTTACCCAAGATGCTGGACATTGTCCCCAACCGCTGCCTGCACTGTGACCTGTGCACACCACATGTCACATCGTCCTACTTCGCATTGCAGCACCATTGCCGGCATTGCTGACTTCAACCTCACGGAGTTTGATCTGCAGCAAGGGACTTCAAAGGTCTGACAATTCCTGCACCGAACTCTTGAGCCGATGCCTACCGATGATGATGTTTCTTTGGAGCTCATCGCAAGGTCCACAATGCTGTGTATTTCCAAGGAACAGTTAGAGGGTATTCCAAACAACGTAGCTGGCCCAGGACCTCAGGGTCTGCCTGAACTGTTAGATTTGTTTGTTCACGATGTTGTGATAGCACTGGATGGAACTATTGACTTCAAGGAACTGTATTTTAAGCCTATTTTTGCAAAATAAATATCTTGAGTGCTAAATGTTGGATTTTTATCGTTTCACTTTTGCTTGATACAGATAAATATTGCCTACATTTCCAAAACTGGTGTTGTGTCATTTTGTAGAATTTCTGTGTGTTATGTTAAAATCCTCTACACATTGCTTCTGAGATAGCCTGACTGCTCATACCAAACTACCAAAGGGGTGAGCAGGGGTTATTATAGGTATGTAACTCCCATATCCAGACCAGAAGGAAGGGTCCCTACTTGGACAGGCCAACTAGACACCCCCATTTCTGTGGTAAATATAATTACCATGCAATTTTTCCGTATAATTAATGACAGGTAAAATAATAGCTCAATCAAATGAGAGGCAGAGTCCGTGGTATCTGAGTCATACGGGCTTTAATGGAATGGCTCGAGCCATGGAAATCAGATCCATCAATACAAGGGTTCAGGAGGGATATGCAATGATGGCAAAAAGATGTCAACGATTTATTAACAGTACATAATATATATAGTAAAACTGTACAATGGTGATGGATACAGTAGGCGTGACAAGTGAAAGGAGTAAGTTAAGAACACATGTGCGTAACGAAAGGACGCGTACAAGAGTTTGCACTGAGGCGTGTGCTGGAAACGTCACAGAAAAGTGTCATAAGTGGGTGGGTGCATAGAGGATTCTGCAGAGTCAGCAGAAACCTTTAACCTGGGTGCGCGCGCATTTAGTATGACGTGTGATTGACGTGTAACCAGGGAAAACTGGGGGCTCGACTTTTAGCACTAGTAGAGGAGACAGAAGTCTGGCATGTCAGATCGACCTGTTCCTATAACCTATCTAATATCTCATGTTTGGAGGATGTACGGTCTGGAGTGAAAGGTCTCTCGGGCAGAGGCTATTCTACACTGTATGCATATGTGTCTAAGTGTAATGCGCGGGGCCATGGGCCTACCATGGTAACGGGAGCAATGAATTACATGAAGGAGACAGGAAGGCTTGGCCCTTTGCTCTGCAGCCGGGAATATGTTTACCTATATCACTAGACTGGAATGTGTTTTCGAGGAGGCTGAACTGATAACTTGAAGGCAAAATACGGTTTTGGCAGGCAGGCCAGGTTGAGCCAGGCACCGCTTCGCTTGGCAGGAAGTAAGGCAGAGGTCAGGGATGCATCTCCTTGCTGCAGCTTTCAGAGGCAGAGACAGAAAATGGTTCGAAGACAGAAATCAGGGCCTAGCTCGGCAGAGCCAGGAAAACGTAAAAGTGTACCATGTAAAGACGTTGGCATGGCATGTTTAGAAACTGAATTATCGATCCATTCATGGTGGATCTGATAGAGGACATGTTAACGTTGGACGCAAATGCATTTGCGTCTTCATATTCGGGCATGGAGGGAAATTCCATGCACTTTAAGCACGTACATGGAGACGTTGGGGTACACGTTAGGGGACATACTTGACCATACAAATTTCAATTACCTCATTCCCTCCTTGTCCCCTACGTTCCCTTCAGGATATATCTATTTTCATGAGACCATCTATCTGTTCATATAACATCATCTGCTCATCTTTTCTCATACGGGAACTGGAACGTGAACTTGGATGTGGAACGCAGGCTGTGGCACACAAGCCGCAAATCGCTGGCCCACATTGTAGGCATAGACAACAACTGAATACTATGAGCAGTATGATTCCTAGGAATGACAGTAGCTTCCATCCCCAGGCTGATATTACACTCCAGAGCCAACCAGACCAAGTCCAGGTCCCTGGATTCTGGTGTAGCTGGTGAGCTATTTCGTGAAGCCTGGTTATAGCTTTGTATACTGATGGTGCGTTATTAGGAATAAACACACAACAACTGGATCCGATGACTCTACAAGCTCCGCCCCTATTGGCCAAGATGACGTCAAGGACAAGGCGGTTCTGAAGAACAACAAGTCTCATAGCAGACTGCTCCTCTGTTAAGTTACCTAGGGCAGAAGTAGTCTCATTCACTACTGCTTCAAGGATTCTGGTTAACTTGCGTATCAGTTTACTATTTGAGACAGTGCCTAGATAAGAGAAGAATCCTTTATTGAAGTCTGTGTATTGTTCCCATGTGGTTTCAGTCTGGTCGACAATTGGGAGATCTCTCTTCTGTCTAACAGGAGTGAGGCGGGAATTCCTGTGATAATCAGATGGGGCTAGAAAAACAGGTGGCAATAGGAATGCAATAAAACAAGTACCATCCCAGTCTAGAGGTAAACGTATATAGGCTGTCTGTCCACAAATGAAATAGGAATGTCGGGAAGCTTTGAAAGTAGACTTGCCCTTATCACTGAATTCGACCACAGTAGTACAATCACTGTGTCCTAGGTGTACCGAACCACTCTTTCTGACGCATAATTCACCTTTTACTGGTAAGACTGATATTGATGGCAAGTCTGGATTAGTCTCGGACTGTACATTTAGAATCATGAGGTTGAGTGTAAAATTACCTAATCCATACACTTCATTTTCTAGATCGGTCCCTGTCATTCGTGGAAGACCTTCCTCGTTTGGGAAACATGCTTTGTTCATAACTGTGTTCAGGTTTCCCCATATCCAATTGCCCTGGGAAACTCTGGAATCGGTGTCTAAAGAGGATATTAAACTAAACCATGCACCACAGGAACCATTATGTGTAAACGGATAAGGAAAGAGGGGCAGAGCTCCCTTGTAGTTCTGATAGGGAGGGAGTCGGCCACATATCCAACAATTAGTGGCATTGCTGGTCTGGTGAGAATGGTGTAACATACGGATGAATGTATTGTTGCGCAGCGCAAGTCGATAAGATAGTTCATGCGGGGGTAGTTCACTAAATGTGTGTTCTGCAGTGTCATTAGAAAAAGAATGTGCAATGGGAAAAAAGATATGTAACACCCAACTGATGCATATTATCGTAAGACTCAGAAAAAACATAATAAGTAATGTTAGAATGCAATGACTTCGGAGACTTTTACAATACTTTCGTTTCTTGATCTCCTGTCTATCTCTCTCTCTATTGGGGTCTATCTTATACATGTCAGGAACCTGTCTAACCGCTTCACCCGAGGGGGACTTAAACAATTAAACTGTCTGACTTACTAGACCTCAATTTTGGCTGTCCATTATCTGAATACACGACACGGGGAAAACCGTACAGTGGGAAAAATTCACGGACCAACTGCCTGGCAGTGGTTACGGCAGTGTAATCTGGGACTGGATATGCTTCTGTCCATCTGGATAGGGCACATACAACTACGAGGACATACTTGAATCCTCGACATCTGTCCATCTGGATATAATCCAACTGGAGGACTTCAAATGGATGGTCGGGAGGATGAAATCCACCTCGTTCCACGGGAATACCTTTGCCTGGATTGAACTGACAACAGATCATGCAGGTACGCACTTTCTGTTTTGCTGCTGCTCGTAAGTGCTTGTTGAACCAGAGGTTCTGTAAACTGTCTAACATGGCTTTTTCTCCTAAATGTGCTGGACTATGTGCTGTGTTAATGATAACTTGAACCATAAAGTCGGGGAGAAACCAACGTCGTTTTTCCCTCCGTCATCCATCCCTGTTCTGTCTTGACCCCTCCTTGTTCAGTCCATTTCTTGATTTCGTCTGGAGTAGCATGTGTCTGTATATCGATTACATCTTGTGTGGGGTCCCTAACGGTCATACAATGTGTCAGTGAAGTCACGTCAGTCTTTGTCATATCAGTCGTATGAGTATGAGTCTGAGCTGTATGTTTCGCTGTCCGATCTGCCAGGTCGTTACCCTGGGAAATAGTGTCTGTGACTTTAGTATGTGCTTTGCACTTCATGATGGCTATGGCTGTAGGCAAATGTATTGCTTCTAACAAAGCTTGAATGAGAGGACCATACTGGATCTTGGCTCCGTGAGAGGTCAAGAAACCTCTCTCTTGCCAGAGAACACCGAAGTCGTGTACGACTCCAAATGCATAACGTGAATCTGTGTATATGTTTACTTTAAGATTCTTGGCTCGTATACAGGCTTGGGTCAGAGCAATGAGCTCTGCTGCTTGAGCTGACAGGGTGTCAATGCGATGTGTTTCTATGACTTCAGTTCCAGTGGTCACTGCATATGCGGCCACTAACTCTCCTGTGCTTGTTCTCATACATGAACCATCCACATAAAGTGTCAGGTCTGGATCGGGTAATGCAACATCTGTCAAGTCTTGTCTGGGTTTCGTGATCGTGTTAATGATTTCTACACAGTCATGTGGAGTAGGGTCTGTTGTGCCTGACAGTAAAAGTGTAGCAGGATTTAGTGTATTGCAGCGCCTGATCTCTATGTGTGGTTGAAACAATGTCAATTCATAACCCGTCAGTCGTGGTATAGTTAAATGCTGAGTCTGTGTCCTGTTTAAGAGAACTTCTACGGAGTGTGGAACCTGTACTGTCAATTGATGTCCTAATACTATGGAATCACTTTGTCTTATTGCTAGAGCTGTTGCTGCAACTGATTTTAAACACGCAGGCAAAGCCTGGGCTACTGGATCTAATATACTCGAAAAATAGGCACACGGTCTGTGTTTGTCTGCCTGAACCTGAGTGAGAACCGATAACGCTGTGCCATCGCGTTCTGTAATAAAAAGTGTAAAAGGTTTGCTGTAACATGGTGTTGCTAAAACAGGTGCTTGACATAAGGCTTTCTTTAATTCGTAAAAAGCTTGTGTATGTTCCTGAGTCCAAGGGAGGACAGTCGAAGACGCTGCCACCTGTGTTGTCAACTGTATGAGTGGCTTAGCTAGATATGCATATTGAGGAATCCATTGTCTGCAGTATGAAGTGAGTCCAATAAAGGCTCGCACTTCCTTTTGTGTCTTGGATTGCGGAAGATGTGCAATTAACTGGATACGATCAGGTGTTAGCTGCCTACCCCACTTGGACAGCAAGTGCCCAAGGTATACCACTTGCTGGGCACAGAATTGCAGCTTCGTAGGGGACACCTTGTGTCCCTTGTCTGCCAGAAAATATAGGACTGTCAGAGATGCTTGTTCACATTCTTGTTCACTTCGGGCGGTGATCAATAGATCATCGACGTACTGGAGTAGGGCAGTGTTAGCAGGCATGTGAATACTGTCAAGTTGTCGTTTCAATGCTTGGCTATAGATGCTAGGGCTTTCTGTGAATCCTTGAGGGGCGCGTGCAAATTTGAAGCTACGGCCATTTAGACAGAATCCGAAAAGGTACTGGCTTTCCGGATCAATGGGGACACTAAAGAAGGCGTTCTTGAGATCGATTACAGTAAAGAACGCTGCTTCCGAATCAATAGCTGTCAATAGAGACGAAATGTCTGGACCACTGGGTATTGTGGCACGATACATTTATTTAACTCTCGAAGATCGATCACCAATCGATAGACTGGTGGAGCATTCGGATCAGTTCGTTTAAGAATCGGAATGATAGGGGAATTACAAACATTTGAGTCGGTTTCTACAACCACTCCTTGTGCAATGAGCTCGTCAATGATTTTCAGTAAAGCCACTACAGCATCAGGTGGTAACTTGTATTGTCGGATTCGGGGTAGTACAACTCCTGGCTTGAGTGTAACACGGTATGGTGTAATGTGCATACAACCTACATCGGTTGGGCCTTGTGCCCACAAATGTGCAGGAACACTCTGTAACTTGGGATCAAAATCTCTCAACACATAATGACCCTTAAAGTCACGTAGGAACAATCTCACTCCTTCCGGAGAACAACAAATTACAGCTCCTAGAGCTTTCAGCGTTTTAATACCAAGCAAGTTTTCTGGACATGATTTCGTAAGTAACAAATCTGTAGTACGGGACAATGGACCAACAGCAAGGGGAACTGGTTTCGATACTTCATTAACAATAGGTTTTCCTGAAAATCCAAGGGAAATATTCTCTGAGCCTGAGAGGGGAGCCCCTGGAACCTCGTCATGACTAATGGTAGTTCTGCTTGCCCCTGTGTCAATCAAAAATTTTCTATCCTTTCCTTATACCTGACTATGTACATAAGGACCCTCTTGATCCACAGGAACCTCAATAAGAGGCAAGCCAACCTCCCTCTCTAGGCTGTTTCATGTATACTGCTGATAATCGGGGTAATCGGACTGTGCATACTGGTACATCTGCTGTGTGACATGTTGTGTTGCAGCAATGGGTTGGGGCTGTGGTATCGCTACGGTCTGTTGTGGAATCTGCATAGGCTGCACACTCTGCGGAATATGTTGCTGGACCTGATCTTGTCTCGGTGGACGCGGTCTTTCTTTCGTTTTACCTGTAGCTATATTATGCTTCAAAACTGTACATTCATTTATATAGTGACCTGGCTGTTTACAATAGTTGCAGGTCCCTTTAACAGGAGCTGTCGAATTATTGGACTGTGTCGTACCCCTTTTCTGATCATCCGCTGGGACTGATTGAGCCACTAGAACTTTCATTTTTGTGTCTTTTATACGTCTTTGTTCATGATCATGTTCCTCTCTAATTCTGTTCTGGTGGTACTGTAACATCTGTAACATTTGGGAAGGCGTATTTGCTTGCCATGTACTTTCAACTTTCAATACACGGTTCTTAACCTGGGGTAAAGAATTCTCGACTAATTTGGTTGCAAAAAGGTGCGGATATGACTCGCTACTTGTTTTCAGGCCACTATTAATAATAAAACATTTCTCGAATCTGGAATAAAAATCACTAGTGTCTTCGTCTTGTTTCTGTTTGCAGGCTGAGATTGCATCCCAGTTCTCTTTTTTAACTGTCAATAATCTAGGCAAAACTTGTACTAATAATCCTGGTAATGCTTTAGTTTTGTCCCCAAGACCTAAACCTGGGGTACGTCCCTTTTCTTCATTCTCTAATTCAGTCCAATTAATCTTCTTATCTCCCACCTCCCATTCTTTCTCTTTCAGTTTCTCGTAAATACCGGCTGGTAACAGTACTTTTAACATTTTCATAATATCGGGATATGTGTGATCTCCCATCAATAACATGTCCTTTAATTCACGGTGGAAACCAGCAGGGTCTTTATCGCGACAAGGTACTATTTTCTTCATTTCCAATAATTCCATTTTACTTAAGGGTGTATATACGAATACGCGTTGAAGCGCACCCCCTGGAGTTGCTTGGACGGGATGGACTTCTCGTAAGGGATTCTGTCTGTCTAGATGGTATTCCTGTCTTACTGGTGGCGGGACAGAAACAAAATGAGGAGTCAGGAAAGTTCTGTATTTGTGACGTTGTTCTAAAATCACCTTAATCAAATCGGTACCTAGGCCTCTCCATCTTCTCAGGAGTAAGTCTTGCAACACATTATACAATGAACCTGGATCAGATTGCTGATTTTCATATAGTGTAATGAGATGTTGAATCATGTATATACCAGCTAATCGCTGTTCGTCTGAGGAAAGGTTCAAAAACGTTTGTGCTACTGAATCGTCATTATATACGCTGCTATTATCGGCCCACTGTACTGCGGACCGTGCTAGTTCCTGATCACGTAAGGTGTTAAGTCCATGATAACCTATTCTTTCTTTCAGTATATTATCAGTCTGTTGAAATATATGTTCAAGAGAACACTGTTCTGGAATGGGAGAAAGGAAACGTTTCTTGTTTTCTAGACGAATGGGTCTGTCAAAAGGTCTGTCAATGGAATACTGTTTAGGAAGTTTCGCTCTACCTACGTACGCTATCATCTCTTGATTCTCTACTGGACTCTCTGGTTCTTCCTCCTCTGAGGAATCATTTTTGTCTGACTCGGCTGTCCTATCAGCCTTCTGTCGGATATGTATTGCTACTATTTCTTTACAGATCTTTCTGGACATGGCATCTATACAAGTCTGTTTATCATGTTTACAATCTGCAATATTCTGACTCCATTTCGTCAGTACATCCATCTCTTCTTGAACAACACCTGGCCGATCTTGTTCCCTTATCAAACAATTAATCAAGAATCGTAATATTAACCCTTGTGTCTCAGCTTTCTGATGTGCCATTGCCTCACGAATACATTCTGGTCTCTCTCCTGTTTGAATAAAATGGTATATATTGTCGAGATGGTTTGTCATTTCTGGTAATGTCATCAAATAATCTGTAACACGTCGTAGACGTAACGAGGCTAACATCATGTCCCCTTTCTTGCCAGGTACGGGATCATATCTACAATCTGTAATATACTGTCTAAGCTTTTCAGATGGAATCGCTTTCGGAGTACGCTGTGTTGCTAATTCTCTGATTGTCATTCGCTGTACTTGTGGCGGGGTGTGGGGACGGCCACCTACGGCACCTCCTGAAGCGGAAGCATGGGCATAACCTGACTGTGTTGTAGCTGTAGAGGTCATGGCAGGTAGAAGAGGTACATGTGATAAGGGTGGACTCTGGGTTGCAGTTGTCCCAAAAGGATTATGAGGACCAATAGTAGGGGGAACAGTAGCAGGGGGGCCTGTAGTAGTAACAACAGCAGTAGGGGAAGTGACAACATGCACGGGAAGTTGGTGACGTGGTGGAGTCGTGGCTTGAACAGTCGGGGCAGGCTGTTGTGCATTATTAACGGGTGGTACGGGCACATTGGTATATGCTGGAGCTACGCCATCTAAATAGGAAGAAAGGAATATGTCTGCTGCGGTCTGTCGGAGCTTAGTCGGAATCAATGGTGGCGGTAGATTACTTGGCATTTCCGGAGTGGCCTTAGATAGGCCTTTGGTCAGAAGAGGATACATGCCATTCATAAGTGCATTTCGTTGTCGATCTATTTGTTCTGTCTTAACTCGTTCACCTTCTTCGATTAGTACTTTTTCTCGGTCTTTTTCTGAATCCTCCCTATGTTTTTCGGCTTTTCTGAATTCTTTCTCTGTTTTTCTATGCGATTCTTTACGCCACAATTCTATGGCATCTTTCTGTGATTGTCTGGCTTTCTTTTTCCATAATGCTTCTTCTACTCTCATGAGTCTAAGTACAGTATGGCATCTAAGCCATGCTTATGGTACATAAAATATCCTGGAGTGTCCCTAGGTGGGACGGGAACTGCTTCCTCAAGTATCCCTTTCCTAGTTCCTATCTGACGTAATTTTGAGAACAGAGGCATGATTACCTCTACCTGAACGCAAACACGATAAACACAGTAATAAAATGTAAACAGTCATTCATACCACGACATTAAACACATTGAAACATTTCGAACAGATACTGTCTAGTACATGTAAAACAAAACCCTGGAAACCTCGAGAGATAATGCTGGGAGACTAGAATACAGAATCACTGAACTACTGAATTACTAGATGCACTGCTAAACAGTACAGATGCACTGCTAAAACAGTACAGACCGGATCTGTGTACCCAAACCCGTCTTGACCGGACACAAATTAATGCACCCGTCTAGATGGGTCCCCAGCAACGGTACTCACCGGGAAGCAAAAACGGAAGGCCTCGGAAACTCGACTGGACTCGACTGGACTGGACTGCTACGACGTCTGGTTACTAGTACGCACTACGCATTCGCCTCGACGCTTCGGAACAGGTGGGCCTCTGGACACCTCGGACACTGCTCTCTCGGCTGGGCTCTGGTCGGGATCCTCCGCACTCCTCACCGCCTCGTCTGGATGCTGAACCGCAGTCTCCGTCACCTCCGTGGGCCTGAGGGAGATACAGGAAATCCTGCAGATGCGCATAGAAGTCCGTCACGGCTGTGGTAGGGGGCAAGGCCTGCGACGCATCGCCGGCGCGTGGGGTGGGGGAGAGGTCCCTATTCGGGCGCCAAATTATGTGGTAAATATAATTACCATGCAATTTTTCCGTATAATTAATGACAGGTAAAATAATAGCTCTATCAAATGAGAGGCAGAGTCCGTGGTATCTGAGTCATACGGGCTTTAATGGAATGGCTCGAGCCATGGAAATCAGATCCATCAATACAAGGGTTCAGGAGGGATATGTAATGATGGCAAAAAGATGTCAACGATTTATTAACAGTACATAATATATATAGTAAAACTGTACAATGGTGATGGATACAGTAGGCGTGACAAGTGAAAGGAATAAGATAAGAACACATGTGCGTAACGAAAAGGCGTGTACAAGGGTGTGCACGGAGGCGTGTGCTGGAAACGTCACAGAAAAGTGTCAAAGGTGGGTGGGTGCATAGAGGATTCTGCAGAGTCAGCAGAAACCTTTAACCTGGGTGCGCGCGCATTTAGTATGACGTGTGATTGACGTGTAACCAGGGAAAACTGGGGGCTTGACTTTTAGCACTAGTAGAGGAGACAGAAGTCTGGCATGTCAGATTGACCTGTTCCTATAACCTATCTAATATCTCATGTTTGGAGGATGTAGTGTCTGGAGTGAAAGGTCTCTCGGGCAGAGGCTATTCTATACTGTATGCATATGTGTCTAAGTGTAATGCGCGGGGCCATGGGCCTACCATGGTAACGAGAGCAATGAATTACATGAAGGAGACAGGAAGGCTTGGCCCTTTGCTCTGCAGCCGGGAATATGTTTACCTATATCACTAGACTGGAATCTGTTTTCGAGGAGGCTGAACTGATAACTTGAAGGCAAAATCCGGTTTTGGCAGGCAGGCCAGGTTGAGCCAGGCACCGCTTCGCTTGGCAGGAAGTAAGGCAGAGGTCAGGGATGCATCTCCTTGCTGCAGCTTTCAGAGGCAGAGACAGAAAATGGTTCGAAGACAAAAATCAGGGCCTAGCTCGGCAGAGCCAGGAAAACGTAAAAGTGTACCATGTAAAGACGTTGGCATGGCATGTTTAGAAACTGAATTATCGATCCATTCATGGTGGATCTGATAGATGACATGTTAACGTTGGACGCAAATGCATTTGCGTCTTCATATTCGGTCATGGAGGGAAATTACATGCACTTTAAGCACGTACATGGAGACGGGGTACACGTTAGGGGACATACTTGACCATAAAAATTTCAATTACCTCATTTCCAACAACGAAGAAAACTGTAATGCGAGGCAGAAGAGTGAACCAGATACTGACAGCTGTACTCAGGCATTTGTCAGAATGCTCAATCATCATCAGCAGCAATTAGACTTGATGCAACCTGAGGCAGCTTGAAGCACAGAGCTGTGCAATGTTGTTCACCATTCTGATCTGCTTATTCGGGTGAAAGGCCATTCACCGGCATGGAGGATCTGAGTATTTCCCAGAGAATAATTTAACTTTAGATATAGTGTCATGTGCATTTTACTTCATAGGATACATTGCTTGGGTGTATTTTTCAAGGCTGCCATACAGATTTTAAAGATGTGGTTATGAATGGTATTTGTCAGAGTAGAATGTTGTGTTGTAACTTAGTAATAATACTCGGAGAAGAGTCCAAGCTCTATGATTGTGCTTGATTTTGAGTAAATTCCCCTGGTGCAGAAGGTGAGTAAGTGTAGTCTTGTTTTTAAGTTGAGGTGATCTTCTCTCAGGAGTTAAGGGGATGGTGTTGGCTCTAAATGAGCATTGAGCCTGGTGTATTTCCCATTGCAAGGGTTGGAAGACACCCATTGTTATTTTCACTAGACACCCTGTATGTGGGGATGAGTGAGGGTTGACAGACATGCATTGTTAATTTCACAAGATGCTCTGTGAGTGGGGATGAGTGAGGGTTGAAAGACGCCCATTTATATTTTCACAAGATGCCCTGTGTTCTGGAGTGTAGTCTTCTTTTCAAGGAGTTAAGGGTGTGTTGTAGTATCCTTCCTAAGGGGTCAAGGGCGTGTTTTAGGGGCATGTGTGTTGCACACTGATCTGTTAAGAATGATGTGTTGTAGGAGCAAGTGTATTGCACCCTGATGTTGGGAAATGTCCTTATTTATGGTTAAGCGCGTGCTATCTGCGCTAGGGGTACATTCAATTTAGTCGTTCATGTTTTATGAGTTTATTATTCATACAACTGATTGATTGTTTCTTCCATCTTTTTTCCATTTGATTTCATGTTTAAAGCTAATGAATATTTATGGGATTGGTTTATTATTTATGTATATTTTCTATTGTTTCTTTAAGGGGAAGATGTGTTGTGACTTGTCATGGTAGCTATGCATCCTCTCCATAGTTCCAAGTTCCCTTTTGCTCAGCTAGTGTGTGTGAGGTCACAGTCGTTGATGAGTGACTGGTTGGTGTGAATGTTAGTTGGTGAGAGTGGGCATCAAGGATGCCACTCCTGGTGGGGCTTACCTTGTACTTGTAACTATGTGGTATCTTCTTAAATAAACCTACATCATATAACCTATAATACATCCATCTTTATTTCTAACAAAAACATGAAAGAAAAACATGAGCACAATGGGATAAGGGGTTAGCAGGTGAAATGTGACCATAACAGTACCACCCCTCAGCTATCAAAGTAGCCAGCAATCAGTTGGCAAGGAGACGCCTTTAGAGTCCCTTCAATGGCACTCTGGGTCAACACTCTTGATAGACTCAAGTAGGGACACTGAAGACTGCAGATGAGATTATGCACACCATCTCTGGGGCTTGAAAAACAAGTGCCCTTAATGTTTCTATTTCACAATATCTTGTTCAAGGATATTGACCTCCACATATTTAGAGATCACAATATAGCATACATCTATTAGTTCCAAATCAAAAGTTATCACTTATAACCCCATGTTAGTTAATTGGAGAGATAGGCATTAAAATAGTGAAAACTAACTTTTGGAGTTTTTCACTACCAGGGCATGCAAAATGTAAACCCACATGTCCTACTTTTTAAATACAAGGCAACCTGCCCATAGAGCCTTTAAGGCCTACCTTAGTGGTGATGTATGTATTAAAAATGAAGGTTTTGGCCCGTCAAAAGGTTTATTTTGCCAAGTTGAAATGGCAGTTTAAAACTGCACTACAGGCTGCAGTGGCAGTATTGACACATGTTTTAAAAGGCTACTTCAGTGGATGACACTATTAGTGCCGCAGGCCAATAGTAGCATTTAATTTACATGTCCTGACCACATGTAGTACCATTTACTAGGGATATATAAGCAAATTAAATGTGCCAACTAGGTGTAAGCTAATTTTACCATAGTAGAAGGATAGAGCAAGTGTGCAGAGTCTTAAAACCAGCTAAAACAAATTCAGCAAAACATTAAGAGTGAAGGCAAAATCTTTGGGGGAATATTATGCCAAAGATGTTTTTTTACGGAGTTTTATGTGGCGCGAACTTGACCCAAATCGGGTATCAGAGCGCTTTACATAGCACCAGTTGCGTTACATGAGGAGACATTATTTTTTTTTGTTTTTTGTTAGGCACTGGGAAACGAAGTGATTTGCCCAGAATCACCGAATGTTCAGCGTCATTGCTGAGACTCACACCCATTTCCCCAGATTCGAGGTCGACCTCCCTGGGCACTAGGATGGAAAAACAGACTACGAGCTCCTCTGCTCCGGGTAGATACTACAGCTGGGGGCCTACTGTTAAATCATAGGTAGCTCTACAGCCTGGCCTTTCACTTATCATAATTGGTCCTCTATTTGTGCATTCTGCATGAGGCTCGTGGAGGGTATATATATAGCACCACCTTCTGAATTGCCTGACTCTACTACTCCCTGCTTACCTCACTGCCTCTGATCATGCAATGGCCGAAAACCCAATCCTAACTTACTCAGTCATGGCTTCGAAGGAGGCCCATAAACTCATAGGTACACCACTATTATTACATCACAAGGCACTGCTCTTGCATAATGAGGCCTTTTGCATAGCTGTGAAACTGGGCATCTTGCTATGGTAAGTGTTATAAATGGGATTTCTGGTTGACTAGGGCAAGCGCCTAAGCCAGGAAGAAACCACCACTCTAGTGAGGGCAAGGGAGTTACACGCTGAAGATAACCCCTGCTCACCCCCTTGGTAACTTTGCACGAGCAGTCAGGCTTATCCCAGAGGCAATGTGTAAGGCGTTTGTGCAACACACACACAGCAGCGACACACTAGGCACACCACAAAAGGAACTCCACACAAGGTTATATGGAAAATTGCCTTTGTATTAGCATAAAAACACATTAGAACATATTCAAATATTTACACTGTGCCACCTGGCCCTATGTATGACTTTACAGGGGATTATATGCATTGAAGGGCCATTCAGGTGACTGTCATATCACCACTCACAGGTAGTGAAAACAACCAGTAACCACTGGCTTTAGGGCACTAGCATAAACACATTAGGCATACATCCTAGTCAGCAGTGCACCGCAGTAACACTAACAAGGTGTCCACATCACCTTAGGGCCTTACGCCACCACCAGAACACAAGGTGATCCCAGGTCTCTGGCTCCAGCTTTCTGGAACTCCCTCCCTGTTTCCCTTCGCAGATCACCTTCTTACCTTCAGTTTCGGAAGGATCACAAAACCTTCCTATTTACGCAAGCTTACACTGCTTAACCTCTCCCAGCTGCTGCCGTCCACTGAATCACTCATAGCGCCATGAAACCGCTGGGTAAAAGTGCGCTGAATAAATGTTTTTAAATTCAAATTCAACTGGCCTTCCTCGGGGGCCCTTCTTGGGCTTCCCCACAATGCCCTCTGTCTGCAAAGTCAGGGCTCTATTTGCATGTGGCTGCATATTAGCCACCAGGCTGCTGATGCAAATGGGGGCAAGGGTGCAACTCACCTGTGTCTCTCAGTGACACATGAATACCCCCCACGTTGCAGCTGCTGCGATCTGGTGGTGCAGCTGTGTAAATTGTACCAGGCAACAACAGTGCCTTGTGAGCCCCACTCACCGGGATTCCTCTGTGGCAAGTGGTGCAAGCCGGCACCAACAGTGTACTTCGGGAGCCCCCCTCACTGGGGATCCTCTTGCAGGGAAAACAGCAAGCACCCGCAGGCACCAACAGTGCTCCCCTCCAGGCCCCACTCTCTTGTGGCAAATGTGCGTAGTAAAATTAATGTGGTCACCTAGGGAGTCCGTGAGGCTCTGTCTCCCAATGCAGGCATACAGGAAAGAAATGTTGGTGCTACCTTAGTGCCCCAAGTGAACTTTGCCAATAGCCCTGGACACACAACTTTGGAGGCAATGAGCGAAGTATACGCTCCTGTCAGTACACCTCTGGCAGCCCCCAGCTGGTGGGAGGTAGCAAGGCTCCACCGCCTCCTCGTTGCAGTTGGCCCAATCCACAACTAGGCCCGGCATTTGCCTGGAGTCTGGTTTCCGATTCTCCCTCTCAAGGGAATTCCGCCCACAGTCTGGCGTCTGCTGCCTGACTTCCTTACAGTACGGAAATACTGAGCGAAGTGTCAGTCGGGCTCAAAGCCTTGGTTATCTTCCTGGTGTGCTCTCCTTGGCAAAGACAGGCGCCAAAGGGGGAATCATGCAGATGGGACAGAGTTGCACGCACTGTCACATCTCCAGTGCATTCATGCCCCACCACCACACAGGGACACCAAGTTAGCCCCACAGCACTCGTTAAGGGCAACTTTGGAGCCCCCTCCTCGAGCTTGGGACAAGTAATCCAGAAAGGCGCGGATCACACACTTTGAATGTGTGCCCCAGCGCTGAGGGGCACAACTGTGGAAAAGATGCTCCTCATGCTCCAGGTTCTCAGGCCACCAAGGGCAGCAGGATCGCTAGGTGTGCTCATCCAGGGGCCACAAAGATCGAATAGTGCCCACCATGCGCGGTATGTAGACGGCTGGGGCAGGCAGGCCAGCAGGATGTATGACGTTACAACGCATACATTTACAACGCATACCATTACAATCCATTTTTTACAATGCAACATCCATTACAACAACTTTTTAAAACTACCTTTACAACGCATTCCATTACAGCGCATACTACCTTTACAACGCATACCATTATATTGCATGTATGGTAAGTATTGGATAGTGTAAGGGTAAAAATTACTATTCTAACTTCAGGGGGGTGCAATATTAGGGTAAGTGTTGGATAGTGTGGGGTAAAAATTAAATTACTATTCTAACTCCAGGGGGTTCAACAGTAGTGTAAGTGTTAGATAGTGTAGGGGTAAAAATTACTATTCTAACTCCAGGGGGTGCAACAGTAGGGTAAGTATTGGATAGTGTAAGGGTACTATGCGTTGTGATGGTATGCGTTGTAATGGTATGCGTTGTAATGACTGCGTTGTAATGACATGCGTTGTAGTGGTATGAGTTGTAGTGTAATGCTTTGTAATGGTTGTGTTGTAATGGCATGCGATGTAATGGATGTTGCGTTGTAAAATTTTCGTTGTAATGGTAGTGCGTTGTAAAAGTTGCGTTGTAAAGGTTGTTTCCCAGCCAGCACGAGGGGACCTCCTCTGGCCGGTGTAGTGGTCCCCCCGGTAGTACCTCCTTCCAGCAGCCTGCCGGACGCAGGTTCGCCAGTAAACACCAAGCAGTACAACAGCAGCACCTTTCATGGGGTCACAGCCCCAATACTTATACCAGTAATGTTCTTTGTTCTGCCCTGGCACAGGGCATGGGGACCGCGTTCAAACCAGTTCTGGGGTTCACTTAACAAGTTCACCACAGTCCCCATTGTCAGGGTAGGCTCTGGCCCTGGACACACCAGAGTGGGGTAGAGCCAGCATTGTGTGAGGCAGGCCCTGTCCTATTCAGGCCCAAATGCAGATGGGCCTATTCAGCCTAGCGCTGACTCACCAGCCCCTCTGGAGCCACTGCACCTCCCCAGCCCCTGTCACTCCAGAGCCAGACATGCAATATACATCAGGCAGGCACAAAGAGACATAGCACACATAAATGTCCACTTCTAACAGTGGCATTTATAAAATAGTGATAATAAATCTGTTCACACCATTATGCAGCATTTATTACCACTATTCTAAACATACCAAACTTGATCACGCTACTCCTCTCATATCAGGAATTACCACTTAATCACTCATCAGGGAATCCCCAATCCATTCCTATGAAAGGGCAGCCTCACAGTAGTGAGAAACCAAAATGGCTATTTGTCACTACCAGGACATGCCACACAGTTAAGGTACATGTTCTACCTTTTACCTACAATGCACCCTGCCCATAAGGCTAGCTAGGGCCTATCTTAGGGGAAACTGATATGTAGTAAAAGGGGAGTCACAGACGTGGCACCCACTTTATGTGCCACATCACAGCGGTAGTAAACTACACGCGCAGGCCCTGCAATGGCAGAGGCCTGAGAAAGGTTTGAAAGGCTACTTTAGTGGGTGGAGCAAGCAGCGGTGCGTTTAATTTACTGGCCCCGGTATATGAGATACCACTTTACTGGGGACTGATAGGTAAATTAAATACTCCAAACAGGTGTAGACCAATCTTACCATGTTTTACCATAGAGAGCACATACACTTCACTGGACAACAGTGACAAAATGCCCAGAGTCCTAAATACACCAACACCAGGTCAGAATAAATACCAGGAGGAAGGCAAAAAGTTCAGGGATGACCCTGCAAAAGGGGTCAAGTTCAACAGGAAGAGGTTGAAGAGAGAGGTTCATATACTTAACAACTAGGGCCCTTAACTCTTTCTTAGCTTTGCAACTTGAATTTGGGCTCCAGAACGCAGATCATTGGTGGTACAGTCAATTAGCCCACTGCCTTCTGGAAGCCTCAGGGTCACTACCACTGTTCTGTGTTACCTTCAAACTCGGGCTAATTTCAAGGGGTGGTCTGTGGATTATATTTAGGTGCTCCTCAAAGTCCTACACTCGGCCCCTTCGTTCACCGCGACTAGAAGTGGGTGGTTGTTGGACTTGGCCCTTTTGGCAGGTTCACCCTGAAACGTTTTTTGCATCTGTAACCTCGTGTTGGTGATTTTAGGTCTCTGCGCACTTTAGCACTGTGGCCCAGTGTAAAGTGCGTGCGGTCTCTGAGTGTGTGTATTGAGATGGGCCTGCCCTCCTATAGGAATGCATTGGGGACATATGTGTCCATGGTAATTCCTGATACGAAAGGAGTGCTTGGGCGAGTTTAGTATGTGCGAACTTGTGAGAATAAATGCTGCGCAATGGTTTGCACAGATTTATTGTGACTAGTGGAGAAGTGCCACTTTTAGAAGTTGGCATTTCTGTGTGCAGTGTGTCTGCCTGCCTGATGTGAATTGCATGTCTGGCTTGTGAGTGACAGGTGCTGGATGTTGTAGCTGGCTCCAGGATCCAGGATGGACCTGCCCGGTGGTGAATAGGGAGATCTGTATGTAGATGGGAGGGAGTAGTTGCACCTGGGACCTGAATAGGCCTGTGCCTTCTCGCCACAATGCTGGCTCCACCCCCTGTGGTGTGTCTGATGTCCCTGGCCTGTATAGTGAAAGGGAGAGAGGAGAGCTGAACAAAACAAAGTGCTCAACAGCTCCCCTGAACCAGTTCTTCTGCCCTACACTGTTAGAACAAAGGATTTAGCGGTATAAATATAGGGGCTGTGACCCCATGAAGTTGTTCAGTTCTTGGAGTGTGTTGATCCTGCTGGGGGCGTGCTGCTGGGGCCCTGGGGTGGCTGCCATGTGGGCTTGCCTCTCTGGGCCCTGCTTTACCCCTTGATGCTTCCAAGACTCATCCTTTCTTTTGCGGCAGGTCCTTTGTTCCTAGCGCCTTGTGAGCGCTAAGTGGTATCTTCGTATTTTACTCAAGGAGGAGCGCAAGGGCCCTGCAGTGCTGGGCTGATCGACGTGATGGGGGAATCCCGGAATGAGGGATTCTCCCGACATGCCCCAAGTGGCGGGTGCCCACCCTCTTAATTTTAGTTAATTATGGGTGCCCACCCCATATGGCCGCTTATCTCTGTATTTTTGATGTCAGGAGCTCACCCTACTGTGTCCTTTAATTCTCGAGGGAGCCTACCACTCTTGCAGCTGAGAAGTAAATCACTGCAGTGACACCGAGAAAGAGAATTCCGGGGAAAGCGGACGTCAGGCAGCACCCTGCCGGTCGTGGGGGGAACTTTCGCCTTCCGAGGGAAGCTCGCGCCCACGGGACTGCAGAGAGATTGAAGTGGCAGCTATGAGGATACCCGGGCTCCCCTGTCTAAGGGACAGCCCTGTGTGCTGCCGAGGTCGAGGAGTATTGTGGAGGAGGCCCGAGGCACATTGCCGGTGCCTGCCCCCCGCCGCCTGTGAGGAGTACGGCCCCCAGGAGAGGGACCTGGCGATGAGGAGTCACAATGCAGAGAGAAAGCCTCCCCTGTTCAGAAACCAGTGAGTGAGGCTCCATGTGCACTCCGGTAGTGCTGGTGGAGGCACAGTGACGGTGCCTGAGACTGAGTAGCCCCGGCAGGGGAGCGGGCCGCTCCCCTGCCGCTGGCATGAATGTTCCCTTCCCGTAGAGCCCAGAGGGGCCCATGCTCTTGTAGTTCGAGGGTCCAGTGCTAGTCCCCCGAGCGGTCCCGCAGTTCGGGGCTGCCCCTCACTTTGAGGCAGTTTTGTTTTGGGCACAAGGGAGCCCTAGAGGGGCCCGAGCCATGTTTGGTTTTTAGTTGCCCCAGCTACCCGTGGGCAACTGCAACGATGTGAGGCCAGTGTTATTTACACATGGCCTCCGGGATAAGCCTGAGTGCTTGTGCCAACCTACCAAGAGGGTGAGCAGGAGTTATCTTTGACTTGTAACTCCCTTGCCCTGACTAGAGCGGTGGTTTATGCCTAGATTTGGCGCAAGCCCTAGCCAACCAGAAATCCAATTTCTAACATTGGTAAACACTGCTGAACAAAGACAATTCTCCAGAAGACTGGGTTACACTACTTCTTGATCGGCATAGATTCAAGACTTAATTTTTCTATTCAAAATATTAAATGACTGGTACTGGTCTCTTTGGAAGTTGAAGAGGGTTAAGCTGTTGCCTCATGACCTTTGTTGGAAATACAATACTGGTAATTGCAACCTGTGTCATATCCTTTGGCCCTGCATGGCCCTGACTGACTACAGGTCGGATGTATGGGCACTTTTACATCATTACATTCCCCTCTTGATACACTACCCTACTCAACTCGTCACGATCCATAATGTTTCTGGCCTTCCATATCTGACTTCCCACCCACACCAGTGGCTAGTGACCACTTAAGGTGGCTATGCATCTTTCACCACTAGGGACAGATGTCCAGGAGCAGACCCCTTACAAGCTTAACAGCACAGTAGACAGTTCCGACAGCGTCTGGGGACACTTAATGGCACTCGAAAATATGACCACCTGATTCACCTCACTCATTTGATCTGCTAGCCCGAGCACACACTTGAAACTTCTTGGTGCAGCCACTCTAGTATCATTGGCTGTTGCATCTGTGGAGGTGCTCATGGATAAGTCTCTGGGAGGAATCACTATTATAAGTAACACATTCTCAAATGTTTTGAAAACCAAAGCAGGATGTGTCAGGGGTGTAGTGTATGATATTACATTGACAATAAATGCTATAGCTATCAAACATAAAGTCAGGTCAGTTCCTCTTAGTGTAAGGGATGATTTAAAAACTCTTGTTGATGAATTTGTAGTGTAGAATGAAGCAAATAACACACACCCAGTGGAGCAGAACAACTCAAAGGGTTTATTTGTAAAGTTGAGAGCTGTCCAAAGTCAATGCCCAAAAAGAGCACACAGAAGCCTCAGGAAATCCTGCTATCCAGATCGATCATCTAGTTGGAAGCACACATGGACAACTGCAGAAGCCAGGGCAACAGAACCATTAGACATAAACATCATAAGTAAAGAAGAGTACTTAAAGAAACATGCATAATGGCACGGTCACATGTATGTGTCATAAACAAACCCCAATACAATAGCCATTCTCTCCCATGTACGGCCCACCGGGCCCTGTGGGCCAGTGTCTGTCTCGATCCACCCCTCCACAACTAGGAACTGATTCCTTATCGTACTCACTGAATCTCATTATTCCCAGCATGCATTTACTCCTAACGTCCACCCTCCTTTCTTTCAGCACACTCACAATTTCTCCCCCTCCTCCCCCACATAGAAGATACGGTTGTATTGTGTGAATCATGATTATTGCATTGTTTATTTAGTGCACTGGTCGCTGTATCCTGTTTGATTCTGTATTCCCTTTCCCAGCAAAAAAAGCAAAGGTTGCTAAAAAAAAGTCGATCTTGGTAAATTATTGGCATGGTGTTTGTGTACATATGGACCACATAATACTCACTGGTGCTCATCCTGTTTCTGAACACTTCCATACTTTGGAAGAGTAGGGTACACATGCACAATCAGCTAACACATTGAGTCGTTTGTCACACTATTTAGTTAAGCTTATAAATTTCCAGATTTTTCAGGTTGGTCTTCTACATTAGAAGCTTCTGTTCTGGTCAGCGTCATCGAAAGAATAAAACGCAGAACACCATAAGGACACCTCGACCCGGGAATGCAGCACTGCTCCGTGCTTAATTTGTGCAGGTGCTTTCAGATGCTCAGCACCGGCACATAATTGCCAGCACCGGGGCTTATGACTGTCTGCCACATGGTAGTGGTGTCAGGCAATTTAGGTACAAGCACAACTTCTGTTTATTATTTCAATTTAAATTTCCAATTATTAGTATTTGCCTCCAAAGCCATTTTTATAGCTTTGGGGACCTGTAATAGTATGAATTGTCACACTTTTAAGAGTGTGATGATTAGTAGAGTGTTGGTGCTGTCATTGGCAGTGTTGCCAGGGGCAACAGATGGTGCAAGCTCTAGTGTCCTCCTGTCGAGGGCCCCGGCACTACATTTTTTACAAATTAAGCACTGATCATTACATGACATCACAGACTACACTGAACCTTTTAAATCTCCGGGAGCACACACACACACTTTCACAGTGAATTTGCACTCAATTTAAAATGTATTGAATAATCACATTTAAACAGAAGATAATTACTTGGCCTAACAACAGTATTGTAGACTTGTATGAGCCGGAGCCCCTGCTGCACGGGAGGAGAGGGAGACCAGCCTTAAGTAATTAAACCGCGCAATAATTAATTCACCCACATGAATTATAAAGGAAACTAATGCTATCTCTGGCTTGTTGGAGATGTCTGGCGGACTGAATATTCAGAGACTAAACTGAAGAGAGTACATTTGGTGCTGTACCAGGTGCCAGTCCAAGGGGAGCAAAACAATGACTGAGAATCATCTAGAATCAGATGGACTGAGAGACAAGCCAAAGACATGCTGTGGCTGAACGAAAAAGGTAACGCTTCTATACAAGCAAGGGGGCTTATTTACAAGCCCCTTGTGCCGCCTGTGTGTCATTTTTAATCTATACTACTATTATAAAGGGAAAACTTGCCAATCTACACACCCGATACATCTATGAAAATGTCAGGGTGTGTAGATGGACATAGGCTATATAAATTTTTAAAAAAGTAAATTAAAAAAATTAATTTTGTAAACAAAGTAGTCCCCTGAAATTAGCGCCGGCCAGGACCTCGCGCTGGCCGCTACGCGATGTGCGTGATGACGAAGGAGGAGGGCGGTGCAGTGACGAGCGGCTGTGCAGTGAGGAGCGGCGGCACAGGTAAGTAAAGAGAAAGTGAGACTGTGTGATGCAAATGTCGGAGCGCGAGTGAGTCGGGGCGGGAGGGGGGCGCGAGTCAGTCGGGCGGGAGGGAGGCGCGAGTGAGTCGGGGCAGGAGGGGGGCGTGAGTGAGTCGGGGCGGGAGGGGGGCGCAAGTGAGTCGGGGCAGGAGGGAGTTGGTGCGGGAGGGGGTCGGGCGGGAGAGGGTGTACTGCCCCCGGCCCCTTTCTGCCCCAGGCAACGCTGGGGCGGGCTGCTAGTTTAGGATAAAGTGACGCACTGGGGGGCATTTTATCAATAGAAATGCGATAAATATCACAAAGTGCATAGCGCTTTTTTTTTTTATCGGGTCTATCATTGGAATTTTTCACCCTGTTAGCACGTTATTAACAATGCGTATCACTGAGGCAATAAAAAATACCGCAAAAGCGGCGAAATGCGGGAATATTGCCGGAAATCCAGGGATAAAACTGCATTGATAGGGAAATCCTTATTAATAGGGAGATGTGGACTTAGCCTTACAATCCACCTCCCGTTATACATATAGGCAAGTCTCAAATTTTGCAGACGTTAGACACCGGCGATAACCATGGTTAGCGCGTCTTTTTAAAACGCTATGTGTGTCTGGGACAGCCTTGTAAATATTGCGAAGCGCCGTTAGCGATATTTTACAATGAAGTTTTACGAGGCACGCCTTTTGCTTCTCATTAGCGATGCGAGGCGAGGAGGAAAGAAACCGGGCGCTAAGGCAAGGAAACACGTGCTAGCGTGTACTCGTTATTAAAGCGATAAAATTATCGCCGCTTTCGCCCAAAAACAGACACTAAAGCGGCAATAATGTTATCGCCAGCCCTTGATAATATGCCCCTGTGGCTGCAAGAGGGATTGCAAATAAGCCCCAAGGTTTGGGAGAAGTAGAGGCAAGAACAATAAATGAACGCAAATGAAAAATACTTTTGGTGTAAGTGACAAAAATACATAATGTAGTCACTAGTAAAATGCCTGATTTAAGGCTGGGTACAATATCACATTTACAATTAAACCATCTGTGTAAATTCATGTTTGCTCCTCTTATTCTAACTACTATGGGCTCTGATTCACCAGTGAACTGTAAAAGCACAGGCAGAGATTTATATACCTGCCTGAACAAACTGCAATTTTGAGTTCACAGCATTAATGAAGCATATCTGGAAAGATGCAACAGGCACAGATTTTCATTCGTACTACTTACTGGGATTGTCATGATGATTCCTGCTGGTTCCTGTTCTCGTTGTGCAGAATTCCACATAGCATGTGGAGAAGTGCAATTTTGATCCCATCTGAGATGTCTTAGGAGTGCATCATATTCATGCCTAGTCAGCACTCAAATATATTCTGTCTCATTAAATGAAGAGGAGTATTGCATATTTTAAGTATTCCACATGATATACTCGTGTACAGAACGTGATTAATAAAGGTTTATGTGACACTTACATATTAATGTGACAGGATCATTTAATATAAATGTATCCCATTGTGAGGTTATTAAGTTTAAATGCGTGTAAACTAATGTTTAAGCATTTATATGTGTAATGAGAATTTATCTCAGGCAAGTGCATTTAGAATGACATCTTCATAATTCTTTACAATTTATACATGTATTTATTGAGCTGCTTTGTGTGTGTAGAAATGTGCACATATTCTGTAACCCTATGCACTACTGAAATTGGCTATAGTAAGTTTAGAGAAGCAGTTTGGTCCATGCTCCCGTTTAGAGTTTAACGTGTAATTTGTATTTAACCTTCAATGTAGAGTTTCCACTGTAGGTACGGAGAGAGAAAGTCTCATTAGTTAGCATGGGAGGGTTTTGTTTTCTTTAGCTAGCAAGGTATGAGAAGACGAGGTTGGCAAGGAAAAGCACGATAATGAGCAAGGAGGCGAGTTCTAATCTGAGAGGAATGACCAAGGACACATGAAGTTGCAACTTATCAATATGGGAAGGCTGGTAAAAGTATTTGGTTGTACTCCAGCTATGGAAATTCCCGGCAAAGATCCTGTGGTATTGTCTACTCTGACATCAATTGGTATTTTATGCTGGATGAAGTGAGAGACAGGAGAGTCATCTTAGGTTTTCACAGGGAGCAGACCTATGCTTCTGCTTGTGTGGCTACTTGACCCATGGTTGGAGTGCCTTCTATTGAAGACTCCAATAGCTGACACCTTTCTGATTTCATGCCTACCGAATGCTTCTTAGTTTAGGGTTGCCCTTTTAAGATAATTTAGGGATAGATAGCTAGCTCATGCTTATTAAGGAGAATCATCAGATGAAATTTAATCCTCAATTATTTTTCCTGATCGTATGCATCATCATCATAGAGCTAGTCGTCTGTTTGGTATTATACAGAGTAAATCTCTTCAGTAGATTTGGTCCTATCTTGGTCTTTCAGGGAGTCTGTGTGGAAGCTATACAGCTGTAGAGGAGGACCTTGCAACCACCCAGTACATGAGGATGGGGGCTTGTGCAGCACTTATGAAGTCAATTTCTGGGAGAAATGATTTCTCTTTCCTTCACACCCTCCTCCTTGGCTACATGACCAGATGGATTGACCATGGATAAAGCTAGAGTTGAATTGTTCCTTGAAACATACTGAAAAAAAACAAAAAATCACTTCATGACTGCATCTTTCACTTAAATCTGCTCCTACCAAGGAAAATATTTTTTGGCCTTGACAATCTCTCCAGTTACCTATCATTTTTAAAGACATTCGACTCATTTTATTTCTGTCCCTCATCACCACTCGTTGCTTCTCTAACTGTTATATCTGTATCTATCAAGATATGGGACATCCCAGCCCTCTGCCTGCGATTGTGCACAATCTGCATCCTAGCGCGAACTCAGGCACCCTTGCACCATGGTGCAAAGGTGCCTGTGTTACAGGCAGGATTGTGGCCATGTCACGAATGATGCAATATGTGACATCATCAGCAGTGCATTGCAGGCATGCGAGTTAAAGTTAGCAGAACTAACTATAACAATGGAATTTCTATGGCTTTGTACGAGTGAAATAGCCAGCTAACTATAAGCCCCCTGAAACCTATGGTTTTTTCTGTGAATTTCTAAGGATTTTTAAATGCCAATTTCAAACTATAACATCTCTGATACCTATGTTTTTTTCAGTGAATTTCAAAGGTTTTTTAAATGCTCATTTTCAAGTGTGATAGTAGTTATACCTATTTTTTTGTACTGATTTGCTACAGTTTGTTAACTGTTTATTTATAAATATTTTATTCATTAAATAACATGATATATTTTTCTGAAAATTGTAAAAACAAAATATAAAAATTCAAACTCAAATATTGATTAATTTTTTGTTTTCATTTTTTATTTTAATATATTTATATTATTTTCTTTAAAAAAATGTTTTTCCCAATTTTTTTCAGAGTCACCCACTCAATGCGTACACATTACGGTGGGTGCACGGATTCTAGTTGCCATTTTAAAAAAGTAATGAAGGATCCACGTACGGTGTGCGTCTGCTGGGTGTTTTTCAGTTACATTATATACATTTCATATTACGAGATGTGTGCGATTGGTGTGCAACCATTCCACTCCTGCGCATTCACAACATATACACATTACGGTACGAGACGCTTGCGCGGTGGCGGGTCCCGCGTGACTTCATTTACGTGCTGGGGCGCGCTGGGTGCACGACTACCGCAAAAAAAAAATTATGTTCTAAAATGATATGTATGTGTCTCTAATGTACATATTAGGGCAAGTGGTTATCTAAGATATTCATAAAAATAAAATATTTGTACTTATGATAAACGTATATTATTTTTAAATATATTTTCGCGAAGTCGGGTGCATGCATCATGAGCACATAGAACCATGTCAGAAGAGCTGCTGTAGAGCCAGAGAAATCAGGTCAGCAGAGCCGTTGTAGAGCCAGAGAACCAGGTCAGCAGAGCTGCTCTAGAGGGCGAGAATCAGGTCAGCAGAGCTGCTGTAGAGCCAGAGAAACCAGGTCAGCAGAGCCTCTTTAGAGGGAAGGAACCAGGTCAGAAGAACTGCTTCAGAGCAAGAGAACCAGGTCAGCAGATCTGCCCTGGAGGCAAAGAACCAAGTCAGCAGAACTGCTCTAGAGCCAGAGAACCAGGTCAGCAGAGCTGCTTTAGAGCCATAGAACCAGGTCAGCAGATCTGCCCTGGAGGCAAAGAACCAAGTCAGCAGAACTGCTTTAGAGCCAGAGAACCAGGTCAGCAGAGCTGCTTTAGAGCCAGCGAACCAGGTCAGCAGAGCTGCTTTAGAACCAGACAAACAGGTGAGCAGATCTGCTTTAAAACCTTAGAACCAGGTCAGCAGAGCTGCCTTAGAGCCAGAGAACCAGGTCAGCAGAGCTGCTCTAGAGGCAGAGAACCAGGCCAGCAGAGCTGCTTTAGAGGGAGAGAACCAGGTCAGAATAGCTGCTCTAGAGCCAGACAAACCAAGTCCGCAGAGCTGCTTTGGAGGGAGAGAACCAGGTCAGCAGAGCTGCTTTAGATTTAGAGAACCAGGTCAGCAGAGCTGCTTTAGTGCCATAGAACCAGGTCAGCAGAGCTTTTTTAGAGCCGGAGAACCAAGTCAGCAGAGCTGCTGTAGAGCCAGAGAAACCAGATCAGTAGAGCTGCTTTTGTAGTGTAGTTCCTATTTTCCCAATAGGCTCTGCGCATTGAAAAAACATAAACAATAGTTTAGACGTAGGACTGAGGTTGACTAGGTCTCTATTGCATGTGTTAGACTTAATTCAGGTCTGCCAGCTAGCTCAGAGGTCACTAGAAACTTTCTCGAATGAACAGGGAGGAGTGAACTTCCCTGACTATACAAGAAGGGATTCAGCTTCTGACAACCGCATAAACATGACAACTTTGCTCCCCCAGAATAAGGAGTATATCTCCAGAGTTGTGTGAAAACAATAGATAGCTATTTCACTCAGTCAATCGTGCATACTTAGTTTCACCAGAGTGCAGAGAAATAGAGAGACGGGCGTTTTCAATAAAAGGTGTTTTTTATTGAGCAGTCTTCTTTCTCATGCAAGAGAAATGAATTGCCACAATTGCAATACTTGTTATAAAGTAAAGTGCGTACAGTAAAAGGAGTATTACAAAATAATACTGTAAAAGCATTGATATTGTTTCTGAGCCATATGATACTTAAAAGGTATAAAATATATACAGTTACATACAATGATAAAAGTTTGACTAAACGTACTCAACTGGTGCTTCTAAATACGCCTACCCCCGATGTACCTAACCTAAGCCTAGTACATGGAAGGAGTAAAGGAGTTTTTAAGCTAAGTTAGTTTTGCCAAGAATCTCACTCAAAAATTCTCTAAGGATCTAATCTGCTCCGTTCCTTGGTTTTAGAATGAAGGAGGTCTTGTATCTCGCTCTCAGGACTCGATCTCCCAGTAACCCGCAAGGGCGACTGGAAACACTGGAGCTGGATTTTCTCTGCAGGAGAAAAAGACAGCTTCTTTCTCAGTGCATCAAATGGGAGGGACGGCTTCCTTCGGCACTCGCATCAGCTGGGCTTCGTATAAGTAGATAGCCGCTCTGCTCCACACCACCGTGTGTTGCTTAAGGCAAACGCTGGTATATTTATACCTGGAAGGTGCCGTGGTTGACGTAAGGTTGGACATAAGACGCCAATAAAAGATGTCACTAAGAACTGTCCATTCTTTCAGTGCCCGCAGGAGTTCTAGGACAAATCAAAACAAAAGCATGGGGAATTCCCAGGTTGCTGGAAGTTTGGTTTGTTGAAAGAACTGGTTGTGCTTTCTAGGAGTCTAAGGAAGTAGCCTTGCCGCATTTGGTTTGCATTGGCTATTAATAAATATGGATTTGATTCTTATGCCTTTATAAGGGTATGATTTGCTATAACCACATAAGGGCATAAATCGGGATTATTTAATTAGGGTCCTAGATATGATCACAACACCCACTCCATGTATAATGTCCATCATTACTAAGCATGGGCTGAAAATTCATTCCGCTCGCCGAATTTGCGGATTTTCTGCGATTTCGCGATCCGCGAATCTTGCGAAATCGCGCTAAAATCCGTGAATCAGCGGGGACGAATTTTCAGCCAAGAACTTACAGGGTCACAGCAGCAGGTGCAAGAGTTGAAGCTAATTTTTTGTAACCTTTTACAAAAGGGTTACAAAGAAATTAACTTCAACTTGGGCACCTGCTGCTGTAATTCTGTAACTGCTTCCTGGCGCCTCGTTGCCTACTTGCAACTATTCTCTGACCCTGCTCTGACCCTTGATGCAGGGTCAGAGAATAGTTACAAGTAGGCAATGAGGTGCCTGTCACGAAAATTAAACCTCAACAGGAAGCACTGACAGATATAAAAACAAGCATTTGCATTGCAATAGGTCTCGCATTAGGAAAGTTTGAGCTATTGGTCTTGTAAATGACAATTTTTTTCATTTATGTGTTGGTTTTGAAAATAGCTAAATTAATAGCTTTGTCATTTACAATGCCAATAGTTATAACTTTCGCAAATGTGACACCTATAGCATTTGTAATGTAACATGTTTTGTATTTACGTGACTTAGATGTATTGATATTACAAATTACAATGGCTTTTAATTTTTTTAAATATTTAATACTAAACTAAAAGTGATTTTAATTTATAATGGCAATAGCTTAAACTTTTGTAAATAACTTTTGTGAAGATTATGTTCAGTGTATTTTATTGTGACGAAAATCCAAGAACAGAAGTGAAATATTAACATCTTTTTGTGACATTTGTAATAAAGCTTGAAACATTGAGAGAACATATTTGAACCAGTTGTTGTTGAATGGTTGCACAGATTGATGCTGGGGTGGCGCTGAGTGATGCTGTGGTGGTGCTGAGTGATGCTGAGTGGTGCTGTGGTGCTGTGGTGGTGCTGAGTGATACTGGGATGGTACTGAGTGATGCTGGGGTGGTGCTGAGTTGTGATGTGGTGGTGCTGAGTGATGCTGTGGTGGTGCTGAGTGATGCTGTGGTGGTGCTGAGTGATGCTGTGGTAGTGCTGAGTGGTGCTGCTGAGTGGTGCTGTGGTGGTGCTGAGTGATAATGTGGTGGTGCTGAGTGATGCTGTGGTGGTGCTGAGTGATGCTGTGGTGGTGCTCAGTGGTGCTGTGTTGGTGCCGAGTGGTGCTGTGGTGGTGCTGAGTGATGCTGTGGTGGTGCTGAGTGATGTTGTGGTGGCACTGAGTGGTGCTGTGGTGCTGCTGAGTGATGCTGTGGTGGTGCTGAGTGATGCTGTGGTGGTGCTGAGTGGTGCTGGGGTGGTGCTGAGTGGTGCTGTGGTGGTGCTGAGTGATGCTGTGGTGGCACTGAGTGGTGCTGTGGTGCTGCTGAGTGATGCTGTGGTGGTGCTGAGTGATGCTGTGGTGG
This sequence comes from Lissotriton vulgaris, assembly GCF_964263255.1. Lineage (NCBI taxonomy): Eukaryota > Metazoa > Chordata > Amphibia > Caudata > Salamandridae > Lissotriton > Lissotriton vulgaris. The sequence continues at coordinate 1,443,743,832 of NC_141693.1, forward strand.
TGCTGAGTGATGCTGTGGTGGTGCTGAGTGGTGCTGTGGTGGTGCTGAGTGATGCTGTGGTGAACCAGTTGTTGGTGAATGGTTGCGCAGATTGATGCTGGTGTGGCGCTGAGTGGTGCTGTGGTGGTGCTGAGTGGTGCTGTGGTAATGCTGAGTGGTGCTGTGGTGGTGCTAAGTGATACTGGGATGGTACTGAGTGATGCTGGGGTGATGCTGATTGATGCTGTGGTGGTGCTGAGTGATGCTGTGGTGTTGCTGAGTGGTGCTGTGGTGGTGCTGAGTGATAATGTGGTGGCACTGAGTGATGCTGTGGTGATGATGAGTGGTGCTGTGGTAGTGCTGAGTGGTGCTGTGGTGGTGCTGAGTGATGCTGTGGTGGTGCTGACTGATGCTGTGGTGGTGCTGAGTGGTGCTGTGGTGGTGCTGAGTGATAATGTGGTGGTGCTGAGTGATGCTGTGGTGGTGCTGAGTGATGCTGTGGTGGCACTGAGTGATGCTGTGGTTGTGCTGAGTGATGCTGTGCTGGTGCTGAGTGGTACTGTGGTGGTGCTGAGTGATAATGTGGGGGTGCTGAGTGATAATGTGGTGGTGCTGAGTGATGCTGGGGTAGCGAAGAGTGATGATGTGGTGATGCAGAGGGTAGAAAGGCACAAAAAGCTGTCTAACAAAGGGCAGAAAAACAAGGGAAAAACGAGTCTAACAGAGGGCAGAAGGGCACAAAAAAACAGTCTAACAGAGGACAGAAGGGCAGAAAAACAAGGGAAAAACGAGTCTAACAGAGGGCAGAAGGGCACAAAAAACGAGTCTAACAGGGGGCAGAAAGGCACAAAAACGAGTCTAACAGAGGGCAGAAGGGCACAAAAAACGAGTCTAACAGAGGGCAGAAGGGCACAAAAACAAGGGAATAACAGCGGGCAGAAGGGTACAAAAAATGAGTCTAACAGAGGGCAGAAGGGCACAAAAAACGAGTCTAACAGGGGGCAGAATGAATCCCGCCCTGCGTGTTTGTCCACGAAGATGCCACCTTTTTGTGCAATACCTCTACTCAACTGGAGTACTTTCTACTGTCTAATCAGTAAGTGCTTCCTCGTTGGCTGAATCTATAGGGGCAGATTTACAATAACTGGCGCATCCCCGCAGCTCCGCCACCCATGGTGCGCCGTATTTACAATGCGGCACACCATGTGGCAAAAACGGCACAGATGCGTCACGCATCTGTACCGTAAAAGCAGCGCATTGCTGGAGCTGCGTCGCAAGCGCGATGCAGCTCCAGCAATGCTCTGGGGGCCCTTTCTCCCCAATGCTGCGTCAAGCCTTGCGCCTGCTTCAAGCAGGCGCAGGGATTTGACGCAGCATTGGCCTAAAAGTGACTCAGTGAAATCTTGTAGATTTCACTCAGCCACTTTTGGGAGGCGTTCCTGCGCAGGAACGCCCTCCCCTGCGCCGGAACGCCTCCTGATGGTGCAGGGCTTTACAACGTGACGCATCTCTCAGATGCGTCACCTTGTTAATACCTAGCACCATGGCGCATCTTTTGTGCTGCCACAGCGTCACAAAAGTGATGCTACTGCGGCGCAAAAGAGGCACAAGTGGCTTGTAAATCTGCCCCATAGTAGTTTTAACTACACTGTAGCTGCGTAAAGGGCCAGAAGATGTGTCTCCAGTGATCATGTGTGCCTGTGCCTGTGTTACAGGCACACATGGTCACTGGAGACACATCTTCTGGCCCTTTACGCAGCTGCAGTCTAGTAAAAGCATTATACATTTACCCAATGAGGTAGCACTTACTGGATTACCAATAGAAAGTACTCCAGGGCAAAACGATCGTGATTTTGCGGGAAAATTTGCGAATTCGCTGATTTTTTTTGCGATTTCGCCCATGCTTAAAACTTACACTTTTGATTAAGTTCACAATTTTGAGTAAGTTTATTACATTTTGTTATTCACAAACTCAGAGTGTAAGTTGCTACTAAATAAAAAGACAGTAATATGTCCAGAACAACATATGGTCAACCTCTGGTACTGGAACACTAGAATATAATGGCTGTAGGAAATTGATATAAAACTCATAGGAATTAATGTTATATTAAATAAAATTATTTAAAATACTTAATAATATAAATACACATACATTAATGTTTAAGAATAGTACACATTTATTATTGAAATAGAACATATTTTAATAGCCTATTTTGAATATATGAAACAATGTAACAATGAGGAATAATAAAAATAATTTAATTAATTGTATGTAGTTCTAGACCTCACTTTTAATAATTATTAATGCACATGAACAAATAGTGTTTCCTTAGCTGGGAATTTATTTTTAAATTTAAACTTCAGAAAAACATCTTTAACTTCATTTGGTCTATTATCATTATTTAAAGTTTGAATTCAAAATTAGTTTAATAGTGCTAGGTCATGTTTTAGTTTGTTCTACATTTAAAATAAATGTATTAAATTAAGTTATATTACAATTGTATATCTATAATTTAATATTTGTTTCTGAGTTAAATACGTTTTTAAAATTTTTTCCTATACTTTACCATTCAGAGATCTCTGTCCCAACTGCAGAGTTTCCCCATGGTAAAGTTCAGAGAAAATTAAAAAAACATTATTTAACTCAATAATAAATATTAAATATACTAATATGTTGGGGATTTTAGCCCCTTTATCACCATCAAATCTCCCAATTTTCAGTTATTATTTGTGCACCTTCTCCCCTTCTTATATCTGACCTCCATAATTATTGTTGACTTGTCTTGAAGGGGAAGGTGACAGCCTCAGCATTTGCTGTGTGTGTTATTGGACTGCCAGCTTAGATTTCCTTCTTGCCAAACGAAACAGATCTTGCAAGATCTTTTGGATCACATTCCTTATTAGTGTTTGCTTACGTAGTTTATTGACGTGAACCATTCTGAAACCTTAGCAGCAGTGAGTATTGCCCACATTTTACATATCTTCCCTCTTGCCAGAAGTATAAGAGAGAACAACAATCTTTTCTGAGAGGGTAAAAGGGATTTTGATGTCTTGTGAAAATATTGCTTACATCATCCAAAAGTGCCTGAACCCTGGATAATCAGCAAACAAATGGCCATTATTGGTATCTTGTGCATCGCATCATCTTTCACAAATGTTGCTAATTGATTAGGATATTTTAAATTCAAAGGATAAAAAGGTGATTTTTTCTTATGTAAAGGAAATTCAGAGATACTTGCCATAATTTTCTTAAGTCCAGCATCAGCAAGTTTTCTTTTCATAAGTTGTTTGGGTCCATCTGTTTGCTATCCTCAATGTTAACTACCTAACTAAATATACCAGATTGCAATATATTCCTTAGTATCCAGTGTTTGTGTACTGGTTCATTGTACGCCCAATTCTTTTATCCAGCCCACTTTTGCAAGCTCCAACAAAAATGGAGCTGAAGATAAGGAGAGCTTACCTTCATTTTTCCAGTATTAAATCTCACTTGAGGTTTCAGTTCTATATATCAAACATATTGATGTTACCGGGTAATACCATACTGGTGCTAAATCTTATGTTAAGCAGATTTGTACAATGCACTATCACCTGAAAGTTATCCTGGCACTGACCAGTTGTAAGCCTAGGCAAACTTCAAGCCGTGTGGGAGTACTCAAAAAAGCAGGCTGCAACTTCTTGAGCAATTCAAAATGTGATGAAGAGGCCCTCATGTGTCGGGGCAGGTCATTCTAAACTTTAGGAAAAATGTAGTAGAAGGCTGGATGTAGTGGAAGTTTGGTTTTCTGTACACGTGGGATGTGTGCAAGTAAGAATCAGGATGAGCGGAGGTGTATGGAAGGTTTATGAAAACCGACACAATTGTTGAGGTATGCTGGGCCAGTGTTATGTAGTGCCGTGAAAGTGTGGGTAAGGAGTATGAATTGTGCTCATTTGTGTATGGGGAGTCAGTAGTGCTCCTTCAGGTGTGGTGTGATGTGAGTGCGGCAAAGGAGTTTGAGAGTGATTCTGTCTGCTGTGTTAAGAATGGTCTGCAGCCTTTTGGTGAGTTTTCCTCTTTGTCACAACATAGAAAGTGTTTTTGTACTCCAGCTTGCTTGTTTCTAGGGCATGTGTGATGTTTTATCGGGAGCTTATTGGGAGCCATTTGAAAATCTTCCATGGCATCCTCAGGGTGCAGACGCATGAGGCATTAATGGCATTGACTTTTGCGGTCATGTTAAGTTTTCTGTCAATGGTGATCCCATGTTCTTGGCGTAGGTGTTGGGGGTCGGTCATAGCTCTGATGGCCACCAGGTGGAATTCCACGATGAAGTGCTCTTCCCAAAATTCACAATTTCGGTTGTGTCGGTGTTCAGCTGTAGATATTAGGTCTTTCAGTCATGCAGGCATTGAACTTGATCCATCTACTGGGCGTCTTGTCCAAGAGGAGAGAATGACTTGTGTATGGTGGTCACAGGAAAGGACGTTGATGTTGTGAGAGCGAGTTCTGCTGGCTAGAGGGATCATGTTTGTTTTGTAGAGTGTCATGCTTTTTTTTTTAAGTTTGAGTTTATTGAAATCAAGTGAACAGAAAATGAAGAAACAGTCAAAATGATACAACCGTATAAATTATACAATTCAATTCAATTCAATTTATTTTTATTTATGATTTTGGAACTCACAAGAGATCCACATAAAAGAGCAACATAAAAGATAATTAAAAATACATTCAAATATGGTAGAAAAACAAAAAAAGAAAGCACTTACATATCCACTATTATAAGTCTAAAAAGCATTTAAAAAAAGTTAAAAATTCTATAGCAAAACATTTCATTGGGGGGGTTATAAATGACATCCATTAAAGAACTGTCAAAATACTTAATTGTAAACAAATTGGTCTCAACCACTTTCGTCGATACAACAATAGAGCCGGGCATACAAAAAGAACATGAACGATGTCCTGGATTGAATTATTACACCGGTTGCACGTTGCTGAGGAACCATACCATCTGGATAATAAATTGTTCAAAGGGAGAAGGTCCTGCCTCAAGAGGAACCAAAAGCGCCGTATACCATGAGGAAGGTTCCAAGAGGCATACGGTTGCATGTTTCTAAATAGGTAGGAACCAGTAACTGCAGAGACACCTTTCCTTAGGATACGTGTTTCCCTATCCATCCCAAAGCTTAGATTCCATGTAGCTAGTCTTAGGGTGGACTTTAACTGGTGTGTAGATAGTGTAAACAGAGTAGATTCATCCAATTGTAATAGAGCAACCGCCCTTCTAAAGTTTTTTACAATTAGAGAATACTCTTTTAGGGGTCACAATAATTCTTTTTGTATAAGATATCTTAGAGTATCTGGTTTTCCCTTTGCCAGATATGAAACCCATCGTACTATCCCAGCAAGGCCCTGAACCCAGCTGCTACGCATACCAAATTCTAAGCTAAGGGTAGCCACAGTGCTGCCATTGTTACCCGAAGTTAAGTGCCTTAAGAGTCTGCCCTCGGTAGTGTGTAAGAAACCCCATTGCCCCAATTCAAGTAGTTCGATACCATAAAGTAAGGAGGCCGGGATTTTAGCGCGGAAGGCCTCTAACAGGTAAGCAAAATGTCTTTTGCCTGTAGATTTGTAAAGCGCATTTAAACCCTTACCTTGTGCCATTGCCTTCTGAATGTTATAATCTATATGGGCTTTATCATTTAAATTGGCAGATACTATTTTCCCTAGAAAGACATATGATTTTACAACTTCTAACTTATGTCCACCTACCGACCACTTAAAATTCCCATGTATCTGTTTTTTCTATCCTGTCATACACATGACTTTACTCTATGAAATATTTATCTTCAAATAGTGAGTCTCTGCAGATGTATGGAGTGCCTGCAGACGGCAGACCTTTTGGAGTTAGGTCCAATATTAATATGCCGTCTGCATACAACAAACATATAATTGGTTTATCCCCAAGGGCAGGAGCAATACCTTCACTTAAAAGTAGGGACTGGGGAAGGTCAGATATATATAGGGAAAATGGTAATGGAGCCAATAGGCAGCCTTGTTTTAGTCCGTTAGCAGAGGGAATGACTTGAGATAGGCCTCTTTCCCCTCCCTGAAGAACTCTACACCAGGTATCAGAGTGGAGATCCTGGACTAAATCCAGTAGCAAAGATGGCATGCCAAGGTCCGATAACTTGCTCCACAGCAAAAGACCATCGACTTTGTCAAAAGCTGTGGAGAAATCTATAAAGGCTGCATAAACTCTCCCACCTCAGACCTTGATATATTTGTCAGATATTACTTGTAGGGCCGTTAAGTTGTCCATCGTGCCATGCCCTTTGCGAAAACCCGTCTGCTCAAAAGGTAATACATTATTCTTATCCACCCAATCCTGAATTAACTTCAGGAGACAATTTGCAAATTCTTTTCCAATTGCATCCAAAAGGGCAATTTGGCGATAATTTTGTGGGGCCATCCGGTCTCCCTTCCTAAAAAGGGGAATCAGTATGCTCCCCTTCCAAGAAGGGAGAACTGTTCTACTAAAAAAACAAAGTCTGAACACTGGGTGAAGAATTTTACTCCACAATACACAATTTTGCTTTAGGACCAAAATAGGAAGCTCATCCGGTCCCATTGCCCCAGAGGAACGCAATTCCCTAATAGCCAATTCAATAACTTTTTCAGAAGGAGGACCTAAAGCATGATTATCCGCATTAATTCTTTTTGCAGGTACCACCGTTCCATTATTGCGTATAAATTTGTGATGTAGTCCACCCAGGATTGTTCTTCAATGGAAATTGGAAGTGAACTTAACCTAACAACACATCCCTCCCCTATAAGTGCCCAAAATAGTCTTGCTTGGCCTCTATAAGCAGCCTCCCTTAGTTTAATCCAAATGTAGTCCTCCGTATCTTTTTACATTTTAGCCTTTGATCTTCTCCTCCTTTTTAATAAAGCTATTCTGCGAGATCTTTCTGGAGAGTTATTCAAATATTGTTCTCTTATTAACTTATTTATTTCTATGTTTAATAATCGGAGGGAGCGGGGAAGTATTTTAATATTTATTTTTCCATTAGATTTTTTTGCAACAGAAGTCACCACCTTCATAAAATCTAAAAAACACACTAATTCACATCCTTTCCAGTTTACCAAATCATTTACTGCAGCATCAAGAATACTCCCCAAACCCCTCATGATCCTAGCATTCCAATAACATCTCCCTGATTCCCTGACGCTTTTCCTGACGCCGCGCTCCAAGGATTACCTGCTAACTCCCTGGCATTGAACCTTCCTGGTGCCTCCCACGCCTCGCCGGACCCGCTCCGCGGGTCCCGCTTCGTGGTTGAGGCGGTTTTGAACTTGGGGCATTCCTTTCTGTGACATCGACACCGGCAGGGCTGCGAGGCAGAGCGGAGGACTCCGTTGTCCAGGAGTCTCCGCGCGCCCGTCTCCAGCTGGGCTCCTCTCCCTGCCGGCCGCGCCCCCACCCCAGCTGCTCATAACGAGCACTTCCAGGCTCGAACAGTGGACGCTTTTCCTGACGCCGCGCTCCAAGGATTACCTGCTAACTCCCTGGCATTGAACCTTCCTGGTGCCTCCCACGCCTCGCCGGACCCGCTCCGCGGGTCCCGCTTCGTGGTTGAGGCGGTTTTGAACTTGGGGCATTCCTTTCTGTGACATCGACACCGGCAGGGCTGCGAGGCAGAGCGGAGGACTCCGTTGTCCAGGAGTCTCCGCGCGCCCGTCTCCAGCTGGGCTCCTCTCCCTGCCGGCCGCGCCCCCACCCCAGCTGCTCATAACGAGCACTTCCAGGCTCGAACAGTGGACGCTTTTCCTGACGCCGCGCTCCAAGGATTACCTGCTAACTCCCTGGCATTGAACCTTCCTGGTGCCTCCCACGCCTCGCCGGACCCGCTCCGCGGGTCCCGCTTCGTGGTTGAGGCGGTTTTGAACTTGGGGCATTCCTTTCTGTGACATCGACACCGGCAGGGCTGCGAGGCAGAGCGGAGGACTCCGTTGTCCAGGAGTCTCCGCGCGCCCGTCTCCAGCTGGGCTCCTCTCCCTGCCGGCCGCGCCCCCACCCCAGCTGCTCATAACGAGCACTTCCAGGCTCGAACAGTGGACGCTTTTCCTGACGCCGCGCTCCAAGGATTACCTGCTAACTCCCTGGCATTGAACCTTCCTGGTGCCTCCCACGCCTCGCCGGACCCGCTCCGCGGGTCCCGCTTCGTGGTTGAGGCGGTTTTGAACTTGGGGCATTCCTTTCTGTGACATCGACACCGGCAGGGCTGCGAGGCAGAGCGGAGGACTCCGTTGTCCAGGAGTCTCCGCGCGCCCGTCTCCAGCTGGGCTCCTCTCCCTGCCGGCCGTGCCCCCACCCCAGCTGCTCATAACGAGCACTTCCAGGCTCGAACAGTGGACGCTTTTCCTGACGCCGCGCTCCAAGGATTACCTGCTAACTCCCTGGCATTGAACCTTCCTGGTGCCTCCCACGCCTCGCCGGACCCGCTCCGCGGGTCCCGCTTCGTGGTTGAGGCGGTTTTGAACTTGGGGCATTCCTTTCTGTGACATCGACACCGGCAGGGCTGCGAGGCAGAGCGGAGGACTCCGTTGTCCAGGAGTCTCCGCGCGCCCGTCTCCAGCTGGGCTCCTCTCCCTGCCGGCCACGCCCCCTCGGCATAACCTTTAAAAGGATCCACAACTCCCGCAGCGCGGGAGCGCGCGGGAGGGCGCCGGGAGAAGCCCGGGACAAGGGCGGGACCGTCTTAGGCCGTCAGAGGCCGGAGGAGGCTGGGCTGGGCCCCCCCTCTTGATCTTTTCCTGCATCTGAAAACAGGATATGCATACGCCCCCCCCACGGGAAACTCCTGCCAGGGAGGGAGCCTCCTGCTCTGGGACATTGGACAATTATTTTAAAGCTAACAAAGGTGACACTGACTTGGAAGGCTCACTCGAGCAACGTAGAGCGGAGCGCAGGCGCTCCATTGAATCCATGAAAAACAGGCCACTGTCAGATATCACCCCCCACCCCACTACCCAGGAAGTAGGTGCGTTATCCTTTAGCTTAGATATATCTACAATGGAGGACTTCCCTGCTTTATTAAGGGAAGATGTTACGACCCAGGGGTTACCATCTGAAAAAATCATAGAGTCAGCCTCCCTAGAGATCTCCCACACTCCCGTGGATCTGATAACCCAAATCCAACCAGCACTAATGGCCAACAAAAATAAGCCCAAATTAAAAGTTATGGCTGAGATACATAGGCCCCCACCCAGTAAACGGGCACGGAAATCAGCGGGGGGACGGGGGAAATCTAAAACAGTACATCTGGACTTTGGCAAGAGTAAGACTAACTCTATTACATTGACCAAGAACACGGAGCTAGCCCCACCACCCAAGCTCCCAAAGCCCAGCACAATCCCCATCTCCAAAGAGTTAGAGGCTAATACACCGAATACTAACCACCCTCTCTTTGCAAAGGGGAGTATCGAATTCTTACTCCGCTCCCTCCTGCAGCCTATCACAGATAGTCTTAAAAAAATTGAGATCAGGCTTACCCTACTAGAGACTTCTCTTACCACTCTTAACTCTCTAGTAAGTAAACAGACAAAACCAGCGGGAACCCAGTTCCTGGGCGGGGGATCCACTTCAACAGAAACTGCAGATAATGCTAGCAAAGCCCCACTTAAAAGCAAGCCACCAGCAGCCCCCCCGCAACCTCTCATGTCTGTGCAACTCCAAGTACAGCATAATAATCCAGGCACTAGACCTATTCATCCACCGGTTTTAGCTCCACATAGTTCACAAACGGAGCCCACTGGAACAAACCAAGACCAGGTCCCTGATCTTCCACCAACACCAGGCTGCCCAACTCCTAGACCACGGAGGCCAGATCTCCCACCCGAGGCCAATAGATTAGTGGTGGTCTTAGCAGGTGCCCCCCATTTAAGATTAGGAGAACATGAGGACTATCAATCCCTCAAGAAGAAGGTAATTAAATGGTTAAACTGGAACCGACCCCTGCCTTCTCACTTTAACAATGAAATCATTATGGTGAGGAGGGTGCCATGGCTGGGGAAGACCAGGAAAACCATAGTGGGGGATTGCATCATGGTAACCTTTAAAGATCCAGGCACGGTTCGACACATCTGTGAAGGAATGAACCGGTCTCTTGATTCCACGATACAAACCCTCCCAGTATCCTTTTTCTTTCCTCCTATCCCTAGGCACCAGGTTCAAACCTATGATAAATGGACAAGGGTGGACTATAGAGGCAATCATAAAGGCCCAATCCACCGCCCATACCACCAACCACCGGATACACCCTTTGCCGACTTCAATCGCTTTAACTGTCTCAATGGGCTAGATGGGGTCGACTGACTGACCACCAATAATTCCACATCAGGGGAACCTGACTTCCGTGGCCTTTCTGACCCCCAGATGAGGTCCCCCGTTGTAATCCCTGGCCCACTAAATGACTCATCCACCCCAGAACCTGGCCAAATTGAGCTACTTATCTCTGCCACTGATGGAGAAGCTACTGAAGAGCGAATAGCTGTAGTTCCCCCCTCCAACGGAATGGGGGAGTCTGGATCCCTGGACTCACATCTTCCCCTTGCCGTAACACTCCCAACTACAGAACATTTGAGGATAATCTCCTGGAACATCGCGGGACTAACCAATAAGCTGGAAGACCCCACATGGGGAAATTACATAGAAACTGGCGACGTATGCATGTTCCAGGAAACCTGGGCCAGAGAGGACTGTGAGTATCCAGGGTATGCATCCTTTCATATTCCAGCTAGGTGGGAAGGCAAAGGCCGACCCTCAGGGGGTCTCACGACATGGGTAGCTGCACATCTGGGTTGTGTGGCTACAAGGCTCCCATGCGGCTCCGATGACATCCTCGTGGTGACACTGACATGGCCAAACAAAGTCACCCTCCTTCTGGTCAATATCTATTCCAGGCCCATGGGAAAGGCAAAAGAATCACCGGCTTTTAATGAACTGTCAAATTTTTTATCTGAACTGCCAATTGATTCCTTCTACGTGGTGGGTGGAGACTTTAACTCCCACTTTGAGCCACTTCCCGGGCTCCAGGAAGGTTTTTTATCAGAAGAAGAGGAGAGGTGGGCTGTACCAGGGGCTGACGTGACACCACCGAAAGCTTGGACCCCGTTAGCATTACAAATTATGGCTCTCACGCTAAGGTATGGTCTTAGAGCGTGCAATGGGCGAACTACCTCGGACACACCAGGCAAAACCACCTATAATCGTCCAGGAAGGGAGTCACACCTAGACTATATTCTGATCCAACTGTCGAGGTGGCCATTAATACAGGATTTCAGGGTTATTGTCAGGGGGGATAGTGACCACAATGCACTCGAGTTAGACCTCGCCCACCCAGCACCGCAAGGTCAAGCGACTCAAGAGGTAGGGAATCATCTCTCTCTCCTTATAGATAACACCAGGAGAAGAATTAAGTGGGAGCAGATGGTCACAAACAAGGATAAAATCCCTCAGCTCTATAAAGAGATCACCCCAATCTTAGAAATTGTTGGGGCCCTCGATAGTATGGCTAACCAAACGGACATAAGGTGTAAATTGGCTGACGCCCACAAAACACTCATTAAAGCGGTGGTACCCCATCTGACGTGTAAAACACAAAAGTCAAAAGCGAGGCCCATAGGCAAAACACAATGGTACAACAAAGCCTGCAGACGTGCTAAAACAGAACTGCTTGGAGTTATCAAGGAGGGCATGGGAGGGGACCACCTCAAGCAGTGTAGACAAGCTTACAAGAAGCTTCTCATACAAGCTAGGATAGAATGGGAGGAAAGTCAGTGGGAAGTGCTCACAAAGGCCCTAGCAGTTCAAGACCAACGACTGTTCTGGAGAATAGTGAATGGCGGATCGGGGAGTCTTCGTTCGGCAGTGGAGCCTAATATGGCGCCGGGAGTATGGCAGGCCCACTTCGAGTCGCTATATAGTGCTGAACCTGGAGAAATCCCTGCGAGAATTGAAATAGTGACCCAGGGCTTGCAGGCAGACCAAATAACACTAAGTGAGGTAACAGCTGCAATCTCAGGCTTGGCTGCGGGGAAGGCGCCGGGGCTGGATGGCCTGCCGGGAGACCTGTACAAGCAGGAGCCCACTGTCTGGGCGCCTTACCTCGTAACCCTTTTTAATGGTGTCCTTAGTGGGATGGAAATCCCTAGTACTTGGCTGGGGGCTGAGGTGGTCCCGATTTTTAAAAAGGGATCTCCCCTGCTCCCAGCCAACTACAGACCAATTAGCCTGATAGATGTAGCACAGAAGCTGTTTGGAAGGGTCCTCCTGAACAGGCTACAGGAATGGATCGAGGAGGTGGGCGCCCTCAGCCCATACCAAGCAGGCTTCAGGAAAGGGATATCAACTGTGGACCAAGTTTTCAGATTAAATCTGATTTACTGGAGGACAGCCAGGTTTGAGGGCGGTAGTTTGTACACGATTTTCGTGGACTTAAAAGCCGCCTTCGACCTTGTGCCGAGGGGCAAACTTTGGGCCATTTTAGCAGAGATGGGCGTTCCACTAGATATCCTACTGACTCTGCAGAGGTTGCATCACAATAATTACGCCCGGGTGAGATGTGGGAGGTCGGGAGAGCTAACAGACAGATTCCCCGTGGGCAGAGGGGTGAGACAGGGATGTGTGCTGGCGCCGACCCTGTTTTGCCTCTTTGTCAACGGGGTAATCGCCCATCTAAATGCCACCGACCACACAGATGCCCCCAAATTGAATGGCAATAGTGTACCCGCAATAATGTTTGCGGACGACACACTATTGGTATCCAAAACACCTATGGGCATTCAAAATATACTGGACGCATTTGTGAACTTCTGCCAGGATAGAGGGTTGGAAATCAATGCCTCAAAAACGAAATACATGGTATTGAACCCAAAAACCAAGCAGCGCCCAAACCCCCTACTGGGTCCAGCAAGACTGGAACGAGTGGACACGTTCGAATACCTCGGGGTGACACTATCTGAAAACATGACCTGGGAGAGCCATCAAATCAGGGCAAACCTTAAGCTAGTTCAAACTACTGGGGGAATTTCCCGAATGATGACTGGTGCAACCTACCGCCCTCTGGGGGCCCTAATCCAGATATATAAAGCACAGGCTAGGGGAGCTATTTTATACGGGGCTGAACTGTGGGGGCATATCCCATGTCGGAATTTGTCACATACAGAAAATAGGTTTTTAAGGCAAATTACCGCACTTCCTCCCAGTACACCCCTTCTCCCCCTGAGGCTTGACTTAGGGATACGACCTCTTGCCGACGAGATAAGCTTAAGACCCATTGCCTTCTGGCGCAGGCTATGGAGCAGCGATAATCTTGCTGACTACAGGGCGGAACTAGTCGAACTATTGAAACATCCAAAGGTGCTCACTATCCCCTGGGTCCAAAACATCCAGTCAGTTTGCATTGATATGGGGCTCCCCGAATTGTGGACTGAACCAGCATATACAGCACCAAGAATTTCTAAGATACAATTGGCAAAGCTGTACCACGAGCATAAAAGGGTAAGGATTATAGCTACCCAGACGGAGGGGTCCCTATCCTCTACATTCTTGCAAACCAAGGATCTGTATGTATTCGAGAAAACTTTGGACCCTGTTTTCCCCATATTTTCCAGGAAGCTATTCCTCCAGTGGAGATACAGCACACTCCCACTACGGTCCTTTTGCAGCACATGGTCTAAAACCCCGTCCACCAAATTCTGTCCTGTTTGTGCCGACAAAGAGGAGAACGACTTGCACGTGATCTTCTTTTGCCCAGCATACAGGGCAGCAAGAAGATACTGGCTACTGCCTTTGATTAGAAATCTGGGTGGAAGAGAATATGGACCAATGTATAGGATTTTGAAAAGTGATGCCTCCGGCCCTATTGTATTTGCACTCTCCAAATTTTTTATGAATGTGTGGCACACGCGTAGTCGTCTTTTAAAATCTGTTGGGTAAGAGTGCAGAATTGCTACATCTTTTTTAAACAATTACCTGTATTGTCGGGCTTTGATTTTAAAATTACGCTTTGATGGTTTTGATTGTGTCACAATTTATGCGAATGTATTGTACATGTTTCTTTTATGACCGCATGGTCGAAATAAAGATTTAAAATGAAAATGAATAACATCTCCCTGATTTATCTCCAAAACTGACCAAATCACTATCCAAAGAACAACAATCGATTTTAGAAGGATTTATATTTAAAATGAAAGCTAATACTTTATGGTCACTATAAAGTGTGTGGGAGACCATAAGGTCTTTCAATAGGGAAAAGGCAGAATTTTCCACCATTACATAATCCAAAATTGATTCACTCTGGTTAGCTTTATGTGTATAATTCGCCGGTGAATCAGAAGGGAGCCTTCCATTCACAATAATCCCATCTATTTCAACCCATTCTTCAAGGAGCATTTTCCCTTTCCTATTTGTCCTGATATTCCCAGGAAAAGGGGATTGGGGGATCTGCAGAGATTCCCCCCTATGCCTGTTTCTATACAAATGAATGTTGATCGTCTCTTACTTACTTACCATTGTAATTTTTTAAAAAAGGTACTGATGTTACCTTTATTTGTTGTAGGTACAGAGGATTCTTCGTAATAGACAGACTATATAGGTTCGCTTATATAGAGGTGAGCGGCTTGTCGAATTAATAACTACACCGAACGTTTTACGTATAACAACGCTGGTTCTAATTGTGGAAACTTGTTTCCTAACAGTGTTATCATCGTTCTTGATTTTGCATGGATCATTTAACTACGACGTTCGTCTTTTATTAAGGTGAGCGCATGTTGACTGATGGAGGACATGTAGTCATCCAGTAGGTAGACTGATTGGTTGTTTTTGGTATACTTTTCACTTCGTTCTATTTGTTTAGACAGAGTCGTGTGCATTTCTGTAGGGTAGTACAACTGTATTTGCCATCAGTTTTGTTTTGGTAATATGAATATGCATCCAAACAATTGTTCATTCTGGTTCTGACTGTGATTTCACCTGAAACCTGTGTGAATTATGAATCAGTATGGTAATTATTAAGAATTTTTTTTTTTGAAGTGTTTATTTTTATATGTATAGTTTAACTGCTGACTTATTGTAAATATGTAACATGGCATTGTTTCATATTGTTTCCTTGTTCTTTTCAGTTGAAAATTGGAACCCCTGACGAAGGGACAAAAACGTCCCGAAATGCATTGGGTGGTGGTTCATGAAACATTGTAAAAACAATGCATATTGTAAATGTCATATGATTTGATCCTATGCATAGTATATTTGGATTCCACTGATGATTTAAAATAAATGAAAAGTATTGAATACACGTTGGACTAATTTGAAAAGTTTGTTGAATGTTTAAATGTTATTTCAGTAGTGCGCACTGTAGTCCTAGCAGCCCATGTGGGGTTAGGCCTTTATTCAGTGTTTCTATACAAAGACAAACTAAGATTAGAGATTTTACAGTTAAAATCCCCTACCATGATTATGTGGGGAGCCGGTACATTTTCTGAAATTTTCTTTACATAAGAAAAAACCTTCTTTAAGATTGAATTAAAACAGGCATTTGTAGGAATATAGGCATTTATCAAGACAATAGGTTTACAAACTTCAGCATTGCCAGGCTTAAACAGCGTTACTGCCTGGAAAAGATTGCTAGGATCTAAATAATGGGAAAAATTCCAGTTTATCCGATTAGACAATAGACATGCTATACCCCCTCTTGCTCGACCTCTCTTAGATGGAGAAGCTCTACCCTCAAATACAAAATAGTCCCTTTCTACCGAAAGTTTCTCAGTACACCACGTCTCTTGGAGACAAATCACGCTGGCCTCTAATGTGTGAAGGAATTGTAATTTTTCAGGATTATTCTTCATACCAGCGGCATTCCAAGATAATATTTTTAGGTCATTGCTAAAGACGGGGATATATCTCAGAATTTTTTATAGGTTTCCTCGAAAGCACTCCAGGCAACCAATTCCAGTGGAGACTTTCTTCAGCCGCATTTCTTTTAAAAGAAGAAAAATGGGTATTAATATGTGTCACATAACGAATATCTTTGGAGATGCAGATTTTTGGGTCATCATAACCACCTGGCCGTACGATACCACTAGGGGCTGCCTGATGGAATGAAAACTTATCAACAATTCTACCAAGGTGAAAATTCTCCAAAAAAGGCATAACATCAATCCCTTTACTTTGAATACCTTCAGACCACTGAAGGATGTGGTTTATAATAAGTTTAGAGTAAAACTTTACCCTTGTTAAAGTCCCAACCTCTGTTTTCAGGATCATTACTGTATCTATATCAGAGGTTTGTATTAGTTTCAGACCTGCGGTCTCCTGAAAGCATTTGAGAAGCAGGCATCTATTTAATGTACAATCTAAGTCAAAAAAGGGGAAAAAAATCTAAAATAAGTGTGTCAATATTTTCCTCTTTAAGAGTCTCAACAGATTTCTTTCGAGCCCCTTCTCGTCCCAGCATATCCGAAAAGGATTTAGCTAGAGGGTTAAGAGCTGTTAAAACGAGGCCAACTGGCTTTCTCTGTTCCCCTGGGGGGATTTAATTAAGAGACCCCCCCGTTTCAATATTAGGGACACCAGATAAGAGAGAAGTAATATTAGTGAGACAGTCAATTTCAGTCGATGTTGTGACTACCTCTTGAGCTGAGGATGTTAATGTCTCTTGAACTAATTTTACTTCCTGAATCTCATCTTGGGGAGACTTAATTAGAGATACTTGACTAGGCACTTTTATAGTAGAGATTTCCAACTGCTCTTCAAAGCGGATTTTATTCCGTCTCTTTTTTCCAAATCTCCGAATTAGTTTCCTCTTTTTTCCCCCGTTCTTTTTAGAGTTCCCTTTTTTGCCCTCTTTTCTCTTTTCTTCTGGATCCTGTACACCCACATCTTCATCCTTTTTCTGCAGTTTAAAAATGGGGAATAAATCTTTATCTACCCTTGTGTCAGGATCATCCGAAACTTCAATTACCTGATCTAGCTCTATTACACAGTTAGATACGGGGATTCTCAGGGGGGATTCTAACTTCTTTTTATTAGTACAGTAAAGGTCTTCATCCGGTCCTCCTCGGACTAAAACTTGTAGCGCTTTTGAAGACTCATTCTCTATTGTCATGTGTTTCTGCGTTTTGGACCCTGGAGAGCTAGGTCCCAAGTTTGGACTAGATTCCTTCCCCTGCTTATTGTTCACTAGAACCTTCAGTATTTGAGTTACTGTTTCCAGAACACAATCTGTACCACCAACAATTTTTTCCAAAAGTTTTAAAATAGAAAAAAGTAAATGTTCTAAAGAAGATAGAGAGTCAGAGACAGGTTTATCCAATCTAGTTGATTGAGTGGGATCGATACCCATTATGTTAAGATCAGTACACATGGAAGTATTTGACTGAGAAATATTAAATAAGGATTTATTGGATGGAGTGCTACTAAATAGTTAAAGTCCAGATGGAGCAGATGCTGCCGCAGTCTTTAAAAGATCAATAATCTTACTAGGTTCTTCAACAATATACCTCTTACAAAGCTCCATATCTAAGTCTTAAGAAATGGAATCATTACTTTGCACTTCCCTCGGTAAAGATTAATCCAAAGCATCTTTAAAAAAAGAGTCACTGGGATTAGGAGGGAGATTATGTACTGTAACACCCACTATTTTACAACTAGATTCAGATAAACCATAGGGTGGTTGGGCAGTACATATGTTTTTATCACCTTGTTCAACTACACCAATAAAATCTCTGAGCCCCTTCGTTATGGAGTGGTCCTTAATAACATCCCCTCTTTCGGCAGTGACATCGGACTTAGACCCTACCATAGTAGTTTTATTCTTTCCTCTTTCCCATAAGCAGAATAACTGACAGTTTCCTTTTAACTGCATAACATGACCGTCCTTGTTCCGTAAAGGATTCGATTTGGTCTTAGAGCAAGTTCTTCCCACCAACAGTCTCCCCGACCTTAATTTTTTGGCAGTCATTTCAGAAATATAATATGATAACGTTCAGGGGCTTAACTACAACTAACAACCAAACAAAGAAATATCTCAATCACAATCGCACATATAGTACAGACTACAAAGGTAAATATACGAGCGGCTCCCGCGAAGCGGGGGCCGCGAGCCGTGATAAGGAGCCGGGAAGGAAGGGGGCGGGAAGAGTCACAGGTGCGCTCGGTCTCCGGTGAGCACTGCCGCCTGGGACTCGCAGTCCCGCACCCACCTCGGATCTAAATTCTCTTGTGCAAAATAAGCAAGAGTCTACAAGCCAAAGTTACTGGCAAGTCTCAGCAGTAATATTCACCACCGTAGCTGTAAAGTCTCCAGTAATGGCTTACAAGTGGCACCCGCGAAGCGGGGGCCGCAAGCCGTGGTAAGGAGCCGGGAAGGAAGGGGGCGGGAAGAGTCACAGGTGCGCTCGGTCTCCGGTGTGTACTGCCACCTAGGGCTCGCAGTCCCGCACCCACCTCGGATCAAAATTCTCTTGTGCAAAATAAGCAAGGGTCAGCAATCCAAAGTTACTGGCAAGTCTCAGCAGTAATAATCAGCACCGTAGCTGTAAAGTCTCCAGTAACGGCTTACGAGCAGCAACTGCGAGTAGCAATCAGAGAGAAAGCAAGCGGAGCACACGGGGAGACCGCAGGCTGGGAGGACCTAGTCAACCAGCCTCCCTGGGTCAACCCCTGGCTCTTACTTTGCGGCCACCTCTAACGGCTGCCGCGCTTGCTTTTCTTCTTTCCCTCCAGCCACCGCCTCTTACCTTGCTGGCACCTGTTCACCTATTCCCCAGGGTGCGGATTGCAGCTCCTCCTCCTCTGACTGTCTGGCTGGATGCGGGGCGGATTTCGCGGATCCACGATCCACGAATTTGCGGATTTGCGTATTCGCCAATCCGCAAAATCCGCGAATTTCCCGATTCGCGGATTTGGATTGCGCTCGTGAAAGTCAAGGATACAAAGGCCTCTATCCAGCATCACAGCTGATTTTCGACTGTAGATTTGGGAAGAAGGAACACCTGCCCAGCATCGACGACGCTCACAATTGTTTTTGGGCTGGTGAATGAGTCACTGAATTTGAGCTTCAACTAGTTCCAGCGACCATGTGTGTGTTACTATGCAATCGCACCGAAGGGCGCAAGGGTCCCTTGAGTGAGCTATCATAGTGGGTAAATGGCGGGAAGACGGTGCACACCGCGAGTGTGTGAGCGGTACCAAACGTGCGGGGCTTCCATGCGAGTTCGCATGCCTCTTGTGTGTATAAAAGGTCAGAGACCGATCAGAGCAGCAGATCAAGAGAAAGAAGCTCCTGGTCACAGGAACAGCACGAGGATTGCGCTCGTGAAAGTCAAGGATACAAAGGCCTCTATCCAGCATCACAGCTGATTTTCGACGGTAGATTTGGGAAGAAGGCACACCTGCCCAGCCTCGACAACGCTCACAATTGTTTTTGGGCTGATGAATGAGTCACTGAATTTGAGCTTCAACTAGTTCCAGTGACCATGTGTGTGTTACTATACAATCGCCCCGAAGGGCGCAGGGGTCCCTTGAGTGAGCTATCATAGTGGGTAAATGGCGGGAAGACGGTGCACACCGCGAGTGTGTGAGCGGGACCAAACGTGCGGGGCTTCCATACGAGTTCATGCCTCTTGTGTGTATAAAAGGTCAGAGACCGATCAGGAAGCACTAATAGATAAAATAAAGCAGGTGCTCGAGCACCTGCTTTATTTTATCTATTAGTGCTTCCTGTTGAAGCTAACTTAGTAACTATTTTAGGATGGCGCTGGCAGCTTGCCGGCGCCATCCTAAAATAGTTACAACTTCAAGCTTGAAGGCTTGAACTTTTGCCCCCCGAATCCGCCGGTCGTGGATTTGCGGATTTTCGGTAAATTAGCGGGAGTTCGCAGATTGCGGATTTACCGAAAATCCGCGAAATCCGCGAGCGGAACGGATTTTGCGCTCAAGCCTAGATGCGGGCAACCAGTTCTACTGGAAAGTTTTATCAGGTGTTTACCGGGGGGCCCGACTCACAGGACGACCCACGGGATGGCTCGCTGCGACTCCCGTCTCCGTCAGGCCGTTCCCACCGATTCCGCTATTTTATAGCCCTCAAGAAGCTGCCAAAACTGCACCGGCAACTGTTCCTGGGCAGCTCGCTACTTGCAACAGCTCCCGCCTGTCTCAGGCCGTTCCCACCGTTTCAGCCGGCGTTTCTGTGAGGAGCGCTGCCTGCGCCCGGGCCTGTGCCTGGAAACCGCCGGTGCTCACCGAAACTGCTCCCAGGACTGCTCCTGCGACTGCTCCCGGGACTGCTCCTGCGACTGCTCCTGGGCAACTCGATACTCGCAACTGCTCCCGTCTCTCTCAGGCCGTTCCCGCCGTTTCGGCCGGCGTTTCTGCGAGGAGCGCTGCCTGCGCCCATGCCTATGCCTGGAAGCCGCCGGTGCTCACTGTTGCTGTCAGGGGGTCAGGGGTCTCTGTGAAGCGGCGGTCGGCGGTCGGTGGGCGGCTCTGGTGGACGGCAGACACGGACTGTGAAGCTCTGAGATAGTGTCCGCCCTCTGCACATGCGCCTCTGACTAGTACGAGTCTAAATTATACAATAAAAATATAAACTGAGAAAATATTACAAAGCATCAAGGAAAAACATAGGAAGTGTTGTGCTCTTCTAAAGGTGCATTATTACTTTAGTGGTGGCCCAATAGGTGCTGCAGTTGACTAGTAACATTTAAATTACAGGCCCTGGCTACATAGAGCATCATATAATAGAGAGTTATAGGTAAATTAAACATGAGGATCAGGTAGTATCCAATTTTACTTGCTTTAATGGGTCAGAGCACATACACTGGGCACTAGATGGCAGAGCCCCAGAGTGGAAATCTAGCAAAATGTAGGGGGTATCCACTCAAAAATGGAATTCCCTTACTACGATACGATATGATATATGCTATGATATGTGGTCCTTTTACAACATCCTTTGATGACAAGGGGCATCAGGGCTTATCAGGCATCGCAACTTCTGCACACTTTCTGCCATGCCTGCCTTTCAAGTCAAGAGCACTGGGAATATCAAGATTGACTAAAAAACGACATGTCCCAGAAGGCAATATGTGCTGAAGATTTCACATATGTCATGTGACATCTTGACAGCTTTGATTGGTTAGCCTGCAGGATTAAGCAGCAACAGCCGATCCAAAAATACAAACTTCATTTCTTTCATGAGTGAAAGATAGAGGAGCAAACAAAGGATGCCATCTCCTCTTCATCTACGAAATAAATGAATTTTGTTTTTTGGACACAAAGGCAGGGGAAATGAGTGCAGGCTGCTAAAAGATCCTGCATTATTTGTATTCCCGAGATGAGTGAAGTTGGAACACAGCCTCAGGTACTGACTCTGTAAAGTGAAAGAGTATTTTACAACTGCTGCTGCACACAAGTGGTGCTTGGGCATCTATTCCCCAACTCACCTCACAATGAGCCAAAACAGCAACTATGCCCCTGAAACACTGTGATGTCACAAGTTGCTTGTTATAACTTATTGCAAGTGTACATTTTCTAATTACATGTGAGTTCTGCTATCAGAGCGCCCTTGTAATTATAAACGAAGACACAGTAAAATACGGGGAGGTTACGGTTTCCTACATATTATTTGAGAAAGTTTACAAATAAACGCAAAAACTGACAATGTATTATTACTCCAGTACAAATGTCAAATCCCATCTTCTTATCCCAGTCAAGATGCTGCTTACTGTTGACCTTTAATGCCACTTATCGACGAGATTGTCCTCTCCTGTGAATAGGAAAGCGACGACAAAAACCATATATGCAGACGCGCAAAGTATAATGTACTATCAGCCTGATTCATCAAGCCGAAATCGGCTCGCAAAAGGCCAGATTCTGAGAATCTGGCCCTTTGCGAGCTCTATTTTTGCATTTGGGATTCATCATCCCAAATGCAAAAATCGGTAATAGCGATGTCGCAATTTTGCGAGGAATTACATTTAAGGAATCTCTATTTGAGATTCCTTAAATGCAATTCAT
Organism: Lissotriton vulgaris; assembly: GCF_964263255.1. Taxonomy (NCBI): domain Eukaryota; kingdom Metazoa; phylum Chordata; class Amphibia; order Caudata; family Salamandridae; genus Lissotriton; species Lissotriton vulgaris. Next base: position 1,443,765,869 of record NC_141693.1, read on the forward strand.
CATCCATTAAAAAATTGTGAATTCGCAATTTCGGCCCGCTATTTACCGCAAGGTCAAACGTCGTGGTAAATAGCGAAAACTTAGAAAAATGCCTTTAAAAGCATTTTTCTAAGTTGCATGTTGCACACACACATGTCCTTTGGACATGTGTGTGCGCAACACCTGTTTTAATTTGCATTTAAGGGGTGCTACAGGGTGTCCTTTGGACACCCCTGGCACCCTTTAAATCGCTATCTTATTTGCGATTAGCAATTTGCTAATCGCAAATAAGGATTGTGTAGGAATCGCAAATCTTTTTGCGATTCCTACATGAATCCCGTTTTGCGAGTCTGGAATAGCGATTCCTTATGAATCGCTATTCCAGACTCGCAAAATGTCCCAATGATGAATCAGGCTGTATGTATCACCACTGTCGATGGAGTGAAGCGACAGAATGCCGAGCTGCGGGCTTCGCCTATTCTGACTGATCACCCCTCCCTACACACACCTATATAATAAATACCATGCTACACAATGCATTTGTAAAATACACTATATACGTAACACATACATGACAAGCTGCCGTCACAGTGCAATAAAGCACTGGCAGACACATCTATTTGAAAATTAGCATCAAACCCCGGCGCGTATCTTTCCAAAGTCGACATCAAAGGTCCTGCGTGTTTCTCTTCCCATCGCTCTCCAGAGGTGATGCTGGGTGGAGAGGAGCCTTCAGCTGTGCGGCAAATATAACCAGTCCATGGGCTTATCTCCTCCCAGGAACTGTCAAGCCAGTTCTGCAGTCCGAACATTGATTCTCTCAAACAGCATTTGCGATGCTTTTGGGTTTTTTCTTCCTGGTCTGCACATCAGACTCCCCGAGAGGGTTCTTCTCTTTCATGTAAAGAATCTTCCATGTGTTCGCGCGAACAACGTGGACTTGGAGAACTTTTTCCCTAATTGGATTTAAACATAAATGTTTCGTCAAAGCGAGCTCCTGTAATCAGTTAACCTTTCGCTGGGGTTGGGTAAGTGGGCCCCAGGGAAGTGTCTGTGATTGAAATTCTTTGGAAACTGCAGACCTATCAATTGGAAGGCTTATGTTTTTCGGTTACGGGGACCAAGCTTGTTTTAATGTATCTCTTCATAGAAGACATTTGTAAGAAATCAGGCTATTGGTTCAGGGGGAGGGCTGGTTCAGGGTGGAGGGCGGGAGTTAGAAGCCCCACTCAGGCAACAACCACAATCCCTGGCAGGGTGAACCTCAGAAGTCACTAAATTCGCCTGTGCTGAACCCTCCTGTAGCTTGCCACACGAGAAGCCAGGTGTTTGCTAGCTTTAACTTTTAGGCAGATACAGAGTCTTAAAGCACAAAGTGCACTCATGGTCATCTTTTCTAGACTGAAACAAAGTCGCAATTTCAGGCAAACTGCAATGGAGTGAGGGCTGAACACGGAGACCAGGTGAGTCCCACTAAAAAAATTATTTTTTCAAAGTCCTGCTTGAAGAATTCCCTTTGTAGTGGAGGATTCCCTGAGCAGCAGGGAGAGTGTTGGATGTGGTTGTGGCTGTTGCACGAAGAGTAGGCTGGGCGTTGGGCATTGTGGACTGTTGTCACTGTAGCATGAAGAGCATTTTGAGTTTCCAAGGCCAAAGTCTGTAGCTCCAAAGGAAGCAGATTTCATGCCTTAGCAACCAGGAAGATAAAAGAATGCTGTCCCTTCCGAGGTACGCCTAATTCGTGGCATTACCACCAAAGCTGGTGATGCAGAGTGCAGTAATCTTAGAGGACAACAGGGCGAAAATCTGTCAGTGAAATAGCTAGGACCAGCAAGGAGAAGTGCATGATGGACCAAAGCAAGAGTTTTTTAAAAAAAAAACGCTTCTTAATGGGCAACCAAAGGGGAAATCAATGTCCAGTTGAGAAGTCTCAAGATATGATGGGCAGTGGCATTTTGGACAACCTGGAGCCGAACAAGCGCAGCTTGTGGCATCCCTAGATAGAGGGTATTGGGTTAGTTCAGCCAAGGCGTGATCAACGCATGCATCATCATCATCCTGCTCTGTGTAGGTAGCACAAACAGAAATTTCTTAATGGTATGAAGTGGCCCAAAATAAGTACCAGCCACTGCCGAAACCTGTGGTATAAAAGAGAGTTGATTGCCAAATTTACAGCCACTGAAGATGGAGGTGTGGGGACCGGCAGTGAAGGCCAGCCCCCAATTTACCTGATGGGGCCCAAATACAAGACTTTCTGTTTCATCTGAGTTGGATTTAAGCTGCCTACTAGTCATTCAGTCCAAAAACTGCATGCATCCAAGCTTTAAATGACTTCTTAATCACAGTAGAGTCATGCTAAAAGAAGAGGAGCAGCTGAGTATCATCGGCATAAGAAATCATTTTGCAGCCAAAGCATTCCACCAGCAATGTCAGTGGAACTATAAACATGTTTAATAGAGTAGGGATTCATGAGAAATTCTGTGGCACCACATGTTTAAGAGATTTAATGGCAGAAGTAAGCAACACCAACCAGACTGACTGCCCTCTGGAATCAAGGAACAATTTCACCTAGTCCCACACTGTACCTTTAACTCCCAGGTTGGAAATATGTTGAATGGGATTGAATGTTGCTGAAAAATCAAGTAAAACCAACACAGAATTGTAATCTTGAGTCAGGGTCATCTTTATGTGGTCTAATTCCTCTAATAAAGATATCTCTGTGCTTTGGCAAGGCCAAATCCCTGATTGACTAGGATGCAAGAGCTTGCCCTGCTCCTGGTGATAAGAAATGTGGGTGTTAAAAATTTTTTCCAACTACTTGGAAAAAGACGGACAAAGGAAATTTGCCTAAAGTTACTGAAGTTCATGGGGTCTAATGGTGGTTTCTTAAGCAAATTATCAACCTTAGCCAGCTTCCAACACAGTGCCAGATGATAATGAAAGATTGAAAACCCCATGTATCACTGGGTAATGACCTCCACTGTCAGTGCTAAGATCGCAGGAGGACTTGGGTCCAGGGGTGAGCTAGATTTACAGTTCAAAATTGAAGCTGCAGATTGGTGAGGGGAAACCACCATGTACTGAGAACAAATACTGTCAGGGACTCTACTGCTGAGGTGGAAAGGCTGCTTAGAATGTTAGAGATCTTGATCTCAAAGAAATCCACCCACCCAAGGAAATGTCCTTAGAGGGGACAACCTTCCTGTTACAGACCCTTGGGGACAGAAGGTATTTTGCAATCTGAAAGATACTTCGGGCTATGAAGCGCAGCACTCATTTTACATTCAATGTAGGAGGTGTGTGCCTGTTTGATTAAAGCGTGATGAAACCTCAAAGCTTTCTTGTATCTGGCCCTGCTGGCATGTGAACAGTCCTTGCGACATTCCCTCTCCAATGTCTTTCAGGATCTCCTTTAGGCAGCAAGGAAGGTGGAAAAACCAAGGCACAGAGATATCACCCCTCTTCACCTTCTTCATTTGACAAAGGGCCAAAGTATTTGAGGCCACTCCGAGCCAGCTAATTTCAGGATAAATATTTATTCTATTTATTTATTTATTTATAAAATTTCTAAAGCGCACAAATACCTTCCGGTGTATCGGCGCTGGAGTTCACAGAGATTGCAAAGGGTTCCTGCTAAATTTACTGGTCAAAAAGCCAAGTTTTAAGGTGTTTCCTAAATATTAATGAAGATGAACTGGATTTAATATGAGGGGGAAGCTTGTTCCATAATTACGAGGCAGTAACTACGAAGCGTTTGTCTCCCCATGTTGCTTTCATTGTGCGTGGGATGTTAAGCAGCTGAGATGCCGAAGAACGTAAGGATCGGTTGGGTTTGTAGACACTGATAGATTTTTTTAAGAAGTCTGGTCCAGTATTGTTCAGTGCTTTGTAAATGATGCACAAGGCCTTAAACTTTGTGCGACATCTAATCGGTAACCAGTGTAGTTGGCGAATGATGGGAGAGATGGATGAAAATTTAGGTGTGCCGGTTAGGATCCTTGCAGCGGCGTTTTGCACAAGCTGTAATTTGTTCAGGACTTGCTCCTGTGCATTCAACAATAGGCCATTGCAATAATCAACCTTTGACAAGACCAGAGTGGACATTAAGGTTTTACCTGCGTTTGGGGGTAGGAAAGGGAGTAATTTCTTTACCATTCTCAAGGTGTAGAAGGACGCTGAGACCACCGCGTTAGCGTGGCTGATAAAAGTTAGCCTATTGTCAATACACGCAATTAAATCCCATTCTTAGGTGGGAGAGCCGTCCTAGCCAGAAACTCCGACCACTCATTGGCCTTGACTCTTTTCAAAGCTTAAAAAAGCCTTCTGGTCTGAGCATTGAAGTGCCTGCTTCAAAGCGTTCGTTAGTCACCCTCCCTTCTTGTGAGCCCAATAGAAATGAACCAGAGAGTAAACTTCCGGAATCGCCGAAGCGATATCGGGTGCAGCTGATTCACTAAACCAGGTGTCAGTCAATAAAAGCACATCCAGTTCTAGACTGCTCAGAAGATCGAAGATGTTCAGGTATGTTTATGCAGAGAGCAGACATTTATTAATATGGCTGACACCTCTGTGACCTGATAACTCAAAGTCGAAAAGAGCTAGAGTTTTTTTGCCGTACACCTTCGAAAGTAAAACTCAAAACCACAAAAAAATGCAGCAACTTGTTTATCCATACTTTTTTGTCAAAACTTTCTTTATTGTGTTTTTTACATATCAAATAACAGCAAATCATTGGATCTAAATCCAATCATCATGTCACAAATAAGCCATTGTATTGAACAGTATCTATCGTGAAGGGGAATCACATCTGAAACATTAGAAATATATGTAAATAGTTCTGTCAAGCCAATCATATCAATGCCATTTCCCCGAATATCTCCCTCCTCCCTGAAACAAAAATCACCCCTAACACAAAAGAAAGAAGACAAACCGGGGACACACGGGTGCATCACGTTTTGACATACAGTAAACAACATTTGATAAGGGGGTCTGTGGTAGAGTTGCATTAAGTGGGGACGTCGCAATCCCTATCTAATGCAGCTGAGGTCATTGTTTTTAAAATTGTATAGGTGGAGAGGCCTCTTTTTAAGGGAGCGGCAGCTCTCTGGACAAGGGGCCCCAAGTGAACTCAAAGTTTTTATAGTTGTCCAAGAAGATATCCTTCATTCTCATCATGAGAGCATGCCAGAGACCTTAATGCCGCTGTGTCAGCGCAGGTGCTTCCTTCCTCTTTCTAGTAGTGACTAGCGCCAGCTTTGCTGCACCTAGGCACAGCTATATTAAGGCCCTATATCCCTAAGTTTGGCATTTAAGGACATCATCACATACACCCAGAAGTGCGAAGCCCAGGATACCTGGGATTGGATATGCCAGAATGTCTTTGTGCTAGGATCTCAGACCAAAATGGGCGAATTATTGGCCAGTCTCAACATATGTGACCAAAGTCGTCTGACAGCCGACACCCTCTCCAGCAGAGAGCTTTGAAGTGTTTTGGATTTTTTTGTTTAGCTTGATGGGGTTTAGGTACCAGTCAAAAAGAATTTTATAATAAGCCTCCTGCATACCTATAGAGTGGTTACACTTCAGAATATCTCTCCAAAGTTTATGTCATTTTCCTTTAGGAATTGTCTCTTCGAGAATTTGCTCCCAAAAAGTGATGTGGATGTGGGATAAGATGTGTGGCGAGGAAATGCTTCCTCTGGAGGCCCCCCCCTCTGACAAATTGTTCAATAGGGATAAGGTTTCTAATGGCGGCTATTCTGATGTCTGGGTGGAGTGGCCATGTTTCAGTTGTGTGTACAGAAGAATTCAGAGTACGGAAGACGGACGTTCCACTGGCAGGGCTCGAAAAATGGGATGTCCCAGTTGTGAAAGAGGCTAGAAAGGGTGAGACACCCCTCCTCCTCTAGGTGTCAAAAGGGCTGGGCAGAAGAACTGGGGAAACGCCGGGGTGCAGTGTATCAGCATGTAAAGGGAAAGAAAGGAGGTTCATTCTACAGCTCTGATCACACCGTCCCACATTCCAAGAGTCGTTTTTGTAGGTGTGCCTAAGTATGTGAGTTGGGGGCCACTCTGCTTTCATTAACCACAACCTAGTCAATATACATCTCTCCTCTTTCGCCCTGTCTGTGTGCAACCAATGTTTGTCTGATTCACGCAGATAACATTCAGAGATAACATTCCTTTGCACTGTTTAATAAAGAAGGTTAAAATGTGGAAGGGCTAACCCTCCTGTGTCTTTCTGTAGTCGTAATATTTTATATGGCAGGTGAACCCTACGGTTGTACCATATGAATTGTGTAATTAGTGTGCACAGAGTCAACAGGAACCCTCTATCTATCTTTATGGGAAGGCCTTGAAAGATATATAAAACCTGGGTAGGACCAACATTTTGATGGCATGTATGATTCCAAGCTAAGAGATATACAAAGGTGCCCGGCGTTTTTGGTCCGCGCTCAGTTGCTGTAGTAGTGGTGGATAGTTGGCATAATACAGGTCTGATGTTCTAGGAGTGATTTTACTACACAGTAAGTGATGTCTTTTTTAGCCCATTGAAAGGGGGAAGCGGCCACTAGGATTTCCATGTCAGAGTTGAGCAGGCAGCGTCAAGTTGAGTAAGAAAGATTTAGTTAGGTTGATACGTAAGTCCCCCACCTCCTCATACAGTCGCATTTCATCTAGAAGAGCTGCCAGTGAGTCCTGGGGGGAGGTGAGAATCAGCAGAATATCATCTCGGAATAAGGAAATTAACAACCCAAAAGTATGACGAGCGTATTTTGGCTGCTAGTGGCTCAATTCTAAGAGCAAGTGGGCAAAGGGGGCATCCCTGTCTCATCCCTCCCTCTGTGTGAAATGGCTCCAAGCTCACTCTGTCAACCAAGACCCAAGATCGTGATGTTGCATAGTTAGCCCATGTCATTGCTATGAATTGGTCACTAAAGCCACGGTATGAAATAAGAAGGCCCAGTCCACCCGGTCAAAGGCTTTCTGTGCAGCAAGATCTAGCAGCACTGCTGGTATTGGTTTTAGGGACTTTTTCGAACATGTGGATCATCCTTCTCAGATTTTCATGTGTTTATCTGCTTTTAATGAAGTAGGACGGATCCGGGTGGATCAGATCCGGCATCATGCTATTAAACCTGAAGGCTAATATCTTCAAGTCTAAATTGGCATTTAAATTGAGCTACTCTATCGGTCTATATAAGCCACAGGGATGTGGGTCTTTGCCCATCTTTGGGATAATCAAAACCAATGTTCCACTCATGGGGGGAGTGACCACACTAGCTTCAGCCATGTGATTAAAAAGTAAGCATGGGCGTAAAATCCGTTCCGCTCGCGGATTTTGCGGATTTTCGGTAAATCCGCAATCCGCGAGATTCGCGGATTTCCCGCAAAATCCGCAAATCCGCGCGCTGCGGATTTTTTGCTTGTGGCGTGGGCAGCAACAATCTCGCACTCGCGCAATTACAAAAATTATAATTGGGGAGGGGTGAAGGAAGGAAGTGGCCCAGTCTCCAACTTCCTGTTCCTGTCCAGCAAGCTCCTCCCATTGGGGTGGGGTGAAGGAAGTGCCCCAGTCTCCAACTTCCTGTTCCTCTTTCCTGGCCATTTTGGATTCGATCTTGACTGGGAAGGATTACTTTTTGTGGATGCTGCTGGATATTTGGATTTGAGGCCTTTTGGATTACTATTGGATTCGAAATTTGATTTCACAAGTAAGTTGATAAGTTGATGTTGTTTGTGGTGATTTTTGTGTGTGTTTTTCGACTTTTGGGGTGGTGTTGGGGGCTGGCTATGTTGGTGGGGGGCCATTTGTATTACTTTTGGATTCGAAATTTGATTTCACAAGTAAGTTGATAAGTTGATTTTCTTTGTGGTGATTTTTGTGTGTGTTTTCCGACTTTTGGGGTGGTTTTGGGGATTTTGCGGGTGTTTTGCCACGTTCGCGTCGTGAAGCAACAATCTCGCACTCGCGAAATTTCAAAAAGTGCAATTCTGCACCAGAAAACCACCAGCAGGCAGCATAAACCTTCTGAAATTTGATGGATGGCATTGGATTGTGGTGATTTGTGTTGTCTTTTTTGACTTTTTGGAGTAGGGGTTGGGGGCTGGCTATGTTGGTTGGGGCCATTTTGAGGCATGGTCCTGGCCATGTGCATGGGGGTCAAGCGGCCATTTTGAAGGCAGGCAGTGAGCTTTGTGCCATAGGCCTGCACCCATTTTGCCTTGCTTTCACCCATTGTGCCCAGGTTGAGTCAGTGGTACATGAAACTACAACCCTCTCTGTGGGCTCTCTTGGATCAATGTTAAATTCCTGTTTCCCAAAAATTTAGCAATTCTTATTTTTGATATTTCCATATTGTGGTGTGCACGTGTGTATTCGAAATTTGATTTCACAAGTAAGTTGATAAGTTGATTTTCTTTGTGGTGATTTTTGTGTGTGTTTTCTGACTTTTGGGGTTGTTTTGGTGATTTTGCGGGTGTTTTGCCACGTTCGCGTCGTGAAGCAACAATCTCGCACTCGCGAAATTGCAAAAAGTGCAATTCTGCACCAGAAAACCACCAGCAGGCAGCATAAACCTTCTGAAACTTGATGGATGGCATTGGATTGTGGTGATTTGTGTTGTCTTTTTTGACTTTTTGGAGTAGGGATTGGGGGCTGGCTATGTTGGTTGGGGCCATTTTGAGGCATGGTCCTCCTGGCCATGTGGATGGGGGTCAAGCGGCCATTTTGAAGGCAGGCAGTGAGCTTTGTGCCATAGGCCTGCACCCATTTTGCCTTGCTTTCACCCATTGTGCCCAGGTTGAGTCAGTGGTACATGAAACTACAACCCTCTCTGTGGGCTCTCTTGGATCAATGTTAAATTCCTGTTTCCCAAAAATTTAGCAATTCTTATTTTTGATATTTCCATATTGTGGTGTGCAAGTGTGTATTCGAAATTTGATTTCACAAGTAAGTTGATAAGTTGATTTTCTTTGTGGTGATTTTTGTGTGTGTTTTCAGACTTTTGGGGTGGTTTTGGGGGCTGGCTATGTTGGTGGTGGGGCCATTTTGAGGCATGGTCATGCAGGTCCTGGCCATGTGGATGGGGTCAAGCGGCCATTTTGAAGTCAGGCAGTGTGCTTTGTGCCATAGGCCCACCCAGTCTGCTCTGATTTAATTCATTATGCCCAGGGGCCCTAGAACTCCCGCGGATTTACCGAAAATCTGCAAGTTCGCGAGCTGCGGATTTTTTTGCTTGTGTTCGCACTGCTCGCGTCCCTCGCAGCAACAATCTCGCACTCGCGAAATTGCACAAATTACAATTCTGCACATGAATTGAAAACCATCAGCAGGCACCATAAGGAGTCCATTTTGTGGGGGTGGGTGCCCACCCCCACAGAATGGGGTGCCATAGGACTGCACCCAGTGTGCTCTGATTTCATTCATTATGCCCAGGGGTCCCAGAATCGGTCTGTTCGCGGATTTTGTGGGTGTTTTGCCACGTTCGCGTCATGAAGCAACAATCTCGCACTCGCGAAATTGCAAAAAGTGCAATTCTGCACCAGAAAACCACCAGCAGGCAGCATAAACCTTCTGAAACTTGATGGATGGCATTGGATAGTGGTGATTTGTGTTGTTTTTTTATGACTTTTTGGAGTAGGGGTTGGGGGCTGGCTATGTTGGTTGGGGCCATTTTGAGGCATGGTCCTGGCCATGTGGATGGGGGTCAAGCGGCCATTTTGAAGGCAGGCAGTGAGCTTTGTGCCATAGGCCTGCACCCATTTTGCCTTGCTTTCACCCATTGTGCCCAGGTTGAGTCAGTGGTACATGAAACTACAACCCCCTCTGTGGGCTCTCTTGGATCAATGTTAAATTCCTGTTTCCCAAAAATTTAGCAATTCTTATTTTTGATATTTCCATATTGTGGTGTGCACGTGTGTATTCATAAATGCCTACTTGCAAACTATTAATTGAAGCGCCACATATGCAACATATATTTAACTGATGTTCCTCTGTCTTCGTTTGCTTTTAGGTGCACAAAGTCAAGAACTCTGCATCATCGTTGAGCATCAGTGCCAGGAAGAAGTCCTGCTGCGGCCTGCTGTTCCGACATCTGAAGAAGATGGGTCCGAAAAGAGGTGCCCGTAGCTCCTCTTGCAAGAAAGATGTCTCTACTAAGGAGAAGAAGAAGCAAGTGGCACCACTTACCAAGGAGTCTGGTGCCTCGACCACTAAATTTATGTGGAAAAAAGAACAAAAGTCCACCATGAGTGCTGCACAGGTAGCCTGTTTAGTGGTTCAATCACCAACGATCAGTGATGTTGGCTCAAGTACTATTCAACAACCAAAGCCGCAACAACAACTGCATGAGCTAACAGTACAAGCACAAGTACATGCGCAAGGAGCTGTCCGAGAAGAAGCTGGCCGAGAAGGAGCTGGCCGAGAAGGAGCTGGCCGAGAAGGAGATGGCCGAGAAGGAGCTGGCCGAGAAGGAGAAGGCCGATAAGGAGAAGGCCGAGAAGGAGAAGGCGGAGAAGGAGAAGGCCGAGAAGGAGAAGGCCGAGAAGGAGAAGGCCGAGAAGGAGAGGTCCCTGGAGAGTTGCAAGTAGAGGTCAGTGAAGAGGCCCATGTAGCGGCGCATGGAGCGGTGCAAGTGGCCACAATGGTTGTTCTTTCCATCGGAAAGAACACCTCCTTCTGTCCAGCCCTTTGGTGGCCGGATAACTCTGTTGCCCCCCCCAGAACGTCACCACTGCTAGAAACCTCGGGGTACTTTTTGACTCTGATCTTTCATTTGATCAACACGTCATGACTGTGGCTGGCAGATGCTTTGGCATAATTAAATCTCTGAGAAAGTTCTTTGACTTTCTCCCCCTTGAGGCCAGAAAAACGGTAACAGTGGCCCTCATAATCTCGCATGTGGACTACTGTAACGGCCTCCTGGCTGGGACCAAGAAGTCCACTCTTTCCAAGCTCCAAAGCATCCTACACACCGCCGCCCGCCTGGTCCTAAAATTACCCCGCAAATCTTCAATCTCCGCAGCTCTAAAGACCCTACACTGGCTACCCCTGCACAAGAGAATACTCTTCAATATACTCATCGTTGCCTTTCGGGCCTTTAACAAAACGGGCCCTAAATATCTAACCAGACGCTTCCCACACTACAACCCGAGTCGTTCCCTTCGCTCCGCCCAGGAAAATCTCATGTCCTCCGCCAGGTTCAACCTGAAATCTAAAGGGGGGAAAACTTTAAGCTTCCTGGCCATCAAAGCCTGGAATAGCATGCCCAACAAGCACCTTAGACAGCAGACCCTAGAGAAGCCTTTTAGAAAACTTCTCAAAACGTGGATTTTTAACCTTCCCGAAGACTGGACCAAAGCTGCCATCTAATCTCCCCCTTACCACTCTTTCGACCTGGTTCTAGGGACTTTCAGCGCCATGATGCTCCCTCCGGAGTGAACGCCGCGCTTTAGAAATACACCTTCAAATATCAAATATCAAATATCAAGTAGGGGCACAGGAGGAAATTGACTTTGGAGCCGGGGTATCATGTCAGGAAGACGAAGCCACTCCTCTTGATGATTCATTTTCTCCCAGCTCCCCAGCAAGGAAAAGATCAAGGAGGGTGTGTAGAAGTTCCTCTTCAAGCCCCGCTCCATCAGATGATCTGGATCCAGATTGGCAACTATCTCTGACGTCTGAGAGGGAGGCACACCATGAGCTGAGAAAGGTATCAAATGTTATAAGGAAGGGCCCCGGAAAGCTCATACTTATGGATCCGAACGTCGGACTTGATGAAGTGGTGCATTCTGATGTTGATGAACAGGATGACAGCAATGACCTAGTCATCACACACGTCATTCCAGCCACACCGGCCATGCAGCAGACAGACATTTATACCCTATCCCGACGTCATGCTGAGCGTGACCCTGGCGATGTGGCACTGGTAGCACCACCAACGCAGTCAAGTAGTACAAGTTCAACAAAACCTACAGCTCCCATATTTTCTCCCCAGAGGGGAACTCCATCCAGCTCGACTCCCTCAAGTAGGGTTGCTGCAATAATTGCACAACCCAGTAGATGTCTGCAAGGCTCATCCACCACTGCTTCATCTGGCATTGGCAGTATCACCTCGTGCGGCAAAACCAGAAGTTTCCAGTCCCCAGTTTGGAACTTTTTTAGTGTCCATGCAAAGCATGATAACCTAGCCGTTTGTTCCATTTGTACGACTACAGTTAGCCGTGGTAAGATTGGTACCAACTATGGTACCGGAGGCCAGATAGGTCATCTTGAAAGAAGGCACGCTGTCGAATGGTTTGCGCACCTAGCAAACATCAAGGGAAAGCAATCCCAAAGGGCAAGTGGCCAAAATATACCTGTACTATGTGTTTCATCTGAAGATGACGGGGAGGTAGAAGAAGCGTCAGACATTTATCCGGGCCCACCCAGTACCCCTGGCAGCACCACACCCTCCGGAACACATAGGAGGCACACTGAGAGTCTGGGGACACACCAATGCGGAAAATGTCAACACTGAGCAGAAGTGAGTCGAAGAAGGCATCAGCATCATCCATTAAACTTGTCCAGCGCAGCATTACAGACATGTTCTCCTCAGATGCGCCATTTCAACGCAACCACCCAATTGTGCGCCTGTATAACACTAAGCTGGCTAAAATGCTAGCGGTGGACCTTCTCCCTTTTTCGTTTGTCGAAGGTGTGGGTTTTCTTGAACTCGTGGCAACACTGGCCCCTAAATGGAAGGTTCCTAGCCGGTTCTATTTTGCCAGGGTTGCTGTTCCAGCACTACATAAAGAGGTGCTTGAGTTGGTTGGGGCAGCTTTGCAGAAGAGTGCTGTTCACACTATACACCTGACAACAGACATGTGGACCAGTTGCCAAGCCCTTGATTACATGTGCATCACTGCACAGTGGGTCTCTTTTTCAGGGGTTGCAAAACGGATAAATGCAGGTGGTGACTTGGTCGACATTTTTAAGGGTGCTCGTAAACATGCAACATTAGCCATGTTTGGCATGGAGGAAACTCATACTGCAGACAACATTTTGGATGACTTTAACAAAAAGGTCTTGCAATGGCTGCCCAAAAGAAATTGCAAGGTTGGTTATGTTTCTACTGAAAATGGCAGCAATGTAGTTAAGGCCATGGCGGACGGTGACTATTTCAGAGTGCCGTGTTTGGCGCACTGTATGAACCTTGTCGTGCAAAAGTTCTTGAAAAAAGAACCTGCAGTCGACAAAATACTGACCATCTGCAGAAGAATATGCACACATTTCAACCATTCTTTTAAGGCCCGGAAGGAGCTGAGGCGCCAGCAAAATGTACGTAGAATGCCAGTGAAGCACTTATCCAGGAGGTGGCAACACGTTGGAACTCAACCTTCTACATGCTTGAGCGTCTGCATGAGCTGTTTCCAGTAGTCAATGAGTATTTCTACAACCTGGGTGGTGATACGACAGAAATGATGCTAGCGGTGGAGCAATGGCAGCTAGTTAAAAGCCTGACAGACATGCTTCGTTCTTTTGAGGTCTTCACGCGTGAAGTCAGCAGGGAGGACTGTTCTTTGAGCAAAGCTATCCCATTGTTGCTGAAGCTCGAGCACCAAGTCAAGGTGGTGTCTTCAGAATTAAAGGATGCTGGAAAGAATGAAGCATATGAGTTGGCGCAGAGATTATTACAACGCCTAGTTAGCAATAAACGGCTTGTAAATATCAAGAAACAACAGCACTACATTTGTGCTACTATTCTGGATCCACGTTACAGAAAGCCATTGTTAGGCAAAGTATTAATTCCTTTTGAAACTTCAGATGTTACAGAGTACAAAGGTTGGCTAGCTCGGTCAGCCATTCGTTTTGAAAGAGAGCGGAAGGAAACTCTAGGAGAAGACAGTACTAGTGAATCAGCAGGCCAACAGGCGTCCCAAAAAAGCACTTCTGTGCCTGTGGCAGAAGTGAGTGTCTTTTCCTCTGAGCCGTTAACCACACCAGCAACCGTATCATCTGCACCAGGCACAGGCGATATGTCTGAAGAGGATTGGCTAAGTCAGCTAGGGTTTCCTTGTCCCAGAAAGGACACAGAAGTGCAAAGTACAGGAATGCGGGAGAACATTGTTTCAATGGTGCAGGCCTACCTGGATGACTCAACAGCGGTCAATATTACTGAGGACCCATTGGCGTATTGGCATGGGAAAAGAAACATATGGCGAGAGCTCACCAACCTGGCTATCAATTACTTGTCTTGCCCACTCGCAAGCGTGTCTTCAGAACGTGTTTTTAGTTCTGCTGGTGGCATTGTGACTTCCAAAAGGTCCCGCCTCTTGCCCGCAAATGTGGAGCGGCTCACCATGACAAAGATGAACCAGCACTTCATACCACCAGATTACAAAGGACGAGAATGCACGCAGGAGCAGGAAGAAGAGGACACCGACCTACCTGAGGAAAGTTCTCCTCAGTTACCAGAAGTACTACCGACTGAATTTGCAGAGTATGAGGACGAGTTCTGCTTCCCTGACAGCGAGTTCTGAATATGAGTCAAGGATTCATTAACTTTATTTTTAGTCCGACTCCTTATTCACTTTTATTCCTGTGTGTCTGTCTTTCTTTGTTTAGCAAGTGCTTGATCCCATTCACAACAAAACTGTAATCACCCAATCAAAGAACAAGCCCATCAGCAGAACTGTCTTGATTTTGATGCCGCAGCATTCATCAGGTTCACAAGTTAGTTGCCAAGAACTTAGTCCTGGTCGTCTATCCTCCTCCTCCAGACTCACCCTATCCATTTCCCGTAATGCTGATGCCTGGATTCCGCACAATGAAGAAACTTACGTTGACGAGTCCCCTAAAGAGGTACTGGAAGTAGTGAGTCTTCATTTAAATACATTTTGCTAAGTGTGGCTTTTTTCCCGGATTTGCTTTTTGGCTGTTTGGGGGGTGTCAAACTTGTTTGCGCTTGGGTTTACGGGTCTTGGCTGGGCCATTGCTGGCAAGGTCTATTAAGGGATGAAATTGGTTAGGAGGAAATGGGAGGTGAAAACGTTTAGGCGTTATTGCTCGCTTGCCTGTCTTAGGGGTGCTGTCTATGGGGCCTCTAGGGTTTTGGGGTCTGTAAGCCCCGCTGGCACATTTCGAATGTTGATTGCTTTTGCTTTGCAGAAAATCCACGCCGGGAAACTCCAGTTGGGGCCCTGCTGCAGAACGCTTTAGGACACTGTGAATTCCAGGTGGAGACAGCCCTCAAACACAAATTACAGGTAAGATAAGCGTTTGGATGGGAGGTAGTATAATGGAGTATTAGGAGGAGAGGCGAGAGATTGACAGTGGTACTACTAGTAAACTCCTAGGACTCTTGATTTAAGAAACTCTGGGACAGGCATTTAACTTTGGAAAACATTTGGCCAATTACAGGTGAACGGTTAGGCGTTATTATTGCTCGCTTGACTGTCTTAGGGGTGCTGTCTGTGGGGCTTCTAGGGTTTTGGGGTCTGTGAGCCCCGCTGGCACATTTCGAATGTTGATTGCTTTTGCTTTGCAGAAAATCCACGCCGGGAAACTCCAGTTGGGGCCCTGCTGCAGAACGCTTTAGGACACTGTGAATTCCAGGTGGAGACAGCCCTCAAACACAAATTACAGGTAAGATAAGAGTTTGGATGGGAGGTAGTATAATGGAGTATTAGGAGGAGAGGTGAGAGAGTGACAGTGGTACTACTAGTAAACTCCTAGGACTCTTGATTTAAGAAACTCTGTGACAGGCATTTAACTTTGGAAAACATTTGGCCAATTACAGGTGAACGTTTAGGCGTTATTATTGCTCGCTTGCCTGTCTTAGGGGTGCTGTCTGTGGGGCTTCTAGGGTTTTGGGGTCTGTGAGCCCCGCTGGCACATTTAGAATGTTGATTGCTTTTGCTTTGCAGAAAATCCACGCCGGGAAACTCCAGTTGGGGCCCTGCTGCAGAACGCTTTAGGACACTGTGAATTCCAGGTGGAGACAGCCCTCAAACACAAATTACAGGTAAGATAAGCGTTTGGATGGGAGGTAGTATAATGGAGTATTAGGAGGAGAGGCGAGAGAGTGACAGTGGTACTACTAGTAAACTCCTAGGACTCTTGATTTAAGAAACTCTGTGACAGGCATTTAACTTTGGAAAACATTTGGCCAATTACACGTGAACCAACACGATGACAGTGTTCAGTAAAACGAACTTACTGCAAAACCACCACCCACCAGGCTCAAAAGTAGTAAAAAACAGTTATGCTCAGATAAAGTTTGAAAAAGTATATTTTTATATCCCTAACAAAATAATCTCCCGTAAGACCCTCCCTAACCCCAACAAATAATTTTTAAATAGTCCTTCAAAAGTCCCCAAAAACCCCAACTCCCATTCCCACCCCCCAAAAGTCTATAAAAAAGGGGCAAGGGACACTCTAGGGATGCATGGTGTTGACTTTGGCCTCCAGGGCATCATGCCTTAGGGCCAGGGCATCATACTGCTCCCGGAGGGTGGCGTGGTCTAGGCGGAGGCCCTCCAACAGATTTTGGTATTCTTTTAACTTCCGGACCTCCGCCTCCAGGTCGGACACTCTGTGCATTGCACGGCGCAAGCGAGCCTTTAGAGTACTGTGAGGGGCAGCCTTTGCTGCTCGGCGGTGGCGTCTGTCAGCCCGGCTCCGTATCGCCGGAGCACTGCGCTGGCCGGCAGAACGTGGGGTCACGGAGGAGGATGCAGGTGTCTCATTTGATGTACTGGACTGCGTGTCCTCCCCCTCCAGTTCTACCAGCCGCCGATATTGGGCAACAGTAGCATCCAGCCTCCGTTGCCGGGCCAGTAGAGTCTTCATACTCCTTGGTGCTTTTGATGTTTTAGTATTACCAACTATATGAAGAAAGAAAGACATAATCTGTAACCAATGCTCTTTAAGAATATGATTAACACAAAATGATTCAGCAGAAAGTTGTGTCACAGTACAACTAGCAACTAGCCAGCGCAGTACAAAACTATTGAGGCCAGTATCATGGGCGTCCGCAGGGAGGGGCAAGGGGGGGGCGCTTGCCCCCCCTCGGATTGCAGGTCCATCCAGTGCTGGCCCAGTGACAAATTACAATATGGTAATTACAGCAGGCTGGAACCGACAGACAGATAGAGGCAGAGACAGGGACAGAGAGATAGAGAGGGAGATGGCGAGGGAGAGAGAGAGAGAGGGATTGAGACTGAGGGTGACGGAGGGAGGAAGACAGAGAGACGGAGACAGAGGGAGACAGAGAGACGGAGACAGAGGGAGACAGAGAGACGGAGGGAGACAGAGAGAGAGGGAGACGGACAGAGTGAGTGAGACAGAGGGAGAGAGAGAGAGAGGGGGAGAGAGAGCAAGAGAGGGAGACAGGCAGAGAGAGAGGGAGACGGAGAGAGAGAGGGAGGGAAACAGAGAGAGGGAGGGAGACAGAGAGAGAGGGAGGGAGACAGAGAGAGAGGGAGGGAGACAGAGAGAGAGGGAGGGAGACAGAGAGAGAGAGGAAGACAGAGAGAGAGGGAGGGAGACAGAGAGAGAGGGAGGGAGAGAGACAGAGAGAGAGAGAAAGAAAGATGTGTGTAATGTGTATGCCAGGTCTGGTGGCTCAGTGGACGAAGGCATCCGCTGCAGGGGCATGAGTTCAACCTCATGGTCATAGTTTTTTTTGTTGCTCTAGATCCAACCCCCTTCCCCACTGACCCTGCCCCCTTCGGTGCGGCCCTTGGCCACAAACCACACTGTCAATTTGGCCCCGAGAGAAAGTTTGTGAGGACCCATGCTCTACACCACATCCTCCTGATTTAGATTGAATTGTTTTTTTCTGGCATTTTTTGTTTTTCCCTGTTTTAATGTAGTTGCCAGGTCGTCTGCTGTGGTGCCGCACAAGATTTTTCTCTTCCCCCTATGGGGTTCTTTGTTTATTTAAGCTCTATGTCGTGTTAGATTGAAAAAAAAATGTATGTAATACTTGTGCTCAATCATGTCAGGACTCAGAAGATGGTGATGATGTTGCCCCCCCCCCAACCCCCCCCCCGGAAACATTTCATAGTATTTTCGTAGTTCATCCAGTGACGTCTACTCTCTGTAGATACACATCATATGCTATCTAAGAGTCAGATAGTACCATGATCCAGCTTACCTGTCCACTCCACCACCACTGTCTGTTTCCTCACAGTCTCTTGTTTGGGCACTTGCGCCACCGCCGCCTCCTCCCCAGAGTTGTCCTCGGACCCGGAGTCTACCACCACCACCACATCCGAGCTGGCCCCTGCACCATATGTTCCACCTACAAAGTAGATTTAAGAATGTTAGATTACACCACTCACTAGTATTTGGTCTAGGAATGAAGGAACGTGAAAACAACAGAAAAAGTAATTGACTGTCTACTGTAGTCTAAAGTAAAAATGTCCCTCCTTCCACGGAAGGCTGTTGTCTTGCTGCACTTTTTTGTCACAATTGATGAATGCTTGCTTAATTTTAACACACACCATTTTTCTCTGAACAGACAGAAGCTGGACTTCTAAGGGCAAGACCAACATCAACTTCAAACCAGGTGAAAGCTCGGCTCGACCACAAGAAATGTGTTCCATTACTCATCAACTCAGCACCAAGCACTTTTCCATTTCCAGCTAACTTAATTTTAATATATGTGTTTACTTTTACTTTTAATAAAGCTTTTAAACTTGAATAGACTCTGTGGTTTTTGGTCCTTCAGACTAGAGTGACTGAGCGAAAGGTTTTGCAAATTTTGGCAAGGAGGAGTCCGTGCCGCAGACACTACCAGGTTTATACAGTGTGCCAAACACGCCACTCTGAAAATTTATTACTCTGGTGTTTAGTGTCCATAGTTCGGCTTGTGGAGAATTGTCCCTGCAACAGTAGTATTTTGGATTGTGCTCCTATCTAAACACTATTTCGGAAAAATTAAATTAGGAACGCTTGGACAACAGTAGGTCCTCTATATTTAAATGAAAACTTACTGGGGCCAGCAAAGGAGCACTCGC
The DNA here is from genome assembly GCF_964263255.1 of Lissotriton vulgaris. Classification (NCBI taxonomy): domain Eukaryota; kingdom Metazoa; phylum Chordata; class Amphibia; order Caudata; family Salamandridae; genus Lissotriton; species Lissotriton vulgaris. The sequence continues at coordinate 1,443,784,856 of NC_141693.1, forward strand.
CGCCCTGGCCTGCATCCTCCTCCTCTGGAGCCACAACAGCATCCTCCTGTTCCACTTCTGTCCGCTTGCCCCTGGGGGGACCTGACATACAACATGAAAGAAAGAACAGAAAACATTGATGATTGCTGCTTGTCGATGTCCTTGTCAACCAAATCAAACATTTAGAAAGAACAAGAACCAACTATTTCAGCCAAAAAGAGGGCTACAAAGGAAGGACTGCACCTGAGCCTCTACTCTAGGGGCAGATTTACAAGCCCCTTGCAGCTCTTTTGCTCCGTTCTTGCGTCACTTTTGTGACGCAGCGCCACAACAAGAGAGGCGCCATGGTGTGGCGTATATTAACAACGTGACGCATATGGGAGATGCATCCCATTTCAAAGCCCTGCGCCATAAGGGAGCGTTCCAGCGCAAGGGAGGGCGTTCATAGCAGGAACGCATGCTAAAAGTGGCTATGGGGAATATATAAAATTTGAATCAGTCATTTAGGACAATGATGCGTCATTCAAACCCTGCACCTGCATGAAGCAGACGTACGGCTTGACGCAGCATTGCTGGAGCTGCGCCATCGTTGCGACGCAACTCCATCAATGAGCAGCCTTTACGGCACCGATGCGTAAACGCTTCGGTGACATTTTGGGACCATGGTGTGCCGCATTGTAAATACGGCGCACCATGGCTGGTGCTGGCGTGCCGCACACTTTGCAGGGATGCGCAGGTAATTGCAAATCTGACACTTAGGGGCATACTTACTAGTTCTGGGCTGCACACCTCCAGAGGTGCACCAGAACAAATGCGTAACACAAAACTAACCTTGCGTCACAGCAGATGCGCCGCAATTACAATGCGGTACACCCTGGCGCAAGGCTAGGCAGATGCGTGACGCATCTCGTGACGAAAGAGGGGCGCATCTCTAGAGTCGCGTCGCAGGCGCGATACAACTCTAGCACTGCTCAGGGCTGCCCAATACTCAACATACCATGTCAGTCCTAACGCCTGCTTCAACCAAGCAGGCATAAAGAATTGACGTAGCAGCGTCGCGGAAGTGCCTGCGTTAAATCTTGTAGATTTCACGCAGGCACTTTTGCGAGGCGCACAGCTGCCTGACCGCCCCCCCCCACCCCTGTGTGGGGACGCACCCATTGTGGCGCAGGCCCAGGCCTTAATGTGGCGCGTCTCCCTAGATGCATCACGTTGTACATGACTCGCAGGGATGCGCCAGGTTTACGTCGCTGTTGCGTCAGGTAAGGCAGCGTAAACGTGGCGCAAGGGGATTGTAAATCTGCCCCTTGGTGTCTAGCATTACGCAGTTCTGTAAAGTACACTCATACATTACTCAGCCCAATTAAATGAACACAAAATAGAAAACAAATAAGCAGTGGCACCGCCACAGAGAAGGAGAGCAGTGCACCTGAAATGCACAGAAGATTTTTAAATAATAATTTACCTCTACTATCAATGTAATCGGCAGCATTATTGCTCTTTATAAAAAAGTTAAAACAAACATTTGCAATATAACACACAGAGCAGGGGAAAAACAGAGTAGAGAGTGATGAAAAAATTGCTACTACTACTCACCAAGCCCGGGGACCTCCACTCCCAGCAGGTCGAGCAGTTCGCGCTCCCTGTCCAGGATATCCGTCCAGCGGTGGGTCACCTGGTTGTAGGTGCGCTGAACCCCCGAGATGTCAAACAGGGCCCGGCGCACCTGCTCCCACCGCTTCCGTCGCTCCTGGCAGTTGGTGTAGCCAGCAGCGATCCTGCCGCCTGCCGCGATGGTCCTGGGGAGAAGGCGCTGGACATAGAAAACCAGTGAGCCCACCTCCTCAGGGCTGAAGATCTCCCTGGGCACCACCATTTCCGCCCTTAAACGGCCACACCGGAGCCGGGCACGGGCTGCGGGGCCCGTCTTGGGCAGCTTCACTGCTGTCTTCACCATGGTCTGGGCAGGTGGTAGGAACAAGGAGAAAAAATGAAAAAGAATAAGACTAGGGAAGAAGAAAATAAAAGTTTAAAAAAGTAGTTGAAAAGTAAACAAAAGTAGCAAAAAACACAAAAATATAAAGCTAGAAAACTAGAGGGATAGATAATAATTTAAATAGATTCAAAAAATATTATAACAAGCACAGGATGGCAGAGATATAGAGAGGATTAGAAACACCACCTAGCCCAGACACAGGAATGAATGAAAAACAAGATGGCGGCCCGATCACGTGAGCGCAAGTAAGTTCGCACGCGATTTCTCTCGCGAACTCGTGCGAACTTGTATTCGCAACGCGCTCATTCCGCGAGATTACACTTCGCGGGCGGAAACGGAAATACGTCACGCAAACAAAATGGCGGTGCCCATACTCGACCTTGGGGTATTTTGCACGAGTTCGCGGCTTCTACGGTCGATTTTGCACGACGTCGCGCCTCGCGAATAGCGCGAAATTACAGAAAAACAATTTTTGCAAAAGCAAAGGCTATGAGCAGGTGCAAAAGTTCAACCTCATCATTTGTAACCATTCCCTGTAGTGCTTCCTGAAGGGGCCCTCCAGAATTTGGTTAGGTTCCTGTTAAAAAAAAAAAATTGCAACAAACAGGAAAAGGAAAGGAAAGGGAGCAGACAAGCAGGTGCCAGCCTTCATTAATGTCAGTTGGGGCAGGGCAGGTGTTGTTGTAATTTAATTTTGCAAAACTTAAAGCACTTAGCAGGTGTGCTTGCTTTGCCACAATAATGTACACTCACTGGTCAACCAGAGGGTGCTCTGATGACACCGAGGGTGGCATGGGTGTGCCAGCCAGAGGGTGGCATGGGTGAACCAGAGTGCCAGTGTTGACAGAGGATGGCAGTGCTTTGCTTTGGCCCAATAATGTACACTGGTGAACCAGAGGGTGCTGTGATGACACAGAGGGTGACATGGGTGAGCCAGAGGGTGGCATGGGTGAACAAAGAGAGTGCCAGTGGTGACAGAGGGTGGCAGTGATGAAGAAAGGCTTGCAAACAGGCTGGGCACGTAGAAACAACAAGTTCACAAAACTGGCGACCTGACAAGTAAGTTCGCAATTTGCGAAATTGCACAAAACCCTCGCAAACTTGCAGAAACCCGTGTGAACAAAAAAAAAAAAATACACGAGGATTCGCGGATTTTGCGGATTTTCGCAATCCGCAAATTCGCAAATCCTCAAATTCGCAGATTGCGAATCCGCAAAATCCGCCCATGCTTATTAAAAAGGGAGGTCAGGTGGGGAACTGGGGAACTATGTCAGAGCTGAATGTCCTATAAAATTAGGCTGTGAGGCCATCAGGCCATGTGACTTATTGAGTTTCAGGTCCATAATAGCCATATGGACCTCCTCCTCACTTACAGGACCGCTAGGATACAGTTCTGGGCAGGTGTCACTCAGGGGAGTTCCACACCATCCAAATAATCGAGGTTCGGATTGGAAGTCGACCTGATCAGTCATATAGAGCCACTCATAGAAACTACAAAATGTTTGGGTTTTTTCCGCATCAGAGCTCACTGGTTCAACCGCACCAGCTTAATTTTCCCAGTGTGTTCCCTTTCACACTTGACCCTAGGCTGTCAGACAAAATATGAACACACTTTGTTGCTCACTTCATAGAGCGTGTGTTTGAGATGTAGAAGAGTGAATCTGCCCTGTTTCTATATATAGTGTCTGTGGCTTCCCTCACAAGGCAATGACTTTTCTCTGTAGGGTTAGGGTTGGGGAAGCCTTATGAGCCTGCTTAACCAGATGCAATGCCTTCACAAGTGTTACCAGCACAGGGGCAAGGTCACAAATTAAGTTGGGGTAGAATGAAGCCTTTGTCAGGTTTTGGTTGAGAGATTTTTGTTTTCCGCACTAATATGCAGGAGTGTCTAAGCGCAGGATTCAGAACAGAGAAGAAGCCAGCGAAAGTAGACAGGTGGCCTAGCACAATTTACTGTTTAAACAGCCATATTTAAAAGCCTTCCTGAAATTAAGTAGCTTGCTTTCCTCTTTCAGTGCAAGTGGCAAGGAATTCCAGAGTTGAGGGGTGCATCTAACAAACCATCTTTCTCCCCAATGTGCTCTCCTGAACCTAGGGACAATCAGTTTGAAAGCTGTGGCTTAATGAAGTGATCTAGGGAGGGTGTACCAGCAGAATTTTTGGCTAAAGAAAGCTTGTCCTTTTCCATGGATTGCTGTAAAGGCAATACAGAGAGCCTTAAATCGATTTGTTTCTTTATGGGAAGCCAATGGAGTAGCAGGATAAGGGGGATAGATGCAGAGATAGATTCCCTAAAAGTAGATGGGCTGCAGAACTTTGCAAGATCTGTAGTTGGTTGAAAGATTTCTTTCTAATATTAACAACAAGGGCATTGTCATAGTCAATCCTAGAAAGTGCTAATGATGATATGGAAAAGATTTCCTTTGGAGCTTCAAGATAAAGAAAGATTCCGAGGTAATGGAATGTATGTGACCTTCAAATGTAAGTTGGTTGTCAAAGACCACTCCCAGGTATTTGCCCTTGGTGACCGGGGTGGGGCGTACTCCACATTCCATCGGCACCAATAGAGGGACCAGAAAGATGTGTCCTCCCAAAAAGCAAAATCTCAGTTTTCCCTAATTTCCGTTTCAGGCAATTCTGGATCATCCAATTCCCTACCTCCTGCATACAGATATGAAATTGCCTGGCTGTATCTACAGGGTTGGTTGGCTCAGAGACCACAATTTGTGTATCATTTGTGTAGGTTACCACTAGGAATCCAAATGACCTGACCAATTTGGCTATTGGAGCTATATACACATTAAAAAGGGTCAGACTTAACAATGAGCCCTTGGGGATACCACGGGGAAAAGTGATGGAGGAAGACTTTAAATTTTCTAAGACCACAAATTGATTTTGGTCCAACAAACATGATTTAAGGAGTTGGTAGGCTTTGTCTTTAAAGGCAATAGTGGAAAGGCAGTTCAGTAGAATATCATGATTAACTGGGTCAAATGCTGCTGAGAGGTCTAAAAGAATCTGAGTAGCATTTCCAGCATCTGTCTGATTTGTTCTGCCGCACTCATCAGAGCAGGCTCTGTACTATGGTGGCTTCTACAGCTAAACTGGCAGGGGTCTAAAGGGTTTTGCTCCTCAATAAAGGATGCCAAATGTGAGTTTTTGGCCTTTTCAATACTCTTTACAGGGCAAGGGAGATGTGAGATTGTCTATAGATATTTGGTTCTGAGGGGTCCAAATTGGGCTTTTTGAGGAGAGGAAGGATAGATGCTAATTTCCATTTCCATGGGAATTTCCTTGAGCTAAGCATAAGATGAAAGATATTGGCTAGGTATTCAGAAACAATTTCCGGTACCAAATGTATTGGTTTAGGGGGACAGGGGCTGAGAGGAGGTTTGAACAAGTAGTTTCAGCAATGTTTTTATTTATGTTGTCTGGGGTCTTTGATTATTTCTGGGCCATAGCAAAAAGTTCTTTAGAGGAATCTTTAGTAGATTCTCTTTTGTGAGTGTAATATCTGGTTTTCTCTTTAAAAATAATTTCGTTATAGGTGGCCAAGATGTGTTTGTATTTTTCTTTTTCTATCATAGCATAGAGCTGTCTCCATTTCCTTTTTTGCCTATACCATGCCTGTTTTTGGAGTCTTTAGATTTTCTATGAACCACGATTTAGATGAGTTGATTGGCTAACGAACACATAATCTAGTCGGGAATGCACACAATGTGAGTGTGAGATAAATGTGCAGTCACAGGAGTCAGGTGTGAAGTTCTCCATTCATCTTTTAAGCCTAACTGGTATACCGCCTGTTTCAGCACCTTGGGTAAGCTTCCTGTATGTGACCCCAGTAAGGATAAAAGTGAATGCACAAATGGAACTTGGTTAGAGTTGAGGGCATAAACAGAAGCAAAGGTACACATTCAGGCACTTGTCACAGCAGAGACGGGTTAACCAACCTGTAAGCCGGATCCAGCAGGAGCGATGACTGATGCTCAGTAACCCTTTCCCCTTTATGTGGCACCACCTGCGAGTATATATATAATCCATCTACAGATTATACCACAGTGGGGGAAAGGGAAGAAAGGGACAGACGAAAATAATACAGTTGCAGCAGCAAGAACGCTGGCGTGCACCCTGGAGTTGTAACCTTCACTCCTACAATCGCCACATGTTTCATTTGTATGCTGCCACAATCACTCCCATAGACAAAAGGCACAAAAAGTAAAAATAATGTAAAGAAAATAAAGAGTAGTTTCTTTGCTTCTCAAAGTTCCTGAGACCTAGAGCAATAGTATGACAATACATTCTTGGTAATTCAAAAATAACTCCATAGTAATTGTACTTATCTCCTGAAAGATGTCCTGGAGCTGGTGTAGTTCCTGTTTGCACGAAACCAGCTATAACCAATGTTTTTGCTATCAGGCAATCTTTAACGATGAACAAAAAACCATAAACGCCCTGAGAAAGCAACATGACTTCCGAGCCTCTCAACGGCTCAAAAATGTGTATAAGCAGGAATTCAATTGCACATCGTGCTCCTGCCCGTTCACCTAACAAATTGACACAAAAATATTCTTGCAAGACACAGAACAGAATGTCTGAGCTCCTGCGCAGCTCAGAAAGGGCAGGCCTCTGCCCGCGGCACTTTCAACCTTCACACCGGTTGATTGATTTGCTCTCTGATGGGACCGCAGCACTCGGCTCCTGAGTACAGATGAAAGTGGGAACATAGAGACGCGGTCGCGCTCCAGTACGAACACGATAAAATCAAAGTATCGTAAACTTGGAAACCCAACAGGAAGCAACAAAAACAATTCAGGAATCTTGAATATCGAAAACGCTCCAAAATGCAGCTTCGGCAGACTGAAACCCACAGGTGACAAGCACTGAGAGTAGGGAGGGAGGCGTTTAGATAGGAAGGAATGGAAAGATAGGTAGGACAGGATACACTATAGGTTTTCTGGTAGTTGTAGTCCCACCTTCATTCCACATGCATACATCATTACTGCTTAGTTGTGACACCACTAATTTGACACCATAACAATCCTCCCCTATTTATCAGTTTTGGACCTTACAGGATGACATTTTAGAGATGAGTTGAAAAAAAAGAGTGCCACCCCATTGTGTTTAGTGGGAGCAGACCCCATACAAAATGGGGTAAGCTTCATGCCTAAATATGTGGTCTTCATCTTGTTTGAGATGTGTCTCTGGTATCGTCACTACATAGTGACATTGATCAAGCAAATATTTCCATTATTTGTGGTTCTTGTCTGGTGAGTTTAGGGCCTTGATATTACATGTGAGTGTAGTAATCACCATAATATGTTAAATACAATGAACCTTTTTGTGTCTCTCCTGGTAGGATCTCACTTTGGGTCTTCCCCTCCTGCTCATCCAGCCCCCCCCAACTGTTTTGCTCCAAGGACTTTTGTTAATAATGTCCCCACACGCCTCCAGAAAAATTTGCTATCCATGTACCAATGAACCTAGGAACCAATACCGAAAACATTAACAAATGGGACAACTGGTACCCAAAGTACAGTAAGCATCAAAAAGAAACATATTGTAAGGCGTAGTGGTCAGTAATCTCTATTGCATTGTTATAGAAGCCTATTAATGTCAATGCCCAGCATGGGTATATGAGCAGGGCATCCCGGAGCCACGCTTACCATAGTATGGACTCTACAAAGAGGCAAGTCCATCACCATCCCCATTTGGACCGAATAGGGAAAAAGAATGTTATGAAAACGTAGTTCTAACTCCCTCCAGAGAGCACCTGCACTTGTGTGTCCTTGACTAGATAGCATCATCAATAACAGCAAGCCTAAAGAATAAAAAAGGTTGTATTTAAAGTTCAACGTTTCTCGGTTGTTGCTGTCTTCCTTGATAGAGCCATTGCCCTACATCTTTGTTCCCTCGAGAGCCTTCACTCGGGTCTTCCAATCCATCTGCTTCTGTGAGCAAGATTGATAGTAGGGCAGCCCCTTTCGATAGATCCTAACAATTATGTAGTCCACCGGGATTTGATGCCGGCTTGTCTCAGTCTGTCTGTAACTGGGTGAAACTGTTGCAACCAGGCCAGTCTTTTGGGAGCATTATCTTAACAAAAAAAGAACGTAGCACCTTAAAACTTGATCTCTTGTTTTTTCCGGGTCACCTCTAAGATTCTGGCTTTTGTCTGAAAGGATTGTAGTCTGACCAAAATATCTTGAGGATGCCTCCCACCTCACGTGTCCTGCGGCCCGAACCAGTTATTCCTGTCGATTTTGCTCTTCATTTAGTCATCCCCTAGCAGCAACCAATGCAGGTAAGAGCGGAGGGTGGGGAGGCGGGGGGGTTTCATAAGACGACGCCGAGGGGAAATTAATTATTTACTTAATGTTACCCCAAGATGGTTTGTCGAAATCCCCCCAACTTGGCTGCACTGCTCTTAACTGCACGGGCCACAACTGTCCCCTAGCAGTTCCGTTGACAGACCTGTCACTAAGACCTCTGGTTCTGAGACTTCTGCTCCTTCTTCCAGGTTTCGGATACAAATGTCTTTGCATGGCAATCTGTTTTTGATATGTTCACACTTGAATATAGAGGCCTGAAGTTGCATGCACAGGAGGTCTGTTGGGGTTTATAGCAGGCCAGTGTGTTGTTCTAGACCTTAACAGGGCCGGACTGAGAACGAAAACCGGCCCTGGCAAAGTGTGCGGCCGCCTCCCCCCCCTCCCAGGGGGGGACACGTTGGGGGTACTGCCGAGGCTCCTTGCCGGGGCCGGTTTTTGGCCGATTTTGTTACATGGCCGATTTTGCAGCTATGCTGCAAAAACAGCCCTGTAACAAAAATGGCCCCCAGGGGCCCAAAACTGGCCCCCACCTGTGCGGCGCACCGGGGGATTGCCCGGTGCCCGCTACGGCCAGTCCGGGCCTGGACCTTAATGTCAAGATCTAATGCACAGGAACCGATTGAGTCTGCATTGTGTTATGGAGAGGCAAGTTTACTATTAATGTCTGATTTGAGAGCTTCCAGTGAGGAGGCCAGGTCAGCCTTCAGTTCCTCTTAGAGTACGCCCTTGACGACTCATAGTGAAGACAGAAGATACTCTTTTGTGAGAGCTATGATGTCTTTTGAGGCGGAGGCCACTGGGGAGTCTCATGCCTCTGCCGGAGCAAAGTAGCTGGACACCCTATTAGTCTGGGCCCTTTTCGAAGGTATAAAGGCAGTAAGTATTGGCAGTGGGTGAGACTAAGGATATTGGCAGTATTCAATCTTGCACCACTATAACCTGTATGTTGAATTTTGCTAACACATCCTTGTCTAGGTGATAAATGTTCAACAGGTGACGAGGAACTTGACAGCCAGAGGGTAATAGCAGAATGGAATGCGAGGTACCCCACCTCGGTAGTGTGCGCAGCTGCTACCCGGGGCAAGCCAACGAGTCTTTTGAATGATGACAGATAGTCTCACGCAAGGCCTCAACTCCCCCAGTGTATAGAAGTGACACGTGTAAGAAAGTGGCTCTATATATACTGGACCAACGTAAGGTACAGTGTGTATAGAGTCCCCAGTCCCCAGAGGTTTGGCAGAGGCTAAAGTTAGATATAACCTTACTCTCTAAAGTGGTAGCTTGGTCGAGCAGTAAGGTAGTATCAGAGGACAGTGTAAAGCATTTGTTGTACACACTCAGTCAGTAAATGGTCTCACACACTCAAGAACTGAACTCTAGGCCAATTGTTTTGTATTAAAAGATATAGTTGTTTTATTTTAGAACCAACAAGGTATCAAAATATACCTTTCTCAATATGAGTGACTTTAGGTAATTACTTTGCAAATAGGCAATAGACTTTGTAAGTACAATAGCTACAGTGGTTGCAATAAGCAACACAATTTAACATTGAGTTCAATGGATTTTTCTAGATAAATGCAATTGATTACCTTTTAAATTACTTTTCTAACCACAGAGCTGAATCCTAGATTCAGTCCCGGGACATAAGTTGTAAACAGTTAAGTAAAAGTTTTTTGGTTACAGTAGTGATTTTTAGGGAATATAATTGTATTTTCAAAGTTGACACTTAGTGAAAACCAAGCAATGTTATCCTATAGGAGGAAGTTCAAGTTACTGGTAAGTACAGTTATATTTACTTTTTTGGTTCAGTGCTGGGTTGAAAGGTGCAGCACTGGCTTCTCTCCTGATCACAGGTGAGTAAATCAGAATTTGTTATTCGGCTGATTTTAAATGAATATTTTAAAGTTTCAAAACTCCACACTTAGAAGAATTACCCGGTCGCGGTTGGAGGGGTCCCTGGTTCTGAGGCTGCAGGCGTTGTCTGGGTCGTTGAGGATGGTCATTGGGCACTGGACTCCGGGTCACAGTCACCGGGGGTCGTCCTCATGGTCTGGGGTCACTCAGGCAGAGGCCGGGCTTGGCGGGTGCAGACTGTGCTGGATTTGCGGTTCCTGGCTGGCACCAGGGGTATTGCTGTTTGAGCAGAACCACTGCTCGTGGGAGTCCCAGTCTTTTTAGAGGTTCAAGGAAGGCAGGTCCTCCAGGGTTTTCGAGGTTGCTGTCCGCAGGAGACGCCGGAGTTTCGCAGGAGCTGGTTCAAGGATCAACAGGCCTGTAGGGTTCTGGGGCCAAGTCAGTTGGTGTCATCCTCTAGTTAGCAGTTGCACAGCATGTCTTCTTGTTTCTTGTTCTTTTTCTTGTTGTAATCGGGATCTGAGGAAGGAAGGTTCAGGGCGCCCCTAAATAATAAAATTGGGGGCGTTACAAGTAGGGCAAGGGCAGTGACCAATGGGTCCCTGACTAGGGTGAGTACACCACCTAGCCTGTTCCTCTCCTGTGGGAGGGGGGCAGGACCCTATCTCTGATTGGGCAGGGATCCCCATCCTCAAGATGGCCAGAGCCCGGAGTCGTGCTTCACCTCGCCTCTCCCACCTGAGGGGTGGAGATGGCATAGGCTGGCACACCCCCTTTCCTCACTTAGGGTTTCCCGCCGTTCTTTCTGCCAGAGTGAGGATCAGAACCGGTGGGGGCCAGTTGCTGAGTACAGCAAGTGGCCTGGAGAAGCACACAAAGGCAGCATGCCTTTGAAGCTTCCCCTGCCCATCCTGGGGGTGGAGGCTTGGCACCTCGGCCCAGGATGTGCATTGCTTCAGGCCCCCGAGAGCGGCAGGCTCTCGACCCAGAGGTCCAAAAACATGTCTGGTGGTGGCAGCCTTGGTAGCCACGCAGTCAGGACACTGGGGGTTGGTTAGGTTTCAGGGGGCGTCTCTAAGATGCCCTCTGTCGTGCTTTTTACATTAAATTCCACACTGGCATCAGTGCGAATTTAATGTGCTGAGAAGTTTGATACCAAACTTCTCAGTCTTCAGTGGAGCCATCATGGTGCTGTGGAGTTCGTAATGACAACCTCCCAGCACCATAAACTCTTAATGGCAGCACTGCACTTACAGTGCCCAGGAATGGCCATGGGTACTGTAGGGGCAATGGGCTCATGCACCTGTGTCCACACCACTGGCAAAGGGCACCCAGCTAGAGGGTTGACTGATGGATGCCAGGGCAGTGAGCTTGTGGGCATGGCACACATGGATGTGTGCCATGTCGACTCTTTGTTTAGTTCTGCACCTAGACACTCAGCTTGCAAAGGCAGTGTGTGGGTGTCAGGGTACAGGGCCCCTAAGGGTGGCACAATCAGTGCTGCAGCCCTTAGGGGTCTTCTCTGGTCACCATGCCCTGGGTACCTAGGGCACCATTTACTAGGGGCTGACAGGTGGATAGAGATGCCAATTGAGTTTCAGTTTCAACACAGTTTTAGGGAAGGAATCCAGGCCCTGGGCACCTGGTTGGCAGGAGCCCAGGGCACACTCAGTCAAAGCACATCAGAAATTCAGCAAAAAGTGGGGGCATACCATGCAAGAAAGATGGCACATTCTCACAAGTGGTCCCCAAATATGCAATCTCACCGAAATCAGGCCACTGCTATCAGGGTGATTCTGTTGGCCCCCACTGCCTGAAAGATAACTGGTCTATTTATAGGTGGTGATCTTCACTGGCCTAAGTCAAGTATGTGGGAGGCTGGGCTTACTGAGGGCTTCCTCGCAATTCATAGGGGAGTTGATGACCACCTCACAGGTAAGGGATTCAACAGGACAGAGCAAGGCCAGTGGTCATCCCTCCACACAATCATGTTTTACTGGTCTCATCCATACATCGCAGGCCATCATTGGAGTCTCATTCATGTGCCTCATGGTGGGACCGCCATGTTAAGGTCAGGTATCTTGGTACCGGTAAAACTTTGATGATATGGAGGCCACACGTTACAAACAGTTAGTACGAGGCACCGGCCCCAGAGTTCCGCACACCCCTTCAATTTCTACTGTTCATAGAGGCGAGACAAGGAGTAGGCATCAGCCTGGGAATGCCAAAGCCGTCATCTTGTAGTCAGGCAGCTATACCCACCAGTGTCTGTGCTTACCGAAGGCTCATTGCATTTACTTCTCCGTCATGTAACGTTCCATCCAGGAATTGCTCAATTGCATTGTCGGATGCGCTCTCCGCTGAAGCAGTGACATGTCCTACAAGGTCATCGCGGGCAATTATCATGGTGAGAACAACAAGACTCTGTCTACAGAAAACAAAAAAGCAAAAGAGATTTGGATGGAAAGGACTCACCCACCTATTTATGGCAAGCCTATTCATTAGTCAGTCCACCCCACCATGTTAATGAGATACCAACATGGTTGTCTCCACCTTGTGAAGAGTGAGATCAGAATATATTTTTCCTGGTCTTATACGGGATCCAGATAAGTGTCACGTAAGAGCTATTATAACTCAAGTACTAGCACTTTGGCAGCCTCTTTAGTAATATACAATTAGCATACTCTCAAGTAGCTTTCACTCAATCATAGAACAACATCAAAAATGCACTCCATAATTTATGCAGTTGAAGTCACAACCTATTAGTACTGCATGACATCACTCAGTGATTAAGCCCAAATAGTGAGCGTGGCTGGGTTAACCTCTGGGCAAAACCATAAAAAAAAGTAGATACCCCTAGATAAATCTGAATGCTCTCAAGGATAAAGGCGATGCGGCCACCACGTTTCCTTAAATAATTTTGAGGACAACGGTCCCAAAATTTATCAGTAACAAAATAATCTTTATCCTTAGCAAAAAATAATGATGTCCAAGAGTACAACACAGCCTAGTGGAGAGCATGCTAAGTGCTCATGACTGTTTGAACAATTCCAGAGGGCCGGCCAAGTCATCATGCGCACTTAGGGTGGGAGAGCACACCACTCCAGCTCCCTCTGATGGTGGGTGGCCTGTATCTCCCTGCACGACCTGGCTGGAGTCACAAAGAAAAATAAAATGATAATAACTTCTTGCAATATTATTTTATTTTTATTTTCCACTGCTCAGTGAGCAGTGGGGCGATGCACCTCTGCCTTAGTGGAGGAGCCACCACTGAATCAAAGTGCATTTTAAAATACACCTGTCTTAAATTTGGTGCAAGAACACTCGAAAGGCGTTACAGAGCTCTTCTGTCACTGTGATCATCTGTTGCAGGGTTTGCTGAACTGGCACCTTTGTTGTTCACTTGTTAAGAAGATAGGGCTTAGTGTTTTTTCCAAGAGCCAACATCTTCAGTTTCCACTGTAGATAAAGCCCAGCTACTGTAATGCAAATCTCACTAAGGTGCAGTCAATTATTTGGGGGTAACTCCCAGCATCTCGTCTAATTTACTAGTGCTGCAGGTGACCTTTATATACAAACAATGTGAGTTTTGTTCTGACTTCAAAGATTTTCAAGAAGTATAGGCGCGTGGCGTCGGCGACAAGATGGCCGCAGCCTGAGAAGCTCCGACACACCGAGCTTCGCTTCTTCAGAAGGAGCTGTTTTTCCGCATCCTTGATGTCCACGGACGGCTGCAAGCGCGCCAGAGACTGCCAGGAGCACTCGGGCAAGTTTCCGACAGCTTTTGTCAATAAGTGACTCTTTTGTTCCTCGCATTATTCTCTCCTCATGTATGGCGACCGCCATTTTATGCGCTCCAGTTAAAACGCGCATTTATTCCTGGTGACTTCTCTTAAGCTAAAATGGATTTAACTCCTCCTGCTGTTTTGAATGTGCATTGACTCATCGTTTTTTCCAACTGATGCTACTGTTTGAAGGTCCTACTTTATCTTGGGCATATTAGGGATATTTCTCCTCAGCACCATTGATTCTATGAATATTGGCTACCGCATCTGTAAGTAAGAATAAGCTTTATTCGATTTTCATAAAATCATAAAAGCACAGCAAATACATGTAAAAGCATCACACTTAATAGGAGCTTACATTTAAGATTTAACAGTTAAAAAGAGCAGCTATTGTCATAATCAAATCTTAAAAATTCATTCAATACCATACAGTTTGAATTGCAATTAGTACTAACCAGCACAAAATACATGGAAAGACCCAGACAAAAATGTTTTACAGCATGGTTTTCCGCAACAGCATGACAGATCTTAAAAAACGAGATACCGCAAAGATCACATGCTCGTCTTCCAATTTTAACAGTCTTGAGAAGGCAGGCCTACAATTTCTTACTCCCCAGCGTTTTAACAGAGGTTTTAAATAAAGTTTTCTGGGGGTGGAATAAAAGGAACAAAAGAACATTAAATGCAAGTTAGATTGAAGTGCGGTGTTATCACACGAACATATCAAAGTCAATGAAGACCAGTTGTTCATCTCCGGTACAGAAACCATACGAAAGAAAATACCAAGACGTAAACGGGTCAAAAGCATTCTATAATAAGGGCTGGGGTCCACTTTTAAATACTTTTGCATGCCTTCGTTAGGGGTGATTTCTTGGAAATTTAGGATGGTTTGTTTGTTCTTTTCAGTGTTCCATCTCAAGATTTCCAGATGGGCGGTCAGTGTTTTCTTAAGAACTGATCTAGGTACGCCCTCCATGCTCCTAGGATTTACATAATAATCTAGGAGACCTATGTCACTAAGTACAGATCTTACGTACGACAACCACCGGAAGTTTGCGACCCCATCTAGGGCCAAGCAGTCCTCCAGGAGGTCCCTATTAAAACTGGCCTCTCTAGTTGTCCATACCTTGTGCCATAAGAGAATTGGGGCCATCTTAATTGTGTCGCCCAGGTGTTTGACTCCCGCCTCTATATGTGTCATAAATGAGGATGTAGTCTTTGGGACACCCAGAAGGTAGCTGATGAACTGGTTCTCACAGCTCTGCAAGGATTGGTCCTTCTCGATGCCCCAAAGTCCCGCCCCGTAGGTGGCGGTGGACACGCACTTCGCCTGATATATTTGAACCAGTTCTTTGGCTGGTTTACCACCCACTCTGTTTGAAAAAGCGCGTAGGGCACCTATAGTGTGGATAAAGGCCAGCTTCCTTGCTTCAATCGCCTGTTTCCAACGACATTTCCTGTCAAACATTATACCAAGGTAGCAGAACTTCTCTACGTTGGCTATATTCTGTTTGTTCAGGAACACTTTACAAGGCACCTTACTGCGCTTGTTAGTGCATGGCATAGTAAAGGTCTTCAGAATATTTACTTTCAGCCCTCTATCCTGCATAAAACCTGCAAATTTAGACACTGCCCTCTGCAGTCCCACTTGGGTCTGGGACATTATGGCCGCATCGTCGGCGTACAGAAGGATCGGCACAGGTAGACCTTTCACGGTAGGGTAGTCGTTTTGAAAAAGAGAAAGATAATGGCCCACTGAGTTAATATAGTAAGTGAATAGCCTGGGGGCTAGGATACACCCTTGCCTGACCTCTCTTGACAAGGCGAATTTGTCAGTACATTTGCCTTGCTTGCCAAATCTTACTCTTGCCCCGCAGTTATGATACAGTTCTCTAATGAAAGTAATTAGGCGTGCGTCAATACCCATTTCGGCCAATGTTGACCATAACAGAGGATGGTCCACGCAATCAAAAGCCGAACTCAAATCAACAAAAGTAATAAAGAGTGACCCGCCTCTAGCCTGCGTGTATTTAGCACAGAGAAGGGCCAGGTTTAGACACTGCTCAGCAGTCCCTATACCCTTCCTGAATCCATATTGGAGGTGCGAGACTACGTTGTGTTCCTCCTCCCACTCTTGAAGTCTCTTTAAGATAATCCTCCCTGCTAATTTCATAAGGCCATCTAATAAAGATATTGGCCTATAGCAGGTTGGATCATCACGCCTGCCCTTTTTAAAAATGGGGACCACTATTGCGTCCGACCAGCTTTCTATAAACCCCTGTTGGTTGCCCTTGTTCAGCACATTTGTGAGCAAGGGGGCCCAAAAATCTGGTTCAGCCTTGTACACATCCACCGGGGTACAATCTGGCCCAGGAGCTTTGCCTGATGCACTGTCCCTAATTGCATCATGCATCTCCCCCACAGTGAATATTATGTCAATGGGGAATGCAGAGACATGGGAATTGGTCTTTCTCCTACTGTCTATAGTTTGTGGGACAGTTGGGACCTGCCCTATTGGAGTGATGGTTTCAGCTGGCTTTGTGTCCATATACAACTGCTTAAAGTGTGTCAACCATCTATCACTTGTTATTGCCAGATCTATTTTATTGCCATTATTAATTGGCTGGTACAAGGACTTAACAATAAGCATGGGCGAATTTTGCGGATCTCGCGTTCGCGAATTTTGCGGATTTGCGGATTCGCAATCCGCAAAATCCGCGAATTCCCGCGAATTTGCGGATTTTTTTTTTTTGTGTTCGCCCGTGTTTCTGCCAGTTCGCGAGGGTTTTTACAATTTCGCAATTTGCGAACTTACCTGTCGGGTCGCAAGTTTTGCGAACTTGTTGTTTCTACGTGTCCAGCCTGTTTGGGACACTCTTCTTCATCACTGCCACTCTCTGTCACCACTGCCACTCTCTGACTACTCATGCCACCCTCTGGCCCACCCATGCCACCCTCTGTTTCATCACCACACCCTCTGGTTGTCCAGTGTACATTATTTTCGGCAGAGCAAAGCACACCTTCCCTGCCTCAAGTGACCTGAATTAATTTGGTGATTAATGTGTCACAGAATATTTTTTTAGCTGGCACCTGCTTCCTTAGTGCGCCCTGATTAGTGATCTTTTGCACTTGCTAAGTGCTTTCATTGTTGCAAAATTAGTTACAACACCTGCCCTGCCCCAACTGACAATAATGAATTAGGGGCTCATTAATGGATTTTAACTTCCAGCCTGGCTCCTGCTTGTCTCCCTTAGCTGTAATTCAGGACCTTTGTGGCATATGTGTAACTATTCTGAGGTTCAGAGCAGGGTCACATAATAGTTGCAACTGGCAACTGAACTCTGGAGGGGCCCCTCAGGAAGCACTACAGGAAATGGCTACTAATGATGAGCCTGAACTTTTGAACCTGGCAAGTAGTTTCAGTTTTGCTAAGATCGTATTTCTGCAATTTAGCACTTATTCGCGGGGCGCGAAGTTGTACTGGGAAGCCGCGAACTCACGCGAACAGTGCGAGCAAAATCCGCTGCTCGCGGATTTGCGGATTTTGCGGGAGATTCGCGAATCTCGCGGATTGCGGATTTCCCGAAAATCCGCAAAATCCGCGAGCGAAACGGATTTTCCGCCCATACCTACTTAACAAGCCTCCAGAACTTGGTGGTGTTTTTCTGGGCAGAAGCTTCTCTTAGTGTAGCCCACGCTTGCTTTTTTTAAGGCCAGGGTTCTTTCTTTTAATGCACATTTATATGCTTTCCTAGCACTACGAATTGTGTCGGGGTCCCTAGGTTTGAGGGCCAAAGCTTTTTTAAGAGATTTTAATGCTTTTGTGCACTTCTCATCAAACCACCCTTCTCTAAGTGAATGGTTATTATTCGCTGCCCGGGTCAGCAAGTTTTTTATCCGCTGTTGGATGTTGGCGAAGGCGGTCATAACGGAAGAAGAGTCCGCCTGTTCCTCTAGACAGAGGTTAACATCGTTTGCGGAATCGGAGAGTAACTTTTTAAAGAATGCAGCGGGAACAATCCTCTCCCATTTCACAACGTAACCATTAGTTTTGGATAGATCTACACTATAGGGATACCTGGAAAGGGTAGGGTTCTTGGCATTACGTTCCTTTGTTTTTACACTAATAGAAAGGGGGTAATGGTCACTAAATGCATCCTTGCCAACCACACACGAGGTCAGAATTCCAGAATTGGCAGTAGAAATTAATATAAAGTCAATAATTGAATTACAGTCTCTACCAAAAAACGTTGGCTCAAACTGCACGGGTGAGGGACAGAGCAGGTTGGCAAAACGAAGATTAAATTTAAGGACAAAAGTGTTTAACAACATCCCCCTCTTTGTGTGCACAAAATGAGTTGGATTTTCCTCGCCTAGATCCGCGATACCACACAAAGGGGATTCGGACTGTGGACAGATGGTGCAATTGAAATCCCCTACCCACATTATTGTTGCCCCCTCGAGGTGATCCACAATGTGTGACAACAGACGGGATATATTTGACATAGTGGACTCCAGTTCAATATCAGCCATATTATTATAAAAGTTCAACAGTACTATGTTCTCTAATGTGCCCCACTTAAAAAGTAAAATTTGGAAGTGGGTATTAGAGAAGAATTTATGGATCTTAACCTTTGCTATTGTTGAGACATAGACACAAAGCCCCCCCTTATTGTGACCCTGGGCTGATGGTATGGCAGGAGAGTGAAAAGTTTGGTACCCCAGTAAATGCACTTCCTCACGGCACCAGGTCTCTTGAAAACATAAGATGTCATACATATGAATAACATTCAGCCAAGCTTTGTTGGGAGCCTTGCTGGCTAGACCCGCCACATTCCATGAGATGAGTGAATTAGAGGCAGTGACATTGCTGATGTCTCCACAGAAGCTGCCTAGATTCACACAAGGTAAATCATGTTGTTTTGTTCTGGTAGTAGGGGTATGTGAAGGGCTCAAGGGATTAGAAATGGGACCGTTGGGACTGTGGATGATCAGGTGACCGTAGTTCATTCAGTGTATCCGTACCCACTTCTATTCTGCCACTATTGCTCTTAGGATGGTTTTTAGGATGGTTTTTATACGGGCTGAATGACGAGAAGTGGATGGGAATGCGATGACTGGTCCGCGGGCCCTCCGAAGATTTCTCTACGATAAGCGGTTTATGGAGTCATTCATTGTCATCTAATCCTGATAACGGATGGTAAAAATTGGACAAAGGTATATTCCAGAATTCTTTTGGGTTGTGAAGACGTGGATCACCCCAACGAAAGTTGGAGTTATGAGGGTTTCTTGGTGGTAATGGTGCCTGACTGGGTTGCGGCCAGAAGTCATTAGTGTTTTCAAATAGATTCTGATCCCTTAATGTCTTCGCGTAGGCTAGGCTATCTGGGCCGGAAGGTCTATATGGCAATGGGGCGAGAGTATTCAAATGGTAGGGAAAAGAAGTGTTATGGCCCTTGTAATGATTATGAAATGTGGGAGTGTTAAAACCACCGGGGGTTTTTGAACGACCATAGCTATCAGGGTGGTAAGGTCTAAGCTGGGGTGGCGGTTTCCTCGGCATAGCCTCAGGGTAGAAATAGCTTAGGTTATGAGTTGAAATTCCCCCCTCCCCCATTCCAGGGTACCAATCACTAATATAGGTTACCAATCTGTGATCCTTGAAGTTTACTAGGATCACGTCACCTTCAATATCCTTGGGTCTAGTACCTACCCAATGGCATCGCCTGGCCGAGACGATATCACCATTAAGGTGAGGCGGGAGTGGTCTATTTCTCCTCAGCCAATAGATGACCTTATTTTTTAGGTTGGCCTGATGTTCGCGCTTACCTTCTGGCGGGGGCAGCACTCCTGTGAGGGCTATAACATAATTTAAGCATTCTGGGGGCAGATCTACGATGTTCTGTGTTCTTCTAATTGAGTGATGTAGCATGGTGGGTGAGGGTTTTAAATTAGTGCTATTGTTGGGACGCGTACTGTGAAGCATTATAGGAGTATGGGGTTTATCCACAGTCGGAGGTATTTCCGATGCAGTTGTTTTACTGTTACTTTTATTACTATTTTTAGCGTGTGATATAGAATTCTGGGCCGGTTTTCGTGGCCCGGGTGTTGGAAGAGCGATTGCCTTGGGTGTACCAGACACTGTCTTAGGTGTTTTAGATGTTTTAGATTCTTTAGAAGGCTGTGTTGGGACTCTAGGGGCATTCAAGTCCAAGGAAGATGGCTCCGAATTCCCTTGTAGAATTTTTTCCACATTTTCCCCTAATCTTTTGATCCTTTCGGTAAGGGGAAGGATCAATGCCTTAATAAGACAATCGATGTCATCCAGTAGACCCGCATAACTAGGTACCGAGATGGAGCTGGAAGTCATCTCTTTCGCGGGGTCTACAGCCCCAACCTTATTTGGAATAGTAAATATGGAAGGTGACGCTTGATTAGGGGGCACGACTCTCTTTTTAATTGTCAGCTTCTTTCTTCGCTTCCTAGGTGGGGAGCCAAAGGAGAATTTAATGGAGGGGGTTTTAGAGCTTTTAGTGGTGTCCCTGGGTGATGGCAATGGAGGCTGGCCCACGGTAGTGCACTTAGTGTGGTGGTCAGATGTGCTTGGTGTGAACACGGGAGATGGAATATCTGGATCATAAAGAGGGGCTGGGTCTACAACGGGGGTACTTAGATCTATTGACTGGGTATCAAGTACCTGAGAATAAATGGAATCCGAAATGATGATGATATCATTCTGTACAGTGGGTTTGGTCTGAAAAATGAGAGGAATGTCATCTATGGGAGGTGAAATGTTGACATGATCTAATGATGAGGTTAAATCCATTGAAGTTGAACTGGCTGTTGTTGTTGTGTCCAAGAGTGTTGACGGTCTTAATTTCAGCCTGTCAATGGAAAGACGTCGACCCGCCCTTTTTTCAGCCAAGAAGAGCTCCCGGTCTACGTCAGTCTTGATTTTGGCAAAGAATTTGTCCAAAGGGCCTAGCAGAGAAGACCCTTGTACGGCCGGTGCCTGCGTTGCCTCAGAGGAAGACATCACTATAGGCAGTAAGGCAGTAAAAAGGGCGTATAAGCAAGATGTAATAAAGAAAACTTAGTAGGACAAGTGGGTTACCGGGAAGGACTAAGGGAATGGGCCCAGCCCAGCCTCCTTTGGCCCCGGACGGCCACAGACGGCCCCGCCCTTGTCCCGGGCTTCTCCCAGCGCCCCCCCACGCGCTCCCGCGCTGCGGGGATGGTACTTCCTCTTTGTAGCTGTACAGAGGTCACCGAGGGGGCGGTGCCGGCAGGGAGAGCGGCCCAGCTGGAAACGGGCGCGCGGGGACTCCTGGTCCGTGGAGTCCTCCGCTCTTTGCTCGCAGCCCTGCCGGTCCAGTCAAGTGTAGTAAGGCCCCTTGATGTGTCCTATCAGCTGCTGCGAGCTGCGAAGCGGGACCCGCGGAGCGGGTCCGGCGAGGCGTGGCGGCTGCAGCAAGCTGTTTCGAAGGTGCTCAGAGAAGGGCTCGGCGTCGGTAACAGCAATCCGCCTTAGGTCTGCAGGAACACCGTTTAAACCTTGTGAAGGTGGGGGCGGTGCCGGCAGGGAGAGCAGCCCAGCTGGAAACGGGCGCGCGGGGACTCCTGGTCCGTGGAGTCCTCCGCTCTTCGCTCGCAGCCCTGCCGGTCCAGTCAAGTGTAGTAAGGCCCCTTGATGTGTCCTATCAGCTGCTGCAAGCCGCGAAGCGGGACCCGCGGAGC
Source organism: Lissotriton vulgaris (assembly GCF_964263255.1). Taxonomy (NCBI): domain Eukaryota; kingdom Metazoa; phylum Chordata; class Amphibia; order Caudata; family Salamandridae; genus Lissotriton; species Lissotriton vulgaris. The sequence continues at coordinate 1,443,806,536 of NC_141693.1, forward strand.
GGGTCCGGCGAGGCATGGCGGCTGCAGCAAGCTGTTTCGAAGGTGCTCAGAGAAGGGCTCGGCGTCGGTAACAGCATCTGGAATTTGCGCCTCCTGCCACTTCATTAATGCGACTACTTGCAGTTTTATTGTCAATGGAGGCTTTTTTTACAGTTTGGAGGGCCTGTTTTCTTCTTTGCATTTTGGAAAATATTTTTCCTCAGCACCATTTCAGCATTGCTTTCCTATATGCAGTATCTTCTGATATCTGGTGCATTTTTGCCTCATCACGTCGTTATGCTCCGACGCGCTCCCCATATGCCTGAATTGCACCGTTTTTCAGGGAGTCTGTAGTATAGCCCATCAATTTAAAAGTCCCAATATATATTCTTTACTGTATTAATATCTTATAGGATATGTATGTCTGCTGGCTGCTTTAATCTGACTATATGCCATTTGGAGGCGCCTGTTTTCCTTTTTTTTTCTCTCTGCAATACATGATTGGACTACCATCTTCGCATGCCTTAAGCTCTGTTCATTATAATTAAACACCCTTTTTTGTCTTTTTTGTGTTTTTTTATTTCTTCTCACGATTTGCGCTCCGAGTTTGCTTCTGGCTGTATACCATGGATCCTCTGCAGTCTCCCAAGCTTCAGGCTGCTGTTGGGGCTGTCTCCGGAGGCCGCAAAGACACAACAGTTAACTCTGGCAAGTGTCTTAAGAAGAACTTATGTTCCCCGCCTAAATCACCTCCCCGCCTCACGTTGGAGGACATCATAGAGGAGCTATGCCTTATTCGTCCCTTTATGGTTGACACCACTGCTACTATTCAACGAATTGAGGAAAAATGGTTCTGCCTTGACATGAGACTGCCTGACGTCGAACAGAAGATAAGTGACGTGCAAGATATCATTGCTAAAGTTGACACCCTTACCAAAGAAGTTACTCAACTTAAGAAGACTGCAGAGGACTTAGAAAACCGAAACCGGCGTAATAACCTACGCATTTATGGTATTCCGGTGTAGTGTAGTTCCTTTATTCCCAATAGGCTTTCCGCATTGGAATAATATATCCTATAGATGTGACGTAGGACTTATATCTACTAGGTCTCTATCGAATATATTAGACTTAATTGTGAGTGCAAGCTAGCTCAGAGGTCACTAGAAACTTTCTCGAATAAACAAGAAGGGATTATTTTCTGACAACCGCATAAACATGACAACTTTGTTTCCCCAGGATAAAACTGATCTTCAGAGTTGTGGAAACAATAGATAGATATTTCACTCAGTCAATCATGCATGCTTCGTTTCACCAGAGCTGCAGAGAAATAGAGAGACAGGCGTTTTCAATAAAAAGTATTTATTGAACAGTCTTCTTTCTCATACAGAAGAAATTAATTGCTGCAATCGATAGACTGGCTGTAAAGTATAATGCGTGCAGCAAAAATAGTATTATAAAATAATACTGTAAAAGCATGGTATGGTTTCTAAGCCATAAAATACATACATAAATAAATAAAGACGAAAAGTACTCAACTGGTGTTTCTAAAATACGTCTACCCCGATGTACCTAACCTAAGTCTAGTACGAGTGAAGAAGAAAGGGGCATATTATCAATAACTTGCGATATTTATCACTAAATAAGATTAGCAACATTTTTTTTATCGCTGCGCATCGCCGTATTTTATCGCAGAGATAACGTGCTATTAGCAACGTTTATCTCCAATGCGATAAAATATACGGCGATAGCGGCGAAATGCGTGAATATCGGTGGGAATCCAGCGATATTCAGGCATTAACGACAATAGGGTCTTAACCTGAATATCCAACTCCCATTGGATATGCAGGTTAAGAAGTGGTCTGAGCAGGCGTTAGTTTTTAGCGATATTCGCGCTTAGCGCAATTTTTTTAATCGCTACGCCTGTGTTGATAATAGGCAATAACGATGTTAGCGACTGATTTCAGTCACTAACAGGTTGAGTACACCCACTTTGCATGTCATTAGCGATAAATATCGCTGACATGCAAAGCGGGCCCCAAACCGCTCGCTATCAACTAAAAGCTGTCGCTAACTGATGTTAGCGACAGCTTGCTAATAGGGCGATGAAATTATCGCCGCTTTGCAGACGAAACTGGCCCCGAAAGCAGCGATAATTTTATTTCGCCTGCCTTGGTAATATGCCCCTAAGTATGGTGTAGCATAAGTTTTAGTATTCTTTTGTCAATAATCTATCCAAGATTTCTCTTAGTGTCTAATCAGCTCCATACCTTGGTTTAGAATGAAGGAGGTCTGGTATCTCTCTGTCTTGGGACTCGATTTCCAAACACCCCGCAAGGGGAGCTTGGAAACACTGGAGCTGGATTTCTCGGCAAGAGAAAAGACAGCGTCTCTCTCAGTGTGTCTGCTGGAGGGTCGGCTTCCTTCGACACTTGCTGTAGCGAGATGTGTCGGGCAAGTAGATAGTCGAACTGCTCCAAACCACTGTGTGTTTGCTTGGGCAAGTGTGGGCATATTTATACTTTGATGGTGCTGAGTTTAACGTAAAGGTGGACATAATAAAGTCATCAAAGAGTCTCAGTTCTTTGAAAACTCCATGAGTTCTTGGATAAATCAATATTCAAGCAAGGAGAAGTCCCTAACTGCTGAAGCAGAGTTTTCCAATAAATCGTTGTGGATTTTCGGAACTAGTGGAAGTAGCCATGCCGTATTTAGACTGCATGGGCTATGTCTAAATATGGTTAAGATTTCTATGCCTATATAAGGACAAGGTTCTCTACACCTATATAAGGGCATGAATCAGGAAAATTAAACTAGGGTCCTAAAATGCTATATAACACCCACTCCACTTTATTATGTTCGACATTACTAAAACTAAGCACTAAAACATATCTAAAGCATGTGTTTACAATCCCACCCAAAAATACATAAAATGCTTTTGAAAATGATTGTACACATACAATGAGCATTTGTACTGTACGCATTTAAAAGTAATGATTTCAATTCAAGCATAAAGTATGATATTGGCAATTCAAACTGAATGAATCATAAAATTTACAGTTATGAAATGGCTCTAAATACAGAAAACCGGTTGAGACCATCCCATAGCAGAATATATATACTGTTTTGATTTGTTGATAAGTTCAATATTGTTTCTAGGAAGTATTTAAAGAATTCTTGTTCTCTAGGAATAGTTCTACTTTAAGCAGATTACCTTGTGCCAAAGTTCAATTTTGGAAAAAAAAGTCAAATCAAAAATAGAATTCCAAACTTAGACGTTTTTTGTTTTGAAAAACGAAGGTCGAATTCAAAGTTGATAGAACGCTGTGTGATAATTTCAGAAGTTATTCTAGGTGTCAGGAGAAAACATTATGTGCCATAGTATCAAGCACTAATGCGTTTGCAAACGTACAAACGCATTAGTGCTAAATGGTATGTATAAAAGAAATCTGCGTGCAAAATTTGTGATTCTTTATTTTGTGATTGCATTTAAGGAATCGCAAATTTTGCAATTCCTTAAATGCAATGTAAGAAACATTAAAAAAAATGCAAATTGGCCCTAAGGAATCTCAAATTACCACCAACTTCTAGTTGGTGGTACTTTGCGAATTCCTTGAGAAATGCACTTTTTTGCATTTTTCAAAGTGCAATGTGAAGCACATACATGTCCTTAGGGCATGTATGTGCGCCACATGTGCACCCATGCTTATTTCAGGGGTTCAACAGGGTGTCCTTTGGACACCCCTGCACTCTTGAAATTATTCTCAATTTACGATTCTCAAATTGCGAATCGCAAATTGAGAATAACTTCCCATTCATTCCTATGGGCCTCCTGGCCCATATAAATGAATGGGAAAGTATTCCTTAATTGCGATAAAGGAATACTAAGAAATCGCAATTTTTATTTTATTTTTTACATACATCCCTATTTGCGATTCTCAAATAGCGATTTCTAAAAAATCGCTATTTGCGAATCGGGAATCAGGTTGTTGATACATATGGCCCTATATCTTCTAAGCTGGCAAATAAATTGTCTACCACAGTAGGTGAGAGTTGAACCACTTCATAAAGTAGATCAATCCTACACAGATGAGAAGCATTACCGTCAGCGTCAGTCTCATTAGCAATGTTTGCAGTAGATGTTATCTGTGTGCCTGTTGGTCCACGTATCTCACCCTCAGCTGGAATTGCTGGTGAGACCTCAATGAATGTCGTCATCAGTATCGGTAGCCCCTGGGGACAACACAATGCATGAGCTGGTACCAAACCAAGCAAAGCGTCAACATCCGTTGGCGGTGCTGATGGAAGTGTAGAACAAATATCCAACACGCATTCCTCCCCACAAAGCAGGCATCGTAGAACAGATAAGATGCAATCTTGCCAGATTGGTCCGAACGACAGGAACCATGTGGTATTCAGATCTCTCAAACGAGCCAAGCCAAGAATCTGTGTTATGCGCTCACGATACTGCATTGCCAGAAGAGTGTTCTCCATGGTAATCTGGGTATCGCTGGTGACTGGACTTGCCATATCGGAGCAGAAGGAACAAAAATAGTATCCCTGCTACGAGTCCCAAGATGAGAGGCAGGCCGCCGAACACAGACTGCACGAAGTTTGGAAAAATGCCTAGGACTGCTTCAAAGGGTGCTAACAGTCCCGAACAAATCGTCTTAAATACATCTACAATACCACTGGTATCAGACATGTTTAAGATACGACCTAACATTTCCGCGAAATGTATGGGGCAGTTCGTTGATAATAAGGCATGTATCTCTGCAGAGGACCTTGCAACTTGGTTTAGAATGAAGGAGGTCTGGTATCTCTCTGTCTCGGGACTCGATTTCCCAACACCCCGCAAGGGGAGCTTGGAAACACTGGAGCTGGATTTCTCGGCAAAAGAAAAGACAGCGTCTCTCTCAGTGCGTCTGCTGGGGGGTCGGCTTCCTTCGGCACTTGCTGTAGCGAGATGTGTCGGGTAAGTAGATAGTCGAACTGCTCCAAACCACCATGTGTTTGCTTGGGCAAGTGTGGGCATATTTATACCTTGAAGGTGTCGAGTTTGACGTAAAGGTGGACATAATAACGCCATCAAAGAGTCTCAGTTCTTTGAAAACTCCATGAGTTCTTGGATAAATCAATATTCAAGCAAGGGGAAGTCCCTAACTGCTGAAGCCGAGTTTTCCAAGAAATCGTTGTGGATTTTCAGAACTAGTGGAAGTAGCCATGCCGTATTTGGACTGCATGGTCTATGTCTAAATATGGTTATGATTTCTATGCCTATATAAGGACAAGGTTCTCTATACCTACATAAGGGAATTTTTTCTTCTCGCGATTTGCGCTTTGAGTTTGCTTCTGCTGTATACCATGGATCCTCTGCTGTCTCCCAAGCTTCAGGCTGCTGTTGGGGCTGTCTCCGAAGGCCGCAAAGATACAACAGTCAACTCTGGCAAGCTTCTCAAGAAGAACTTATGTTCCCGCCTAACTCACCCCCCTCACATTGGAGGATATCATGGAGGAACTACACCTTATTTGTCCCTTTATGTTTGACACCACAGCTACTCTTCAACGAATTGAGGAAAAATGGTCCTGCCTTGACATGAGACTGCCTGATGTCGAACAGAAGATAAGTGACATGCAAGATATTATTGCTAAAGTTGACACCCTTGCCAAAGAAGTTACTCAACTTAATACGACTGCAGAGGACTCAGAAAGCCGAAACCGGCTTAAAAACCTACGTATTCATGGTATTCCGGAGGGATCCGAAGGTTCCGACATGATCTCTTACTTGAAAACTCAAGTCTTTCAGATTGTTGGCATTCCTAAATCAGTGAACTTTAATATTCAAAGGGCGCACAGACTAGGACCCAAATCCGCTTCTTTTTCTACAAAACCAAGAGGCATTATCGCGTACTTCTTGCTGCCAAACAACATAAAGAAATGTTATGGTCTGGGCATAAAATCTTCTTCCGTCAAGATGTATCCAAACTGACAGCCAATAGACGGAAATAATTTCTTGATCTCAGACCGGCTCTGAAATCCCTGAACGCACGCTATGGTCTCACACACCCATGCTTCTTTAAAGTGACTTATAAGGACAGAACATTTCTTTTGAGGATCCAGCTGATCTTCAAAAATTCATCCATCCTCACTGTGGAGATCTCATGGAACTTAGCAAATCTTGAATCTCCAGTCATTTGTCATATCTGTTTGTTTCTTTCCTTGAAGCTTAATGCTGATGATATGTGGTATCATCCATCCTGATTGTCTCTCTACCTCATTCATATTTTTTAGGTTAGTCCTGTGTTGTCCCGTTGTTGAAGATTCATTCCTGCATTAACCTCATATTTACCTCATCCGATCTACCTTGTTGTCCTACCCTTAATGTTTGGTAAGTTCCATTCTTTGTTTCTCTTGTTTATTATTTTTAATTTGGAGTCTTCGTTCTTCTTCCTCCTTCCATTACTGTTTTCCAATGTCAGTATCATTTTATCTCGGTGGTTCTTCACGGTGGTGTGGTCATCTTGCTCCTTGCCGTCCCCCTCCTCAGACTATTGTTTCTTTTGTTCGTTGTGGCTGTCATGGCTAAAGCCATTTGGCTTTCTGTCATCTCTTCTTTTTTATCTTCTTTTAATCATCTTCTTCCCCTTCCTTCACTGTCTTTCTGGCAACACTCCTCTGTTCTACTTTTTGCTTTTTCCTTTCTTCTCCTCTTTCTGCCCATGGTTCTTTGCTGTTTTTTGTCCCCACACTTGTGGTGGCCATCTTATTCAAACACCTTACCTTTGGAGGTCATTTTTTTCACCCCCTCCTTCTCTTTCTATTCTTTACTCTTCCTTTCTCTAATTTCTTTCCACTCTTGCGCTTATTCTTCCCTAAAACTTTTGTATGAGTGGTCTTCGTGTTATCTCTTGGAATGTTAAAGGCGTTCGTAATCCTGTTTAAAAACAGCAAATTTTATTTCATTTAGCATGATTGAAATATCAAGTTGCTTTTTTGCAAGAAACGCATCTCAGACTGCAGGATTTGTCTTCACTGCTTAAGCATTGGGTAGAGAAATCTTTTGTTCTCCGGCAGTGAACAACAAGAATGGTGCTATCATTCTGTTTCATAAGTCGTTAAATGTTCAGTTACAGGGTGTGTTTCATGATAATAATGGTAGATGGTTATTTTTAAATACTACTGTAAATAATACTCAACTTTCTTTCTGCAATGTTTATGGCCCTAATGGCATTGATTTCGTTTTTGAAACTAATTTTCTACTCTTCTTTCATTGCATGCAGTTGATGATTTAATTGTAGGTGGCGAGTGTAACCAACTTATAGATCTTTTAGTAAACCAGAAGTCACTTACCAAATATGTCCCCAACAAGATGCAAAAATCCTTTCACAAAGCCATCTCCTCTAGAGGTTTAATAGACTCTTGGAGAACCTCTCATCCTGACACTCTTGAATATTCCTCTACTCCCCTGTTGATAGGTCCCACTCCCGCATTGATTACATTTTTCTTACTCAGCATACCTTACAATTTATGACTAACTCGGAAATACGCTCTATCCTTATTTCAGATCATGCCCCTGTCATTTTAGATCTAGATTACCCGTCTCCTTCCCCTACTTGTCGCAGATGGAGTTTTAATAACTCTCTCCTCTTAGGTTCCCAATTAATTGAACAATTTAGGTCTTTCATTGAAGAATTCTTTCACAATAGGCTTCACTCTACCCTATAATTTCATTTAATCTGGGATGCCTTTAAGGCGGCTGCTAGATGTTTTATTATCAACTTTGTAGCTCAGAAAAAGAAAAAAAACCCTTCTGCAATCTTCTCTTATCCTTAAACAAATTAAAAACCTTGAACATCAATACTTCACCACAAACTCCTCCGATACATTGTCTTCTCTTATCAAAGCGAAAATCCAATACAATATACACTCTTGGGACTCTGCAACTAATATTGTCCTAAACTTTAATGCAAAAATGTATGGTGGGAGGAACAAAGCCGGTAAATCTCTTGCAAATTATCTTAAAATTAAAAAACAGAAATCCAAAATCATATCCATTTCGGATAATCTGGGGATTCGTCATTCTTCAGATGACAAAATTCTTAAATGTTTCATACAATATTACTCTTCTCTATATAGTCCAGAATCCATTTCTTCTTCAGCACAGATTGACTCTTTCTTTCAAACTATTCCCAAATCTTCCGGACACTCTATATATCTTACTTCCCTAGATACTCATATTACTAATAAAGAAATAATTAATGCCATCACTCAAGTACCCAAAGATAAAACACTTGGTCCAGATGGCTTCACGGTTCGATTTTACCTTAATTTTAAACAAATCCTAATACCCCATTTACTTTCACTGATTAATTCTTTTGTCATTAAGGGACGCTCTGACGCAACTTTTACCCAGGCGATGTTATGCCTGATTCCTAAAAAAGATAAGGATCCCTCACTCTGCAAAAGTTATAGGCCTATCTCCTTAATCAACACTGATTGTAAAATATATGCTAAAATTCTAGCCATTCACATTAATCAAGGTATTCTTAACCTCATCAATATCCATCAATCTGGATTTATCAAGGGCAGATCAATTACTGACAATCCGATGAACTCTACTTAACATCATTGACCTTGCTTCCAAATTGAAGTTTCCAATCTCTGCTATCACTTTAGACGCTGAGAAAGCTTTTGACAGGGTTAGCTGGGACTTTATGTTTAGGGCATTGAGATGGCATGGTTTTAGTCCCCATATTATTCAATATATCCAATTGTTATATTCTGCCCCTTCTACCTCCATTTGGGTTAATGGTTCTCAATCTAATTACTTTCCTATCCACAGGGGCACCAGACAAGGCTGTCCCCATTCCCCTCTTCTCTTTATTCTTGCTTTAGAACCTTTCCTAGAAAAAAGTAAGCGTTCATCATCTTATACTGGCTTCAAATTTCAGAACATTGATATTAAGTATACGCTTATGCGGATGATATTTTACTTTATATTTCCAATCCTTCCACCTCTCTACCTGCTGTTTTTTCCCTACTACAAGAATATTCTCTTATTTCTGGTTATAAATTAAATATTGATAAATCTGAGGTTTTACCTTTAAACAAATTTTACCTCCCTCATATGTTTCATGGTTCCGGTTTCGAATGGAATCCTAACAGCATCAAATGTTTTGGTGTTCTTTACACAAGCACAATCAGATAAACTATCAAGGTTAACCACACAGACATACTGAAAAAGATATCCACACTTATTGAAATTTGGTCCCCTCTTTTCCTTTCCTGTTGGGGTAGACCTGCTTCTTTAAAATGATGCTCGTCCCCATAGTTAACTTTTATCTTTCAATGCTTCCCATCTCTCTCCCGCTCTTTTTCTTCAGAACTATTAATCGCATTTTTATAAAAATGTTAATAAAAATTGTATGGAATAATCACAAACCTAGGATTTCTCTCTCCCGTATTCAACAACCCAAAGACCTTGGTGGAGTAAACTTTCCGTTATCATTCAGATTTACGTTGAAAAATGTGGCTTTTCTTATCAATTTCTTCCTGTCCTCCTTCAACAGCATGGAGCTCGATTGAGCTTGCACAACTTTCGCCCTTTTCATTTCTTACTGCTACTCGCTTATCCCAACCCCCAAAACGCTTCATTACTCCTATACTGAATTTCTCCAAAACACTTACTCATTCACTGTCTCGTTTCTTTACCTCACATATTGACTCCTATCATCAAACTTTGATATGGTATAATAAACTTGTAAAAATCAATAATAAAGCCTTATTTTGGCAGGAATGGATTGATAAAGGTATTATCACTTACAACCATTTACTTAAAGATAACTCCCCTTTGGATTTTTTAGACATCCGCGGCTCCTTTTGCCTATTTCAAATACACATTCCTCCCAATACCCCTTGATGTCTAACATCCTGGCCTCAATTTCTTCTCAACACAATTCTTAATCCACCAACACTTCGTCCCTTTTCCCTCCACCGGACTTCTCCATTCCTCTTAAAGCTGCTGCTATTTACAAACTACTATCCCACCCATTAGTTGAAAGGTCGAAGTCGAAAATAGAACTCTTATGGGAAAAAACCTTGCTCAGGAGTTCTCTTTTCAAGTCTGGGACTCTATATGGTCAAAAATACACACTGCTTCCCATTCTGCGAGCACTACACAGACGTTATATATTTTTTTATAACAGACTTTTTCTCACCCCTTCTGACCTTTATAAATTTAAACTGCTTGACTCCAAGAAATGCTGGTCCTGCCCGTACATTGATAGTGACCTCCTCCATAGGTTTTTTTACTGTCCAATAGTTAAATCCCTATGGTTACACATCTGGTCCAAACTTAATAATATCTTAAATACTAATTTCTATTCTGAAATTGTTCATGTCTTTATGGGTGGTTTTTCACCTCTTTGGAATGTCTCTTGTAATGTACGTAGGTTTATAGATTTGTATATTGCTATTTCCTTTCAGATTATTACAACTAATTGGAAGGACACCGCAAAGATTTCTTACACTGCTGGTGGAACTTGTTATGTCACCATCATAGAATTGATTGTGCTTTTGCCACCTCTGTACCTTTATTAATCAAAAAGGATCTTTTATGGTTACCTCTAACTGATTTTCTCTCCAGACATACTGTCTGAATTTTCTATTTTCTTATCTATTCTAGTCTGTTGCCTTCTCTTTCCTTTTCTCTTTTCTCTTTCTACCTCGTCTTTTTTTTCTTTCTTTTTTCTTCTCTCTCCCCTTCTTCTCTTCCTTTTCTTCTTTTAAATTCGAAAATCCTGAAAAGCTTTTTATTTAGGTACAGTTTATATCTCCCTTTTTGGGATACTTATCGATACTTGTTTTTTTCTTATTAGCATTTCAATCTTCTTTTAATGCCATATTTTGCTTGTACTGATGTTTTACTATGTTTATTACTTTCAATAAAAGCTTTTTAAACTAAAAGAAAAAGATTTTCAAGAACTTTAGCAGCCTGATCATGAGGTGGGTAAATTCTGGAAGAAGTGCAGTAATAAGGGCTTGTCTGCATGTGGAAAAGAATACCTATTTAAAGTCATCCTGCAGTATCATTCTACACTCTTGTAACTTGTCTGGGCAGATGCAGAGGTCATGTGTTAGAGTCTCTTCATCATAGAAAAGCACTAGGTGAACTTCACCCAGTGTCCCCTCGTTGCACTCCTGGGGGTTCAATGACCCTTATTTAAGGTTCAAAAACAAATTTAGACAGTTTTTTCCCGCTAATTTCTGTATATTTGTCATCTTCTTTTTAACTCACAATGTTATCCATCACATGTGAATTTAGCGTTGTTCTTCAATATAACTTTTTCTTGATGCAATTAGACACGGTATTACTATATTCCCAATGAATCCTTCTCCAGTGGAATAATTTCTCTGAAAAGAAATAGAACTAAAAATTAAGCACGGAACACCTCCAGTACAATACAAAAATATGCAATCTCAGTTGGTGCCACAATGTTTAACGGATTCATCAGAAAAACAAGGTGCACAGGAATCAAGAAGGTCAAGTGAAGCAAAAAAATGTAACCCTGGTAAAACGAAGATTGGTGCAGTCACGCGTGACCGTAGTCGAACGGTAAAAAACGTGCAAAGACTGGTCATGTGCAATCCCAAGAGTACATATTTTAAATAAACTTGTGAAATCAAGTGTCACCAAGCAGTAAAAAAGTGCAACGATTGCAAGTGGGACCCTGTTAAATGCAGTCTTAAAATTTATGAATCAGACACATAATGATGTTTTTACAATGAAGACATTCATAGTACAGAGTGCCAAGGTGGTGAGATTGGATAAGATTCTCTGACTGGTGCAAAATCCTGTTTGAATCCATGTAATTATAGCTGAGTTATCCACCCATTCTTGCAGATCTGGCAGCACCAGTGCTACAAAATGATTAGACTCTATGATTAGACTCTATGTCGAGCATGGCTATTAGTTATAATTCGCTGGATCGTCTCTGCCCCACCTTTGAAAATTGGGTGGATTACGGATCCTTGCCATGAATCAGGAACGTCCTGGTGGGGATTCACGCCCATAATGCACGACAGGGCGAGGGTAGACTATATGGCCCTGGGGCTTCGTCTGATCTGCTCCTCCTCATTATGGTTTCAATTTGTTTTTGGTTCAGTTCAACAGGTCCCTAATGGGGTACCCAGTCCCAGGTTTTTTCACGGCCAGTCTTATTTCCTGGAGCGGCACCCTTCCTCGTCTGTGCTCATCCCTGATGCTGTCCTTTGGATCAGGGTGGTCTACTGATTGCATCTGTGTTAGGGGGTCACTTCGGCCTCATTGACTTCCTTCAGCTGAGGTTGTCGGTGGCTCCGACCTTACTTGAATAATGTTTTTCAGGTGTTAAGTCCAGGCCTCGTCTCTTCTATTTGCAATGTAAACTGCAGTGAAATCCTTGTTTAACCCATAGATCACTTTCCAAAAGGCTCTAGAGTTTCTGAGTTTACATATATGGAAAAATTATTCAGAGAAATTCTCAAGGTGCCAATTCTTTGCGCTCTTGTATTCTTGACGCTGTTGCCGTACTTTGTCTTGTTGTTCCTTTGCCTATTGGTTACCTACCAGCAGGCAGAACTCCCAATTGAATACTCTTTTTACTGTAATCAGTTTTTGTGACATCCGGGGTGTAGCTCTCTGTTGGCAAGTGAATAGGAGGGCAGAGATTTTCATGATGCCATAACTTGTTATCAAAATCCTACAGTACTGTTCCTAATCACTTATTGTATTTGGCTGTGTGATGGGATATTCTCTTAATAGATTCATGCAGTCTGATAGAGTTTCGGCATGCCTTTGTGCTTGCCACCAATACCGCTTCAGGTTTTCTAGGTGTGTGTCAGAGGATAAGATATTGGCTGGTGAATGAAGGACAGGCTGAATGTTTACTACAATTGACTAAGAGTTGTGGTTTGCCGTCCTAGACTCTTTAATTTTAAAGTCTGTGATGTATCTGAAAAGGGCTAGTAAGCTGCTATACAATCTATCACTGTGAAGGACCTTTTAGACATATGTGTCAAAGCTGTGGGTGTGCCCCCTGAAAATCTCCCAATTAAGATTCGTAGCCCCAATGCTATTAGGCGCAATGCAAGCCAAGTGCCCTGTCAATCCCTCAACTTAATAGGGGACCTGCCTGCTGGGGATATTCCATATTGCGTCTTGTGCTTGAGAGTTATCATCATGTTACTACGGGTTGTAGAGGTTGGAATTGACGTCCCGAGAGATTATTATAAACTGTGCGTCATGTATTGATGTTAGGTTGCTAATTGTTGTTTCTGGGATCAAGGCCACGTCCAACTTTGACTTATGTTCTGGGTTAATATATATATTCAGTAGATTTAAAGAATGGTTTACCCTTTGGACCCAGCCCTTGATTTTGGCTGCCTGGAGTCAGTTCTTCGGGCAGTGTATTAATTTAACCTGAAAATTTAGTTGCAGCGAGATGTACATTGCTTACATCACTTGTAGGCAATGTTAGAGCTCTCATCCTTAGGGTGGTCTTTCCCCAGACTTTTTGCCTTTTGCCTCCTGTTTTTGCTGATTCTTTTATTGGACTTAGGACTCTGAGCACTTTACCACTGCTAACCAGTGTTAAAGTGCATATGTTTCTCCCTTAAACTTGATGGCATTGGTGTATACCTGATTGGCATATTTGTTGTACTGGTAAGTCCCTTGTAAAGTGGTATACCGTATTCCCATGACCTGTTCTTCAAATGCTACTAGTGGACAGCAGAACTAATTGTGCCACCCTCAAAAGTAGCCTTTCACACCTGTCTCAGGCCTGCCGCTGGAGTGCCTGTATGTGCAGTTTACTGCCACTTCGACTTGGAATTTTAAACTACTTGCCAAGCATCAAACTCCCCTTCTTATTTGATATACGTCACCCCTAAGGTAGACCCTAAGTAACTTCCAGGGCATGGTGCTATGTAAGTAAAAGGCATGCCATGTACCTTCATGTTTTACATGTCCAGGTAGTGACATATAGCACATTTAATTTTTCACTACTGTGAGGCCTGCTCCTCTCATAGGCTAGCATTGAGAATTCCTTAAAACATTTAAGCTGTAATTCCTGACCAGAGAGGAGTAGCTTTTCCATGTTTCATATCCTTGGAATTGTAATGATAAATCCTCCTAACTATTGAAGTTGGATTTAACATTATTGTTTTAGAAATGCTACTTTTGGAAAGATAACTTTTCTCTGCACCTACTGATCTATGTGCCTGACAGCCTGTCACCAATAAATGTCTGGGGTGGGGGACAGTTACACTTTGTGAATTTCATCTAGACAGCGACAACACAGGAAGAATAGGTGTGTCTGGGTGCCGATATACAGACCTCTGCATTCTGATGGCTGTGACAGGTCAGGATGTAATGGAGGGGCTAACACTTCATGTAAATCAGCAGTGTCTTGTCCCCACACATAGGACGGGTTACACCCTACAGAAAGCCTGTCAGACAGGACTGGGTAGAAGGGGCTACTAGTGTACTTCAGAGAGCTGCTTTTTATTCACCCTCCACATCAATGGGTCTTTTAGGTATAATTACTGGGTCTCTGACCCCCTAAAATGAGACACTACTTGTAACTGAAGCTCTGCCAGACGAACTGCTGTACTGCTTTCAGGACTCAAATGGAATGCTGATCTGGAAGGCATGCCTTACTTTGTGTTGCCCTACTGCTCTCTGACTCTGCTGAAAGAGAGCTGCACTCTGCCTTCACTCCAAAGTGATTTCCAAGGGCTTGTTGGCTTGCCCCCTGTCCTTGAGGTCTCAGGGCCATCAAAGACTTCCTTCAACTCTGCTGCAGCTGCTTGACTCTGCCATCTGTAAGTCTTCCCTTGTCTGAGATGCCAATCCAATCCTGTGCCTCAGAAGGCCTGCAGCTGTTTTTACTAAAAGATTGAAGCAGTGATGCCTCTGCACAGAGTGGAACCAATGCATTGACGTTCAACTTAGATGCAGGAGCTTGTCGATGACATTGCTTCGAAGGACTATGTGTTTCGACATCAATAGACAGAGTGGCTTGACCTTGATGCAGTGCCTGCAACCTAAAGGGGTTCAACACCGAAGCTTTCGTCGATTGAACGGATAAGCAATTCTTGCCTTATCCAAGGTACTGTGGCAACACGACTTGTCTGAGTCCTTTAGCGGGCCTGCCCTCCAGTGCGACCTAAAGTAACCTTTTTAGCGCTACTTGCTTATAAGCACTTAACTGCATTTATTGTTTCAAAATTCAAAATCTCAACTTCAATTCATTGGATTTTGTCATGTTGGTCTTGCTTTGTTAAGAATATAATAATCTGTTTTCTGAACCTGTGTGGAGTTTTTTTGTGGTGTAATAAGTTTTCTACAGTGAGTGTGTGTGTTGCACAAATTCTTTATACATTGCATCTTTAGAAGAGCCTGCCTGCTCATTGCCAAGCTACAAGAGAGTGAGCAAAAGTTATCTTTCAATGTGTATCTAGCTTACCCTGACTAGAGTGGTGGTTCCTGCCTGGCCTGGATGCATACCCCAGCCAATCATGAATCCCATTTCTAACATTGGTGATCTGCGGTGACAATAGGATTTCTGTTTGTCCAATACCATATAATAGCTCATTGTTCGCTACAACTCAATTCAAGCCTTTTTTGAATTTCCCTGTTCTGACATCTTTTTTTTTCTTTCCAAGAGTCCCTTTGCCCACATTCCATTTTTCTGAAATGTCTTTGGTTCTACCTAGCAATATGGAATTTGAGCTGGTCAATCTGGAGGGATAAAGAGTGGCCCAGGTCAAGGAATTCTGCCAGGACAGAGGGTGTTCCATACGTGCCAAGAAGGCAGAACTCCAGAAAACCTTAAGAGCAAGGGCAGCAGCCCACCCATGATGGAGAAGTGGATGAGGAGGGATCTAACTCTGAGAAAGGATCAGAGTGGCACCTGACAGAGGGTGTTATCATGCAGCCTACAGAGGTGGGAGCAATTTCACTCTAGACCATGTAGCAGTCTGTTCTCAAAGAACATGCACCCAGAGGTGCTGGCGGACAGGTGGGAGAACAGGGAAACTCAAACTAGCTTGCCAAGACTGACAGGGAGCAGGGTCTGGCTAAATTAGAGAAAGAGCAAGCTATAGAAGAGAAGAGGCTAGTCATGGAAGAAAGGAAGATGGCCCATGAGCTGAGTCTCAGAGAGCTAGATATCAGAGCCCTTCAAGTGGGGTCCAGCAACAACATTATTGATGGTAGCATACCTATCTTCACATGAGTCTAGATTTAATATCCCAAAAGTTTAATATCTAATGTTTGAGTTGGGGTGGGCATAGATACATGGTTGTCAGCCTTTAAAGTGTTTTGTTTATTTATTATTATTTATTATAAAGTTTTGTATAGCGCGAACAAGACCCGTGGGTATCAGAGCGCTTAACATCGAGGTAGGTTACACATTGACGTTCAAATATCAATTCTCAAAACAAACAGATATACGGTAAAAGACGTTATGGCTAGGTGACTAAATAAATATATTCCAAACACATGTGCAATTAGTAATAAAAGATGAAAAAGCCTGGTTTATAACACAGTCCCTATCAGTAGATAAGGTGGGCCTTGCGAGACCCCAATTGCATTAGGACAGGTGTTGAGATTGCTTCGTTAACCCGGACTCGTTAAGTTCTGCTGCTCAGGAACGGATTGAACCATCTCCCATCTCAGCACATTGCATCACAATACTTCGAAGTAGATTACACGTTGACAGTCAAATAACAGTTCTAACAACCAACATAAATAAGGTAAACGAAGCTGTGGCTATGAGGGTGCCTAAATAAGTCTGTTCCAAACGCATGTGCAAATAGTAATAAAAGGTGAGAAGGCCTATCTTATAACACGATCCATCAGTAGATAAGGTGAGGTAGAGGTTATATAGTTTGGCTAAGGGAACAGCTATTGAGATTGCTTGATTAACCTGGACTCGTTGCGTTCTGTTGCTTAGGAACGAGTTGAGCCATCTCAGCACATTATATAACATAACATTAAGGTAGGTTACACATTGTCAGTCAGATATCATTTCAAAACCAGCAATAGAAGGTTAAAGAAGCTGTGGCTATAAGGGTGCATAAATAAGTATATTCCCAACCCATGTGCAATTAGTAAATAAACGGTGAGAAAGGCCTAGCTTATAACACGATCCAAATCATTAGATAAGGTGAGGTAGAGGTTATATAGTTTGGTTATGAAAACAGCAGTTGGTTCTTCCAAGACTCTGGTATCGATCAGAGTACAGCCGAGGCTTGTGAGTGGAGTTAGTCTCTTGACAATGTTTGTTTTCATGGAGAGGGACCACTCTTCAGTAGGGGTAGGAGTCCATGCCAGCGCTCCGTCAGCTTCCCTATGCAAGGTATTTCCTCATCATATGGCTTTTCAGTTCCCGTTTGAAAGTTGCAGTGTTTTGAATCGTCCTAATGCTTGGAGGGAGTGAGTTCCAAACTCTGGGGGCTGCCCCAGTGAATGCTCGATCATAGGTCTTTTTCTTACGAAAAAAGGCCGGCCTCAACAGCAGCTCCTTGGCGCTTCTTGTTGATCTGTTTCCTCCTGATAGCTTTATTTTCTTGCTTAGGTATCCTGGCGTGTTATAGTGAACCGCTTTGTGAGTGATACATGCTGTCCTCATTTGAATTCTGGCCTCATAAGGTAGCCAGTTTAGTGCTTTCAGGTGAGGAGATATATGATCAAATTTCCTCGATCCAGTGATAAGTCTTGCCGCAGCGTTGAGACAGGCTTTTAGTGGTGCTGTGGATGTTTTAGGTAGGCCAGTTAATGTAGAGCAACCATATTCTATCCTGGATATGACTAGGGACTGTATCGCCAATTTTAAGTCTGCCTCTGATATGAATGGTTTTAATTTTCTTAAGTAGTTCAGATGGAAGCGGGCACTTTTCGCCATTGAATTGATGTGTGCTTTCATGTCGAGGTTCTCATCTAATATGATCCCTAAAGATTTAGCTGAGTTGACTAGGGTTGGTGTGCAGTTAAGCGCAGTCACCAATTTGGTCCATTCCTTTACTTCCGGGTGGCTCCTTGGAGGAGCAATTAGCACGAATTCTGTTTTCTGGGCATTTAATTTCAGATGGTTCGTCGTTAACCATTGCATAGCCATCTTTAGTGTCTTATTCATTAGATCTATGTCATCCAGGGAGGCGATCTTTAAGTATATTTGCGTGTCGTCAGCATACATGTGGTAGGATATCGTTGATTTCCGAAGGATGTCGGTAAGAGGTTCAACATACAAGTTGAATAAATCTGGGGATAGTGTTGAGCCTTGCGGGACCCCAATTGCATTGGGACATGGGGTTGAAATTGCTTGGTTAACCCGGAATCGTTGAGTTCTGTTGCTTAGGAACGAATTGAACCATCTCAACACATTACCGGCCAATCCCATCCTGTCCTGTAGCCTGGACAGTAGTGTTTCGTGGTTTACCGTGTCAAAAGCAGATGACAGGTCAAGGAGAATCAGTAGGCATGCTTGATTTTGGTCTAGGGCTTGTAGTGCGTCATCAACAATATGCAGGATCGCTGTTTCTGTGCTGTGTCCTGCTCTGAACCCTGATTGGCACTCGTCTAGTAGGGAGAACTTGGTGATGTGTTGCTTCAATTGGCTCTGCACGCATTTCTCAATTAGTTTGGCCAGTAAAGGGATGTTGGTTACTGGTCGATAGTTATTCGGATCTGATGCGTCCGCTGTCGGTTTTTTGATTATTGGCACTACTTGTCCTGTTTTTAGGCAATCAGGGAGGATCCCTTGTGTAAGTGAAGCGTTTATTATTTTGGTCCAGATTGGAACCACAATGTGGCTGATTTCTCTTACACATTTTGCAGGTAAAGGGTCTTGATAGTGGTTGTTTGGTCTGATTTCTGACAATGTTTTGGCGATCTTGACCTGGTCATATAATTCAAATGTATCCCAATTTGCTTCATTTTTTGTCATGTTACTCTCAGTTGTCGCACAGGCCTCGCTCCTCGGCAAAGTCTGGGTCGGGAGGATAACCGCGGCGTTTGAGAGCTCTACCTCTAGCGCTTTTGTTTTCTCAGAGAAGAAAGTAGAGAATTCCTCACAGCTTAAGGGAGTTTTTGAGTTTTCTTGGGTTGATTTGGCTAGTTTATCTGATTGCTGTTTTAGTATCTCGAAGAGTTTTCGTGGTCTGTTTTTGGCATTGTCTAGTTCTGCTCTTATAAATTCTTTTTTCGAATTGATTACCTTTTTGTTATATTCGTTTCTGATTTTCCTGAGGGCTTTCAGCTCAGGTGAGGAAGGGTGTTGTCTCTATTTCCTTTCGGCTGTTCTCAGTTTGCGCCTGTCCTCATTCAGTGACCCACTAAACCACGGATTCTTTGGCTTATCTGTAACTATTTTCATTTTTTGAGGCATGGTGTCATTGACGATATTTCCTATTGAGGTTACGTAGTGATCAGTTAGCTCATTTACATCCTGCATTTCGTTAGGTGGCTTTAAGTTTCTCTCGCAGCTTTCGACTAATAGCTCAATATTCGCCTCTTTAATATCTCGGATCAATTTTCTGGACTTGGGGGGTTGCACGGTTCTGCCCTTTTTCACTGTGGAAATCACAAATGTTATGGCGTGATGGTCAGACCAGTCGCATGGATCTATGGCGCAGATCGATGTCTCTATGTTTCTAGAGATGATCCAATCTAAAGTCGCTCCTTGCGCATGGGTAGGTTGGGTGCATGCTTGTATGAGGTTTAGTTCGGCGAGGAACACTTTAAGTGAATTAACCAGTTTGTCATTGCCGTCGTCCCAGTGAAGGTTAAAGTCACCCAGGAATATGTTGTTGGCATCTGGATTGGAGTTGGCAGTTATGATCTCTATTAGTTGCTCTATGAACTTTGCGTTATCTCCTGGTGGATGGTAAAATGCATGCAACTTGCATTTTTGATTACTTGATGATCTTATATTCAGACCTAGGTATTCACAAGATTCTAAGGGGTCGGCTTGGATCATGTTGACCTCTATCTCTGATCGATGAATACATGCTATACCTCCTCCTGTTTTCCTTGGCCTATCTAATCTCACAATGTTATATTGAGGTGGTACTAAGAGATCAATGGCGGGGGAGGATGATTCCTTTAGCCAGGTTTCCGTGAGGATTGCCAGGTCGATTTCGTTATTGATGATGAGGGCTGCTATGTCTGATGCATGTTTGGATGCCGAACGACAATTGAGTAGAAGGCATTTCAAGGGATTATCTGAATTAAGGATGTTCCCATTTTCAGATTCATTTGATGATAACTGAATATGTTGTAGGTTGAGGTGAATTGCTTTCCTGTCATTCTTTCTGGATGTTCTAGTAGAATCAATTGGTACTGTTCTGATTCTCTCCTCACTTCCCCAGGCCGGTTGTTCATAGGTTCGGAGTAAGGCCAGGGTTTCTTCGTTTGACGCGGGTTTTATCCTGTCTGGTCTATTGAGCCTATTTTTTAATGACACGTCCATCTCATCATTCCTTTTTTGTGCGGCGAGTACTAGATTCTGGATATCGGAGACCTTAGAATGCATGCTTGCCGTCAGCTCCCATAGTTTATCAAATGCCTGCGAAATTATCATCGAGCCTTGTGCCAGGTTGCCTACTATATTCTGGAGCTTCTTAATTTCTTTCTGGTTTCGGGGTGATTTCTTAGGGAGGATTGCCCTGCCACTTCGGGTTATGCATTTTGCTCTACTCCGTAGTTGATCTGTTCTCATTTTCCCAGTTCTGTCCTTTGTATCCCTGGTTGGGTTGTCGCTTCCGATTCTGTTTGAGATGTTGTGTGTGTTATTTATGTTGTGTACTGCAGGTATTGAATTTGTGGGTGGGGATCTATCACACTCTGGTATGAAATTCGGGAGGGGTATCAGGTCATTTAGTGACTCGCTAGGAGCTGAGGTATTCACTTCGAGCAGATTCACACCGACTGGTGGCGGCATCGGCTGTATCCTTTGGACCTGGACCTGCTCTTCATTTGTCCGATTTGAAGATCTCTCTGTTCTTTCTGGCTCGTTCCCTGGGGTTGCCAGTGACTCGCTAGGAACTAAGGTATTCACTTCGAGCAGATTCACACCGACTGGTGGCGGCATCGGCTGTATCCTTTGGACCTGGACCTGCTCTTCATTTGTCCGATTTGAAGATCTCTCTGTTCTTTCTGGCTCGTTCTCTGGGGTTGCCATCTCCCTTTCATTTGTGTCTCCCGAGCTGGAAGGTTGATTGTTATGGTCCCCGGTTCGGCTGGCGTCTCCAGTTGTAGTATCAGTGTTGTCGAGAGTGACTTCATGTGGGATCAAGGGTAGTTGGTGTCTTGGTCTCTCCAGCGTTTCTTTTATTATTTGGAAAGACTTTTCAAACTCTTCCAGGTCCCTATTAGCTGCTTGTATCAGCACTATTCCCGTTTTATATAAAGTGATGCATAGTTCTGCATTGCAGCTTGATGACGGGGAAGTCATTATTTTTGTGCCATGAGGGATGTTTCTCATAACTTTTATGAACAGCATTTCTGTGAGGGCATAGCGCCACTTCGCTGTTTTATTTGTGTAGAAAATTAAGTTGTTCATTATGGTGCCTTTGACTCTATCAAAGTATGGGTCTGCGAACAATATGTCTGGGTTCTTTCTCAGTGTGTTATGTTTAAACTTTTTGGCAGCATTTTTGGATAGCGTGGGAGGATATTTTATAGTCTGTGCTTTGGAGCTAGCCATCGCCGGTAATTATCTATTTTCCTTTCCCGTTGTAAATCTTGTGGTGATTTGTTCTGATTTGTTCGCTTGCAATTGTACAGTGGTAGTCAGAGGCTTAGACATGGGTCAGGTACCAATATTTCGTGGTAAGTGTATTATCCTCTGCTATCTTCTAAATTATATCTATTATATCTGAGGAAGTGTACAGGGTCACATAGGGGTTCTGGGGGTATATTTTGTGGTGGTAAATGTCCATACTTGGGAGGTACACACTCCTTACCTTAGAGGTGGGGCACCAGACCAACGAAACCACCATAAAGGTGTTCTAGGCACCATGTCTGGGCTGACTCCTAAGAAGTACAGGCAACAGTTAAGGGCCAGTCACAAACTCTCTACACAAACATGGGTGAATTTCTTAGACTATACTGGTAAGGCACTGAAGGGCTGGGTGAGGGGCAGCAACCTTAATGATTATGAAGGGTTGTAGAACTTGTTTTTAAAGGAGCACATTCTGGATACTTGTTATCCAGAGCTGCGCCAACACCTGGCTGATGCCGAGTAAGCTTACTAACTCCAGGAGGTTTGCAAAGGAGGAAAACCTCTGGGTTAGCACCAGAGTGTTTAGAAAGGTATCTGGAGGGACTCCCAAAAGGCTGGTCAAGGTTCCCACCAGAGGAAGAAGGGGGGAGGGAAAAAGGAGTTGTCTTCTAGCACGTAAAGCAACTCACAAGGGAAAGGGTTTGGTTCACATTCCACATTCCCCATCTGGCCATCAGAAGAAAAACTACCCTGACTAAGGCCAGCATCACAAGCCCGGTAAGTGCTATGAGTGGTAAGAGTACCAAAGGGTCCCAAGTGTCCAAAAAGAGCACCACCTCTCAGGTTCCAGGGGTGGCTAGTGTAGTGCTGGGTCAGGAGTTTGTCCCAGTTAATGGGAGGGAGTTTAGTGGGGTTATCCTAGTGTCCTGGGTGAAAGTGAGATGGTTCCAAAGATCCATGTGCATTCAAATAGTACAAAGTTGTGCCTGACAGGGGCAAAAACGTCATGGCTGATTACATGCAGGCAATGTGACAGGACTCCAACCACAAACCAATGGTCTTGTTGAGAGGTTTAACAAGACCCTGAAAGACATGATCTAAGTCCTTTTAGAGACCTTGAGGAAAAAGTAGGATATCCTCCTACCATGCCTGTTGTTTGCTTACAGAGAAGTGCCACTGTGTTGAGTGAGTTCCAGCTCTTCAAGCTGTTGCATGGTCACCCCATGAGAGGACCTCTAAGTCTGGTAAAGGAAGGGTAGGAGCAAATTCCCAGGAAGGTACCCCATGATGTAGTGAGTTACATGCTGGCCTTCAGAAGCCAGATGACTAAGTTATGGAAGCAAGCTTCCAATAACCTTGAAGCCAGCCATGAAGTCATGAAGTAGAGGTATGACAAAACTTCTACCACTTTTCAACCTGGTCAGAAAGTGTGGATAATGGAGCCGGTAGAACTCAAGGCCTTCCAAGATCACTGGAATGGACCCTATGAAATGGTTGAATGAAAGGGTGAGGCTACTCTTTTTGGACCTCAAGTTCCCTAGGCACCCCAACAAGGTGCTGCATGCAAATCACCTCACAACACACTTTGAAAAGTCTGAGCTCACCATGCTGTTGGTCACAGATGGAGAAAAGGAAGAGGAGAGTTAACCCCTGAGCAGAAGGATGGCTCTGTGGAAAGAGTAATCCTTTACCCCACTCTAACTCCTGAACACCGGAGAGACTGCCACCAAATGCTGGGACACTGCTCTTCTCTGTTCTCCCTGGGACTACCCACCTGTGTACCCATGATGTGGACACAAGGGACTATTTCCCTGTTAAGAATAAGTCTTACAGTTTGTAAGTAAAGGTGAGGTCCAGTATTAAGACTGAAGTGTCCATAAATCTGGAGTTGGGGTTGATAGAACCCTCCAATAACCCCTGATCCAATCCTGTGGTTCTGGTATCAAAGGCTGTTCAACCGAGTACCACATCTGAATGGATTTCAGAGGGCTACGTTCAATTACTAAAATGCATGCTCAGCCCGTCCCTCTGATGGAGGGGTTAATTGACAGGTAAGGGGCTGCCCAGTATCTCAGTACCTTTAATCTTACATAAGGGTACTAGCAGATAGCCCCAACAGAAGGAGCATAGGAGAGGTCACCCTTCTCCACTTCAGAGGGCCACTATCTGTTTAGTGGTATTCCCTTTGGATTAAAGTATGTCCCTGTCACCTTCCAGAGGCTAGTTAACTAGTTTCTTGCTGGTGTAGAGGCCTTCTTTACTGCTTATCGAGATGACATAACTTACTTCAGTAGCAGCTGGAAGGACCACCTTTTACACCTTAAGGAAGTGCTTCAGGAGGACTGACAATCAAGACAAGTAAGTACCAGATAGGGAAGGGATCAGCTGTTTACATGGGACTCCTGGTGCAACCTCTTAAGATCAAGATCAAAATCATCATGACCTGGTTGCCCCCCACAACCCTGACTGAGATGAGAGCATTATTGGGCCTCAATGGATACTATAGGAGGTTTGTCAGGGGATATGGCACCATTGTTTTCCCATTGACTGATCTGACTACAAAGAAGCAGCCAAGGAATGCTACTCAGACTGGTGGTGAAGTTCAAGGTTCCCATATACCCCACCAGGGGCAACGGATACACTGTCCACGTCTATTGTAGCAGGGTCATTTGGAACTGCCTTAGGTATTTGATCACTTCTGTGTTGGTGACCCTGCTTTTCATTCCAGATATGTTCCAGAAGCAGATGGCAAGTGAGGATGCCATAGGACCATTGGTGTCAGTTGCCTGCTTCCTAATGCAATAGGACTCCGTGGTACTCCCTATCCATAAATCCCTTTTTTCTGGCAGTATCAAAGGGAGTCAGGACCAGTCTGGTTGTCTTAGTGTACTTGAGTGCTGGGGTGCTTCTGGAGATGAATGGGTGGTCTTACGAATTGTCTGAGTTTAAATCTGATGTGTAGGACTTAGGGTGCCAATGGGGTTTTGGGTGTAGATAAATGAGTGAGCAGTGGCTACTTCTTTTCAGATTGAGTGTCATAAATGGTTATTTTCTGCACTGAATGGGTGCCCTAGGAGGGGTATTGTACAGCTGGTGCTGTCCAGTGCTGCATTTTCTCAGGATCCTCTGGTTCCAAATATTCTTGTGAAGATAATAGTAGTGATGGGTAGCTGTTGTCATAGAAAAGAGAGATCTTGATGCCTGATAGCCAGAAGGCTTCTTTTTCCTAACACTTTTTGAGCTAGATCGGCTGATGCCAAAATAATCAACTTGGGGTGTGTAATTTGGGATACTCTGAGTTTTACAAATGCTACAGAAGATATATCCAGCAAATTTAGGATTCCAAGGGACTTAATGTTATTGAAAGCTTAAACAAGTTGCCACGATTAAATATGTCATATAGCCCTAGAGATGCATACTGGGACACCAACTAAACATTTTTGCCTATTTGATTCAATGGCGGTCCGTCAGTGACAGATCACTGCTTGTTAGGAGCTCGACTGAGCTCAATTTGTAGCATTTTTGCTTCAGCTACTCTACGCTCCTTTGAGTTATTGTTTTTATGATCCATTAAGGGTTGATTTACTGACACTAGGGGCGTATTTGCCCGTGTTGAGCTAGCTCGACCCCCACAGGTGCTTGGCGTAGTTTAATTGCTCCTAATAAAGTTAGTCTCAAAGTGACAGTAGATAGGGTCTCCTACGGCCTTTGATTTACCTACCTGAGCTTCATTTTCGTACAAATTTTTGTTAGTTTTCATTTTGAACCCTTTGTTGACTGGGTGGCTACTTTAACTGTGCTCTTCTGCCATTTGTGAAGCCTTTTATGTTCTCTCTTTGACAGGGAACTACATTGGCTCCCTTTCTTGTCGACTTGGTAGGGGACTGCTTTGCCCAGTGATACATTTTCCTGGGGCGGGCACTCTGAGCATTGGGGGCCTCCTATAGGCCTCCTACTGGGCCTGCATTGATTCCTGGCTGTAATGAGGCCGAGGGGGAGGCATCAAATTTATGGGTGACATGTTAGTTTTCTTGGGTTAATTATCTTAAGGCTGCAGGAGAGGTTGTTTGGATAATTGCATTTGCAGTTGCCTCTGGCATGTTCTTGAGATTGTTGGGCGGAGACTCCAACTGCGGCTTGGAGGATGCACAAAGATGGTTAAGGCTTGAAGATAAGTTTGGTGCTTTAGCAGAGGGTTTTTGGGTTATGCCGACCCGCCCAAGAGGATCATTTCAGCATAGGTAGGAGGGTTTTCTAAGCAGGTATCTTGGGTGTACGGATCTTGGATTTGCACCCCCTGTCTTTCTTTGTTGGTGACTGGTTACTGCTCACTGCTCCTCACTTATATTTTTCTTTACTTCCTCAACCAGGCTACTTAAAAACTGTGAAAGAGTAGGCAACTTTTCCAGTATGAATGCACATGGGCATGAGGCAAATGCAGCTTCTTTTTCTTCTGAACTCTGTTGATTAATTTATTTAAAGCTTCCAATTTGGTGTCTATTCCTGAGATGTAAATTGCCATCGAGTTTAGCAGGTCGACCTGCAACCCCAGTTTCCCTGAGAAAAAGCTCTTTGTCTCTATGATTGCCCTCAGTGTGTCTAGAAGTGTTGACCAGAATTATGGGTTGCTGCTGGACCCCAGGTTGGTACTTGAGAATGTGCTGTAGTGACTTGCTTGATTGAAGTCATGTGTTGTTGGACTTGGTCGTTTTTGCAGGGTTATAACTAAACTTTTTGTTTCTTCCTCCTATTTTTTATTGAGCTGTTGTTGTTGGTTTTAGGATTCTGAGCACTTTACTACCACTAATCAGTGCTAGAGTGCATATGCTCTCTGTGTAAATTGTTATTATGATTGGTTCTCCCTCATTGGCATATTTTGATTTACTAGTCAGTCCCTAGTATAGTGCACTGGGTGTGTCGGGCTGGTAAATCAAATGCTACTAGTGGAGATGCAGCACTGATTGTGCCAACCACATGTAGCCCTGAAAAGACGTCTCAGGCCTGCCACTGCAGTGCCTGTGAGGAGTTTGCTAACTGCCATGTCGACTTGGCCAGTGCACCTACTTGCCAAGCCCTAACCTTTCCTTTTTCTTACATATAGGACACCCCTATAGTAGGCCCAAGGTACCCCCCGGGGCAGGGTGCAGTGTATGCGAAAGGTAGGACATGCAATGATGTATGTAACATGTCCTGATAGTGAAATACTGCCAATTTTGTTTTTCAATATTGAAAGGCTATCTTGCCAGAATGGCAGAATGGGGAATGCTTTGTAACATTTTACAAGCATATCTTCCCATTGGGATAAGATCCAAAAATAAAGTTTAGGGTCTCTGAACTCAGAATCTAATAACACCTCTTTTACTAAATATGGTTTTTAAATTGTGTGTTTGAAAATGCCACTTTTAGAAAGTGGGCATTTTCTTCTTTAATCATTCTGTGTGCCTCTGCCTGTTTGTGTATTGACAGTGGTTTTGGAGTGACAGGGGCTGGGGAGGTACATTCTCTCAGACAGCCACCGGGGGGGTTGATGTGTGTCCTGCCTTTCCTTAATAAGTCAGGGCTGGGCTGAATAGACCTAGCCTGCATACAGAGTAGGAGGAGGAGTTCTCACTAGCACTTGAATAGGCTCGGTCTGCATGTAGAGTGGTGGGACAAGATTTCCCTTGAACCTGAATAGGGCCTGTCTGCCTTACACAATGGTGTCTCCAACTCCTGCCGGGCAGCTGCATAAGAGAGAACAGAACTGGTTTGGATTGGGCTCAGAGATCCTTGCACAAAGAAGACAAAGACATTTTGGGTTATAAGTATTGGACCTAAAATCCCTGAACTTTAGACTACTTCTGGAATCAAGAGAAATTTTTGACAAGGAGAAGAGCTGGAGAAACTGAGGAGAAATGCTGCCCTTGCTGTGTGTCTGAGATTAGCGTGCAGTTGCTGTGTGTTGGGTCTCCTGCTTGAGGAAAGTCTCCAAGGGCTTGAGTGGAGCTTGCCTCCTGTTTTGAAGTCTTAGGAACACAAATACGTCACCCCCCCAGCTCCCCTAAACTTCCTTGCTGAGAGTTCTGACCTGCCAGGTGTGCCTGTGACTGTTTGGGCCTCTGCAGGTTGTTTCTGCTGCTGGGAGCTGGAAAGCAATGCAATAACACAAGGCAACGCTGTGTGCTAGAAGAATCTTCCCGCCCGCCGCTGCTGAAACTGACGCAGTGCCTGTCGCTGCTGCAAGAATCGAAGCATCGAGGGATTGCAGCTGAAGAAATCAACGCAGCACCGCTTGACGCTGCTGCATCGCTTGCCGATGCCTCCCTGATTTCCATGCATCGTCCCTGTGCCGCATGTTTTCCCCGACACATCACCCGCAGATCGGAGTCGGCTCATAATTGATGCATCGCTTCCCCCTTCAGACCGGACCCAACACACCACTCCCCTGTGTCACACATCCATAGTTTTCTATGGACTCAGTTGCTAAAGCCTTTTGAAAGTCATTTTTCTTAATACTTGTATATTGGATTTTTGTCGTTTTGGTCTTGTTAAGTTTACTTTTAAGATACTGGTGTCAATTTGTGGTATTATCAGTATCACTGTGTTACTGTGAGTGTTGGTACAAATACTTTACACATTGCCTTTGGGATAAGCCTGTCCGCTCGTGCCAAGCTAACTAGGGGGTGAGATGGGTTTTCTAAAGTGTGTATCCCTCTTACCCTGACTAGAAGCTTAGGTCCACATTTGGCCAAATGTACCTACCTCCACCAACTAGAGAACCCCATTTCTAACATAAGTAGAACGCCCAGCCAGACTGGGATAGGTGGCCAATGGGTTTACCTGAGAGTTATATTTTTGGTTCCCTAAGTCACTTGTGTTTTGCTTAAGGCCGGTGGAGGGGGGGGGGCAGATTTGAAAGGGAAGGGGGTACATTTCTGCTTCGACTTGATTAGTAGGTTCCTCCAAACCACTTCTTGCCTGGCTGTGCTTGGCAATGAATGTGGCGCAGAAGAAATGTTAATGTATTTCCCTGATGTTCTGCAGCCACGGTCTGTGGAGGGAGGGGAGTGTTATGTCCTAGAACTGTATGTCTTCGAGTGCTTGACAGGATGTTCCACATGGAATGTGGAACATCGGGTCAGGCAGAATGAAATAGCACCTGAAGGGGTTGTTCGCCTGTCGGTGTTGAGTTAAATAAAGAAGACAGTGCCAATGTCGGTTTACTCAGTATCCTTTGTACCCCACCACAATATTGGCAACGAGTGCTCAACACCTGTACCCACGCATGATCCTGCGGCAACAATACCTAAGAGTAACAGGTGGCACTCATTCAAAGGAAGAGGAAGAAATAAAGTGGCAGACGGAGCAGACGGAACTCAGAAAACCGTTTAAAGTCAGAAAACTCTCAGTGGAGGGTGAGTCTTTGAGGCCCTTTCGCAGAAAATACAAGATAACTGTTCATGTGGCAAGCACAATTTTTGAAAGTAGTTTAAAGACTCAGGAAGATCATTGGGTCTTCCGTGCCCAGCACAGTCATTTGTCGGTTACCGGAGACAGCAAGCTCCTTTGTTTACACGTGAGCCTGCATGTTTTGAGGACATTACATACAGTGAATCTCCAAGTCTGTAGATTAATCACAGACGTGGTGCGAGGTATCGCTACATGACCACATGGCGCCGCCATTTTGGAAATAAAAAGTAAAGCCAATCCAAGCCTTCGTAAGGAATAAAGGGGATACAATAAAAAAAACGGATCTTAAGTCACCATTTGAGCAATACTGACAAGATGTCATCTAGGGATACTCAGTATGGTAAATCGTGTACAATGTTTTTGTTTTAAGTTGTGTGAGAATAATATATATACTAATCTTCACCATGGCTGCACAAAACTACAGCATTTCCACCCCATATACTTTCTGGACAGGTGGACCAGACCCCACACTCAAGTCGAATGAGTGGAAAGAATATTTTTTTAACTATGTGGCTGCAAGAGATGACTCAGGAGAAATGGCAGCAGTACAGAAAAAAGAATTCTACTACATTCTTTAGGACCTTATGGATTAAAAGTATATAATCAAATGCCAAAGGTTCCTGTTGTAGGAGATATAAAATGTTTTTGAAGCAGCATTTAAGGATCTTGACCATTACTTTGCTCCCAAGGTATGCATTGGTAATACTAGATACACATTTTTTCAGTGCAAACAAGAACGAGGTGACTCACTTGACAATTATGTTGCTGAGTTATAAAAATTGGCTACTGATTGCAAATGTAGGGTATTACAAGAGGATCTAATTAGAGACCAGTTGTTTATGCACATTAATAATAACACCATTCAGGAAGGATTGTGGATAAATGGTGACGCACCATTAGAAGATGTCATAATCATAGTGCGCAAAGCAGAGAATTGCTGGTTAAGGAAAATGGGATGGAGGTAGTAGGCAAAGTAACGAACAAACAAATTGGTAAACCCGCTTTTATGACCTTCAATGCTCAGTCAAAAACATCAATCAAAATAGGTGATAATAGATGTTATAGATGTGACAGCAGAGAATATTTAGGATATAGTAAAAACTGCCTGGCTTTAAAACAAAAATGCAAGAACTGTGGAATATGGTGACATTTAGCAAAAGTGTGTAGGAGGAAAGGGTTGAATGTGAACTGTATTTCAAAACAAGACAATGGTGATAATAGAGAAGATGATGACCAAAGAGATGAGGAATATAACAATGCTTTAAATCTGACAAGTAAACTTATCCGTAACATCGATGATGAATGTACAAAAAATAAATGTGTCGAATGAGTATTGGGGGCGTACAAGTAAAAATTTTCGCAGACTCTGGCTCACCGTACACCATCATAAATGAGGCACTGTGGAGAGAGAAATTTGTTGGAAAAATTGACAACAGTTTATGTGAATGAGATATTAACCCCCAAATATACAGCAGAGAAAATATAGAAATCTTAGGTTACAGATGATTAACATTCAGATTCAAAGACAGACAAACACGAGCAAAGTTGTATGTGGCTTGGAAGGACCCTCCAATCCTTGGATGGTTAGACCAGGGTAGGCTGCACATTTTGCTTGACCCAAGCAGTTCAAACCAAGCAAAGATTTTGAAAAAAGGAGTGTCAGTAGCCAACAACATGTTAAAAGAGTTTCCAACAATCTTCAAAACAGCCTTGGGTTACCTCAAAGAATTAGGACATTGGATTATTCTCAAAATCAACGCCACTCCTAAAGTACACAAAGTCAGGAGCATTCCCATCACGATAAGAGAGGAAGTCTCAAAAGAACTGGAAAAATTGGTGGAAACAGGTATTATAGAAGACATAGAGTCAGTAGAATGGCTGTTTCCATTTGTTGAGGCAAGACAGAGTAATGGAAAGATCTGTTTTTGTGTGGATTTGTGCCATTTGAATGACAATTCTGTTATCATCCATTTTCCTTTTCCTAAGATCAACAAAATGGTAAGCTGCCTTCAAGGAGCTAAAGTTTTCTCAGCAATCGACTTATCTTCCACATACTATCAAATTTCACTTACTTCTTATTCAAAATAGTTCACGCCATACATCTCACCTTTTGGATGTTTCCAGTTCATAAGGATACCATTTGGACTGGCTTCCGCTGTAGTGATTTTTCAAAGGTTGATGTACGATATTTTTGGAAAGAAAACAGGCGTCAAATTCTTCCAAGACAACATTTTGACCTTTGGAGAGAATAAAAGTACTCATGATGCCAAATTATGGAAGGTTCTAGGAATTTTGGCCAACAATGGTTGAACAGTAGAAATTTCAAAATGTGAATCTGCGGAGGAAACAGTAACATACTTAGGGCTTGAGATTAGAAATGGAGGGACCAAACACAAGCACTTGCTTATTAAAGCCATAAAACATGCTCCAGTTCCCAGCAACAAGGATGATATAAGATAATTTCTGGGACTGGTTGAATATTGTTCAAAATTCATACCCAGATTTGCTGAGAAAAGTTTTCATTTACGTCAACTCTTAAAAAACAAATCAATCTTTTAATGGACTACTGATTCTCCCAAAAAATTCTACCTAATCACTTCCATCATCGACAAAATTTCTTCCCTAGAATGTTTTTATCCAAACCTGAAATGTTGCATTACTGCAGATGCCAGTGGCAAAGTTTTGGAAGCTGTATTGTCACAAAAAGATGAGGATGGCAAGGAATGTATAATCTCTTTTGCATTAAGAGCTTTATCCCAGCAGAAGAGTATATCCTGTTATGGAAAGGGAAGCTTTGGCATGTGCATGGGCTTTGGACCATTTCAGGGCATTTGTTTGGGGGACACCTGTTACAATCTTATGTGACCATTAACCTCTTGTGAAGTAACTGAGAGGACAGTCAATGACTTAGCAAGGATGGCAAGATTGTCACTGAGAATGCAGGAATAGGTCCATAAAG
This sequence comes from Lissotriton vulgaris, assembly GCF_964263255.1. Lineage (NCBI taxonomy): Eukaryota > Metazoa > Chordata > Amphibia > Caudata > Salamandridae > Lissotriton > Lissotriton vulgaris. Next base: position 1,443,838,687 of record NC_141693.1, read on the forward strand.
TAGTGTATTTGCCAGGAAAAGACAATGTGGTTGCTGATTGTCTATATAGACTGCCCACCACATTAGAGGAGTGTGATGATGAAATTTGGAAGGGTTTCAAAATTACATTCATACATGGTGATGGTAGAGATGCAATATGTAGAGAAGAGTGGTTGAATGAGTAAGGAGTATTTTGAAGGAACATGGCCCATTAAAGGGGAATTAATGCGGGAACTTAAACCACTTTGAGAGGTTAAGACTGAACTTACCGTTGACAATGATACCATACTGAGAGGGGAAAGGATTATCCCTCCAGTGAAACTGAGGGATTCAGTTATCAAGTTATACCATGAAGGACGCTCTGGCATTGTACGAACCAATTCCTTGATTAGGAACTTGTTTTGGTGGCCTAATATTGACTTGGAAGTGGAGAAGTTAGTGAGGTAATGTTTTGTGTATGCTGGCTCTAAAAAATCCTTGAAGAATTGTAAAGCTCCTATTAATGATTTTTTCGTTTCCAAATAGCTTTGGGAAATTATTGCAATCGATTTCGTAGGTCTGGTAGGTGAAAAACAAAGATACATCATTGTATTAATTGATTTGTTTTCTAGATGGCCGATAATTGAAGTTGTGGACCAGGCTGATACTTAATAGGTTTTGGAGTTTCTAGATAACATTTTTGTATCAGAAGGACTACCAAAGGTCGGTTTGAGTGACAATGGAGTGCAATTCCTTCCTAATGCAGTTCAGGAACATTTTGGGAAGGTGGGTGTGCAACATAAAACCACTTCCTTTTACAACCTGAGTGGAAACTGTATGGTTGAGAGATTCCACCATGTGGTAAAGGGAATTATACAATTGGTCATCAATAACAATGATGAATAGGTTTTACAATTGCAAAACACAGTTTGGGCTTACAGAGTCACAAAGAATGAAGTTACTAGTTTGTCTCCGTTTGTGATTATGAGAGGTCGCATTTCTAGATCTAAGTTTAACCCAAGTCTTTTATATCAAGGTGAAATTATACAGTGGTCCCATGAAAACGTACAAAACAGGATGGCAGCACAGCATGCTATGATGAAAATTTACTATGACAAGAAACATGGGACCAAACCAGTAGAAATTGCTGTAGGTTATTGGGTTCGCATTAAAAGACCGGGAAATGTCCAGAAAGGAGTTAATCAGTTTTTCGAACCTGAAGAAGTGATTAAGATTCTTAACGGTGTACTTAGAGTAAGTAGTGGTAAGGTTTGAAACATGAAAAGTGTAGCTCTCAACCCTGGAAATTTTTCTGGAAAGAAAATGAACTCTAATCATGTACAGGACTATAACTGGTTAGATTTAGTAGACAGGAGGAATGAGAGTCATAGCTCTGAGTTTGTTTCTGACATATTGAGAGTGGATGGGTGCATTGTCGAAGTTGGAGTTAATGGAACTGGAAATCATGACAGCAACAGTGTTGTTGTGGGTGGATTGGAAGTTCAGGAGTAGATTAATTCTGAAAGAATGGATGGTATAGAAAGTGTAGTCGAAGAGTGTGGTTTAACAAGGAATCCTCCTTCGCAGTTAAAACTTTTTGTTTCTGACGAGATGGTGTTCTTGGAAAGTTTGGTGTAATAATAGTGTTTTATATTTTGAGCTGTATTGTTATACTGGAGTTCTTGTACAGACTCATATTGATATGCTTTATTTTGATTAACAACATTTGTTAATTATTTTTTTATTTTGCTTTATTGTTTTTCCTTACATATTCTCATATATGTCTAATAGGGGAGGGTGTGTTATGTTGATCCAGCGCGGCTCTCCAACAACCCTCAATGCTTATCTCACCAAACCCAGGAGGAATCACTGTACTCATCAGTGGGGCCCATAACACTGCAAGTCATACACTCTTTCACACTCACACGCACTTTACTCCTAAATCAGTGACAAAAAAGGCCAGCTGCTGGTAATCGGGGTACCTAGGCTCATATTATATAGATTATGCACATTTATAGAAGTTCTTTACACATGCTAATCCGTTACCTGGATAACCGACACCAAGGTACTCCACTATTTGGTCAATAGATCATCTAGAAGGAGTTAGTTGATGGAGACTAAGACCAACTTAACCATAGTAATCCTAGAACCTTACAATTTTAATCGAACATAGCATTTTAATAAGATAAAACACAACTCGAGTCTGTCTATAATTCGATTTATCTACTTCATTTAAGGGAAACAGAACTTTAGTTTATTTAGACCAGCAAGAATTAAGCATTTTATTTAGTACATGTTAAAGGAAATGAAATTTAGAAATCATACTACCAAGTCCTGTTAGAAGAAAATAACAGGGTTGCACGAGTCTCAATCTGCCGCTCTATTCTCCTCAATGCCTCTTTCCCAAAAGAAAATCTCTGCATTTGATCATTTTCATTGCTCCAAAAATTAAAGTCCAAAAATATTTCATAGTCTCCAGCACCATTAAATAGTTAAAACCGACGTCGTGGTGCAAAATAAATTCAAGGAGCAAGCTTCTTTCATCCTTTCAAACAAGCTCTTAGATACCCTTTTTCTCTAACTATCTAACTTAAAATTGAAAGTTTTAGGGTCCACATTTCATTCTGATTGGTCCATTAGAGAGGTGGCTATGATCACCTCACCTCATCCTTGCTTGAACCAATTTTTGCAAAGTGCGCAGTCATCCTCAACATATTCCCATAGATGTCATCCCCGTTTATCGTTCTCACTTATTATTTGTTACATGATCTTCCGTTCCCACTGTCTTAGAAGCAAACATCATTTAGGACCCTTTTGTGCTTTAGGCCAAGCTGACCTTGACATCACTTCGCTCTGTGTACCAGTCATGCTGCTTACTCAGCTTCACATTCAGGCTCTTGCGTAGAGGCTCCTTCTCCTAGCCGATGTCAACACTGCAGTCAGCAGCCATTTTGAACTACCAGGCTTCAATGGGAACTAGTACAAAAACAAACACAACAGACGTTAGATTTAGAATTATAATTTTTCTATTTACCTCCCACCATTCTAATATCTCCTATTAGTGATTACCTAGCAAAAGCGTGACATATAGCTTTATTTTACTTACCAAGTGTATTTAAAAACAATTTGCCACGATAAATACATACTCTCTAATTAAGCAAAGACATACATGCTCTTTCGGTATTCTGGCACTATATTAAATGACTCGTACACAATTGTTAGTACATTCATTTTTGCAAATGGCAATTAGTTTCCCACGTGCAAAATGTCTAAGTGCGTTTTGTTGATTAATTTTCATGCATCCTACTTTTAGTTCAGTCATTGTTATACAAAATTAATTTTACAGGGGGTACACAAACATTTTTGTCTCTCACGTGCTCCATCAATTCAAATGATTTTATCACCACACAATCATCCCACTAAATTGTCTTCAAGAAAATGTTTCAGGCTCTTCAGTTTTAGACCTTAGTATCTTTCATAATTTGTCCTCTTGAATTCTCAATCATTTCATCTCATATCTCTTCATGCTCAATTTCGCCCATTTCATGTTCTCTTTGTCTTTTCTTTTCTATATTATTTCTCGACTTTCTTTCAGCTCTTTCTCGTCTAAGACAGATACACCCTAATCTTAAAATCACTACTATCATTATTATTATTGTTGCTGGCATTAGTATTTTTTTCTGATTAATGTACTACCTATTTCAGCAAACCAATTCTTCACATTAGAAACTCCTTTGCCAAGTTTCTTTAAGACACCATCAAACCTCCAGAGGGATAATTTCTTAATGCAATTCAGTAATATTTTTAATATACCTTTGTATATTCAGGCTTTTGTCAGGAATATAAGTACAACAATGTTGCACTTTCAATATTCCACAGACTCCTCCTTCTTTTGCCAATAAGATATCAAGAGGAAGTCTATTTTGCATTACCATAGCTCTCATGGCAACCATTTCTGTATTTACCATGAAAAATCCTCCAGCCGTACTTGTTGACAAACGATCTACTATCGTTGACAATGTTTGAATTTTGTTTGCATTAAAAGATACACCCACTGCTGGTATCAGTGCACTAAAAATATCACCTACAATTTCTAGAAAACGTTCCCTTCTTCTACGTGCTAATAGTTTACCTATTTCATGAATCCCATTAGCACCTCTATTTACATAGAAAATTTTAGGAAAGACCATACTTATGTAACCTGTACATACAAGTGATCTGGCAGCCTATGATAAGCTTGGTTACCACAGATAAAATTCAATCCAGGAAATACAGGATCTTTTCCCCCTTTAAATCCGCATCCCCCATAATTCTGTAAGTGTCTTTGCAATTACTTGCTCCCCAAAAATAGTTATCACATGCTGTGTTGTCCCTTCAAATACAACATATTCCCTGTCGGGGAAGATCTATTCCCAATGCAACATTAGTATCCCCTTTTTCAAAATTTTCATCATCAAAATTCAATGTGGATGGTTTCGATTTACTAGCTGTAGCCTTTCTCTGATAGGCTAATCTTCTATCTTCTGCCATTTCTAAAATACTTTTTCTGCCTTTTTCAATTTACATGTTAGGTTATTCTTGTATGTGTATTCTATAGTCAATTCATCAATTTCTAAGAAAGAAAAATCCAAAACTTTTGCAGGTTTCACTTTGTTCACTCTATTTACTACAGGAACTTTAGCAAAAATGTCATCAACATCAGAATAGTAATACCCTAATTTAAAAGTTTGATAAAATAAACTAGCTATAACACTACAAGTCATTCCATACGTCAAAGGGAGGTGATGATAGGTCACACCGTCTGAAAAAGATGCAGGGAACTGCATGCAAACGTAGCAGTCTTGTACATCTATAGTTTCTACATATTCTTTCAATAATCTAGAAAAAACATTCTTTGAAAAATCATTAATAGATCTATCTTTGCATAATTCTGTTCTATCTACTAGTACTACATAATTACTTGCATCATGTATTATCTCACTCATATCACACCTCTATTTCTATATGAATCCTCAAAACTTGAATGAAATGGAATCAATATTGCTAAAATAATCCATATAAGCATTAATAAAACCGTTCATATTGGACACATTCTGCAACATCTGCGTATTATCCCACATTTTGATGAATTTATAGCAGGCATTTTTTTAAGGTTATAATGTCCCTTTAGCACCTTCAATGTCTCTTTGTCACTTTTCCACACAATGAAATGTGTCCTTTAAAAATCTGTAAATTCAATTATGTATTTTCCTTTTATTCCATTTGATCTTTACATTTCATTTGCCACTTTTACTTTCTTAATTTTGCAATCAAAGATTCCTTTTCTGTGTCCTTACTTTTTCTTACTCACCAGAGTCACTTTGATTCTCTTGATTACTTCTGGTATGTCAGGTAAAGAAATATATACCCACTCAGGTGACTTCTATTTTTAATTTGGTCTCCTTACTCTTTTGGGTCTTTGCAAAATGTCCTTATTCTTTTCGACTTTCTTGGCTAGAAATCTCATTTACTTATTCGTGTGGTACGCCATTTATATTTATCAATTTTAATTTTAATCCTTTAATTTCTGCATGCCAATTATCTCCCTTTTTGGTTTTTTTATTCACTGGTTCAATTGTTTCACGTTCAACTTTCGAAGGCCTTTTTCTGGAACTTTTTCTTAAATCACTTTGCTCAGACTCAGTTTCAGATTTGTCTTTACTTCCTCAAATTTTGAACTGTATTGTCTCGAATTCAGCTTCTGAGTCTTGTCCTTTCTTGGTTAATTCAGTTCTTTTGCAAGGAATCTCTTTTTAACTGGTGCTTGGAATCTCATCCTCATCGTGAGTTACTTCCTTTTTTTCCAGTTTCAAGATCAGTATTCCTTTTCTCAGAACTTTCTATTTGTCTTTTAGAATCTCCTCTTTTACCAGTTTTATTATGTTCTTTTTCAGTGTCCAAACTGGTGTCACCTTTTTCCAGATGTTGACTTACAGGTCGATCTTCTGGATCTAGAATTTCAATTATTTCAGTCTCTGCTTCTGATGCTGAACTTGTATCTGATATTTCCAGATGTCGCCTCACAGGTCGATCTTTCTTATCTGGAAGTTTGTCAACTGTTTCCTCTGCATCAGAGTCTGAACTAGTCTCTACTTCTTGCAATTGTTGATTTTCAGGTTCTGGTACTTGGATTGTGTGGCTGGCGTGCACCCACCTTTTAACACCAGCACATTTCACTGCCGTTGTACTGACCAGAATCACCTGTCTCGGTCTATCCTATCGAGGGACCAGACAATTTCTCTTTCTGTGTATTTTTATTGGGACCCAGTCTCCAGGACTTAAATCATGCGTTGGATGCTTTTCTTTTGTACATGCATCAGTTCCAACCTGGTGAAACACAGGATTAATTGTATCAGACAGGCCCCTGCAATAATCCAGTATGATATCATCATTTATAGTTAGCAGTTTGTTGACAGGTACAAATGCTTGTCTCATTACTTGTCCCATCAGTATCTCTTGTGGCCTTAAAACAGGCTTTCTGTCTGGAATGCTTCTTAAGGTCATTAGAACAAGTGGCAAAGCATTAGGCCATTTCAGTCCAGTTGCTAAAAACACATTTTTCCAAGTCTGTTTGTAACTGTTCCATTAACCTGCTCAACTACCCCAGAAGCCTCTGGTCTGTAGGCGCAGTGTAATTTCTGTTGAATATCCAGTGCTTCACAAATCAATTGTATCAATTCATTCTGGAAATGGCTCCCTCTGTCTGATTCAATTGTTACTGGAAATCCAAATCTCGAAATCCCTTCCCTTAATAAAAGCTTTGCAACAGTCACTCCATCATTTCCCCTGGTATGGAAGGCCTCCACCCATCTCAAAAATAAGCAGATGATCCCTAGAACATACATCAGCTTGTTGCAACGAGCATCTCTATAAAATCCAATTGCATTCGTGTGAAAGGACCACCCTCCCGTCCTATGGTTCCCAGACTCACAACAGTTTTCCTTCCTGGATTCGCACAAACTCTCAGCTATTATTCTGAACTTAGGATTGTACCAAGTTTATTTGAACATTCTCAACATAGCATCTCTCCCTATGTGTGCTTGGGCCATTTTTGAGCTCATGCATTCAGGCATTAGTGGTCTTTCATCTTTGTAAACCCAAATTTCATCTTCCTCTCTTTGTCTGCAACATGATTTCATCCATCTATCCTTTTCCTCATAATCTGCCTCATCCTGAATTGTTTCACTTCCTGCCAAGTCTCAACAATGTTAGTAAGCATTAAAAGTCCTGAAACATGTTTGTTTTCTCTGTCCCGATTCATTGAAGCATTATTTCTAGCACAAAATTGAGCAATGGCATCAGCAAATCTATTGCCCTCGATAATATAATCATCTCCATTCTTATGTGCAGCACACTTCACCACTGCGATGCTCTTAGGCAGCTGTATCGCCTCCAGCAACATTTTCACAAACTCACCATTCCGTATAGGTGATCCAGCAGAGGTCATATACCCTCTCTGAGACCACAGTTACCCATAATCATGGACCACTCCAAATCCATACTGACTATCAGTCACTGTGGTAATTCGGACATGCTTTCCCAACTTGCATGCTCAAATCAAAACAATCAATTTGGCTACTTGAGCAGAACGTATTCCTTTCAGACAAGATGCTTCCATGACATCTGCTACTGTACATACTGCATATGCAGCACTCCTTAACATTTGTGATCAATATTATCCTTCACTTCCACATCCAAAGCATCAGGTAACAAGGTTGAAGGATTCACATTGACACATCTTTCAACAGTTACATTGTCTGCACCCAAAATCTCCTTTTCATATCTGGTCAGGCGACTATTGGTCATATACTGAGTTTTGATACGTATCAGGAGTATCTCCACTGAATGTGGCACATAAACCTTAACCGGATACCTCATCACAATTCCTCACTTTGTTCAAGGCTCATACTTGTGGCTGCAACAGCTTTCAGACCCACAGGCAATGATCTTGCTACTGGATCTAATCCTACTGAAAAATATGCAATGGGTCTTCTCATTCTTCCATGTTTTTGTATCAAAACTGACAATGCACATGCTTCTCTCTCTCTGCAGTACAGTTCAAATTCGTTGTCATAATCAGGCATGCCTAGTGCTGGTGCTTCACATAAACTGTTTTTCAATTGTTCAAACACTTCCATTTCTTTTTCATTAAGTACAATTGGATCTTTTACATCACCTTTTGTCAATCTCTGTGGTGGCTTTGCAATTAGTGAAAATTCACTTATCCACTGAATGACAGTAACCAACCATTCCCAAAAACATTCTTACTTGTTTCTGTGTCGTTGGTGGACTCCTCCCTCTAATAATTTTGATTCTTTCTGAGGTCACTTTCCTCATTCCCTTTCCAATCGTATGACCTAGGTATTGTACTTCCTGTTTGCAAAACTGTAATTTTGATGGGGACACCTTGTACCCTCCTTCTGCTAAATGGTTCAGCAACTCAATAGTATCAGAAATGCGATTTTCTTTTGTCTTTGATGCCACCAATAGGTCATCAATGTACTGAACCAATACTGATTTTCCTGGCATTTTTAAACTTTCTAATGACTTCTTTAGCATCTGATTAAAAATTTAAGGACTTTCATTATACCCTTGAGGAATTCTGCACCATGCCAAAAAATACGTTCTCCAAACCGAAATGCTGGCTATCTGGATTTAATGGAACTGTAAAGAATGCATTGCATAAATCAATAACACTAAACCATTCTGCATCATGTGTAATCTGATATAATATCACTGCTAGATTTGGCACAATTGGTCAACATGAAACAACTATATTTTATTTACCTTTCTCAAATCTTGTACGATTCTAAATGTACCATTTGGCTTTTTCAGTCCCATAATTGGTGAATTACATAGACTGCTCATGATTTCTCTCAAAATTCCCTGTTCATTTCTGGTGTCAATTTATATTGTGGAATATTTGGATATACAGCACTTTCTTTTATAGTGACTTTTGCAGGACTCACCCCTTTCATTAGCCCTATTTCTTCTCCTGTGAAATCCCACACTTCTTCTCCCACCCAGCTCATCCTCTCCCTCACCAAGGGCCCACACACTGCCAAATCAACCTCCTCAAGGGAATGAAGGCCGTCGCCGATTGGATGAGGAGCAGCCGTCTGAAGCTGAACTCGGACAAGACGGAGGTCCTCATCCTCGGACCCAACCCCTCAGCCTGGGACGACTCCTGGTGGCCGACCACACTGGGAACAGCACCAACACCCACCGACCATGTACACAATCTAGGATTCATCCTCGACTCCTCCCTCTCCATGTCTAAGCAGGTCAACGCCATCTCCTCCTCCTGCTACAACACCCTCCGCATGCTCCGCAGGATCTACAAGTGGATCCCAACGAAAACAAGAAGAACGATGACACAGGCCCTTGTCAGCAGCAGACTGGAATACGGCAATGCACTCTACGCAGGAATGCCAGCCAAACACCCACGATGACTACAACGCATTCCAAAACGCCTCTGCCCACCTGATAGACCTACACTGGCTCCCTGTTGACAAGAGGATCACCTTCAAGCTCCTCACCAATGCACACAAAGCACTCCACAATGCCGGACCAGCCTACCTGAACAGCAGACTCAGCTTCTACACCCCCACCCGCCAGCTCTGCTCCCCCAGCCTCGCCCTCGCCGCTGTCCACCGCATCCAACGAAAGACCTCCGGCGTCAGATCCTTCTCCTACCTCACTGCCAAGACCTGGAACACCCTCCCTACCCACATACGGCAGACCCAAGACCTACTCGCCTTCAGAAGACTCCTCAAAACCTGGCTCTTCGAGCAGTAGCAGCACCCCCCCTCCCTTCAGCGCCTTGGGACCCTCACAGGTAAGTAGCGTGCTTTACAAGTACTCTGATTGATTGATTGATTCTCTAACTGTTTCTTTTAATTCATTTGGAATGTTTTCTCTGTCAAATAGTAGAAATGTTTCACTTCTTTCAGAATCAATTATTGATATGGTCATTTTATATATACTGTCATTATCTGCTGTTTGAAAAGCTATGCCATCTGGTGAGCAGTAAATGGCACATTTCATCTTACACAGTATATCTCGACCAAGTAGATTTACAGGACTACTGTCACATACTACAAAACGATGCATTTCTTTTAAATTTCCAATTTCTGCTTCTACAGGTTGAGTCAAAGGAGCTTTAATTTCTCTTTCATCACACCTACAACTTGGATTACTTCACCAGAGAGAGGAAGATTTTAAATTTCTACTGCTCTAACTGTAGAACGGGTAACACCTGTGTCCACTAGGAAAGTAACATTTACACCATTCACTTTTCCATTGACAAAAGGACCAGATTGATATGCCTCCAGAGTTGCACCAAGCACGCACTCCACTTCCTCTACTAGGCACCCTCAGAAACTTTCATCAAATTCATTTCCATGAGATCTTAACCAGTACTGCGGAACAGCAGTCACACGTGGTGATCTTTTTACCTGTTCTCCTCCGTAGAATCCTGTCTCTGCACTGTATTTCTGAAGATTAACACTCTGTGGAAGAGGTGGCAGTGGCACCTGATTCTGTTGAGTGACTACCTGCTGCTGTGGTGGAGATTGTTGAACTACCTCATTCTGCGCCTGCGGATTTAATGGTTTATTTTCCAGGTCAACCCTTGGTGGTAATTTGCACTCATTCCTCCAATGCCTCAATTGCCCGCAATTTTGACATGTCCATTTTTTTTTGCCTTATCAAATTTCACTTTTTTTTTCTTTATTCTAAATATTTTTACATTTCATTTGGCTTCTATCATTAGTAATTTGTGCCTCTTGTTGTTCTGCAACTTTCACTTGTGCCCACATTGCTTTTTCTTTCAGCTTACGCTGCCTAGCTTCAATATTAACACTATTTTTGTATTTTGCATATCTCAGGACCTCATCTACCAAGCTGGATTCCCAGCACATCATGTGATGCCTAATCATGTCACTTATTTCAGGTCTAAAACCAAACACAAATCTATATATAAAATGACTCATATCCTTTTCACTTAGATTTTCATACCCTCTACACTGTTTGAAAACTAGAAGCAATCTTTCATAATATTCGTGTACAGTTTCTTTTGATTCCTGAATAGTTCTATCAATCTCTAACCAATCAGTTTTGTTAGGTGGAATTTTATTCATCAAAAATTAAATAACTTGTTTATATTTTCTCATTACTTCTGGAGCACCTGTTTTTGCATACATCGGGTACTCTTGCTTTGGCCAATCAATTGTAATTTTACATTCTGTCCATAAATCTGCGGGTACAACTATGTCAAATAACCCCTCTAAACCTTCCCATAACACTTTTGATACATTCACACACCTGTCTACTTGTCTGTACCATTCTACTGGTTTTTCTCTTAGTCTTGGAAAATCATTTGTAAATGACAATATATCCTGTCAACTCATATCCTCCTCCTGGTATTTCTCTCATAGGGTATTCTTTTGCTACAATCAGTTCCTTTTCCTTAACAGGAAATTTTAACGAAGTTTTGCTACTAGATTCTTGCTTATTTTTCAACTATTTAACTCTCCCTCGATCTACATCTCCCCATTTCCTCAGCACAACAATTAATTCTTTTATTTAGGTCAATGTCCCTGCAGTATTCATATTGTCAATATCTTTTTCAGTGAAATCTACTTTGTACAGTTTCTGCAACATTTTTATTTTTGCAAACTCTATACCTAATTCATTTGCAAGTTCCTCCAATCTTTTATGAAGATTTTTAGCTCTCCATGTTATACCTTTACTCATGAAAATCAGTTTTTCTTCTTGGTATGTTTTAATTTTTCTGTTCCAATTATTCCTATTATTAATTCTTTCATATCTACTTTTAACTTGCCCACATCCAAAGATTTAGGTTCTGTATCTTTTTTGCTGTAGAGTCTTAAACCAATCATTTAATTCTTCAACTGATGGACTTACTGGAGTTTTAAATATGTCTAAATCAATCAAACTTTTCTCTGGAGTTACAGTTGCTGATTCTGCTCCCATGGGAATATTATATATTGGACTCTGATTCGTTGTCAAATTAAGTGGTAATGTTCTAACAGTATTCCTAGTTTCATTCAGATCTGGATAAATCTTTTCCCTAACTTGTTGCACACTTGAATTTAAAAGAACAATTAACATTTATTTTCAGATTTTCAAATAACGGTATTAAAGAATCTATCTTTACAGGTACTGTCACAGCTTCTACATGTTTAGATAATATCTTTATTGTTTCTGCCAATTCTTTGCTGGATTTCTCTAATTCTGATGTACTTGTTTTTTAGTTGGTGGATATTTTGGCCTTTCAAAAATATGTTTTTCTTCTAAATGTCTTTTTGGAGTTTCTACTATATCAATCTCCATTGGCGGTGCATTTGGAGTTACCGCAGCAGAAGTTGATTGATACGGTGGAGGTCTTTTATTCAAAATGCTTTCTAACACCTCATCCTCTGTGTCACTCATTCCATACATACTCTTTTCTGAAACCTGATTATTTCTTTTCTCTGTATATTTTCTTCCTATAGTCTCATCCACTGTCCGTACCGGATACATTCCATCCCACATATCAGCCATTCTCAATCTTTTCTTTCTACTCTCATGCGTAGTTCCCCAATATTCTTTAAAATGACCCTGTCTGCCATCCTTGTTTCTGAACCTTTTTTCCTCTTTAGCATGCATTTCGTCTTCCCATTCCATTAAAGCCTCAAACTTAGTCAGTCTAGGTCACGGTTCAAGTCTTATCATTTTCTCTCCCAAGTTTCTCAATAGAGCTGAACTAAATGAACCTATTTCTAGAAATGCCAATATTCCATCCTTTTTCGTGTAGATTATCCAATTCTCCAACTATATGCAAGTATAATAGCCATATTTTGTCATCATGTAAGATGCAAGCGTTTCTGGTGGAGGAAGCAATTTTGCCTCTCTTGTCTCTATTTTCTTTATTTTATTAAACTATGAAGGTTTTTCACTGTCCTCTTCATAATAGTAATCCATTTTTACGAATTCTGTCTCAAAATACGATAGTTTATTGTCTTTCGATCTGTACCGCTATTCCCTGTCCAATCCCAGCGAGTCTCACACTAATGCACCAATCGGCACAATTTTCATCACACAATTCTAACCAATTCCAGCGCGTCTTCACACTAACGCACCAATTAGAACTTTAAATGTCACACTCACGGGGACCAATTCCCAGCGCGACTCTTGTTACGTCAGCTGCTACTCCTGCTTCTGCTGACCCATCCTTTACAAAAGTTATCGGCACACTGTAGTTATACTTTATATAACTAAAATCAGTTGTTAACGATATAAAACATTTCCATTTGTCTGTTTCACTAAAACCAAGGTGATAGTTTGTCCAAACTCACAAATATTCTTTATTTCCAGTAGACATCGCTTACCTCTTCTCTACTCCAGAATTTTAGTTTTGCCGATAAAGTAGCACTTTCCTCTACCTTACCCTTCTTTCAAGCTTAGGGGAAAACCTATTACTCTCCCAGGGATAAGTTTTAGCCGGAATACCCAATTGATTCCTGTGCTTAAGGCCAAGATTTCATAGGTTGCCTTTGCTTTACAATCACCACTTTCACACGGAAAAATCCCTAACTGTGACTCATGACAAAGTTACTACTTTGAAACCAGACTCTGCAATGTGTGACTTCACTTGCCATACTTCCTCTGCCTGCAGACAGAGTGACCAACTTCCTACATCCAAGAAGTCTCCAAATTCCGAATTCATATAACGTAATACAAATTCAACATATAGTGTTAGAACGAAACATCAATAATGATTAAATCTCCAAACTAACCTATAGAAACCCTAACTCTGCTACCAAGAATCTGATCCAGCGCGGCTCTCCAACAACTCTCAATGATTAAATCACCAAATCCAGGAGCAATCACTTTACTCATCTGTGGGGCCCATAACACTGTGAGTCATACACTCTTTCACACGCACTTTACTCCTGAATCAGCGAAAAGAAGGGGAGCTGCTGGTTAGCGGGTACCTAAGCTCATATTATATACATTACGTACATTTATAGAAATTCTTTACACATGTTAATCCCTTACCTGGATAACCCGACACCAAGGTACTCCACTATTTGGTCAATAGATCATCTAGTAGAAGTTAGTTGATGGAGACTAAGACCAGCTTAATCATAGTAATCCTATAACCTTAGCAATTTAAATCTAACATAACATTTTAATAAAATAAAACACAACTCGAGTTTAAATTTTGTAATTGGATTTATCTACTTCATTTAAGGAAAACAGAACTTTAGTTTATTTTGACAAACAAGAATAAAGCATTTTATTTAGTACATGTTAAAGGAAATGAAAATTAGAAATCATATTACCAAGTTCTGTTAGAAGAAAATAACAAGGTTGCTTGTTCTCTATTCTCCTCAACACCTCTTTCCCAAAAGAAAAACTCTGCATTCGATTATCTTCATTGCTCCAAAAATTAAAGTCCAAAAATATTTCAAAATCTCTTGCACCATAAAATTGTTAAAACCAACAGCATGTCGTGGTGCAAAATAAATTCAGGGAGCAAGCTTCTTTCACCCTTCTTTCGCTCTTTTATACCCTTTTTAGGTCCCGATCTGGAGACCTATTGTCGCCGAGTTGCTCCTCAAGGGAGACAGACCGGTGCACGAGCTGACCAGGCTCTGTGGACGCGCTTACGCAGGCCGGCCGAAGGCACGCACACACACACGCGCAGACACACACACACTCACACATGCGCAGACACACACACACACACGTGCCAAACCCCCCAAGCCCCACTTACCGCATCGGCGGCCTGAGCCGCCACTCCTGACTTCTGCTGCCACCGCTCCTCTGGGCCATCCACTCCGTGGGCACGGGCTTCTCGCACAGACGGAAGTCCCGCCCCACGACAGCCGTGGGCGTGCACATCCCGAAACCAGAAGTTCGGGAGCGTGCACTCTCACGGCTTGTTCTCTAACTATCTAACTTAAAATTGAAACTTTTAGGGTCCACAGTTCTTTCTGATTGGTCCATTTGGGGGGTGGCTATGATCATCTCATCTCATCCTTGCTTGAACCAGTTTTTGCAAAGTGTGCAGCCATCCTCAACATATACCCATAGATATCATCTCCGTTTATGCTTGTCATTCATTTTTTGTTAAATGATCATCCGTTCCCACAGTCTTGGAAGCAAACATCCTTTGGCACCCTTTTGCGCTGTAGGCCAAGGTTACCTTGACATCACTTCGCTCTGTGTACCAGTCATGCTGCTTACTCGGCTTCTCATTCACACGCATGTGTAGAGGCTCTTTCTCTTAGCCAATGTCAACACTGCAGTCAGCAGCCATTTTCAACAACCAGACCGCGTAGGCCTCAATGAGAACTAGTACGAAAACAAACACAACAGATGTTAGATTTAAAATTATAGTATCTGTTTACCTCCCACCATTGTAATATCCTCATTAGTGATTACCTAGCAAAAGAGTGTCATATAGCTTTATTTTACTTACCAAGTGTATTTAATTTTATTTTGCCACGATAAATACATGCTCTCAAATTAAGCAAAGACATACATCCTATTTCGGTATTCTAGCACTATATTAATATGACACGTACCCAATTGTTAGTACATTAATTTTCGCAAATGGCAATTAGTTTCCCACGTGTAAAATGTCTAAGCGCGTTTTGTTGATTAATTTTCATGCATCATACCATTAGTTCATTTTTTGTTATACGAAATTAATTTTACATGGGGTACACAAAATTTTTTCTCTCTCCCCTGCTCCACCGATGTCCTAGAACTGTATGTCATAGAGTGCTCGACGGGATGTTCCACATGGAATGTGGAACATTGGGTCAGGCAGAACGACAGAGCAGCTGAAGGGGTTTGACATGTTCGCCTGTGGTGTTGAGTTCAATAAAGAAGGCGCTTCCAATGTTGGTATAGTCAGTATGCTTTGTACCCACACCGCAGGGAGGTTAGCTGTGGGGCGTCAATGTCAGTTCTTTGATTTTTTTAGCATGTGATGCTGGTGACTGAGATGGGTACATGCTGGGAGTACGGCTGTTGTGGCAAGCTCTGTGAATCCAAGTCTTTGGGTTCTACATCAAGAGAAGTGATTGCATTGCTGCTTACCATGGCCATGTCAGGTGTTGGCCGGTTCTTTTAAAGAAGGCAAACACTGTGGGGAGAATAGAGGCTGCTTCTAGATCTACCAATTTGGATTTCAGATGGCCTTAATGTAATTGTACTTGACTTGGGGTGTTGGCCTTGAACATGGTTTCTCCTTCTTCTTCTTGTCGACACTGGTGGAGCTGGTTTGAGTCGTCCGGACCTAATGTTAGCGTACTTGTCCAATGGATAGGCACAGTGAGGCCTCTCTGGTTCCAGTGGTCAGGGGGACCCTCCGGACTGCACATGCCAAATCGGTACCTGAAGCTGGTCTCAAGTCAGACCTAAAACTCTTCTCATCGCTCTGCAACATCAAGGAACTCAAAAAGAGGTTAGAATATTTGCAGTTTCTTTTTAGACTTAGGAAAAGAGACAATTACACGATCGAGCTAGTAAGGTAATTCGAAAGAGTGAGTGCACTGACAGGGATGGGACGCACCTCAGGGCCTACACCCCTTACTCTGGGTACTTAGTAAACAGTTTCCATAAGAATGCCCCTTTTGTAACAGAACACTTGTACACCACCACAGCTACTCCACAGCAGAGCTCTCGGATGCTCATGGAAAATGGGAGCCAATAATTGTTCTTGTCCTCTAGCTGACAGCCGCTTTCAAAGCCCTAGATGTAGTTTGATGACTGGAGTCAGGGAGTCTTGCTTTTGGGGTATGAAAGCACTGCTCCCTAGGAGTTAGGTGTACCAACCCCCAATCTAAGGGTCCAGCAGAATTAAATCCTCATGATGTTTCAGGGCTGCATTACATTGACAAAAAAGCGAATTCACAGTTTGGCTCAGACCTTGGGACACTTCACGTTTTTTTACTACATCACAAAATCAGAAATAAATAGCAAACTGCGGCACAATCCCGTGGTCCAAAAGACAATTTCCTTAGCCTTTTGAGGGATTAAACTGTGGATTTGAGCCTTCCACCATGCTTCTTAAATTCAACTGCGCAATTATTTATTATACAGCTGTATGTCTTAACCCCTCATAGACACTTGTGTTAACTGTGCTCCTAATAAATATGCTATACTCTAATCAGTTAGCCCTTCATATTTCCTGCCAGGTATGTATTTGTTCTTGTCTGCGTACCCAAGCTGTCCCACAAAGTCAAGAAGGCTTCGAAGGTCCAATTTTTATTTCAGTTCTGGGGCTGCATTACACTGGAGCCCGGATTTATGAAGGCTTTGTACAGGCAAAAAGTGTTCCTTTTTAATCAGTGTAAAAACAACGGTATATATTAGCAAGGTCCTTCGATAATTATCGCTCAGCACTTTTAGCACGAGGATAATTATTGCAGACTAACGCTGTATTCCGTCGCGGAGATAGAGTACTATCAACAACACTTATCTCTCAAGGGATAGGAATCCATGCGTTAGCTGGTAAACAGTGTGATTATCGCTGGAAATCCAGCGATAATCACACTGCAACCAGCGAAACCTTGCTGATAGGGCAGGATGATTTTATCCATGTAATCCACCTACCATTGGTTTACATGGCTAAGTCTGAAAATTACCAGACGTAAAAAAGCAGCTTTAACCGTGGTTAGCGCTGCTTTTTTTGTCTCTAACAGGGTTAGCGTAAAGCTTGATAATAGGAGATATGTCGCTTAGCGACATTTCTCCTATTATTTTGCTCTGTAACGCCCATTTTGCATCTCATTAGAGATGCAAAGTGAAGCATAATGGAAAAGGATGCTAACATGCGATTTTGCTTGTTAGTACCCTGTTGTTGATAGGGCGATAAAGCCTTGAAATATGCCCCTGCATGTGTTATTTTGAGTCAAGGAAGCATTACTAGTGTGGATAAGTGCAGACACCCATAGGTTTTGATGCAGAGGCCAATCTAGTGATATAGCCAGACAGGGCATTGTATTAAACAATATTATGTGTAAAAAAGATTGAGAGAGACCCCTTGACACACGAGGGGAATAGGCTACTTATCAACAGTGAAATCAAACAGCTTCCCTTGGCAGAGGTGCTGAGAAATTAAGCCCAAATACTAGTATTGGACACAAAGCTAAGTAAGTATAAACATAAATATAAACATTTTTGTATGTAAAATATATGAAATGTATTAAAACAAAACCGTTAAAACATATAAGAATACATTGTCATTTCATAAAATTTCAAACAGTGAAATCACAGTCATAGTTCATCTAAAATTCACAAATTCTCGTACTGTAATCAATCATCTAAATGAAAATCATCACCTAAATTAAAACAAGTTATGCAGTTAGAAAAAAGGGGAGAGACAAACAGACACCAACAATTTGTCATAAAGATTTGCACATCAAAACCCTCATTTCAAGTTCAATCCTAGACCCGCTTCATTTATGTTGTTCTCAGGGTGAGCTAGATTATTCGATTGTGCGATAATGGGCGTCGATGCGTTTCGATGGACTCTTTCAATATTGTGCCATCTTTGTCAAGACTAGAAAATGTGTCTCTCCTTTTTTGCGGCACTGGATGGTTGCCTCATACATAGAAGCCCTGTTGGTAAACATATCGAAATCAGTATATTTCATAACAACCACAGGGTATCATATTTATGTTGCATCTGTTTGTAATTTGGGCTTTTCACATTTACAATTTTGCTCATAGTTCATGCACAGTGTCAAGAGTACTACTGCTTGTTACCAACTATCCGCTATTTCCTATGTGCATATGATTTGATCTTCAACATCTTTAGCTGACATGCATTAGTTACAACATTATTCTTATTCACATCTCTAATCATACATGATGGTAAAGTACTAGTATGTGGGCTTTTAAACTCGTATTTACGGCCACGTTTAGGAACAAAGCCTCCCATCCCCAATGCTAAATTGTTATATATGGGGTTGGGGTTATATTACTGCATCTCCCATGTAGGCCCGTGACTTCGCCTAAACTTATTGGATATTTGATTGTTTTACCTTATTGCATTTCCATTTTATATTACTCCAGATCTATTTCCGTTTTTGTATATTCGCATCCCTGTTCTTAGTTTAGTCTGAAAAGTAAGTTAGTTTGAATATTTCCGTTGTTGCTGGGGCGTTACGCTATGAGTTGTTTCTACGTTTCAAGCCTCAGTCTCACCTGTACTGGCTCTGACTCATACCATATTTACCTGACCTGGCAACCTTTAAACTGTATGGCATACAGTTTATGTAGCACAAATGGGCTAATCGCATACTGACAATTGTAAAAAGCAACAATTATTTGTTAGGAGAATAAAGGCTGCCAGGTCAGGTCAGGTAAATATTTCACCGAAATTGAATTAAATAAAAAACCGAATGGAAAGGAGGCATGAAACGCGCCTGCGGGAGTCAGAGAGAGGCTTGAAACCGGTATGAGTCAGAGCCAGTACAGGTGAGATTGAGGCTTGAAACGCAGAAACAATTCATAGCGTAACGCCCCAGCAACAACGGACCATACCAGATTAGGAAAATGACAATCAGCTGAACTGACTAGAGGCCGCCCAATAGGAGGTGAGTAGAATTGGTTTAAAAAGGGCATTAAAAACAGAACCTAGACAGCAGTATTTTCGAAAGAAGCAGACGTTCGTTCGCGTGCGGGACACGGGTGCGGAGGGACAGAGATTGAAACATCGCATGGTAAGGAGAACCATTCCCCGTTTTCTAGACTAGATGATAACCCACTGGGAGGTCCAGTTAGATAATATAGCCCCACATTTCTCTTTACTTTATTTGCAGAAAGTGCAAGAACAATAAGGCGTCAACCAAATCCACCGAGCAAAGGATCAACGTGCCCTGACATTAGGTAGGTGTAAAGAGGGTCTTTCGAGTTAAAAACAGTCCACCCCGACGGCAACCACTGAGTGCTATCCATTTAATTTAGATTAAAGAACAAAGGCGAGCAACAAGACGGAGGATGTTGTGCCCCAGTGCTGTGTAGAACATTTATAATTACGGAGGAATTTTCCTTTTGAAATAAGGTATATCCATAAGACTCAATAGGAGGATGAGATGAGGTTAAGGAGCTTTTCATCAATGTATTTCAAATAAAACCTCATTTTTTGCCTATTTTCCTACAGGAGAGAAAAATCTTTTAATGCCAATTTGGAAAAATGTGAACAAGGGTACCAAAGAGTGAAAAATAAAAAGACCTTAAGGTAATGTACTAATACAATAGTCGTAGAAATAACTTGAAAACAGCCAGATCGATCATTCGTAAATATTCAAACTAACTTACTTTTCAGACTAAACTAAGAACAGGGATGCGAATATACAAAAACGGAAATAGATCCGGAGTAATATAAAATGGAAATGCAATAAGGTAAAACATTCAAATATCCAAGGGTATATAAGTTTAGGCTAAGTCACGGGCCTACATGGGAGATGCAGTAATAGAACCCGAACCCCATATATAACAATTTAGTAATGGGGATGTGAGGCTTTGTTCCTAAACGTGGCTGTAAATATGAGTTTAAAAGCCCACATACTAGTACTTTACCATCATGTATGATTAGAGATGTGAATAGGAATAATGTTGCAACTAATGCATGCCAGCTAAAGAGGTTGAAGATCAAATCATATGCACATAGGAAATAGCGGATAGTTGGTAACAAGCAGTAGTTCTCTTGACACTATGCACGAACTATGAGCAAAATTGGAAATGTGTAAAGCCCAAATTACGAACAGATGCAACATAAATATGATACCCTGTGGTTGTTATGAAATATACTGATTTCAATATGTTTACCAACGGGACTTCTATGTATGAGGCAACCATCCAGTGCCGCAAAATAGGAGAGACACATTTTCTAGTCTTGACAAAGATGGCACATTATTGAAAGAGTCCATCGAAACGCGTTGACGCTCATTATCGCACAATCGAATAATCTAGCTCACCCTGAGAACAACATAAATGAAGCGGGTCTAGGATTGAGCTTGAAATGAGGGTTTTGATGTGCAAATCTTTATGACAAATTGTTTGTGTCTTTGTTTGTCTCTCCCCTTTTTTCTAACTGCATAACTTGTTTTAATTTAGGTGGTGATTTTCATTTAGATGATTGATTACAGTACGAGAATTTGTGAATTTTAGATGAACTATGACTGTGATTTCACTGTTTGGAATTTTATGAAATGGCATTGTATTCTTATATGTTTTAACGGTTTTGTTTTAATAAATTTCATATATTTTACATACAAAAATGTTTATATTTATGTTTATGCTTCCTTAGCTTTGTGTCCAATACTAGTATTTGGGCTTAATTTCTCAGCACCTCTGCCAAGGGAAGCTGTTTGATTTCACAGTTAAACAATATTATGTCCCAGTAGCTGGAGTTAACAATGGGAAATGTGTTTGTTTTGTTTTTTAAATACATGCAATGTATGAGTGCTGCAGCGCACAGCACACATCCAAAGTTTGGGGTTATTTTGAGTTAGTCTAGGCACAGGAGTTTGTACTTGAAACATATGTTTCCTGTACAAAGCCTATGCTAGACAGCACACACTGTCCTCTGTGCAATGGTGGTAGGTTGTGTCGCCTGCAAGTCAAGGGAGCCTGTTTGTGCAATAGTGGGGCCCTGGTGGGGGCTGACCCACTGGTAGGTATGGTTCTGCACTAGGATTTTCCCCTTGCACAATTCTGCGTGCCAAATTTGGTTTCTGTGCTGCATTGCTCAAAAATGAACAGATTTGGCAAATTGTTGGACCTGGCCCTTTTTGGCAGGTTCACCCTGAAACTTTTTGCTTTTTCCTAGCCTGTTAGGTCTCTGCGCACTTTTTCACTGTGGTACAGTGTAAAGTGTGTGAGCTCTCTGCGTGTGTAGTGAGAGTGACCTGCCCTCCCATAGGAATGCATGGAGAATATGTATGACCATGGTAGTTCCTGATGTGTGGGGAGTGCAGGGTCGAGTTTGGTATTTGCGAACTCGTGAGATTGAATGCTGCGCAATGATGTATGCGGCATGAATGTGTCTAGTGTGGAAGTGCCACTTCTAGAAGTTGGCATGTTTATGTAATTTGTGTCTGGCGTGTGATTGGCTGGAGCTGGCTGGTGAGCCTGACTCCAAGAGTCTTGGTGGGTCTGTCCCGGTGGTGAGTGGAGTGATTAGCATGCTGATGTGAGGGGAGGGGTACACCTGGGACCTGAATAGGGCTGGGTTTTCCCTCCACAATGCTGGCTCCACCCCCTGTGGTGCGTCTGATGTCCCTAGCCTGGCCAGTGAATGGGAGTTCCCCATAACCAGCTGTAGCTGGTTCTGACATTGCCTACACCCTGCTAGACAAAAGGATTCCGTGTATAACAAGAGGCTGTGACCTCTTGTAAGATGTTCTTGTTTCTGACTTGAATCCTGCCAGGGGCGTGGTGCTGCTTGGGCCCAGGGGAAGGCTTGCCCAGCCCCTGGATACCTGATGGACCTGGATGCCTGGAGGATATCTGTTTGCCTGGGGTCCCCTTTGCTTCACTTTGCCCCCAGGACCTTTTGTTTTCTTTGGATGCAGAGCTGTCTGTTACCCTCTTGATGTAGGGGTCAGTTCTGGGGACCTTTGGGGCTGTTTGTGCCCCAGCTCAAGATGGGCACTTTATTTTCCCATGTGTGGGCAGAGCGCTGTGGTTTTCCCTCGGGGAAGCGCTCCTACCCTTGTCATTGCCTTGCAGGTGCCACCCTTCATTATGCCTGCAGTGATATATTTTTATGGACGTGTTTCACCCCGTTTATTTAATTATCTAGCGAGTGCCCACCTCGCTTCTACTTTTATTTTTATTCTCGAAGGTGCCCACCCCTCATTGTGCCCCGAAGGAGTTCACCACCGCAGCCGGGGGAAAGCAACGCCGGAAGGAGATGTCCGGCCCACCGCCTGGTTGTGGGCGGGGCCGGGAGGAAGTTGTTTCCACTTCCCCCTGCCTGGGGGAAGCCATTCTCGGCCCTTCGGGTCTCCCGTGTGGAGAGGGAGACCGGAGGTGCTGCCTCCGGAAGAAGAAGTGACGTCCTCCCACGGCCCAGGGCTCCAATGAAGTGGAGAGAGCCCCGGGGCCGCCAGCAGAGAGGAGCAGAGTTACTGCGGGGCTCCCGAGTCCTGGAGGGAGGCCCGGCCGAGAAGTCCCACACCGCCGCCCAAGGAAGAGGAGCCTCCCCCAGCAGCCCGGTGAGTGTTTATAGGCTGAAGGGGGGAGAAGCTCTTTGCCTGTGTCGGTGCCTGTGTAAGGCACAGCGGGTGTCTTGGTGCATTTAGGGCGGCCCCGGATGGCAGTGGGCCGCCCCAAGGTTTTGTTCCGCCGAGCCTCAGAGGGCTCCAATGATAGGGGCATATATCATTTTAAAGCGCAAATGCGCTTCGTGAGCGCCTAACAGTTTTAAGAACCTGGAGTGCTCCAAGGCGCCTAATTGTTTCAGGGGCCAGTGTGCTCCTAGGGGCACTTGTAATTGTTTAGAGAGCCTGTGTGGCTCTGACCGGGCCATATGTGTTTTAACGGGCCCAGGGGGATCCTCAGCGGTCGGTGTCCCCCCCCCCCCTTTTAGCGCAAAATGGTTGTTCTTAGAGCCAGAGGGCTCCAACGTTTTGGGCGCAATGTTCTAAAGGGCTACTGAGAGCCCATTGCATACTTGTGACTTTCTCAGCTGCCCAGCAATTAGTGGGCAGCTGCACCGTTTAGGTGCCAAGGGAGAGAGAGTCCCTGTGTGTGACAGAGATGGCACAGTGGTGCCAGGCCTGCCACAGCTGCGCAGCACTTAGTGCCAGCTGCAACGTTTAGGCCCTGTTACTGTTCTCAGCTGCCCAGCAAGTAGTGGCCAGCTGCAGCGTGCCCTGACATTCTGGACACAGGGCAATTGAGCCCTTGTAGAGATGGCCAGTTGGCCAGGGGGCTGGTATGTAGATAGGGCGCAAGGCCCTAATGTGATTTATACGCAATGTGATTGTACTATGTTTATGATAGTAATTGCCTAAGGTGATGTTTGTGCAATGTGATTATGAGGTTATTTTACCTATGTAGGTTTATGCTTGTGAGTTGTTTTCACTCTGTGAGTTACGCCCCTAAATATGATTTATTCTTAGGAGGCAGAGTCTAATGTTTTTAGACTAGTGAGGAGATAGCCTACTGTATTTTTACCGGTTAGGCCCAAATGTGAGTTATGCATAATGTGCTATGCCATTATGCCTGTGACGCCTCTGAATGTGTTTTATGCATTATGTGTCCTACCTACACCTCTGAATGTTTCTATGCATCATGTGTAATGCTTCTGACCTATACTCCTAAATGTAATTTATTCTTAGGTAGTTGTGTTTTGCCTAGTATAATTTATACTAGAGAGGTAATGTGTCCATGCGTGATCTAGGCCTATGGTTATTAGTATTGGGTAGTGTGTACCTACCTGTTACCAGTGGTTACTGGTTGTGATCTTTAATTGTTATTTTGTGCTACACTTATTCTAAGTTCTAGAAGTGCTATTTCTGCTAAGTGTTGATTCTGACAGTGGCCCATGTGGCCCTGTCCTGGTGTAAATAATCCCGTGTGAATATTGCCCGTGCCAGTTGGCACAATGTATATTGTGTGATTACTATCTGATGTGTTTTGACAATACAAAAGTCATTTTTATATAACCTTGTGTGGAGTTCCTTTTGTAGTGTGCCTAGGATGTTTTTGCTGTTGTGTGTGTGCGCAAATGCTTTACACATTGCCTCCGGGATAAGCCTGTCTGCTCATGCCAAGCTAACAAGGGGGTGAACAGGGGTTATCTTGGCGTGTGTCTCCCTTGCCCTGACTAGAATGGTGGTTTTTGCCTGGCTTTGGCGTAAGCCTTAGCCAACCAGAATAGCCAGTTCTAACATTGGTGGCAGCGGTGGGATTAGGACTTGTGTTTGCGCAGTGACACAGCGACAACTGGCTACATCACAAAACTCTGCATTCTAGATAATCACATGTTTGGGATTATTGTTTATGATTTTGTTTTTCCTCAAGAGTGTCATTTTCAAATGGTGTTTCCTGCGCTTTTATGTTTAGTGGCAGATGAGAGAAAATGACTGGGCGGGACGCCAGTAGAGGGAGAGTTTCCCATATATATGGAATCTCTTGCTGGGTCCCTTGTTCCTGTGCCCAGATGTGTGGGTAGATGGAAGAGAGGGAGTGTGGAGGAGAAATGGCTTGCTCAGGAGGGTAGTTATCGCCTGATTGTAGTGTGTGTGTCTGGATTCCCCAGTCTGGTAGGATCCAGTGGTGGCAGCTAAAATGTGTCCAGTGCGTGAAGTCCCATTCCCAGTTCACAGAGTATGGTGCCTGGTGCTCAGTAAGAGGGGCACAGGTTGAGAGTCAGGGGCAGTGAGGAACTGTCTCACCAGTCTGGAGGGGGAGTGTGTGGATGAGTGGTGTGTTGAACTAGAGGAGATGGTGTGAGGTTTTTTTTGGTGACAAAAGGAGCTTGCACAGGAGGTGTACCTCTGGTGGTGTGCAGGAGGTCCTGCTGAGGCACTGGACGAGAAGGTGGACGTCTGGCGGTGTGCTAGATGTCTTGCAGAGGCATTGGGGAGTGATTCTAAAAATAGTGGCTTGTGTATCTGATGATCCTGTGTAGGGGAAGAGGTTCACATATTTACGAGGAAGTAGCGGAGCATGGCGTTAGCCACCTTGGCTTAATGCCTCACTCGGCCACTTCCAAAATGCAGGACTGCACTATATTTACAAGGATATGGCTCAGTCATGCATTTCCCCTTGTGCTGGCACTAATTTCAGCTGCCTAGCGCCAATGCAGACACCCTTGCACCATAGTGCAAGGATGCCTGCGTTGTAGGGGAAGATTGTTCATGTGCAGGAAGATGTCCCTTCCTGCACATAAACAATCTGAAATGGCGTTCTGAAACTTCTATGTGTACTGCTTAATGAAGCATACATTTAAGCTGCAAAACGTCATTTTTGTACTAATTGTTTATGTGCAGGAAGGGTCACCTCCTAGCCATAAACAATCAATTACCTCTTACTGTTTCTATGTGTGCTGCATAATGAGGCATGCGTAGAAACAGCAAAAACGAGGCAAAATGAAGCATTTCTCCTTGTTGTACCTGTTTAAGACCAGGTTTTTCCTCAGCTTTATTTTGATGCCGGCCTATATTTACACCACCCTTGTAACTATGGGGCAGAGTCAGAATAATTGGGTGTTGTGGTGGAAGGCCCACCGCAACACCCATTGCCCACCCCTTTGACACGAGGGGGAGGGTGCCTTATTCACAAGGCGGCGTTAAGCCACGTTAAGTGGCTTAACGCCGCCTTGTGAATAAGGCAAATTCCCTTTCGCCACGACAACATCAGAAAAACTGATGTTGTGGTGGAAATGGGGGCTTGTTAATATGCCCCGAGGTGCCTCAGGACTGTGACAGACAGGTGTACCGATTCTCTTCACTCTGGGCCACAGCTGTGTCAAACAGCTAGTTCCTTTTTCACTGGTGAGCTGTCCTCAGGGCAGACGAGAGTGTGTGGCTGTGCTAAGTCAGCACATTTACTGTCAGAGGGCTCGTTATCCAACTCTGCACTGGGTGCACCAAGTTAAATGTGTGACTCAGTGCAAACAGAGACAATTCATCTGATAAGTAATGAGGCCTCGGTAACTAGCTCCAAGGTCATTAGGACCCCACGCAGCTTAATTTTTGATATTTCAAATAATCCGGTACCTTATCACAAACCCGAGAAAAGTCCTGACTCCAGGACACGTCGCTTAAGCAGAGCAGAGCTTTAAAAATGAGCCTTTTAATTTCAAGTGACCGTAAACATAGCGGAAAGAAACCAGAATCAGTTAGTCTGGCCATCTTTTAATGTCAGGGGGAGAATGGTAACATCCCAGGGCCAGACCACATGTGTTCCTGTTTCGATACAAAGTTTTTTTTAGATCTTTTCAAAGTACACATGCCAGTAGGTGATATAAAAAATGAAGAACATTGTTTGGAGCACCTGCGAGAGAAAAATAAATTACTAAACACTTTGCAGACCCTGCACTGCTTGCGAATGCCTGTGGAATACCAAAGGCGCGCACAGGAGATGCATTATGAATAACCCACCGCCCATGACTTATGGAAATGGGGCACATTTAAATGTGACATTTTCTGGCATTGTTATCGGATAATTCTGCAGCAACCTTTTTAGAAACAAGAGGTAACGATGATGCCTGGACAATGAGGGGAATGACATTTTAAATCAAGCAAATAAGGTCGGGGAGAGAACAAATGCTGGATAAGTGGCGTGTAATGGAAAGACTTCTACGGAGAATAAAAAAAAAAAACCTTGCGATTGAAGTAAAAAAAAACAATTCACCATTTTGGATCTAAGTCAGTCAATAGCTGGGCAGGGCCATCGAATAACTGAAATATTGGAAACGGTCTGGGGAATTTTCCTTGGCAAACATCTCTATGGGGCATATTATCAAGCAGGGCGTTAATATTATCGCCGTTTTAGCGGCAGAAAACTGCAGCTCAAGCGGCGATAATGGGCTTGATAATATGCCCTGGAGAATTCCAATAGAAGCCCATGTTCACACCAGAACATGGGTTTCTATTGGAATTCACAAGGCCATATTATCAAGCCCATTATCGCCGCTTTAGTGGCAATTTTCTGCCGCTAAAGCAGCGATAATTCTGAAAGCCCTGCTTGATAATATGCCCCAATAATTTTAATTCCGTTCTGTAATGAGGTGAGAAGGTCAAAACATATTGCAAAGCAATATTTTTTCTTAACTGTTTTGAACAGTAAGGTCTAGTAAGCACAATATAAACTAGAATTGGTAATGCCAATAGGTCTGGCTTTAAAGGAATTTTGTATGGTAATGTGAAGCATTACAAGTAAATTACATGGAGATATATATGTATTTGTGTGGAAGCAAAGAACTATAGAATAACATTGGCCTAGGATAAAAGGACAGATGACGGTTGCACTGTCAAGCCAAGTCTAAAAATCCATGTGGGAGAATCATTGTCCTCCTCCCATTTGTACTACTGCCCGAAAAGACAACATAAATGATCTAGTTATCTGAGACACCTTAATAGCATTCCAATTTCATGTGTACAATTGAAGTTAAAGTTAAAGCTTATGCAGTTGGATAAATAAACAAAATAATCACTACTTTGTTAAGGGCAAGCAATTTTATTGTGTAAGCAAACTACTTATGCCCAATCAAAACATGTACTCCTGGCTCACAACATGTGGGTGGAGCAAAGCCCCTCTCCATTGATGCTCACATAATTCTCTGGCGACAATTGCACCTCCAAGCCAGACCATAGAAACACGATAATTGCATGAGGAAGTGATGTTTGGTACCCCATACAACTTTGCATCACTTTGCTAATCATCAAATAATTATTAAATCGTTCTGTAATTTGAAAAAGTTCTGCAAGACTTGTTAAGCAGCATCAATGTTGGAAGCCACCCAAAATGGTTTCAGAACTGAGATTTTGCACTGTATTTATTTTATGTTATGTGCTACCATCTTGTCCCTTTGCTGTGCTGTCAGAGTGCTTCATAGAATTTGGAAAAACGTGGTGTAACTTCCATTGAGGTCGAATACAGCAGAGAAGATAAGATATAGTTTAAAGGAGATATTGATAATTTTTAGAGTTGGTAATTATTGTGATAGTGATAATCAAAATTTGAGGTCGAAATTGTCATTATAAAACCTGGACAAATCGATCAAACCAATTAACATGAATCTGAAAACTAGCAGATAGGATGTAGATGTCCTTCCAGCCAATTTTGAACTCTGTAAAAGTGCCACCAAAGTGTGTATTAGTTGGGAAGAAGTTCTAATTTTCTAGTGGTGTTGCAGAAGCATAACATTGCGTTGTGCACCTTTTCTTGTACTTGGGGGTTTTAGGTTGTCCAGTATAGGCTGTCATTGTTCTGTTTCCCCCTCATATATCAAGTGTATGTGCTACATACTAGGAAACTGCAGTGCCCATGTGCAGTGCCATGTATGAGCGGGTAGATTTCTGGGTATGTTATGGCTCTCAGTGTAGTTGGTGTTTATTGCTTTTGATTGATGTGGGCGTCCAGTTTAAATTAAAAGTTAAGGAAGGAGCCCAGGGATTGTGATAAAGTGAGAAATATTGATGGAAATTAGCAGTTTTGTAAATGAGAGAGGATAAATACTATGGGCCTCATTTACAAGATTTTGGCTTTGGGTAGCAACGGAAGCCTTCCTAATGCACTTGCCTATGACAAAAATCAAGGGGAGGAATATGTCATATTTATCAGATACTGTGCATCCCTGTCTGCTTTCCATGCGCCGGTGCTCAATTGGCTCCTTGCACCAACAACCGCACCCTTGCACCATGATCCAATGGTGCCTGCGTTGTGGGAATGCTTGTTTTGTGCAGGAAGGGACACCTTCCTGCACTAAAACAATCAATTGAGGCGATTTCCTCTTTCTTTGTGTGCTGCTGAATGCAGCACACATAGAAAGAGAAAAAACGAGGAGTATCCCCTGGGCAGGCATAGTCTTTTGGCCCATTCCTAGGTTTACAGCATGCTGGGGATGAGTGAAATGTCATGGGTGTTATGAAGGAACACCCACCATAACGCCCATGGTGCACCTCCCCTTCGTAGTGTGAGTCAATTCAGTTGCTCTGCATTGCCTCACTTCATATCTAGAAGGCCATAACAAGTCATGCAAGGTGGCTTTACGTGGTCTTGTATATATGGCTAAGCCCTGTGCACCACCAGAATGTCAAAAAGTGACATTTCAGTAGCCTGTACAAGGCTTTTAAGTGAGCCGCTACGTTTTTGATGTTATATTTGAAGTTCATATGTTTCATCTAGGCAGGACTTTTGGAGATTATGACAGTAGAGGCAGAAGGCCAAATGCATTTGGAACTTGACCATCCTCATTCTTGAGGGAGTACACTCTACATTTCTGCCTGAGCTCACCTCGTGTTTCAGTGACAAATTAAAGAGTATGGGGTCCAAAACCTAGAATCATGTTACCTTGAAGAGAAAAGGTGTTGTTTTTCAGGTTCATTTATCCATATTACCTTGCTGGATGAAGTATATAAGCCATGTGTGATGTAAAAGCTAAACTAGTTTTGCCTTCAAAATTCATTCGCTCACAAAGGAAAGGGAGAAGAATGCCATGATCCATTGTCCTGAATGCTGGTGAGAGATGAAGTAACACAAGTAATCAAGAGTTTCCATTGGAAAGGAATTTGAGTTTGTCTTCAATTAATCTTAGATGTCTGAACCCAAACCCTGATTGAAAGATTCCACATTTTTATATATTAATTGTTCTGGTCTGCTGCACGTGGCTAGGCAGGAGAGCACATAATGCTGATAAAAGGTTGGTTTGGTTGTGCTGTACTCAGCATCAACTTTGATACGCAGGAGCGGTGCTCTCTTCTCCTTATCGCTGGGCAGGGCAGGAATCTTACCTGGTCCGCTTGTTGTTGTTGCTGGCTTCCTGCTGCTGCAGCCGGTCTCCCCCACTGCCGCTGCCTCTCTCGCCATCAGTGCGCGGCCACTGAAGGGGGAGGCTACATCCCCTAGGAGTCCTTGCGGCCGGACGCCGCATACACCAATTCTGCGCCCGGTGGCGCATAAAAGATCCACAGAGCTCCCGCTCCCAATGCCAATTTCTTGCTCCTCATTACTTTTATGCCTAATTAATTAATCGGAGATGAAATGAGTTAATAGGATTTGCAGTGTAGGCGCACATCCTAAGTTTTATGATATATGCTATCATTTGAGCCAGCTCTACCGCCACTGACATAGGGCCACAGTATCTTTTACGCTACTTGTAATATGTTGAAGCGTAAAGGTACCAAAAATAATCCCCCTTCTGTGGGCCCAACCATAGAATCGTTTTTGGTGAAGGTGGTTAGCGCCATAAATGTTGAAATTGATAGGGCTGAACGCCTAATTTCCCTAGGCGCCAATAATTTGCCAACTCTAGTTAGTTTGACTGAATCCCCAGGGGAGTCTAGAATAGGTGTTAGTATAGTTAACACTGATATTGTGGACTATATAGATATTGAGTCAGACTCTAAGACCCAAGAGCCCAAAGATACCCACAATCCGATGGTTACTACTGATGTGCCAACTCCTAGGAAAAGAAGGGGTTGCAGGAAATCGCAGCCCAAACAGGGGGTGTTAAGGAAATCTATAAAACCTACCACGACTGTCCCCCTACAGGAACAAACAGCCAGCATTGGGGTGACAAATGATACTCTGGCAATCCAGATTACTAATGTGCTGGCAGAAAAGATTGAAGCATATCTTAAACCCCTATACGATAAACTAGATTTAATCTACGAGGAAGTGTCTAGGTTTAGAGGATATATTACTGCCCAGACTGAGCTATTGAAAGTAACTACTAACAAATGTAATGATTGCCCTCGATCAGTAAGTGAATCAGGAATAGTTAGACCTATGGGACCCTCTACTGACCCCACAATTAAGGTTACGACTACGAGAGATAACAATGTACCCGTGTTGCCAATAAGCACCCTGTAGGCGGCAACCAGACCCATGATCTCGCTAATCGAGATACTGGTAGTATGGAAGACTCACCTGAGGCCATCAGTGGGGCAGAGAAAGTGATAACAGCGGGAGGGCCCCCAGATTGTGCCCCCCACGTAGCAGTATTATCGAATGTCCCCCTACTTAACCTGACACATATAGAGACACATACCTCACTTAAGAACCAAACGCTATATTGGCTTAATCATAATTGTGGCTTACCACTGAACTATGCGGATCAAATTCTCACTACGAGAAGAGTCAACTGGATAGGGCCCTCAAAAAAGTCTATAAAGGGAAACAGTGTTATCATTAATTTTAAGAACCCGCATTTTTCAAGAATAGATAGAGTGGTACCTTTGCCAGTTAACGACCAGTAATTTTCTCTATTACCACTCGCCTTTTTCTATACCCATTTTAAGCAAGGACTGTCTAGAGAGTTAAATCAGGAATCCCAATAAAATAACAAAAATCTCATACCAACCGCACTTTAATTTATCTGTGTATAACCATTTTCAATCCCTCAGTAACCTGGAGGAGAACGATTGACTGAACGTGGATAGTCATTGTTAGACCTGTCTGGCTTTTTGGCGAAGTCCCTCCTAATTTTTATTTATTTTGTCCCCTTTTTGCCCCTCATACCCTTGTTAATTTTTGTGTCTACTGACTTTTTGTAGGTGTTGGCCAGGGGGATAGGTGTTCTTTCCCCTCCTCGTAATCTTTTACCTCAGGCCCAGAGGCCTGTTCTGTCAGGAAAACTCATGTTATCACAAAATGGAGGGCCCTAACTGTTACCAACTGCCACACCATAGCCAGCCCCATAGGATAACATTAGGTCTTCCAGAACCTTCTGGACCCTACTGGACTCTGTGAGGCTAGGCTATAAAAGGGCAGGGGGCAGGAGGCCATTTTGTGTAGTCCAGTGTGAGAGGAGAGAGGCTGCAGTGTGAGGAGGAGGACGCGCTAGAAGAGGCTAGTTGGTTTCATTAACTGACAGCATCTTTCAGAGGACGTTCCCCCTTGTGCTACTGACCGAACCCTACCATTGGCCTGAAATCGATCTGGTCCAGTCGAGTAACCAGGGACTTTGGACCTCTCCCCAGTCGGCTGTGTCCCACCTTCACCCCTCAGATCCCTCTTGGGTTTACTAATTGGCTCCCCGCCTTCCTGCTGAAGCCCTTGCCTACCCGGTTTAGAGGAGCGGTGCCTGGGTCGTCTGGATACCCTTGGGAGCCCAAGGCGTCTTTGTCTGAAGGGCGTGAGGAATCCGTGAAGGAGTGCAGTCTGCAGGAGAGCGGTGCCGCTCGCTATCTAAGTTGCGCGGCGGAAGAGGAAGTAAGCCGCTGTTCCCCTGCGCAGGAGCAGGAGCGAGTGTCTCCCGGCGAAAGGAGGCGGTGCCGGCGGTGTCGCTAGTCTCCCTGCATCTGCGCAGCCAAGGTCTGCCCCCGTGAGGTGCGAGTGTCTATTGGCGAAAGGAGGCGGTGCAGGCTGTGCCGCTAGTCTCCCTGCATCTGCGCAGCCAAGGTCTGCCCCTGGGAGACGCGAGGGATTCCTCAAAAGCGGCGCGCCTCAAGTCACCTCAGCGAAGCTGGCCTGTTGAGGGCGGGAGCGAGAGAGAGCGTCTCGTATTTCCCGAGGAGCGGGAACCTTTAGCCACCGCTGATCGAGAGGTCGTCAGCCTGCCCAGCGCTCGGTTCAGCAAGTGTAAGGAGAAGCGAAGGGCCATCACTATTGAACCTCCCCACCCCAGCGCTGTGATCAAAAGGCTGGCTGGGCGGGGATAGGTGGCTGCTACTGCCACTGGTGTTGTTCGGTGGTGCCGGCTGAGAGCCCTACCCCCTGTGGACTGGGGCAGGACCGGAGACTCGAATACAGTAAGGAGGAGTGGGGGGGTGAGGAAGAATAGGGCTGAGCCCTTGCTGGTGTGGTGATTTATCCCAAGTACTAACGCCTAACTAGGTGCCTTGATAAACCTGTCATCTTTACACTTAAACTGTGCCAGAGAAGGTGTGAGGGAGGTTAACTTCATTTCCCCAACCTAACTTTCTACAAGTCTAGGGAAGCAGATATTAAGCAAGTCATCAGAGGAGAACCTAGGCTGAAGTGAGAGAAGTGCACTGACTGTTCTGGTTACAGGGGAAATCCCTCCAAATCCTCATAGCCATTGTTGTGGTGAATAGTGAACGTGTGAAATTCCTGCATTATACTCCGTGTGTGCATTCTAGCCCTGTATTAAGGGGTGGATAAGGGGTGAGAGATCTTAGCCCTGTGGTGAGGGAGTATCCAGTGACTTGGCAGGCTAAAGTGATGAAATATTGATGACACTGTTTATTAATGTAAAGTGACACTGCTTAGTGTAATTCTGTTGGGACACTTTTAATTTCTAAAGGAAGCAATACTGAATCCTTGACATCTGTATGCTTTGAACTGTAATTTTCTCCACAGAAAGAAGAGTGTTATTTACTTCTCTAAATCAAAGGTATAATCGCTATTCTTGAGAAGAACTGAAATGTATTACACTGTATAATTTGAAACTAAAGAGCATATTATTTTTATAAAGCAGCACGTATTTTCACATAATTTTGGTGTAGAGTTTTCTTTTTGAGTGCTATTGCGTGGAATTACTTTTGGGTGGTCTGCAACCTCTACACTGTGCCTCTGTTATGTTAGTCTTGCCCTAGGCCAGGCTACCTAATTCCAACATATTGGTGCCTAGCGGTGGGATTGCGGACTTGGTTGCAGCTACTTACTAGTAATTTGACGTAATACACCCAACCTACACCCGGAGTTTTCTCCTTGCGGCCCTCCCAATTAGTCTTTTTGTTTTTTCTAAATTTATTCCTGGAGGTGGGTGGAGTTGGCTTTAGGTTGCCTTTGCCACTCTGAAATTTCTGGTGTGTATCTAGGTTTGCCAGACTCACAATGGAGTTCGCTGTGGAAAACCTAGAGGTCTATTCCGTGACACAGTTAAAAATGTTCTGCCAACAAATGGGGGTGTTTTTCAAACATGGTGCCAGGAAGGGGGAGCTCCAGACTAGCCTTAGGGCCTGGGTGGAGGCACACCAAGGGACGAAGGAGGAGGATGAAGAGGTCGACCAGGACACGGTGGGGGAGGTAGAAGAGTTATTCCGCCATGAGGGGGAAAACTTACTCACCGGACCAGTGTCCTACTCCAGAAAGGGCAGTAGCATCTCTGGGAGAAGCCTAACGGAAGCCGAGCTCACCGATAGGAGGGAGAAAAGACAGTTAAAGTGGGAGTTGGCTAAGATGGAGCAGGAGAAAGAGGAGAGGAGGATGGTCCACGAGTTTAGACTGAAGGAACTGGAGCTCCAAAGTCTGCGACGGGGGTCCTCTCCTGTTAGGAATGGTGGCAGCGAACCAAAGGAGTCAGCCAGGGAGACCAAACCCTATATCCCAAAGGACCTGATAGCGAGCTTCAGTCAGAGGGACGATGTAGCTAAGTGGCTGGCCGCTTATGAGGTTTCTCTGAAGGTTCATAGAGTGCAGGAGAAGCACTGGGGGGGTAGTTTGTACAAGTACATGCCTCCTGCTGGTTGGGACACCTTGCTGGCCCTGGATCCAGAGGAACAGACAAACTACCCCACCATGAAGCTGGCGTTGTTGAGGAAGTTCGGGCTCACCCCAGAAAGGTACCGACAGAAGTTCAGGGGGAGCCACAAGATGAGCACTCAGAACTGGGTGGACTTCCTTGACTACGCCAGAAAGGCCTTAGAGGGTTGGGTTAAGGGCAGTGAGGTAAAAGATTATGAGGGGCTGTACGATCCATTTTTGAGAGAACACCTCCTCGAGAAATGTTTTCCCGAGCTGCGTCAACACCTGGTAGACAGCAAGCTGACCAATCCCCGGAAGCTTGCAGAGGAGGCGGACATCTGGACAAGTACCCGGGTGTCCTCCAAGGGGACTGGAGGGGAATCTCAAAAAGCCGGACAGGGCGCCCCCCAGAAGAAGGAGGGGGGGGGGGAGAAAAAGAAAGAGTTCTCTAAAGGTCCCCAAAATAACTTCCAAGGGAAGGGAGCAGGTTTCACTCCTAGGGCAAACCCGCCCCGGAACCCTCATCCTGGCCAAAGCCAGCAGCCCAGGGTTCTCCACTGTTTTGAATGCGGTGGCGTTGGACATTATAAGGGAGATGTCAGATGCCCAAAGAGACCACCCCCTCCCACCGGAGGAAAGTCACCGGGAGTAGCTAGCGTAGCGCTCGGGGAGGAGTTGCCCTTAGATAAGGGGGGTGAGTGGGCGGGTGTCACCTTTGTGTCCCTGGGAGAGCGGGAGATGGTGCCAAAGATCCAGGTGCCCCCAAATACTACAAAGTATGGGCAATGGGTTACCATCAATGGCCAGAGAGGGGAGGCTCTGAAGGATACAGGAGCCAGTATGACTATGGTGAGAAGTCAGCTGGTGTCCCCAGAGCAGGTTGTTCTTAATGTACTCCACCCCGCCGCGATGGCTGACGGCAGAATGGGCCACTATCCAGTGGCTGAGGTTCCCTTTGAGTGGGAGGGGGTTGCAGGTTCACTTCGAGTTGCCGTAAGCCCTGCCGTGCCAGTCGATTGTCTGTTGGGGAATGACATGGAACACAACACTTGGAGAGAGGTGGAATAGCGGACGCATTCTGCGATGCTGGGTACACCTGACTGGGCCTGTGTCAGCACACGGTCTGCGACTGCCCGGAGAGGGAGTTCGCCTGGGTTGGAGCCTGGAACAATGGCCCAACCCGCTGCTAAGAAGGGACAGACCCGGAGACAGAGAAAGCCTGCTCCGGCTTCCACACCCCATGAGACAGATCGGCCCCCTGCGGTGGTGGACCAGGAGTCCGTGGAGGGGGAAGTGGACTCTCTGGAGGATTTACCCATCCCTGCGGAGTGGCATGTGGAGGGAGGTCCTACCAGAGAGGAATTCTGTAAGGGGCAGAGGGAGTGCCCCACCCTTGAGGGACTGAGGCGACAGGCTGAAGCCCAAGCAGCAGGTGATGTTACGGGACATTACCATATTTACTGGGAGGATGGACTCCTCTACAGTGAACCCAAGGTACCCTTGCCTGGTTCATCAAGGGCCTTGGTAGTCCCGCAACAGTACCGAGCCTTTCTTTTGGAACTGGCTCATGCCATACCCCTGGCAGGACACTTAGGTCAGGACAAGACCTTTGCACGGCTTGTCCTCCACTTTTACTGGCCTCAGATGAAAGTGGCGTCCGACACATACTGTAGGACATGTGTAACCTGCCAGGCCAGTGGGAAAACAGGGGTGAAGCTAAAGGCTCCCCTGGAACCACTTCCAGTCGTTAGCACCCCCTTTGAGAGGGTGGGCATCGACATTGTAGGGCCTTTGGATCCACCAACAGCAGCTGGTCACAGGTTTATCCTGGTACTGGTGGATCATGCCACACGGTACCCAGAGGCAATACCTCTGAGGACAGTCACTGCACCTGTAGTGGCAAGAGCCCTAATGGGAATCTTTACCCGAGTGGGATTTCCCAAGGAAGATGTGTCCGACAGGGGGACCAACTTCCTGTCAGCTTACATGCGGGCAATGTGGAAGGAGTGTGGAGTGACCTACCGGTTCACCACTCCTTATCACCCCCAGTCGAATGGACTGGTTGAGCGGTTAAGACCTTGAAGGGCATGATCAGAAGTCTGCCCGAGAGCCTGCGGAGGAAATGGGATGTCCTCCTACCCTGTTTACTCTTTTCCTTCAGGGAAGTGCCCCAGAAGGGAGTGGGCTTCAGCCCCTTTGAGCTTCTGTATGGGCACCCTGTACGCGGTCCTCTCAGCCTGGTGAAGGATGGTTGGGAGAAGTCTCCCCGGAAACCCCCCCCAGGATGTGGTGAGCTACATGCTGGCCTTCAGGAGCCAAATGGCGAAGTTGTGGAAGCAAGCTTCTGACAACTTGGAGGCCAGCCAGGCAGTCATGAAGGAGTGGTACGACCACAATGCTCACCAGGTGGAATTGGAGCCTGGCCAGAAAGTGTGGGTGATGGAGCCTGGAGAGCTTAGCGCCCTCCAGGATCGCTGGACAGGCCCCTTTGAGGTGTTGGAGAAGAAGGGTAAGGCCACATACCTGGTGGACCTTAAGACCCCTCGACAGCCCCTACGGGTGCTGCATGCCAACCGACTCAAGCCCCACCATGAGAGGCCCGAAGTCATGTTGATGATGGTGACTGACGGGGAAGAGGAAGCGGAAAGCGAACCTCTTCCAGATCTCTTTTCGTCCCAAGAGAAGGATGGGTCAGTGGAGGGAGTAATTCTCTCTCCCACTCTCACTCCTGAGCAACGGGAGGACTGCCGCCAGATACTGGAGCAGTACTCTTCGTTGTTCTCCCTTGTCCCGGGAAGGACCCACCTGTGTACCCATGATGTGGACACAGGAGACAGCCCACCAGTGAAGTCCAAGACCTACCGGCTGTCTGACAAGGTGAAGGCTAGCATACATGGAGAAGTTGCCAAGATGCTAGAGCTGGGAGTAATTGAACCTTCCAACAGCCCTTGGTCCAGTACGGTGGTGCTCGTGCCAAAAGCCGCACCACCAGGCACCACACCTGAACGGAGGTTCTGTGTGGATTACCGAGGACTGAATTCAGTGACAAGGACTGATGCTCATCCGATCCCTAGGGCGGATGAATTGATTGACCGGCTAGGAGCTGCCCAATATCTGAGTACCTTCGACCTCACTTCAGGGTACTGGCAGATCTCCTTGACAGATGGAGCAAGGGAAAGATCAGCCTTCTCCACGCCTGAGGGACACTACCAGTTCTGTGTGATGCCCTTTGGGCTCAAGAACGCCCCTGCCACATTTCAGCGGCTGGTGAACCAGGTCCTCTCTGGATTGGAGAGTTTCTCTGCTGCCTACCTGGATGACATTGCTGTCTTCAGTAGCAGTTGGGAGGACCATCTGCAGCATTTGCAGGCCGTTCTCCAGGCCCTGAGACAAGCTGGATTGACCATCAAAGCCAGCAAATGCCAGATTGGGCAGGGGTCGGTTGTGTACCTTGGACACTTGGTGGGTAGGGGGACTGTGCAGCCCCTGCAGGCGAAGATTGAGGCAATCATGGCCTGGGAACCCCCCAAGACACAGACTGAGGTCCGAGCTTTCCTGGGCCTCACAGGCTACTACCGTCGCTTTGTGAAGGGGTATGGCACTATTGTAGCGCCCCTCACAGAGCTCACCTCCAAGAAACAACCTCAACGGGAAGTTTGGACGGGAGCTTGTCAGCAAGCTTTCGAGAAGTTGAAACAGGCAATGTGTGCGGCACCGGTCCTGAAGGCCCCAGACTTCTCCAAGGAGTTCATTGTCCAAACAGATGCATCAGAACATGGCATTGGGGCAGTGTTATCGCAACTGAATGAAGAGGGCCTGGATCAACCTGTAGTCTTTTTATCCAGGAGACTGCTTCCCCGGGAACAGAAGTGGAGTGCCATTGAGAGGGAAGCTTTTGCGGTGGTGTGGGCTCTGAAGAAGCTGCGGCCATACCTCTTTGGCTCGCACTTCCTAGTTCAGACTGACCACCGACCCCTTCGTTGGCTGATGCAAATGAAGGGGGAAAATCCCAAGTTGTTGAGGTGGTCCATCTCCCTTCAGGGAATGGACTTCCGGGTGGAACATCGGCCTGGAGTGGACCACGCCTTCGACCTCACTTCAGGGTACTGGCAGATCTCCTTGACAGATGGAGCAAGGGAAAGGTCAGCCTTCTCCACGCCTGAGGGACACTACCAGTTCTGTGTGATGCCCTTTGGGCTCAAGAACGCCCCTGCCACATTTCAGCGGCTGGTGAACCAGGTCCTCTCTGGATTGGAGAGTTTCTCTGCTGCCTACCTGGATGACATTGCTGTCTTCAGTAGCAGTTGGGAGGACCATCTGCAGCATTTGCAGGCCGTTCTCCAGGCCCTGAGACAAGCTGGATTGACCATCAAAGCCAGCAAATGCCAGATTGGGCAGGGGTCGGTTGTGTACCTTGGACACTTGGTGGGTAGGGGGACTGTGCAGCCCCTGCAGGCGAAGATTGAGGCAATCATGGCCTGGGAACCCCCCAAGACACAGACTGAGGTCCGAGCTTTCCTGGGCCTCACAGGCTACTACCGTCGCTTTGTGAAGGGGTATGGCACTATTGTAGCGCCCCTCACAGAGCTCACCTCCAAGAAACAACCTCAACGGGAAGTTTGGACGGGAGCTTGTCAGCAAGCTTTCGAGAAGTTGAAACAGGCAATGTGTGCGGCACCGGTCCTGAAGGCCCCAGACTTCTCCAAGGAGTTCATTGTCCAAACAGATGCATCAGAACATGGCATTGGGGCAGTGTTATCGCAACTGAATGAAGAGGGCCTGGATCAACCTGTAGTCTTTTTATCCAGGAGACTGCTTCCCCGGGAACAGAAGTGGAGTGCCATTGAGAGGGAAGCTTTTGCGGTGGTGTGGGCTCTGAAGAAGCTGCGGCCATACCTCTTTGGCTCGCACTTCCTAGTTCAGACTGACCACCGACCCCTTCGTTGGCTGATGCAAATGAAGGGGGAAAATCCCAAGTTGTTGAGGTGGTCCATCTCCCTTCAGGGAATGGACTTCCGGGTGGAACATCGGCCTGGAGTGGACCACGCCAATGCAGACGGTCTCTCCAGGTATTTCCGCCTTAGTGATGAGGACTCCCAAGGGGTTGGGTAGTTCTCCCCACTTTCAGCTGGGGGGGACGCGTGTTAGACCTGTCTGGCTTTTTGGCGAAGTCCCTCCTAATTTTTATTTATTTTGTCCCCTTTTTGCCCCTCATACCCTTGTTAATTTTTGTGTCTACCGACTTTTTTAGGTGTTGGCCAGGGGGATAGGTGTTCTTTCCCCTCCTCGTAATCTTTTACCTCAGGCCCAGAGGCCTGTTCTGTCAGGAAAACTCATGTTATCACAAAATGGAGGGCCCTAACTGTTACCAACTGCCACACCATAGCCAGCCCCATAGGATAACATTAGGTCTTCCAGAACCTTCTGGACCCTACTGGACTCTGTGAGGCTAGGCTATAAAAGGGCAGGGGGCAGGAGGCCATTTTGTGTAGTCCAGTGTGAGAGGAGAGAGGCTGCAGTGTGAGGAGGAGGACGCGCTAGAAGAGGCTAGTTGGTTTCATTAACTGACCGCATCTTTCAGAGGACGTTCCCCCTTGTGCTACTGACCGAACCCTACCATTGGCCTGAAATCGATCTGGTCCAGTCGAGTAACCAGGGACTTTGGACCTCTCCCCAGTCGGCTGTGTCCCACCTTCACCCCTCAGATCCCTCTTGGGTTTACTAATTGGCTCCCCGCCTTCCTGCTGAAGCCCTTGCCTACCCGGTTTAGAGGAGCGGTGCCTGGGTCGTCTGGATACCCTTGGGAGCCCAAGGCGTCTTTGTCTGAAGGGCGTGAGGAATCCGTGAAGGAGTGCAGTCTGCAGGAGAGCGGTGCCGCTCGCTATCTAAGTTGCGCGGCGGAAGAGGAAGTAAGCCGCTGTTCCCCTGCGCAGGAGCAGGAGCGAGTGTCTCCCGGCGAAAGGAGGCGGTGCCGGCGGTGTCGCTAGTCTCCCTGCATCTGCGCAGCCAAGGTCTGCCCCCGTGAGGCGCGAGTGTCTATTGGCGAAAGGAGGCGGTGCAGGCTGTGCCGCTAGTCTCCCTGCATCTGCGCAGCCAAGGTCTGCCCCTGGGAGACGCGAGGGATTCCTCAAAAGCGGCGCGCCTCAAGTCACCTCAGCGAAGCTGGCCTGTTGAGGGCGGGAGCGAGAGAGAGCGTCTCGTATTTCCCGAGGAGCGGGAACCTTTAGCCACCGCTGATCGAGAGGTCGTCAGCCTGCCCAGCGCTCGGTTCAGCAAGTGTAAGGAGAAGCGAAGGGCCATCACTATTGAACCTCCCCACCCCAGCGCTGTGATCAAAAGGCTGGCTGGGCGGGGATAGGTGGCTGCTACTGCCACTGGTGTTGTTCGGTGGTGCCGGCTGAGAGCCCTACCCCCTGTGGACTGGGGCAGGACCGGAGACTCGAATACAGTAAGGAGGAGTGGGGGGGTGAGGAAGAATAGGGCTGAGCCCTTGCTGGTGTGGTGATTTATCCCAAGTACTAACGTCTAACTAGGTGCCTTGATAAACCTGTCATCTTTACACTTAAACTGTGCCAGAGAAGGTGTGAGGGAGGTTAACTTCATTTCCCCAACCTAACTTTCTACAAGTCTAGGGAAGCAGATATTAAGCAAGTCATCAGAGGAGAACCTAGGCTGAAGTGAGAGAAGTGCACTGACTGTTCTGGTTACAGGGGAAATCCCTCCAAATCCTCATAGCCATTGTTGTGGTGAATAGTGAACGTGTGAAATTCCTGCATTATACTCCGTGTGTGCATTCTAGCCCTGTATTAAGGGGTGGATAAGGGGTGAGAGATCTTAGCCCTGTGGTGAGGGAGTATCCAGTGACTTGGCAGGCTAAAGTGATGAAATATTGATGACACTGTTTATTAATGTAAAGTGACACTGCTTAGTGTAATTCTGTTGGGACACTTTTAATTTCTAAAGGAAGCAATACTGAATCCTTGACATCTGTATGCTTTGAACTGTAATTTTCTCCACAGAAAGAAGAGTGTTATTTACTTCTCTAAATCAAAGGTATAATCGCTATTCTTGAGAAGAACTGAAATGTATTACACTGTATAATTTGAAACTAAAGAGATATTATTTTTATAAAGCAGCACGTATTTTCACATAATTTTGGTGTAGAGTTTTCTTTTTGAGTGCTATTGCGTGGAATTACTTTTGGGTGGTCTGCAACCTCGACACTGTGCCTCTGTTATGTTAGTCTTGCCCTAGGCCAGGCTACCTAATTCCAACAGTCATATATTGGAAAGATCGGACAGTAGGGGTAGAGAGAAATCTGGAAAGAACAACTTGGTTGATTTGGGTATTGAGGGAAATACTAGCCCTAGTGGGATCAAGTATACTGCAGATGTAAGCCGGTAGGGTCCAGAGCAAAGGCTGACTTATGAAGACTCTATCAGCCAATCTGTAGATATGGGAGCAGCCCACCGAGTTAGAGGTCTTTCAATAGCCACTTGGAACATTGCTGCGCTGACCAAAAAGAGGGAATTGCTAAGTTGGTCAGATTTTCTTAATTCCCATGATATTATTTGTCTCCAGGAGACTTGGTGCACGGGTCCTGTTAGCTTTGAAGGGTTTGTATCATATGATTTACCTGCTCTCAGTTCTACGGCCGGAAGAGCAAAAGGGGGGCTTCTAATTCTAATATCAACCAATTTGCGTATAGTAGTAAAAAGCCATATTAATATTGGTTGTCACTCCCAGGTACTTTGGTTGCATCAAAAACGTGTACGTGACGTTCTTCTAATTAATTTTTATAATAATTTGTTTGACAATTCTCGATCCAAAGTTGTTTTGGAAATGGAAAATGTAATCGCTAAACTCAGTGCCACCGGCAGGGAAACAACACTTACAACGCAACTTTTACAACGCACTACCTTTACAACAAAACTTTTACAACGTAACATCCATTACAATGCATGCCATTACAATGCAACCATTACAACTCATGTCACTACAACCTATACCACTACAACGCATGTCATTACAACGCAGTCATTACAACGCATACCATTACAACACATACCTACACTATCCAACACTTACCCTACTGTTGCACCCCCTGGAGTTAGAATAGTCATTTTTACCCCTACACTATCCAATACTTACCCTACTGTTGCACCCCCTTGAGTTAGAATAGTAATTTTTACCCCTACACTGTCCAATACTTACCATACATGCAATGTAATGGTATGCGTTGTAATGGTATGCGTTGTAAATGTAGTATGCGTCGTAGTGGAATGCGTTATAAAGGTAGTTTCAAAGAATTTGTTGTAATGGCATGAGTTGTAATGGAATGCGTTGTAATGGATGTTGCTGTGTAAAAAATGCGTTGTAAAGGTATGCGTTGTAAAAGTATGCGTTGTAACGACATACATCCCACCGGCAGCCTGGTGGTGGCGGTCTCACCACCATCGTAAGCATATTAGGATAGCGGGCAGAGGGGTGGCGGTCGGAGAGACCAACCGCCATGGATCCAACAGGAACTCCGATCCCCAGAATCGCTTATCTCCTGAGGCGGAAGCCGGGAGCTCGACCTGTTTAACTTTTAACAATTTGAGTGTCACTAATTTGTGTGTTTTTAAACTCACCTGTCATCCCCTCCTGGCATCATTTCAGGGCATTAGCTCGCTCCTGACCAGCCCACGCAGCGGATCTTAGCGCGGCCACGGGAGCATAACAAGCAAACTTCTTGCCGCCATTACCGGCGATCCTTGAGGTCACGACCCTTTCCTGAGGCCACGCCCCCCTACCACCGTCTTTCCTTCCCTATAAATCATGTGTAAACCCACGGAAAGAAATACCCTACTGAGCTATGATAGCTGTCACCCCAGGGCTCTGAGGGATAGTTTGCTTTATTCTCAGTTTCTAAGACTGCGGAGAAATTGTTTTAAAAAAGAGGATTATTTGAAAAACTTAGAACAAGAGGCTACCCGAGGCGCTTGAGTAAGGACTCCATGAAAAGAGCCTGGTATTGCCCTCGTGAAACACTCCTC
Organism: Lissotriton vulgaris; assembly: GCF_964263255.1. Taxonomy (NCBI): domain Eukaryota; kingdom Metazoa; phylum Chordata; class Amphibia; order Caudata; family Salamandridae; genus Lissotriton; species Lissotriton vulgaris. Next base: position 1,443,882,864 of record NC_141693.1, read on the forward strand.
GAGCCCAAACCCAAACAACCATCTGACAAATTGGTATGTGTAACCACCTACTCGCCCATCTCAAATTGTGTCAAACAATGTATAAAGAAGAACTGGCACATTCTGAATTCAGGCCCACTTAATTGGGACACCCCACTTTTTGCCTTTAAGAAGAATAAAAACCTTAAAGATCAACTAGTCAGGGCGGCACTATCAACAGTAAGAAACGTCACACTACATGACCACTGGCAACTACCACCACTATGTGGCCATTCTAAATGTGGTACGTGTGTTGTATGCGACTACTCCATAGATGGTAAGGTCTTTGTCTATAAAGATGTAAAAAATGTATTAAAAACATTTACAAATTGTAACAGTTGCAATATCGTGTATGCCATTCTTTGCCCATGCAACATGATATATGTGGGCCAAACAAAGCAGAAAATCAAGCTGAGGATATCCCAACACCGGAGCCGCATTCGCTGTAAAACGCCAAACGCCCCTCTGGTTGAACACTTTCTGGAGAAAGGACACACGGAAAATGACATTCGCTGGACTGTTATTTCCCAGGTCACCCAGGGGAGGTGATCTTACTCGTTTATTGAACAAAGAGGAGCTCAAATGGATTCTAAAGACTGATAGTATAAACTCGGGACTCAACCTACAGGATGAATGGACCTCCTTAATCTAATGAGGGCGTACAGTCATTTGTGTCAATCACTGTAATGTGTAAAATGGTTTTATGTATAAACGCACATGCTTTTTGTTATATGTCACAATTCTCCTTTTCTGGGTTTCTCACTCCACTAAGATGGCCGCCGACCTTAGTCCATCTTTTATTTTTGTCACATCTCCCCTCCTAGGCACTTCACTGTCCCAAGACGACCGCTTACCAGAGTCCCTTTTCTATCTTCATGCCCGCGCCCACCTATCGGCTTAGCTTATACTCAGCCTCACTGTCCCAAGATGGCCGCTTCCCAGAGTCCATATTCTATTTTTATGCCGGTGTCCGGCCAATCAACTTAGCTTATAACCGGCGCCCCACATTCGACTCACGAGCACGCCAGGGAGCACCTCTTCCACCGATCCACCCGGTAAGTCACTACCCCTGCCATAGCGGACCCCCTGCTCATACGACTCCCCGGCCAATCCTAATACTCTGGCTCCTTCCTCTAGGTGCCCCTGGCCCCGATGGATACCACTGTGTACCGCGGCCCGACACGCCTTATTGTGGTAAGACCGATAGCTCTCGCTAGTCTTTGGGTTCCTTATTTAATTACCAATTGTAAACCTAATACCTATTATGGTTCTCACTGTTTTAGGGCGCTCGTCTCTTCTTACTCCTCCCCGCCGATTCTGTTGCGGGTTCACCGGTAAGCCTGACTTTCTCAGAAACGCCCCGCGCCTTCACCCTGCCTGCCGACTCACTCCTATGAACGCATAGTCACCATATAATCCAGTGCCCGCCATCATGCACTGAACCGCTCCACGCACTTCACCGTGGTTCACTGCCCACAGAGAGTCTGCAACTGTGCATGCGTCTCAATCGTCGTCTGCAATAGCACTCTGTTTTCTATCGTCGTCTACATTAGCACTCTGTTTTTTCTCCGTGTAGTCACTTTTTCACAAACACGTGTTAAACCTGCAATCTTGTAAGTGGCACGATCGTTAGGACCTAGGCTGTGCCTTTATTAAACCTGAATTTCAAATGTGCAATCCTTCACCAGCATGCAAACGTCACGATCGTCAAGACCTAGGCTGCACAATTATGAAGCCTGATTTTCAAATGTGCAATTTTCCACCAGCATGCTTCAACGAAACATTGTTACACTGGTAAATGCCTCTAAATGCCACTTGCTCCCACAATGTTGCCCTTCACTGGTCACTGTATTCACTTGATCTGCAAGGCTCAGGCTATGTATTCTAATGTATATATCTCCCTTTCCCTTTTCTCCCCTTCTAGGCAAGTAGAGGCTAAAATTCTTGTTAAGGCTTTGATTGTAATGTCCTGATGATGGTCCCCGTGATTTACTAGGGGGTCCGAAATGCCGTCGACCTTTCTAGCACCTAATGCCAAAACGTGATTACTATGAGTTTGTATGGTGCTTTGCTAAAATATTCTGCACAATTGTATTGATGACAGAAAAACGTGCTTTGCCTTAAAAGCCCTTCTTTGCTCTCTACACCCACGCTCTGTACCCGTTCTGTAAGTGCTGGGCACAGGCTTGTGTTCCACACTGGCTGACCTGTGGAAGGTATTTCGTGCTGTGTAATTAATTGTAAATTGAGTAAAATTTGAAGACCACTGTCCGGCTGGACATGTCACTTCTAATATAGATTGATTCTGTCTATATTTCAGTCTTTTCACATTTTTTGGATGCATGGGACCGAAGTTGTTTGTATAAAGTATGTTCCCAGAGGTCCCTGCTGACTAATTCGGGCCCCTTGTTGTTAAATTAATTTTTTACTATAAAAGCAGGATCCAAAAACATCATTAACGGACTACTTATATACCGCCCGCCTGGAGGGGCCTCACAGTTTGCTGAACAACTCATAGAACTGATAACCCTGCCAGCACTTCGGTACAAAAAATTCTCATCCTAGGTGACCTCAACCTTCACTTCGATATTACGGATTGTGGGGAGGCTCAAGCTGTGGCAGAAGCACTAAAATCTCTAGAGCTCAACCTTCAATCCAGATCCCCCTCGCACCAATTAGGGCATCTTCTGGACCCCATCTTTGCTAACTGGGAGGGAGTTAACGTCTCCTCCCCGATCAGAACGATTTGGTCTGATGACTTCATCATTCCGTTTGAAATAGAAGGTATTCCTCCTGATAACAGAATTAATAATCCCTTACCCCAGAAACGTAGAGACTGGAAAAAGTTCAAGCAGGAATCATTCAAGCTTGCCCTACTTGAGACAACACCGCCCCCTAGCACCACTTTGCAGGAAGCGTGGAACAGTTATGAAAGTTGGGTGTCCAATGCATTAGATACGGTAGCACCCTGGACACTCAAACCCCCCGCAAGATTGACCAAAACTGCCCCCTGGTTCTCTCAAGAACTCAAAGGAGCTAAAGCAAAATGCAAAAATTTGGAAAGACAATGGAGGAAAAGCTACAATTTAGAAAGTAAGTCACACTATAAAACAGAACTAAAGAAATATCACAAACTAGTAAGAGCAACTAAAGGTACCTACTTTAAGGGTAGAATAGAATCTGCCGACAACCCTACTTGAGAACTTTTTGCCATCTATAAAGAGTTAACAGTCCCAACCAGACTCGAAGCGCAAGACACCTACTCCAGTGAGCTATGCGACTCCATAGCTGATCATTTTGTCGGCAAGGTCGACAAAATATACGCCACTTTCACAGACGGAGCTGATTCCCCAAGAACCCAGATGGTAATCAAAGACAACTCCACTGTTAAACCCCGCCTGACATGCTTTAAAGTCCCTGAGAGACAGGAACTGTTGAACATTGCTAAAACCATACAGTCTGTGACATATGCCCCCCAACCGCTGTAAGGGAGTCTTAGAGAGTATGATCGATCAGATCTCTCACATTGTTACTCTCTCTTTCCAAGAGTGCCATGTTCCCGATACTTGGAAAACAGCCCAGGTTATCCCCTTGAAAAAAAAATCTAATGGCCACATCTCCCAACTTCAAAATCTTCGTCCCATCTCCCTTCTTCCTTTCTGCGCAAAAATAGTGGAAAAAGTGGTTAATGGGCAACTTATGAAATATCTGGAGGAGGAATACCTCCTCCACCCCACTCAATCGGGGTTTAGAGCCGGCTACTCGACAGAGTCAGCCGTTCTCTATTCCACGGAGTGCCTCAGACAGATGGTGGAGGAAGGACAGACAGCAGCATTGGTCTTATTAGACCTCAGTGCAGCATTTGACACCGTGCTGCACTAAACGCTGATGTCTCGCCTTTCTGATATGGGAGTGGAGGGTTCCGCCCATGCCTGGTTACAATCTTTCCTGGCCAATAGAAGTTTCCAGATACACTGTCCCCCTTTCAAATCCTCCCTCCGGAAGCTGAGCCATGGGGTTCCACAGGGCTCCAGCTTAAGCCCTGCCCTGTTCAATCTTTATATGGAACCCCTGGCACACATAGTTGAAGCTTTCGGGGTAGATATTGTCACCTATGCTGACGACACCCAACTGATGATCAAGCTGTCGCTCGACCATACGGAAGATGCCATCAACTTTTCCAATTGCTTGTCATCAGTGGCATCATGGATGAACAACAACTGTCTACGCCTAAATTGCGAAAAAACTGAACTCTTAGTTGTTGGTAAATCCCCCTCTGCCTGGTCACACATGTGGTGGCCAGCAGAACTGGGCAATTTTCCCTCTCCCGCGGACTCTGTCAGAAATCTTGGAGTAATGCTCGACTCGGATCTCTCTTTCAGATCGCAGGTCAACAAAGTCACTGGCAGGTGCTTCAGCACACTAAAAACCCTCCGCAAAATCCTTGACCTTCTCCCCATCAACGCCAGAAAGACACTTGTCCATGCCCTAGTCACACCCCATCTTGACTACGGCAATGTCCTACTCCTGGACCTTAGTAAAAAAGGCCTACACCAACTGCATGCGTGCAAAACGCTGCTGCCCACCTGGTACTCAACCTGCTTCGTAGAGCATCTGGGAAGAATGCTCTAGCGAAGCTTCACTGGCTACCGGTCAAGGAGCGCATTAGATTTAAAGCCTTATGCTTTACGCATCGCCCAGGGCAAAGGCCCAGGGTATTTGCAAAAGCTCCTCACAATTCACTGCCCCACCAAAAACCTGAGGTCGGCCGGAGCTATGCTGTTTAAACTCCCCCACACCCGCAGAGCTAAGATGGGTGGCCGCTCCTTCAGGCTCCTGGCCCCCAAACACTGGAATGAACTCCCACTTGATCTTCGTATGGAACCTTCAGAAACTAGATTCCGTGCCAAACTCAAAACCCATCTGTTTCCAGTCATCTAACTCCCCCTCCTCATTCTGCCCCTGTTTTCGTTCTCCCCCTACTGTCTGTCTCTTGAGATGTAGTAGCATTCTAGCGCGGGGACACACTATTTTTAGTGCAGCCAAGCGCTTTAGAAATGGCTTTATTATTATTATTATTATTTACAATGGTGGTGGTGCCTGCCAGGCACCACCGTAGGGATTATGATTTCCCTGCCCGCCAGCCGTTTCATGGCGGGATACCTACTATGAAAAGGCTGGCAGGAAGGGGACATTCGGGCCCCATAATGGGCCCCTCCTTCCCCCTTGTCCTCAGTGTTGGATTTTGGTTAGCACTCATGGTGTCCCTACATATCCCTGCACCATTTGGCAGGCACCGCATGGCGCCTGCCACATAGTGGAGGCCCTGCCCACAAACATGCTTTAAACACTGCAACAAAAGGATAAGAACAGCACTATTTTCACTCATGCACAACTCAAAAATTTCGCACACGGGCCACACTACAAAAATGACATCCTTCTGATCAAGTGCACCCTCTGCTTTTATCTATGGACCATCCAATTATGTACTTCAGCGCCCTACCGAGGGTATGAAGCACTATGCAAATGGAATTACAATTACAATCTAACTTTATAGGTTTGATTTGAACAAAGCAAGAATCTCATCGTTTTTCACCATCAGACTTAGAGCACGCGAGAGAAAAGCAGAAAAGAGTGAAAGGAAAAAGTTAACTATTGTGAGAAAATGTAGTGATAAAATACCTGAAACAGTGAGATAAAGAAAGACGTAAAGGTGTTCGGAAGAAAGAGGTATGACATGGAATACCAGCCTAGAGTCTAATAAATCAAGTTTCAATGCTGACCTCTGGGCATTGCACACGTGCTCAGGATGTCTCCATACCCCCTTCCATCTGAGAGGTCACCAGTTCTTCGATCTTTTCGGTTTGTCAATTAGCTTTGGACCAGGAAACAAGACCAGCCAGATATTTTACGTTTCACAGGTTCACTCAAGCACGATTTGCCTTTCCATTCTTGGACGGGTGGCTAATTTATCCCATTATAAAATCAGAACTACAACCACCAAAATACAAAGCTGAAATATGAGTTTTGCAAACTACTCACGTATTAACTTTAGAAATGTGTGAGCTCTGAGTCCACTACCTCGATTTCTTAAGGAGTGAAGCCCTCCTGCGAAGAATTCATTTCTCGTGAAGGTGCACCCTTAAGAGGCTCACTGCAGCATTATAAACATAAGGGTCACAAAGGTCGGTGAGGTGGGAGGCCCCCAGATGTACTGTTTTAGTCTGTACAGGGAGAGGTTTACGTGTGCTACACAGCATCTGCATGCCTATTAATAGGCGCCCTGCACTCTGTAAATATTCCTCCTATCATAATGGATTCTTTGGTTATTTCTATCCGGTATTAACAGCACTAAGTGGAAGCTGCCTGAAGGGCCTTCTGAGAATTCAGGTACATTTAGTACATGTAAATGGATGGGTAGGCCGACTGAGGTTACACCGGTGTTTCTTGCCTTGAGCTGCAATCTCAGGGCAGCAGTGGGCATAGTGGTTACTGGGAAGTCAAATCTATTATTGCAATTCCACTCCTCAAATTTGTTTGTTGGTGGAATTTGAAAGAAATACCAAGTATTTTAAGAAAGGTTTGAAAAGTACTAATTTTCCATATATTTGCATTGCAGAATTTGCTGTCCTCGGGATACTGCTCAGAGCTGAGATACACATTGCTATAGGAAACAACCGTTTTTTGAGCACTTAAAATTCTGGGGCATATATACAATATTGTGGCATAGGACAACGCCTCAAGCCTTCTAGCTGGGCTGCCCTACGTCAAAAGAAATAGGAAGGAATGCACTATATCTACAAGATATGGTGCATTCCAGTCCTTTCTGTTTGTGCCGGCATACAACCTGCAGCCGAGCGCCAACGTAGACCCCCTTGCAAAGGTGTCTATGTTGCTGGCATGATCAGTGGCATAACAAAACTTGAGGGGGCCCCCCTGCAAGATACGCAGAAGGGTCCCCTCTGGACTCAATCAGGAGGTCTCCAGGCTGGGTATTGTGCTGAGGGGGCCCTTGAAGCTTGCCCCCAACACCGCTGGTGCTATGTGTGCCTATGTTATGCCACTGACTGGTGTTCCTGCTGCCTTCTCCTTTACAGTCACTGCTGCTTAGTCCTTGGAGTCAGACATGGTCTCATTCAGTAGTGCCTGGTTACCTCGTCTCTTCTTGTGACACTATACTTCCTGCAGGAACCCAGGCATTTCTAAATGCTTCTGCAGGCACGATGCAGGTCTTTAACTGCTGTTTTCTCACACTCTAAGCTACTGCTGATTTGGACGGAGAAGCCACCCCTGAAATGTTGCTGTGAAGTGGAAGAAGATTACATTTCCACAAAGTGGAGCACTCATCCCTGAATGCTGAAGAAAGGGCCTTTATCTATTATTTTCTGCTCCTTGTTATGGGCTTATTGTCTCATTTGAACCAAGCTCATCTGCTTGCCAATTCCTACAGCCATGACCTTTCCATATCCTGCTCTCTGATCCTCTGTCCTCACTTCTGATGATGCTTTGCTTTGGCCCAAAGTTTGGTACACCTCGCTCTTCCCTTTGGGCCCCTGTGTGCTCCTTTTTTATGGAGCAAGAAGACTTCAAGAGTTGTTTTGTGAAATTCTTTTTCCGGGGCCTTCCACCAGGGAATGGCTCTGACTCCCTGGTACTAACTTCACAAGCCAGGTCTTTGCTTTTATGCGTGTGAGAGAAGTTTGCTCCACAGTTAATTATATTTTTATGTGCCTTATTGAGTCTTCGGAAAACCCTTTTCACTGTACAAAAAACACAACACAATTACTGACTCATTGGTTATTTTTCAACAGTCTGTTTTGAGTTAACTGTGTTAGCCCCAGGACTCGTAATGACATGAAGGACAAAAAAGAGCGTATCTAAGAACCTTAACCCTGTATAAGATGTCTTGGAAGCCAGACATTTGGTGGGGCAAGTTCTGCAGCCACAATTCAAAATTACCCCATAGTTAGGCAAACCCTATTTCTCTAAGACAGCTTTGTCTACCCCTTAATAGTGCAGATTTGAGTTGGAAGGCTACTTTGGAACATGTTTGGTATTGACTAGAAGTATCAGCACACCAGCAGAATCAAGAAACCTCTCAGTAAATTATCCCAGATCCATTTAGTAACATCAGAAAGTATGTTATGGTTAAAACAGCAACAAAATAACACACATTGGATCCGTCACTTCAAAGTTATAGCATTGTAAAGTACCATTCCCATTCCACATGGACAAACCATTAATTCCTGTGCAGTGCTCACAAGAGTCAGTTACCTTGTGCAGCCAGGCACCGTTCTGGTCTGAAAGTTCCTGGCACCTTGTCCCTGGCTTGACAAATGGCAAATTAGCTGAATAAGGCTTGGATTCATGCTTGGCTAACAACACCTAGACTGCCAGGATTTCAGCATGGGGTGCAACAAAGACAACACCCTTTTAGCCATACATCCTATATGGGGTAGCTTGCTGTCCATGTTGGTAAGCGCTGTAGAGCCATATATAAGGGTAGTAAGCACAATATAAATCCTTCAATACAATACAACAGAAACATTTGGTTCTACTCATTGCAAGCTGAATTTTAACTTCAAGAACATAGTGCCAGAAAGAAGCAGATGTGAGGTGCACCAGGGAGCATTAGAAGGCCGAGTGTTGTCACATCTGGAGACACACTGCACCATCTGGCTGCAAAAGAAAGCTACAGCTTTGTAAAGAGTAGGTGGATCCAGTCTGGTACCTACAGATAATCAAAATGCAAGGAATCTACAGGAAGAAGTGTCCTTCAGAGATGAGTCATTGCCATGGAACATGTGCTTGTCGTTATCAGTGCCCTAATTTACATCCAGTATCAGTACTGGGATTAGCAAGAGATGACCTTAGCACAGAAGCAAGTCTTTTACGTGCAGTGCAGTCTTCACATTGTGCAAGGTTTTAAGAAAGTTATTCTCCCCCAGAAAAATTTGACAATAAACGTGTGTGAGATAATCAAACCATTTAATATGTTCAAGAGTTTCTTTAGTAATTGCAAAGTCATGTATTTTTCGAATTTTTAGTTACAATATTCTCTCTATTTTCCAAATGTTAACAGTATTGGCATACGCTGTAGGCGTGAATGTATAGTGTTCTCTGTCATAGAGCGGAACACTGTGCAGTCAGCCATTAGCAAGAAGAGTATGTCCTGACTGCCAAGCCCTGATCAACGATAAACAAGACCCACTTGTTATTTGCCACCATAAATGTAACTGTTCTTTCTTTCTTAGTACCGACATGCAGTACGACACCTAAGACATGGAAAGTACCACAGATTAACTGCATCATTCATTTTTCTATTGCCTTACATAAAAGTGTGTCTTTAGTTTTTCCTCATCATGCAAAACAATAAAAAAAACTAACCAGCAGGGCCCCTTTTAGGTAAGTGCACATAGCTACCTTATGTGAAAGGCAGGTATTGGAATTCCATTCTTTGTGGCTATAAAAAGCAGACTTTCAAGATAAGGGCAATTGTTTGCTGTTGTTTGGTAGTGTAATTAGCTATTAGAAAAAACACCGCCGGCTATGGACCCACAAGAATTTTCTTTAGGTCGGCATTTCTCGACAGACTGCACCTACGTTGACTCAGACGGGCGTTGTTACAGCTCGCATGATGTTTACAGGTTACCCATGTTAAGTGCCCAAACGTCGAAGCAGGAGCAAACTAAACAAGATGCACATTCACAATAACTTGTGACTAACTACAGCTATCCTGCCAGGGAATACAGAGGTCCTCAGGCAAAATTCAGAATTGTGTTTAAAAAAACAAAATAATAAACTTCTTTTCACATCAATGTAAGCAGGCTTCAGAAAGCCATCCATAAGAAAGCAATAGGTCAGTTCTACAAATAGTTGGTAGCATAAAAGAAAGTGGCAATGAAAGAAAATAGTAGCGAGTATGACCGCTAGAACACATTACTGCCCATATGATCAGTTTCCCTTTATGCAGAAAAGTTGGAATAAGCATAGGTTTCTACTGCTAGTTGTCTCTGACTCACCTGCAGCTTCAGTGGCTGGCATGGGGGGGCTGAAGAAGACTGCGGACAGCAATTATTCAATTATGATCTCACCGTCTCAGTGCCTGGGACCCACCAGCCACCTCACGTGCAGTTACGATGAGCATGAACATACTGACCCAGCCATGCCCCACCCTAAGCCTCACCCTGAGGCCGAAAACCATGCAGTTGTGTGCCGTGTAAAACTGCATCACGTACGTATCATTTAATTTATGAGGCGAGGCAGCGGGTGCTACTTTAAAAATACATTCCAGCCGGACCCTGCTGTCAGCAAATGTACTGTGTGCCCAGGGGGCCCCTGGAGCTCGGGCCACCTCTTACAATGCGGGTGCTGCGGGACCTGTGTTATGCCCATGTCCTCGCCTATGGCGCGGGCCAATGACTCGAGTTCAGGACCTTTAACAATCGGTATAGCCCTCAGCAGCAGGCTATAATGTAAATCTCAGATGGACTTGTGATAAAAGTGCTGCTATCTGCACAACTATTCCCTGGATGACGTTGGGAGGCGGTAGTATTGTGTTCACCTTATATGCCAATTAGAGAACTGCACCCATTTCACCCACAATGGATGTCAAAGCATGCCAACAAGTCAAAAAACTGGAAATGCAAACATGAGGGGACCTTTACAAAGAAAACTAATTTATACAGTTGAATCTATCTGCGGCACAAAATACAAGAAGTCCACCTATCTTCCTATACAACAGGCTTAGATTGCCATTGAAAGCTAGATATGATACCTTCCTGCAGGATGATGGCGTTATCCTACCTCATGAACTCCCCCAGCCTGAAGCATACAGGGGGCTAATCGGAAAGGTAACTTACACATGTGAGTAACTTACTTATATAAGTTTACCATTTCACTTCGTACTTTACAACTTTGGACGATTCACAAATCCTGTGTGTAAAGTTTCACAAAAGTGTAAACTTACACATCTCCTCCCCCTTAAAGAGTGGTTGAAGAAAGATTTACAACTTACCATTTTTTCCAAGATACTAGAGACAGAAATCTTACCTACCCCAATAATAGCTTTAATGCGCTATATCTCTCATTTCTATTATACTCATAATAAATGCAATCCTAAATTGAACTGCTCAGTGTTCAAAACCTAAGAGAAACAGGAACAACTTGTTGATGTGTTTCTGTGCTTCCTCAAAAGTGCTGAAGCACATATTTTTGTCAAGCAGTTCTAACAAAAAATATGAGGATTAAACGTGTCCTTTATTTTCCATTATGGCTTGTACTTTAGACAATATAGCGCATACACCGAGACATACCAAAGCCCATCCAAAGCTGATTCACTTTGATGCTGCAGAGATGAAGAAGACGAGAGCTAATAGGATTTGAACCACCCCTGGCTGCATCAGGAAAACGAGACACAGAGTACTGAAGCAATAGTTGCGAGGAGGCACATGCTGTGGGGCAATTTTCAGTTTTGCCTTTTTCTAAGCAATGCTATATTTTCAACCCCCACTTAAAATGATGTGATGGAGATGTCATGGGAATATTACATGGAAACCATGATTTCATCCAAGAAGGACCCACTTTATTTGAGAGGAAAAGCATTATTAAGCTTCTTTAACGAGCTGACACTTACTATATGAATGCAGTGCTTAAGATATAAAGTACGTAAAAGGGGGCATGCCATGCTGAGGGGGCCCCCTTGAGCTTGGGGCCCCCGCACCGCGGGGCTGCGGGGGCCTGTGTTACGCCCCTGGGCAAGGTTAACCTTCCTGCACAAAAACAGTCAAAGGAGAAGTTTTCCTTGTTCTATGTGTCCTGCAGAATACAGCACACGTGGAAGAGAGAAAAATAAGGAGAAAAGTAAATATTTCTCTTCATTACACCTGATTTGGGAAGATGTTTGCTTTGGTGCTGCCCCAGATTTAAGCGATGTTATAAATCAGGGGCAGTGTCAAAAAACGTGGATGTTGGAGGAAGATCCCCAGCAACACCCAAGGAATGCCCCTTCCATGCAGAGTAAGGCATTGTCTTACTCCATACTTACAAGGCCATGAAAAGCTACACAGGGTGGGCCGGCACACTTCCCCTCTGGAGCATCACAAAAGTGACGCTCTGGTGGCATAACAGTGCTGCATTGTAAATATGCCCCTCCGCTTTTTCAACTATTTGTGAAAGTTATAGATCTCTGTGCTGCTTTTAACTAGTGGTGTTTCCTGAGGCGGTTTCGAAATACTTGGTCTTTGTATCATAGCAATTTACCTCAAGACAGAGGGGTAATTGATCTTTTTTTGTCATTTACATACAATTAGTGCTGAAGGTACTGTAATTACTGTCAGCATTACAGTGCTAAAGACTGAACTGCCAGTAGCAGTACTTCTATTTGCCATTAAGCATCCACATTATAGTTAGGAGTTTTCTATCTGCTAGCAGGGTCTCCAACCTTTGGTAGACGTGGTCACACATTATCACAATGATCGAAGTTTTACAATGAATAAGGCTATTCTCCTGGCAACATATGTGACTTGCACCGGCCTCTGCATCCCCAAGGGGTATCCGTGGGCTCAAGTTCAAAGGTGCTACACCAGATCCACATCCGAAATAGTTCCTTATGCCGTCAGAAGTCCATTGACTTGATTTCTGCTAGGCACCAGCCTGCCACACCCCAAATAGTCCACCATGAAAGTGGTGCATTTGAAGTTAAACCATGCTCCTTATGATAACAAGCACTATTTCTGAAGCCAGCATTGTGGGTCCCGTTCCAGCATAATTTTAGTGCCTTCAGTTTTTGTGTGTCATATATACATGTTATATGCTAATCATTTTAATCTGTGTGTATTATATTAAATAATCAATAGTAAGTGGCGCAATTTATTTTTAGTAACAGCAACACATATACTCGAGATATAATCAATATATTTACGCTAACTGTAGTTTTTTGGAAGCCATTTTAATGTAAGGTTAGCTTAACTTGTAACTAGGCAAGTAACTTGTAACGAGGTGTCTTATTGTGTGCCTCATTAGCTATAATAGGCTCATCGCTTATTGTATTAAACTTGTATGTAACTGAACTTCAATTAGCAGATCGGACTGATGTTACATCCAAGGTTGCCGAGATGGTTACTTCTTTTTTGAGAGCTGGAAAACTAAGCAGTCTACCTGCTCCCAGAGAGCGCTGTCTGTATTGGTTCAATTGGTGGAACTGATATGGAGAAGCTTTCTAGAATCATCTTTCATGCTTTAATTATGTGTTCTTTAGAAGAGTTGAGCAGATCCTGTCCTGATTTTGGGGAGAGAAACTTCTTCTCATCTTTGCTGATTTCCCTGCCTGAGTTTCGAGTTTCATGCTGGAGTATGCGCGCTTTTTCCTCAGACCTCAGAGCCTTAAACTTGGTTCATCCGATGCTGACACCATCCTCATTGAAATTCTCCTTTCCACTTTCAATGTTTTATTTAGAATAGGCAAGTTCCTTTATGGAAGCAGCTCTGCTAATATTTAGTTTGCTGTATGTGATTTAATTTTGCATCATTTTGCTTATAATATACAAATTTAGACTGCTAGATCATTTAAATATGTATACTCTTACAATATATCTTCTTTAACTTTGCTGTTTGATTCAACTTATAACCTGAACTAAATTGTTATAAAACCCTTAAAGTTTCTCTCTGTCATTCTTGTGGAGCCACATTGGTTTCACTGTACTTGAAATGTATTGCTGATGTGAACTCCTTGACCAATGTGGGATACTCTTTGATGATTCTAATAAGACATTGATATTTAAGGACTCTGCTTCATCAGCCTCATGTATTTACTATTACCTCAACGGAGTTCCATCACTGTGTGTGTGGTATTCTAGCACTGTATTCAGATGGATGGGAGAATGTAGAGTTTAGGGATGTTCTGGTTCTGTCATGACATGTTAACTGTGTTCTATGAGTCCAGTTGATGCTGAACCTGGATGTTGCCTGACCTACGGACTGGATGCTCTTAAATAAAGAACCTACTTCTACTTCAACCTGATTATGGCACTTTACTTCAGTGTGTAATGTGGCTAAACTGCCAAAAACACTGCTCTGCCAAAAACATCAGCATTATGTTGTAAGCAATTCCAAAATGGGGCCACTTGATGCTCATAAAATTGTCATCACATATCTTTGAAGATTCATCTGGTTCCTTTATTTTGCTTCATGAGTAATTGCGATGTTTAAAGGTGTTGGCCCTTTTATAGGTTAATCTAAAATCCATTGTGCACTTTGCTCTGAAGTTTAAGGGCATATTAACAAGGAGCAGGGTAAATTAACGCTAAGGGCGCTGAGCTTTAATTTTTTTAACGCCCGCTATCGCTGGATAATATCGTCTGGTTATCGCGTTATTAACAACGCTAACTGCCTAGGCGATAAAAAATCCAGCTGTAGCGGTATTTTTGGAGGTTATTGCTGGTAATGCAGCGATAAAACTACTAGGATAGGGATATATCCTTGTTGATAGCCCATGGTGGACTTAGCCATGTAATCCACCTCCCATTGGATTACATGACTAAGTCTGAAAATTAGCAGACGTAAAAAAGCAGCGTTAACCATGGTTAGCGCTGCTTTTTTGTCTCTAACAGGGTTAGCATGAAGCTTGATAATAGGAGAAATGTCGCTTAGAGACATTTCTCCTATTATTTTGCTCTGCATTGCCCACTTTGCATCTTATTAGAGATGCAAAGAGAAGCGTAGTTAAAAAGGGTGCTAACAGGCAATTTTGCATGTTAGCACCCTGTTGTTGATAGGGCAATATTTTTATCTCCGCTTCTTTGGCTTTTAAAGCTAAAAAAATGTTGTTAATATGCCCCTAGATTTTAATTATGCTTTCATAGTTGGGCGGAAAAATTTGGTCTTTATAAAGCTGGACAAAGTCCCCAATTTGTAGTGACTATGCAAGGCATGATGAAAAAAAACTGGTCTGCCTTTGTAAAACCATCTCCTACTCTTAGGTATTCCACGAGTGGGAATTCTCCAGTGGAAATCCGTCCAAGAAAGCTGCACCCTCCTGCCTCATTTCTTTAGAATTTTCCCAAAAATTAACTTATTTCAATTGAAGAGTTCAGTCGGGGTAGCCAGAATTGGGGACTTACTTAGGGAATTTCGTCTAAAATCTGTTCAAGAATGGAATTCTATGCTTTATACATTAAAAAGTTTCTGTATTCAGGAAAATCTGGGACTAGTGAGAGGTTTGTCTCAGTCAGCTTCCTTGATATGCAGCTAGTTATGTTGCATTTATGCATAGGTTGTTGCATAGGTTCTACATTGGGTGTCTTTAAATTCCGAGAGTTACATCGAGAGCCTATTGTATTCCATGTTAGCCTCCTTGGATTGCCTTACTTTCTTTGTTCGTTGGTAAAATGTTGAAGCTCGATTTCAGCATCCTCCCAAGAACATGATGGTGAGGCCAGGAGAAAATGGTTCTTAAAAGATCTCCTTTCAATGTGACAGCTATTCTCTGCTTCTTTACTTACTCAATAAATCTTTGTAAAATCAACTTACATGGCTCCGATGGTGATTTTATGTATCTTGACATTGGCGGCGAGTGATGTGGAGCATTGCCTTCTCGCTGCCAGTGAGTGATTATGTAGTGCGGCACTTCACACCCCTGGTGTCCGCGGCACTTCACACCCCTGGTGTCCACACTAAAATTAATTTGTTTGTGAATTTTACAGTTGTAAGACACCTGGACTCGATTGATGTGGTAGAAAGGTTTATTAAAATTGCAGCAACCACCCCTGCATAAGTCCTCACTACTCAGCAACTGCTCCCTTTCTCCAATGGACACTTCATTCCAGAATCCAGTGTGGATAGCAACCCAGTTGTTAAGCTACAACACATCTTACCTTTTCCACAAAGCAAAATATATATTGATTTTTACAAAGATATAAGAAAACAATGACAGGATATTATAATATTATCATTGGTATCCAGCGAATTACACTGAAAGATATAACATTGTACAGGACTGTACTGGCAACTATACAGTATGACTAATACACAACATGTGATGAAGCGCCAAGCCAGATGGCATCAATACATGCACCAATAGAGTTTACAAGCATACATAGTCCTCTTTCCATTTAGGTTTTGTCTCAACACATGTATCTTCGCTTCTTGTACCAGTGGATTTACACTGGTCCCTAACTACACTTCCATTCGACTTTCCTAACCACACATTGTGTTTAAGCTCATTGCATAACGTGATTCTGCGGATGTTCCACCTTTTCCCATCATCCAAACACACATTATTCCCCACTATTTTTCTGACACATTTTGGCTCGGACCACTTGGACAAACCCCCTTTCTGAGTGCCCTTCGTACTCGTTCTCACCCAATCTCTGACTACAAACCTGCATATTTTCTTTGTCAATTTGTCATTGAGTCTCTTCGCATATTTCTTTTAGTGCTCCTTGACTCTATGCTCCAACTCCTTCTTGCACACACTCCTAGGGGGTCATTAGGATGGTGGGCAGACTTTGTCCGCCCGCCATCCCGACGTAAAAAGGAACTGCCCGCAATGAGGGCAGGTGTCCTGTGATGGCCATTAGGATGCACCCGCCACACTGGCGGGCGCATCGCACATTTTTAACATTGCGGCAGGTGGTGCTGAAAGCACCGCCTACTGCAATGCTAAACATGCACGTCATGCATTTCATTGCACAACATGACAGGCACTGCGTAATGCCTGCCACGTTGTACATTGAAATGCAGGGGGGAACCATAGGTACCCCCCATGTGTGCCCTCCACCCCCCAGAATCCCTGGGGGCCCGCAACGGTCCCCGGCAAGATATTCCTGCATGCCTCTCCTTGGCGGCAACGCCCATCATAATATGGATGGCGGTGTCTAGCAGACACCGCCACCATATTAAACTCTTTTCCCCCCGGTCGACTTGTCGACCGGGTGGAAAAGCGGCAGACGGTCTTTCCATCCGCCGTGGTCTCCCCCGCCATAGTAATATGGCACGGGGGAAATGGGTGGCAGGCAAGGGCGGATGTCGGGTGGATCTCCAATGCCATGCAGAAGGTGGCAATCCGCCCGACATCCTAATGGGGTCCCTAGTGTCAAACTTGTTCATCCAAGCTGGCTTGACTCTGGTGCCAGCCTGCCTTTGCTTCAAAGGTTTGAACAGTGTTTCCAAAGTGACAAAATGGGTTGTACAGCGATAACACCACATCTCCTGACCGCCTCCCTGCACTCGCCACCAATTTCCTCACACAAGTGTATGCACTCCTTTAAACCACAGTTACATTTCTCAACAAGACCATTTTCTCTGGGATGATATACAGGTGTAGTGTGGTGCAGAACTCCCATCCTTGTCAAATACCTCTTGATTTCCTCTGCAGTGAATTGAGGGCCGGTGTTTGTGATCAAATATTTCAGGACACCCCTCTCTGTGTAACACTTCGTCACAGAATTCTGTGATGTTGGATGCCTTGATTTCTCGAGTGAACGCCACTTCTCGCCATAATAATAAAGAATAATTATCTATTAACACTACTGCATGTTTATTCACTATTCCTCTGGATGAGAATGGGCCACAAATATCCATTGCTCCCTTTTGCCATGGTCTGTCAGGCAAACTTGTTGATGTGATGGGAGACTCTTCAGTTTGGTGGAGTTTGCCACTGCACATACAATCTACACAACTGCGCACAAACCTCTCCACCTCTCTGTCCCTCCCCGGCCACCAAAAACTTTCTCTAGCCCTCCTTTTCATGCCTGACATTCCGCTATGCCCTTCATGTAACAACTTGAGTACAACTAATCTTTCATTTTTTCTGATCACTCCATCTTCAACTGAAAGTTCTGACCAAACTATTTGGAACTCACCCAATTTCTTATCTGGTACTAAAATCGGATTTTGTAGACTTGGATAACTCACCCATCAGTTCTTTCATGGCTATGTCTTATGCCACAGCTTGTTTCCAATCTTCCTCCCTTATTGCACCATCACACTAGTCGGATACATTTGCTACCACATATCCATCATCCATTTCGTCCTCTTCATCTATGCATTGTAATGGTAAGCGGGACAGTCAGCATTTATGTTGCGAGTTCCTGGC
Source organism: Lissotriton vulgaris (assembly GCF_964263255.1). Taxonomy (NCBI): domain Eukaryota; kingdom Metazoa; phylum Chordata; class Amphibia; order Caudata; family Salamandridae; genus Lissotriton; species Lissotriton vulgaris. The sequence continues at coordinate 1,443,900,976 of NC_141693.1, forward strand.
ACATAATTCAGAACCAAATTATACTCTTGCAGTCTGTTCAGCCACGTGGCAATGCTAGGTGTTGCCTTGCCTGCTCCTTTAGTTGCGAATGTGTCTATTAGCGGTCTGTGATCAGTTCTTACCTCAAAATATGTGCCCCACACATAAGTTTTAAAGTAGTTTAAAGTACTTTGTATTTTTGACAGAAGAAACCATTTTGTTTATGTGTGGTAATGGATGGCAGACCTCCCAGATATTATGGCTTACATCCCTCAAGTCAACACACATGCGTACATTTCCATTGGATTTGCATGCCAAAACTATGGGACTGAGCCATTGAGAAGACTCAATGGGTTCAATTACCTGTGCTTCACACAATCTGTTTAATTCATTCTTCAATTGTCCCTTTAAGCGCAAATGGTACATTCCTCGCTTTATGTTCACAGGTTTCAAAACAATGCGATGTTCAAATTTGGTTAGGCATCCTAAACTGTTGCTAAACAACTTGGGATACTTGGTTCTCCATTTTAATTTTTCTGCACCCTCTGTCAACAGTGCTTGTTGGGGATAATTGGGATCCAGGACGATCCCCAAAGCTCTCTGTTCACACCAACCCAAAAGCAGCCTTCCTTTCTCTACTAAATATACTTTGCCATGTGCTTCCTTATCCTTATAAGATATCTTGCAATTCCAAAATCCCAGTAAAGGAAGTTTAGCACCAGAATACCCTACAGGTTCTATGTCAGGTGAACGTAATTTGCGTTTCCCTACTTTTTCATGCACTTTTGTCAATGATGGTGTAGGATGAACACGAATCCACCCAAACTACTACTTTTGTACCATTGATCTCCATGGTGCACTTTGGTGGAATGTACCCTTCCCGAATTTCACCTATGATATCTTTACATACTACCAGCACCTCTATTCTGTCTTCCTCCCCCTCCATGTCTTCCTCACTGTATTCATTGACCATGTGTAGAGAGCATTTCCACCCATCTTGTGATCCAACTCTGCACATGCTTCAAAAATGGCCCAGCTTCTTGCATTTAAAACACCTTGCTGTTAATTCAGAACACTTTTCAGAGTCAGCTGTAGGTTTAGAACTACCCCACTTATAACAAACACAGTTGTTCTCTGAGGGGACAGCTTTGGTGGTCTTCCCTCTGTCTCTTTTTTTCTGTACCACATATACTTTATTAAAATCACCCATATCCTTGGCTTGATCCCTACTAAATTCTTTGACGGACCTAGACATATTTTCCCCTTTCCTTGCTACTGATATAGTTTTTGTAAAGATGGATCTTTCAAATCCAATGACCTTTCTTGTATTTTAGTGTAGCTTGTTCTGTTGATAAATTGTTCTCTAATGATATCTTTATGTAGAACTTTAAATCTACAGGTTGCAGCCAATGTTCTTAATACTGAAACATAATGTTCCACAGTTTCACCTGGTTGTTCTACCCTGGAAAAACAGGTTTGGTTTTCTACTACTATACTGTTTTCCCCCAAAATCTTCCTCCAAAGCTTTTACCACCTCCACATATTCATCTATGATGTTGCCCTCAGATTCAACCGCCTCTTATCCTTCTTGATTGGTAGAGTTGACTTGTGTAGGGATAGGTAAAGTTTTTAGAACCTTCCGGCTTTCAACACCTAAGTTATGTGTCAACAAAGCCACTTTGTGAGACGCCACAAACGCTTCACCTCCAATTGCCTGTAAATATGTCTCAAATGACTCATGCCAATTCTCCCACACCATACCAGGCACTTCAGGATTTTGTAAAAACTTTGGGGAGCTACAATTGATGATACCTCCATGTTTAAGTTGTTCAAGTAGAATACTAGTCCTAGTATTACTACATCCCTTACTGTGCTCTCAGTTGCTTGTACAGCGTATGCATGTACAACGCATATAGCTTTTACTATATATAGTATTTTATTTTTAAGCAATAATGTCTTGAATGTCCTCTTCAACACAACAAACTAAAACAATTGACGTAGTCACCAGTGGTTGCCCTCCTGGAGAAAAAACCTGTGCAATAGACAATGCAAGGCAAATAATAAAAAAAGTCACTGTGATTCCCTTGCACTGCCATACAGCCTCATGGACTCATCAAACATCTTCCACAAGAAACAATGGGTTTCTTTTCCCCCCAATTTTATTTTGGCACAATGCACTTGAAGGTTTCGGCTTACAACTTGCACTTCCCGACCTCAGCCTGCTTCCTCCAACTCGCTGTAGACAGTTTGCTGGGGCAATGACCTCGAATTCCTACCATCAGAATGCTGGAGTTGCCAAGACAACCTCCATGGAGTGATGTAAATGCTGCCAATCACTGGCTAGCAAGACACACCAAGGTGCATTCGAATCAACAACACACAAAGCCAGAATCCTTTAGAGAATCCTTGGACACAGCAGAGAACATGTTGCCATACTGGCACACGCGCTACTTGTGAAAACGCACAGTTGCCAGATTTAAAAACTAAACATGCATACTTAGACATGCTGCCGAAGCAAGATCCAAAGCCCAAATGACAGCACAATAGCCAAGATATGAACGCACAAGGCTAATGTATGCCTGATTCGTCACAATAAGCAACACGCTTAGATTAAGCACCCAGTCCCCATATCGTTTAACCATGATGCTCTCCAAATCACTCAGAGACGCAACATCGCACACCTCAGTGCACAGCACCTGCCAACCAACAGTGCCTCACCTCTGAACAGTCCCAGTCCACCAGATTTGTAGATGCACCTGGTCAAATCTTTAACTTCCATTCCACAGCTTACAGTTGCTTACAGAGAACCAAGAGTCGCTTCGTTCACTATGAATACTGTGTGCACGTATCCTGATCCCATCCTCATCGCCACTTTTTAAGACACCTGGACATGTTTGATGTGGTGGAAAGGTTTATTAAGATTGCAGCAATGACCTGTGCATAAGTCGTCAATCCTCAGCAACTGGCTCCCTTTCTCCAATGGACACTCCTTTGTAGAATCCAGTGTGGATGGCAACCCCGTTGCTAAGATACAACAGACATCTGTCCTTTTTTATTGATTATTGTGCCGCACCACCTGTTGGATGGATGGTCGCTCCCCAACTTTCCAGATCGCATTGTATAAAGCAATTAGCACCTCACATTGGATCACTTCTGATGTCAGTTAATGCACAGTTGTGCATATGTGAAGACACATTCACCTGTGCTTACTCCAGATATTAACATTTGCAAACATGACAGCCATCCTAAAGTGCTCCGAATCTAACATAAATCACACTACTCCTAATTGTAACATATACATTGTTTTACATAGTCACTTTGCATAGCCGCCAATTGCCTGGAGAGAGTGGTTCGAATCATTCAGTGTTGTTCTTAATGATGTTGACAGTTTCAACAATAAACTAGATAGGAAAAGATGATTATTAGAGGACTCTCTGGGACTAGAAGGTCTAAAAATGTCTGCCTACCTGTGTGCCAAAAGATGATGAAGAACAGATTGGTGAGTATGAAGAAGCATTAAAAGATTAGAAAAGCATTTTTGTAAACCACCTAATCTAGTAGTGAGAAGATGCATGTTATTTTCCAGAGAAAAAAACTATGAATGAGCCAGCCAACATCAATGAGCCATTGTTAAGAGTATTGGCAGCCAAGTGCAAGTTTAGAATTGTTTTGCTGATCAACTATTAAGACATCAATTATCTATCAGATGGTTCAACAAAAGAATACAAAAACCATTGCAATACTGTAAAGACAGTTTATACAGCAAGCTTTTGAGTTAACCAATAATATACTAGGTTTAAAAGAATTGGCAAAGGAACTGAATAGGAGTGTTAAAGATACAGGTCCTAATTTATGAGGTGTTGCCTTCGGGCAGCTCCACAGGCCATCCTGCTGTGCTGCCCAATGGCAAAATGAATGGGCTGGAATGCCCTGCACTACTCTCAGATATGGTGCAGTGCTGTCATTTTCCCCAGCGCTGGAGCACAATGGATTGCTGTGTGCCAACTCAGGCACCTTTGCACCATGGTGCAAAGGTGCCTGCGTTGTGGGGATGATTTTTTTTGTGCAGGAAGGGAAACCTTATTGCACAAAAACAATCACAAGAGACTTTTTTCTCTTCATATATGTGCTGCAGAAAAGGACAAACGAGGAAAATAAATATATTTCTCCTTGTTGTGCCTCTCTTACACTTTCCCAGGTGATTTCTCATAAATCTAGGGCAATGTCAAAAAGCCATAAGTGTTTCTGGGAACGCCCACAGCAACACCTATTGCTCACCCCTTTAACAACAAATACTGCGTTAAAGAGAACAATACAGCATTAATCCAAAAAAAGTCACTTAGTCCTGATTCGTAATATATGGAGCAGGTTCTTGCCCCACGGAACGTCACAAAAATTTACATTCAGCTGGCGCAAGAAGCTTCATAAATTAGTTCCACAATGTATAGTGTGAGACTTAACAAACTTAGCAAAAGAAAAAATATGCTGGTGGAAACAATGTTTGTTATTGGTGTGAGTCAAGGTTTTATACTGGTTTGTTTCAACATTGCCCAGCTCTTGGGAAATAGTATGTTAAATGTGGAGTTATTCTGCTAAGGAATGCAAAATGAACTCCAAGGCTCTTGGCGTGAAGGTGTTGCTTGATGAATTTGAACACAGTTTAGCAAGTAAGATAGATAATTTAGTTCTCAGTGTCAGAATACATGAAAACTGTGTTCTCAAACCTAGGGGACACAAATTGAATTGTATTATTGGATGAGGACAAGTGGCATTATTAACTGATTCCTGATCAAAGGTCAATATTACTGCAATAAATACTTTTGATTAAAAAAATGCATAGGGCTTAATTTGCCCTGAACATTAATCCTTAAGTTTAAAATGGTGCCAAGATTGATCTGTAAGGCTGTTCTAAGACAGTTGCGAAGTTCAGGGGTGGAGAAGTGCAAGGGTAATTGGGTTTTTAGTCAAGAGGGTAACTACTCACCTTGAGGAATAATCACTATTCCATATGAGGGTGAACCTTCAAAGTCACTAAATTAACCTGAACTCAACCCCCTGGAAGCTATGAAACAGACTTAACATAGGACAATGTGTAAAGCATTTATGCTGGAGCAAAGCAGTAATAAAGTAAAAAGCACAGCAAAATAAAACCCCCAAACCAAATTACTAAGATAGAGTAAGTTTTGGTAAATACAATTACATCAAAGTGATAAAAATCCAATAAGGAGAACCAAAGATTTAACATTTTAAAGTTTTAAATAAAAATAGACCCAAAAAACATTACACACCAACTGTGGTCAACTGGTTGTGGTAGACTAGGACTTAGCTGCGATTTGGGCCAACCTCGATTGAGAGCAGGCTGGATATGAAACCAGGTTTGACCCAGTTGGAGGTTTTATCTTGAGACTTAGGGCCAGATGTAGGTAAAACCCAAATTGCGAGTTCCTAATAGCGATTTTTACCGAATCGCTATTAGGAACTCGCAAAGTCCGATGTAGCTAAAAAATCGCTAAAAGACAGCGAATCGGTAATAATCGCATAAAAAAACACAGATTTCGCATTTCTGAATCGGTATTAGCGATTTCGTATTACCGAATCAGTATAAGCGAATTCGCTATTTCAAAAGTTTGCTAGTTAGTGAATCTGCCAATCCGGTGCATCCTGATGACCTCACAACCAGGAAGTGGCCTGGCACATGCTGTTACACTGAGCCTGAAGCTGTGGGAGAGGCAGGGAGCAGAACCAAAAACCCAGGAGCTGCACAGCAACCACTTTGCGGACACCCAAAAATATCATGGACACACAGGCGAAGGGAAAGGAGGCCGGAGAGAGGAAGAGAAAACATAAATTTAGTGAGAGGGAGTTGGAGGTACTAATTGAGGAGGTGTTGAAGGATCACGACCAGCTCTTCGGCAAAAAACCCTGCTCGTTCCAGAATCCCAAAAAAGAAAAATACGGCGAAGTACACCCTCCAGCTGGAAACACAGATCGCTCAGCCATAGGAGACAACAGACAAGGTAAGATGCATGCATAGGTGAACAGACAAAATATCGACTCCAAAATATCGACTGGACATAATATCGACTTTTAAATATAGACTGGACAAAATATCGACTGGACAGAATATCGACTACAAAAATATCGTTTTTAAGGTAAGTGAAGTAATATCGACTGTATAAAATATAGATAGCAAAAATATCGAATTTTTAATAATATATAATACTTTATAGTGTATTTTTATGTAATAATATGTGTGAAAAGTGTGTATTAATGTTATAAAATATTTTATTAAATGAATTTCGTTTTTATAATAATTGCTTAATGTAATTCTGTAGCGGGTTGTGGGTTTATAGGGGAATAGGGTGGGAAGTAATTTAATAATAATTAATTAATTAATATATGTTTGTAAATATGTTTTATTAATAATTAATTGATAATTAATTAATATTAATCAGTTAATTAATTAATTACATTTAGTACATATTTTTATTAGTAATTAATTGGTAATTAATTAATTGTAATTAGATAATTACATTAATTAGAGTAAATTTTAAAAATATATAATTTTGTGTTATTGTAAAGTTATTAATTGGGGTAAAATAATATTAATTATTAAATTAATTACAGCTAATGTGCTAATATATTTACTTGTTATTGTTAATTAATAATTAATTGGTAATTAAATAATATTGATTAATTTTGGGTAATGGAGTATTTTTAGGGTTCAGGGTCAGTTTTCAGTTTTTGGGTAAAGGGGTATTTTTAGGGTTCAGGGTCAGTTTTCAGTTTTAGGGTAAAGGGGTATTTTTAGGGTTCAGGGTCAGTTTTCAGTTTTAGGGTAAAGGGGTATTTTTAGGGTTCAGGGTCAGTTTTCAGTTTTTGGGTAAAGGGGTATTTTTAGGGTTCAGGGTCAGTTTTCAGTTTTTGGGTAAAGGGGTAATTTTTAGGGTTCAGGGTCAGTTTTCAGTTTTTGGGTAAAGGGGTAATTTTTAGGGTTTAGGGTCAGTTTTTAGTTTTTGGGTAAAGGGGTATTTTTAGGGTTCAGGGTCAGTTTTGGGTTTTTGGGTAAAGGGGTATTTTTAGGGTTTAGGGTCAGTTTTGGGTTTTTGGGTAAATGGGTATTTTTAGGGTTCAGGGTCAGTTTTCAGTATCTTATTTAATTATTGTATGTTATTATATATATATGTTTTAACAAATAATATTGTAATTTTTTTTTTAATTACTTTCATTTATTATTTAATTATTATAAGTTAATGTAAGTATTTTTAAGTATATTTTAGTAATTACATTTTAATATTAATTTAATTTAACACTGTTTTTTATAAAGTCGATATTTTTTACAACTCTATTATTGTAAACGATATTTTGTACTCAATATTTTTGTACTTACCTGTTTGCAGATACAAACTCGATATTTTGACTGTCGATATTTTGTCCACGATATTTTGGCTAGTCGATATTTTGACCCTCGATATTATTTCAGTGATCCGCATGCATAGCATGTTGTGCCCACCCTCCCTAACCCCAATCACTAATGAGCCAGTATGAATCCCACTCCAGTCCATGATTTGCCAAAAACCAGCAATGTATCATGGGGGATGTAGTCCCAATTAACATATAGCATAACAGTTAGTCCTCTGAACCCAAATGCATGTCATAAACAAGCAGGGGGCTGTTAGTTTGATTGGTAGTCATGAAATGTATTGAAACAATAATGCTGCTAGACAAGTGAGTACATGGACATTCTGTATCCTCAGGTGACCAATCATGCCAGGCTGTAGAAGAGGAGACAGAATAGGCACCCAGGGAGCCCAACACCCAGGATGAGGAGGCCCTGTCAGCTGCTGAGGTCACAGCACCATCACCACCACCACCACCAACGAGAGCCAGGAGGTATACTATGCGGTCATAGCAACACCATATGGTGGCCATAAACAAAAACAAGTGGGACATGAAGGAGGGCATATACTCCCTTAACAACGCCGTGGCTGAGGGCATGCGGGACATGGCAGAGGCTGTAAGACTGTTGTTCAGCAAAATGGGCAACAAACGTGGAGCAAGGCGCAGGGACAGACAGAAAATGGATGGGTACACGAAGGCGGTGAACCGGCTAATCAATGCCACCTCTGTCCTTAGCAGGCGCTCGGTGGCCATGCAGTAAGAAATGGCACAATGCAGCTGTGACATCCTAATGACCCCCCAAGTGTGTAGGAACCTGGGACATGTACGTGAGGGCAGGGTGAAACATTCCCTTGCGGGCATCATAGAAATAGCATTTTGTGTGTATGTAGGGGCTTCCTGCACTGTGGCTCTTGTAAGTCTGGGTGCTTTGCATGGGTCTCTATCCATGTTGGAGTTCTACGTGATCACACATCCTCATGGTGTCTAGGGGTGTCCGTGTCGTTATGTGTGCCTTGGGGGTTTCAGACTGTGTTTTCCGTCTCGGGACCTCATCTATGGTTGAGTATGATACTGGTTGCTGGGTGCCAGTCGTGTGTTGTCGGAAATGGTGGAGTAGCCCGGTCCACTCTGTGGATATGCGATGCTTGCTCACTCAACGTACCTCCTTCTGCCTGATTGCGCCCTCTTCTGCCGAATCCCCGTTGCCTACTGCCCCTCTCTAGGCTGTAAGCGGGGGTCCCTCCGGGGCTCACCAGTACATTTTAATCCCTCTCTTCACCAGTAAAAGGACTAAGGAGGCAAATCATGTTTGAACATTGAGGGGCTTCCGTCTGCAGAACACCCCGATCCCACAGACCTCTCAAGTGTTAATGTCAGTGAGCCCTGTTATTTTCCACAGTGTTTCGTGTATAGTAGTCCAATAGGGCTGTATCGGGGGGCAGTGCCAAAACATGTGCTTGAATGTTGTATCTGGGGACTGACACCGTGGCCACAGGAATCGCGTTGCGGGGTAAAACCGCTGTAGCCACGCTGGGGAAAGATAGGCACGGTGTAAAATGGAAAATTGTATGTTCTTAAACTGCGCATTTCTGGACACATTCTTTGAATATTCTAAGGCTTGTTCCCATTCCTTGTCCTGTAGTGGGCGCCCCACCTCCTCCTCCCACCTCTGCCATTGTGGGATAAGCGTAGTGTCGGTGAGGTCTCGTGCAGCTTTATAGATCCAAGTGATTAGATGTGTTCCTGTGCCCATATGGAGAATTGTGTGGCATGTGGGTGTTTTATGGGTTCCCCCTCAGAAAGGTTCCAACGGTGATGACAGCTAAAGATGATTTGTCTGTGTAGCAGGAATTGCATCCGTGGAAGACTGGTCTCCTCCGCTAACTGATCAAATGGGTGCAGCTGGCCATCTCCGAACTGGGACCTCACCTCTAGGAGTGAGTGGTTTGTCCAGATCCGCATAGCCTGAGCTGAGCAGTGTCCTTTATTTCGAGGTAGACCCGCCAGTTGCAACAGGGGTTGTATAGTGGAGTTTCGCCGGATATGCGGTGAAGGTGAAGTATGCATGCACGCCCCACAGCCACCTGTGAAGGATACATTGAAACAGTAGCAAACAAAGAGGTGGTCTCCTTTAGATGCTGCCCGCTGTCCAGAGGGACTGCCATTGAAGTTATGCTAAATTGAAATATGCGTCAAAGGAGGGTGCCCCCATGATCCACCAGGAGCTGCAGCTTAGAAAGGGCCACTCTTCGGTGCCCGTTTCCTCATATGAGGGAACTTAATAACTTGTCAATTTCTAGAAAGAAGGAGTGGGAGAATGACGGGAATGTTGGCGAAGTGGTAGAGGAGTTGTGGCACCAGGATCATCTTTGTTAAGGCTATTCTGCCTATGGGGACTGGGGGGGGGGGCATGGTCTTCCAGAAACCTACACTGGCTGTGGCTCCAGTCAGCACCGAAGCAAAGCCTCCATGTACCATCCTGGAGGTGCATTTATGACCCTAAAGGTGCTTCCACGCACCAGCTGAAGATACATCAAGGGTAAGTAGCAAGTACATGTGATTTAGCAACTAAATGGTATTCTGCAATTCTGCTTAATTGCTACAACAGTGATTTTGCATCTGAGTGGGATATTACACCTAAATAGGATTTATTCTCCAAAAGGATTTTCACAGTTATACTGATGCTGCACCAATGGTGATTTTGCGCCTCAATGTGCTATCACATTGCACCTCCTGGACTCTTGTATTGGAGGAGTGATACTCCTGTGGCTTGTTGCCTCCCAAGGCATGGACCTGCCACAGGACAGACCTCTAGGGGAGACAGTGTGCCTAGTGAATGCAGAAGTGCTGCGCGTGGGTGCAGAAAATAATACCAGGCATCACCTGACATTGGGAGATGGGTGAAGTAACCCATTCGACCAAATGATGGTACTTGGAAATTTGCATAGAGTGTATCTATGCCATGCTGGAGTTGTTGAGGCACTGTGAGGCCTTCATGGTGTTGCTGTGTGCTGTCCTATTGCCTGACTGAAGGTCAATAAAACACCATAACACAATTGCAGTTACTTGCTTTGTCTCATTACCTACTCAGAAATAGTTGTGTCTGATCTCAGCCCATCTGTGACTCCAAGCTTGTGCTGCTGCAACACCTGCAGCTCTGTGCTGTGGACAATTCCACCCTCATCCTCTGATTCAGTGAACTCCACTGATGTTCCCTTCTTTGTGGCCGGGTTATGCAGCAAGGCACATGTAGCTAATATTTTGCAGCAGATCAGTGGCTGGTACTGCCGTGGACCTCCACTTTTGTTGAGGCAGCAGAACCTGCTTTTCAGGAGTCCGATGGCACGCTCCACCACATTCCGCGTAGATTCATGGGCAACATTAAATCTCCTTTCACTTTGGGTAGATGGGTTGAGGTATGGAGTCAGGATAAATGCATGCACCGCTTATTAGCTATCACCTAATGTTAAAGGAAGAAAGATTATTCACAGTCAGCAATAGATACATTAAAGGTATGCATCAGGGCGTGTCACATAGATTTACCTAGCAGGTATCCTTCTCCAAATTCACCCCCAGCAAGACGGGTATATTCCTACTGTTCCTGAAGATGTAGGAATCATGCGTGCTCCCAGGAAAATTAGCAACCATGTTGGTAATGAAGTGAGACGCATCACATATAACCTGTACGTTGATTGATTATGTTGATTTTCTGTTAATGTAGATGTACTCTGTAGCAGAGGAGGGGCAGATTGGTATATGTGTCCCATCAATGCACCCTATTACATGTGGGAACTGGGCCTTCTGATAAAAGTTCCACCTGTGTGCTGGGGAACCGGATGCAGTGGCGCATTCTTTGCATCATGGCATCCAGGAATGTGTTGAAAAAGCATGACAGGCAGCTCTGTGAGACACCACCAACCCTAGCTATTATCCCCTGGTAACTGCCGGATGCTAGTAGGTGCAGGCAACAGAGGACTTGTATATGTGGAGGTATTTCGTGCGCCCTTGGTGTCTGGTGCTCCAGGATTGGCTGCAGGTCACATATCTGGTCTAGGATGGTGGTTGGGTGAACCCTGTACCTCTCATGGATTTCTGCCTCTGTGAGTTGGAATAGTGTAAAGCAAACTCTGTATACATGTTCCTCTCGTCTCCGGATACTCTGTGCTGCTGCTTGCATCTGCCTTGACGGCTGCCATTGTGTTCACGCAGATGCATTCTGGGGCTGTTTATGTTAATGTTAATGTTAATAAAATGTGTACAGCGTACGAATACCCTCAGGCGTCTTGGCACTAATGAACCAAATACTGCTGAACTCTACTGTACTACTATTGAAATAACCAGGTCTTAAGCTGTTTCCTAAATTCCAAATGAAGGGTGATTTTTCTCAGATACACCGGGAGGGAGTTCCATTCTTTGATAGTATTAAATGCTAAACTCCTTCCACCCCAGTTCATGTTATGGCTCCTGGCCGGCTGCATAAGGTAGGCATTAGCTGACCTCAGCACTCTATTTGGGGAGTACCATTTGAACTAGTTCTCTGAGAACCTTGGTCCTTCTCTATGTAGTGCCTTATGTGCAATACAGAGAGTTTTTGACTTTATCCGCTGGCGGACCGACAGCCAGTGAAGTTTTCTTATTTCTACTCTTTCCGATTGACATTTTGGAATATCCAGGATCAGTCTAGCCGCCGCATTTTGTACTGCCTGCAGCTTCCTGAGAAGACCAGCCTGGACCTTGATGTACAAACTGTCAAACTGTTACAGTAATCAAGTTTTGACAAAACTAAAGCACTGACTACTTATTTTCTACAGGATTTAGGGATGAATGGCAGAACTTTCCTCATCGTCTTAATCATATAAAAAGAAGAAGACACTACTTTAGAAACTTGGGTCTTAAAGTACAACTTTCCATCTATAATGACCCCAAGAATTTTTGCTTTTTCCACCGGTGTAGGGGGAGGTCCGAGACTATTCGGCCACAAGGCGGGAGACCAGGGGGGAGAAAGATTTCCAAACATTATCACCTCCGTCTTACTTGAATTCAACTTCAAGCAATGGAGCAATGGGTACTCATTCAGTGGCTAAGAGATGACATACAGTTGTAGAGGTTAAGAGAGTGATTCATGTCCTTATCCACTGTAAAAATCACCAGCTGAGTGTCATCAGCATATGACGTCGGGATCAAATTGAAGCTTCTAATCAAGGGTGCCAGCTCTGCTACATAAATATTAAAAAGCATAGGGCTTAAAGAGGAGCCCTGAGGGACCCCACAGGGAAAAGAACATTATGCCGACTTAAAATTCCCCAAGTGCACTGATTGAGTTCTCTCAGATAGGAACAATGTCAGCGGGGCAAGGGCTTTGCCTCCAATACCAATGTCCCTTAGACGACGAACTAAGAGAGAATGATGCACTGTGTCAAATGCTGCGGATAGGTCCAGCAGCACCAGGGCCGCTGAACCTACGCTATCCAATGACATATGTATTTCCTCTGTGGTTTTGATCAGAGCAGACTCAGTGCTATGATTCGGTCTAAAGCCAAACTGGCTATGATCTAAAACTTGATTATTTGCGATAAAAATATGCTGTGCACCTGGTTACCACTTGCTTTGAATCAGTGTTAATTTGCGACTCGTAAATAGCGTTTTTTCAAATATTAGCTATGTGCAATTTATGTACATTGATTTGCGTTTTATTTAGCAATTCCTTACTTAGCGATTCGCTAAATGGGGTGTCGGTGTGGCATATTCACTATGTATCGAATCGCTAACTGTTTTCCCTATTGTTTTGTGATTTTTTTATGTAGCGATTCGGTATTTATATCCCCACATGTCGCATGGCTGAATTGCGATTGCAAACGTGAAAATTCTGTGAATTTCAGCGTTTGCAATCGCTATTTGGCTTCCTATATCTGGCCCATAGTCTAAAAAATGGAAGTCCAAAATATTCAACTGGGCAAGACAATAGGCTGTAGCCGACGAAGGTTCCAAGAGGTCCGCTAGTCATTGAACACGGTCCCAGTGAAGCCATTGGCTCCACCAAGAAAATCTCAGAGAGGGAGATAATTGGACTTTGTTTGTAGGAAAGTCCTCTCTTCTGATACTTTTGGTGCTTTTACCTGGTCAAGATTTTACACGTGTCTTAGTCAGCAAATGTAGCTTGGTTAGTCATAAAAAATGTGTATAGTATGGAGTGTCCTTACTGCTAACATAATGGTCACCAAAGTTCTGCCTGCATTTAAATCTGGTGGGCAGATCTTTGGTGCCCACGGCAGAGCCTAATCCACCTCTGCCATGGTTATTACCCTTTGACTGCCTGATGGAGTAAGGACCATCGGAGATGACCTCTATGTCCACCTATTTAATTTAAATGGGCGGGCATAACGGTCGGTTTTAGTGAAAACTGACCTGTATGTCCGCCATCTGAATTAGACAGAGGCCTGTCCCATCAGGAAAACTCTGAAGCATATTTACATGGAGATATTACGACCGGGACATCACTAAAAGTGATGTTCTGGTGGCGATATCCACTTCTCCTTATTTACAAAGTGCTGTTAAGCCACTTAATGCAGCTTAACGCCGCCTTGTAAATAGGGCCCCTTTTAATGCTTCACTTAGCATGAAAGAGGCGTGCAATAGTTGTTGCAGTGGGCGTTCCGCCACAACACCTATTGCTTTTTGACGCTGCCCCATATTTACAATGATGGGGAAGCATCAAAAACTTGCCTTTAAAATTGTTAATGGTCAGGAAGGTGTCCCTTCCTGCACATAAACAATTTACCCTGCAGTGCAGGCACTCTTGCAACATGGCACCAGGGTGCCAGCGACAGGCAGCTTTTTTTAGTGTCAGGGATGCGCCGGGTTTATGTAAATATAGTGCATCTCTGCGTTTAAAAATGTTGGAGCACAGTGTTACAAATTTTGGAGTAACACCGAACTCCAACATTTAAAAAAAAATATCCCCCTTGGTGTCTAATGCCCACTGCCATGGAAGATAACTCATGGAAAAAAGGGGCTTAGTTTTGTTTATTTTCAAGAACAATATCCACATTAGGGTTTTGGTTTTAACAATGATTTTTCCCACTATGGCTCCATTATGTTTTACTAGGCGGTACAGCAAAGATAAACATTTGAAAATGTGGTCATCAGCACATCTGCAAGGGAGAAGGAGTAATTCATTATGTCACACAGGTGGATAATGGCCAGACCTCCAAAATAAATCATGCCCTATGTCTCATTCATGCTTACTTGCGCATTCCTCAGTGCTAATTCTGTCTCATGCCCAGTAGTTATGTTGTAAAGGGCCACCAGATCACCCAGGGCCTCAATATCCTTTGTAGTGTTTTCTCATACTGTTCCAACTATTCATTACAATAAGTTAACTTCCTAAGCCATCCCTGATGTGATGTGCACTACCTCTACCCCAACGTTTAGATACCTCCTTCTTCGCTACTAGAAGGTTAACTCCGATGAAGATATAAATGCCTAAGGGGATCTCTATAATCAGTCCAAGTAGGGCTACCTTGGAGTCCATGGATTAGGTGATCCCAAATTTCCTGTTAGGGAGTCCAGTACTGCACATCAATATCTGTATTTCTGAGATCAGGACCATACCAGGTGTAGAAAACCAGCATCAGATACTCCATAGTGTAGATACTCTGCATAGTGAACTGGATGTACGGGCGGCCTGAACCCCTGGTGGGAGCCCCTCAACTGACCCTGGGCCACAGGCAAAGAGCGGTGTGGATGCAAAGAAGGTCCCCATAAGGGACTTTCTGGTCTAGGGCCCGGAATGTTAATCTAAAAAAATAGCAGATAGGGAGAGAGTGAGAGGCCTGGCAGACCATGCATTGGCAACCCAGAACTGTAAAGAGAGTACAGAGCAATCAAATTGCCTGAAAAGGCCTATGTGCTTTGCCACGTGGTGCCCTAAGCTACTTTCTTTGTGGATGTATGAGAAGCAGTTGTTGTAGGTTCTCTCAATGTGACTGAATACTTGAATGCATTTTGATTTTCCAGTAGTGGGAAACTAGCATGTGCTGATAAGCCTGATTAACTAGCAGGGATTCATTGATATGCAGACAAGATAGAGGATCTTCCGTTACGGGGCACCCTCACATGTAACTATGACATGCTGTGCTTGAGAGTAGCTGCAGAACTTGTGGTAGGAGATGGTGGCCTAATATATTGGCGTAACAGGCATATAGTGGCCCGTAGCTGCCTCCAGAAGAACAGTAGGGGTGGCGGATATACTAACAAAGGGAATTTTGATGGCCCATGAACTAAATAGGGGAACTGTGGTGATGGCCATTGTGCAAGTGTACTCTGGATACAGCAGCCATGTAGATATAGAAACCTCATTGCCAACTGTGATGTCACTCATGTTGCAGCGTGCCAATTCCCTGAACTCAAAAACCATGGGCAATGGGGACAGTAAGCATTCAAAGCTCAGGTGTGGGAAGAATAGATATATACGAATTGGCTTGAACGGGAAACATCGTTTACAACACATACGATACATCACATGCCATTACAACGCGAGTCTATACAAGACGTGTTGTTACATTGCATGCCATTACAGCGAAAGTTGTTACAATGACTTGCTGTAGGGGGCAGAAGGTGTTGGATTAGTTGGATTTCCAATCCAACACCTTCCCTACTGTTGCAAACACTGGAGGTGGAATAGTAAATTATACTATTCCAAATGCCAGCTCTCCCTACAGAAAGTCAGTGTAACGACTTGCATTGTAATGGCATGCGATGTAACAACTTGTCGTTGTAACGACTTGTGTTGTAATGGTATGCGTAAAAAACACATCTGTTGTAACGAGTGCTATTCGGCTTGAACGTGTCTCTTATTGGTGTATTACATTGTATTGAAAATGGTGGCTTGTACAATGCGTTATTGTATTTATCTAACTGCTATTATATCAAAGCCAATAAAAATATGTTTCAAAACTCAGGTGCGGGCTCCACTATGGCAACAGAAGATGAACATGTGCCACCCACCTCCAGGTTTCCCAGTCTGGGAGCACCTGCACCTGAAACGGGACATCAAAACGTTATTAATAATAAAGCAGAAGAGTCTACAGATGATACACAACAAGACTGACAGCCTCACCTCGATGATGAACCTGATGAAAACCAGGGTAGGTAAAAGGAGAGTATCAAAGAGCTTGAACAAAGAGTCCCGGGTAAGGAGAAGTCCTTGACATGTGGCAAAGAGAAACTAGCCATTGTAGGAAAGGTGCTTGCTCTTATCATGGCCACAAATGAGTTTCTGGAGGCTGCATACCACAGAAATAATTTGAGAATTATTGGGGTCTAGGAGTCCACCAATACTGATAAATTTGAAGACTACGTGGAAAAGATGTTTTTGACTTTGTGTGGAGTGGAGTTTTTCTCCTGCCTTCTGTTTGTAGAATGAGCATAAAAATTGCTCCCAGACTGTCACCTAGGGCGCCAACATAGCATATTATTACCATGTTACTCAATTTCAGGGACCAGGATGCAGCCCTCAGTATTGCAAGAGAAAAGGGCTCCCTGGTACACAATGGCAATACCATTTTCCTCTACCCTGACTTTACTATTATAGTAAAAGAGGCCAGACACCATTCCAACATGTAAAAAAGAGGCTGCAAAAACTGGCCCTAAAATATGCCATGCTCCATCCAGCTCACCTTAGATTCACAACAGATTGTAAATCACACAGTTTTGTGTTCCAAAGCAGGCACATATATTCAGGCACCAATAGGATCCACAGGACCGAAGATGTTTCAGGACTCAGTTGGGCTCTTCCCCTCTCTGCCATACTGGGGACAATGATTAGAGCCTTAGGACCCGACTTTACTGACCTACAGGCTCACCTATTTAATGTTTGCAGCTCAACATATTTTTTCATGTCTCTGGATTGCATTATTGTTTGCACCATATGCAAATTTTCTTGGCACTTTATTTCTATTACAATATGTGTATCTCAAATGAAAATGGGACATGGTATGATGATTAAAATATTTACTCCTGTGAGTAAGATGTTTATTTAGCAGTAGTAGAAGAAGCTTTATTTCGATATTTTGGTCATATCATAAAAGCATTACAGTACAAGAAATATAAAAGAAATATAAAAACACAGTACTGGCATTACAGTATAAGGGAATAAAAGAGAAGTACATTTTGGTATTATATTCTACAATAATAAATGTTAAAAGGACAAACCCACACAATGCGATTAGGGGAAACACTCATTAGTGGAGAAATTTCGATAGCAGCAAAAAGGAGAACAATAGTGCAATACAGTACATATTATTGGAGACTCAATTGTCTGGCGGATCTAATCCGCCAGGCCCAACCCAGGAATTTCGCCAAACAGCAAGCAAACATTATCATGACCAGCTGACACCCCATTACCGTGTCTAGCTATGTAATGAATCTTTTTCTCAAACCAAGTTTTTTATTCAATCTGCCCCCCCCCCAAAGTTCTGACCAGAATTATGGTCTTTGAAAAGCACAATCCCCAATCCCTTTATTTGGTGTGTTCTACTTCAATTCAATATGAATTACCACTGCAGTGCACTAGTGTATGACAGCAGTAGCATGTTTAATTGAGAGTTAACTCCATTCTATTCACTTGATCAGGTCATGTGTCACACCTTTCAAAAAAAGGATCAGAAAACCCATCCAATTTAATCAAGTCCGGAGCGGTGGAATCCCTAAATCTGAATCCATAAAAGCCCTCCAGTTTTGTTTCTCTTTCTGTCTCTCTTCCCAATCTGAAAGGTCGCTTTAGCGAAGATCTTTTTCTAGGCTGCTGTATAGATGAGTGCAAGTGAGGTGGGTTGTGACATGGCGTGTAATGTGCAAGTTCATACTCTAAGGGAATTTCCAACGCAAAGCTTTATTTACAGGAATATCCTTCCATGGATAAAAACCTGTGGTGGGTTGGAGCTACCTCCGGGTTTCGATGGAACCCTGTTAGTCAACAAGTATGATAATAAGTTAAAAAAAACACTCCAATTACTGTCTCAATAGTGGGACCTTGTAGTGGTCACCTATCAATACATGTGTCAACATGTTTTGTGCCTGCGCTGGTCATAGGGACCCGGGGCACTTCATCAGGACAAAAGCATAAAAGCATATTGTGGATAAACTTGGGAGAAACTCTGAAACCTAGAAGTTTTTGAACATGTAATAAGGCTAAAATAAGGAAGCATCCCAGAGAAACATAAGTTGAGGTGTGTACTGATGAGTGTTAGGAATCTATTGGAAAAATTACTTGAACAACTGTGTGCTGAGGGAGTAATTTAACCTTTAGAATATTCATTGTGGCTATCTGCCTTAGTGATTGCACATAAGAAAAATGATGAGCTAAGAATATGTGTGACTCATAGGAGCCTGAATATGGTCATTTGGGTAGATGATCAGTCACTTCCCAAAACTGATGAAATGTTGTGTTACCAGGGCTGGACAAACTACTTTTTGAAACTTGACATGTGGTCTGCATATCATCAAATGGTATTAGCAAGCATCCCATGACTGATACTCCTAAAGGACTTTGTGGTATAATAATATTCCAATATGACGTCTTAGTTTTTGGAAAGAACTGCGATGAGCACAAGGCAAGACTTGCTCCAAACACTCAGCCACAAAGGGATTAGGTTAAGGAGAAATAAAGGTGAATTCTGTGTGAATGAGGTAGAATATCTTGGCCATTTGGTGTTTGGTAACTGCATTGCTTCCTGCAAGGTTTATTAAAAGCCATTGTAGAAGTACCAAGTTCTAAATATTGAGAACAACTATAAGCATTTTTAAAGATAATGAGAACTTTGCTACCAAAGTATAGTCTCTCCTTTCTTTGTTAAAGAAATACCCGACATTTAAGTGGAAACAGACATAGGAAATTGCCTTCCATGAAATTAAAAGAGTTATCAAATGCTACATTAATCAGCCTATACTTACCTGGTAAACCCTTTTGTATTACAGCAGATGATAGTGGAGTAGGTATTGGGACTCGCTTGTCCTAAGGCAAGGATGGGTTTGATCATACCATTGCATTTGGTTCGAGAACAAGAAATGTGTGCATGCTTTTTGACAGATGAGCAGTAAAAAAATTATGTGTGGGGAACTAAATTCATATTACACTCCTGTCACAAAGCACTTGTTCCAGTTCTATCAAGGCCACTGTCAGGTTAATAAGAATGAGTGTCAAGGTATTAGAATATTATATAGATGTAGAATACATAGCTGGTAGGAAGAACAAGAAGGCTGCTTGACTGTTTTGCCTCCCACAACTTTCTTATGATCTGAATGACGTATTGGTTGAACAACAGGATATTATCTGTCTTTTAGCAAGTGTACCTGGAGTGGAAATAAATGTATCAGTGAAGAAGATTGGAGGAAGGCTCTTGCCAATGACTGTGTCTTGTGGAAGGTCATGAAGTACAAAGGAAAGGGTTGGGCCTAAAGAACATAGTTTTGCTACAGAACTAAAATCATACAGTAAAGTGAAGCTTACTTATTTACAGATGAATATGTACATTGCCACTGTAATTTCAGATGTTACCGTGAGTCATTCATTATTGTAGCATTCTCTATTTCTATTTTATTGATTGTGTTTTAAGTTATTTTGCTTTTGTTTGCTTTCTTATAGATGAAAGTGTTGTATTCCATGTTGGCCACCTTTGATTGCCTTACTTTCTTTGTTCCTTGGTAGAATGTTGAACTCTATACTATCTATCATTCTCTACAGAACGAGAGGGTGAGGTGAGGAAAGGACATTTGAGGAAAGATCTCCTTTTGCTGTCACTGCTGCCTAATGTTTCTTTATTTACTCAATAAATTGCTGCACTGCAAAAACAACTTATCTACCTCCGACGGTGATTGTATGCATCTTGGCAGAGTACATGGCAGATATGTTTTCATTCATTTATTTCACATGAAAATATATTTTTTTATTGGTTTAAAGGGTTTTACTTTAACAGTGTGTGTGTGTATGTATATGTATATATGTGCATGTGTGTATGCCTGTTTATGTCTGTATGTGTCTGTGTACACTTATATACATATATATTGTTAATGTTGTGTTTCTTTAATTTGTAATAACATTTTAAATGTATTTATTGACATAAAAACTCATTGTAAATATTTTAATGTAAGTTAATTTACATGTAAAGAAATAAAAATATGATTTCTTAATAATAAAAATGTTAATTTATTTTAAAACATATAAAAATGTGATTTAGCATATGGTCACATAGTTATGAATTGTATACATTTAATGTTGGCTAATGTTTAGTGGCGATAAAAGGTTTTTAGGGTTCAGGGATGAGTTGTGTTTATTGGTTGTAAGTGATTTTTAGGGTTCAGGGATGGGGTATAGGGGTAATAAGAAACGTTTAGCGTTCCGGGATGATTTAGGGTAATTAGGGTTTAGGAATGGGTAAAGTATAGGGGTAGAAAGCAGTTTTAGGATTCAGAGAACTGGTAGTGATTAGGGGCAGTGAGGCGTTTTTAGGGTTCAGGGTTAGGCAATGTACAGGAGTAGTAGCACATTTTCAGGTTTCATGGATGAGCAGTGTTCAGGAGTAGTAATAAGGTTCGAGGGTTTAGAGATA
Source organism: Lissotriton vulgaris (assembly GCF_964263255.1). Lineage (NCBI taxonomy): Eukaryota > Metazoa > Chordata > Amphibia > Caudata > Salamandridae > Lissotriton > Lissotriton vulgaris. Next base: position 1,443,921,963 of record NC_141693.1, read on the forward strand.
TGTGTATGAATATAGAAAGGAAACCTACTACCCTCTATTTTCTGGACCTGTTGCTTTCTAAGTTGCCCCAATTGAGCACTGTTGTGGTTGAATACAATAAAATGAAATTACATGGCCTAATGTTCAGCATAAACCTTTCATATCTGCACTTTTCCTCCTTCACTGCTAACACAGTTTTGTTTAGCTTCTTCAGCTCATCTTCCAACTTCTGATTATATTCTTTAAGCATCCCCCTCCCCTGACACCAAATATTACCATTCTTGTTTCCTGAATATACTGAAAGTATCCTTCAGGCAAATAGTCAATGGACTGGCAAAACTAAACGACATATGCTTCAGATAATATGCTACATAAAGGGGTGCAAAAGTAGTCGGATTGCCTACCAAATACCACTAGTTGGTACACACACAGTTAATCCAGTGTTGGGAAATATTTTTCTTTTCCTCAATTCAGCATGCAAATTTTGTAAGTGATGACAACCCAATAGAATAGTAATAGTTACACCCCTCAAGTCAAAGCAAAGTCTCATGTCACTACTGGTAGTCTGCATGACCACAATGGTGGTCATTTTATTTGTTCAAATACTCTATTTCTTCAATGATTTCTTGCTTGCATATGCTAGTCCACACTTCATTCAAGGACATTTCCCTTAATTTATGCTACCCTGGCATGTCATCAGCTTGAACCAAAATACAATGCTGTAATGCTTTCATCTTTCCTAAGGTATCTGCAAACACCCCTTCTGATCTTTATTTTAATCATTCCACAGTTCCAATGTGCATTGTCATGGCTTATGGTGTCACTCACGGATCTAACGTCATATACAGCAATCCTCAGTGTGGCCATTCAAAAAGCTGATAAATGCTTATTTGCCCCATTTATTTTCACTTAACGCCTCTTCCTATAAATTCCATTGTACCAAGAGCAATGTCGCGTAACTCTATACCCAACCAACCAAATGGATAATACAAATCTTACTAAAATATGCTTTATCTTACCCTCTAAATTAACCATCACCTCAAACAAGTTTCCGGTCATGTTTGCCTTGTGACAGAGTAACTTCAAAACTTGGTGTATATGTCTCACAATTCCACACATAGAGTACCACATACTCTACTCATTTCGACTCATTTTCCTCACCAACAACTCTCACCATACACATTGCACTTTCATTCCGAACCACATTCGAAGGCTTGCCTCCTACTACCAACCAACTCCTACTTTTTCTCAATTGCACATTTTCGTGATTGCCACGTGCACCTTCATTTCTCACTACCCCATTTCCCTCCGTCCCATCCGCCCAAAAAAACTAAAGGACTTGCTCATGACCAGCTACTCTTTTATGATTCTATTTATTTTGTTATATTTTTATCAGGCACAATCTGAGCCCAAGGGCATTAGAAATCTTTACATGAGCAACAAATTACAATACACACTATCAGATCTTTATTAATGTTTTTAAGCTCAGGGAGATTTAAGTATTTGCTCCCCAGATTCACAGGATGATGAGCCAAGGCAGGGACTTAAACCCAGTTCCCCAGTTCCAAAGTGGGCAGGTCTGATTGTGAGGTCACATCTTTTTCCTCTGTAATTTCCATCTGTAATTTCCGTCAATCAACCCTGAGATTTCTCTATGCTTTGAGTAACTTACACCATTGATTATAATAATGTGGGCCTCCACTGTGCCAAGAAGCCCTTGGGAAGTGTGCATATAGGAAATTAAGTAATTCCTTAAGTCATTTAGTCACTGACCCTAACAACTCATGTATTCTGTTCCTATTAGTCAATATTTGGTCTCTTGACACTTGATCGTATACTGTGTCATATACTGGATCATTAAAGACACATGTTGCTTCGAAAGACAGAAAGACCACAAAGTGACGACTTACGCATCAGTTCCTTCCTGTTCACCTCTCGTACACATGTAAAAGTTGAATCTCTCCCTCTACAAATTCACTTTCTCATCATATAGTTCCTATTATTCCCTTACACCCATTGTAAAACAAATCTATGCACCATACACCCAAAGCCAGTAATAGCTTAAAACACCTTAAGATCCTCAGCTTCTAAACTATGCCATGATCATCCTACATGGGGACTGAAGATCTTTCCCATCCAATGGTTCAATGTAGAAGTTAAAATACATATGTTCACAATTTCTAATTCATAGGCGAATCACCTGGATCACCCAGAAAATGGTACAATAATAAATTAATGGTGCACCCCAAATTTACAAAAAAATTCAATATGATCAATTAGGTTTTGTAGTTCTTCTTTGTTAAAATCCAAAGCATTTCTTCTTTAGTATCAAAAATATATATTTAATGCATAGTTAATTACAACTATTGCATTAATATCACATCTCAGAGAGCATTTACAAATCATTAAATAAAATAATAAACAGGATCTATACTAAAATGTCACATTACAAATATTACTTTATATCTACAGATGACATGTTCAATCAATAAAAGGGGTAGCTGGATTTGTCGCCAACTTGAGCCGGTGACAATTTTAACTGAACTGTGTACTGGCCTTAGTTCTTTTTTAGCAAGAAAATAGTCACAGCCAAAGTCAACGGGTTTCATTCAATGACCGTCTTCAGGCCTGAAAATATAACGTATAAAACTCCTGTATAATACCCATAAAAACATCGACATATACAACAAATTACAATACCATATATACAACACATTCGACACACACCATAATCAACAATCTTGATCAATATACATATCTAAAATCAAAGAAAAAATCATTTGTATTGATCTTAGAATACATATGGTTGAATGAAAGTCCTGTCATTCTCTTCTCTTTTATTTTTGAGATATATTTATCAAAAACATCGGCAGAAGAGTGTTATATGAGTATTTTGGCTGCACCTTTATGTTTATTATTGTGTGTTTTTCTGCTTTGCAGAAGTATCATTAGCAGCTGCGCTGCATAAAGTGCACCAAATTGGTAATGAGGAACGGTATTAAATGTGCGCTTCACATTACCTAGCTGCTATGTTAGTTGTTTGACACTCAAACAAAGGTCGGGGAGTGAATTTGTTCAATATTCGCTGCCCTCTTGCACTATGCAAAGTTGTCTTGCATGAAAGCTCCTTCCAGTTCAGAATCCATTGTTGGGCCATTGCCAAACACTTCAGCAGTTGCAGCTCTATGGGACCTTCCAAAATATACAAACTCAGGCTACCCAAAGCTAGGTTTGCAGTGCAACTTCCAGATTTCTGCTGTAGCATGCACGCGACAAACAATGTCTGAATTAACTAGCCAGTTTCACCAAGATGTTTACCTCTTGTCTGAAACTCAGTGTCGAATTTAACAAATTTGATTATGCCCACAAGACATACTGCCAAATAAAGTGGCTAACCCCATCACTAACATGGGCACCTCGCATCTTAAATGCAGGGTTGCGCTACGCAGCCACAAAGCTGGTAAAACCGTGGACCATGTGACCAGTGCATACTTGAAGTGAAGCAATGTACTCTACATTTCCAGAAATGCAGCAATTTATTCTACAGTCCCTGAAACGCAGCAGTTGATTCTACAGTCCCTGGAGCAAAGAGATATATTCTACAGTCCCTGAAATGTAGCATCGCATTCTACAGTCCCTGAAAGGCAACAATGCTTTCTACTATCTCTGAAATGCAGCAATGCATTCTACATTCCCTGAAAGGCAACAATGCATTCTACTATCTCTGAAATGCAGTGATTCATTCTACAGTCTCTGAAAAGCCGTGGAGAAGTGTGGCTCAATGATTAGAGCGACAGACCCTGATGCAGAGGTCTAGCCTGGGACCAGGGTTCAATTCCCCGCCTTGGCGGGTCTTGGGCTCAAAATTCCATGGACCTGATAATTCTCGCCTCGGTGCCTATTCCAATCATGGAGGCTAAGGATGACTGGCTTTCACCTTGGGGGTGCCCAGGAGTGGATGCCTCACACGGAAAACCAGGATGGGTTCCACAGCGGTATTCGCACAAGTGCCTTGAGACCCTTGCGGGTGAGTAGTGCGCTATACAAGTATCAATTTACAATTTTTATTTACAAAAGCCAGTGCTTAATTTGAGCCGGCTTCCAGTGCTCAGCGCACTTGTGACAGCAGCTACCAGTTTGTGTAATTTGGAGATATGTAGGGGGATCTATGACAGAATATCGACTACAAAAATATCGACCTACAAGAATATCGAGTCAACAATATCGAGGGCAAAAATATCGACATCCTATCTACAACATGGTAAGTACAAAAATATCGAAAAAATAATATCGTTGTAAAAAATATCGATGTTAAAAATATCGATTTTTTTTTTAATAGATATAAATGTAAAAGTAAGTATATAACACTAATAAATAAAATATACATATTTAAAAGTATCTAATAATGTTTAAAATTAATAAATAAAAATATATACATTAAAGATATAATATATATGTACTGAACAATAAGTATTAATAATTAATTTACTAAAAATACCCCATTACCCAAGAACTGAAAACTGACCCTGAACCCTAAAAATACCCCTTTACCCAAGAACTGAAAACTGACCCTGAACCCTAAAAATACCCCTTTACCCAAAAACTGAAAACTGACCCTGAACCCTAAAAATACCCCTTTACCCATGAACTGAAAACTGACCCTGAACCCTAAAAATACCCCTTTCCCCATGAACTGAAAACTGACCCTGAACCCTAAAAAATACCCCTTTACCCATGAACTGAAAACTGACCCTGAACCCTAAAAATACCCCTTTACCCAAAAACTGAAAACTGACCCTGAACCCTAAAAATACCCCCTTACCCAAGAACTGAAAACTGACCCTGAACCCTAAAAATACCCCTTTACCCAAGAACTGAAAACTGACCCTGAACCCTAAAAATACCCCTTTCCCCATGAACTGAAAACTGACCCTGAACCCTAAAAATACCCCTTTACCCATGAACTGAAAACTGACCCTGAACCCTAAAAAATACCCCTTTACCCATGAACTGAAAACTGACCCTGAACCCTAAAAATACCCCTTTACCCAAAAACAGAAAACTGACCCAGAACCCTAAAAATACCCCTTTACCCAAAAACCCAAAAATGACCCTGAACCCTAAAAATACTCCTTAACCCAAAGGTAAATAATATTATTTAATTAGCAATTAATAATTAATTAACAATAACAATAAAATAAATATATTAGCACATAAGCTGTAATTAATATAATTTAATAATTAATATCATTTCCCCAATTAATTAATTAACAGTAACTAAAAATTATATATATAAATAAATTACTCTAATAATGTAATTAACTAACTAATATTATTTAATTACCAATTAATTACTAATTTAAAATATGTACCAAATTATATTAATTAATTAACTAATTAATATTAATTATTTGCCAATTAATTAGTTATAAATATTTAAAAACATATATTAATTAATTAATTATTATTAAATTACTCCCCACCCTATTCCCCTATAAACCCACATCCCGCTACAGAAAATATATATCAATTAATCAATTAATTATTTCCCAATTATCAATATTAATTAGCAATTAATTATAATTAATTAATTAATCCTACTAATTATTAATCAACTTACCATAATTAAATTACTTCCCACCCTATTCCCCTATAAACCCACAACCCGCTCCGGTACTAAAACATCAAATGTCCTTATAAATTTCTATATTATTATAGAAAATGTATACACATATAATAGTAATTATTTTAAATACTTAAATTAAACATATAACACATACATAATAAAAAACTATAAAATAATACAAATATCGATATTAGTGTCATCGAAATTATTAACATCGATATATATGCTATCGATATTACTAACTTCGATATTACTTACATCGATATTAAGTATTTCGATATTACTTACCTTGGGTCGATATTCTGTCCTACGATATTCTTGCCTTCGATATTATGCTCCTTCGATATTACAGACTCGATATTATGGTAAGTCGATATTTCCAACTCGATATTTTGACTGTCTACCATGTAGGGCAACCGTTGTTTAATAATTGAAAAGAACTAATGCCTGTCGCTCATACCATTCTTTGAGCTATTGGGCCCTCTAACAGTATGAATTGCCTCAGTTGTACCAGTGTGATGGTTAGTAGTTGTGTAGGTACCATCATTGGCAGCGTTGACAGGTGCTATGGTTGATGCGAGCTGCAGCGGCCTCCTCACAAGGGCCCTGGCACTTATATTTTTACAAATTATGCACTGTGAAGCACAGCGATGCATTCTACGGTTCCAGAAATGCAGCGATGGATTATACAGTCCCTAAAAACACAGCAATGCATTCTATAGTCCCTGAAAATTAGCGATGCATTCTTCAGTCCCTGAAAAGCAGCAAAGGATTCTACAGTCCCTGAAACGCAGCAATGCATTCTACATTCCCTGAAAGACAGCAATACATAATGCAGTCCCTGAAAGGCAGCAATGTATTCTACAGTCCCTAAAAGGCAGCGATGCTTTTTACAGTCCCTGAAATGCAGCAATGCATTCAGGCCCTGACAGGCAGCGATGCATTCTACAGTCCCTGAAACACAGCAATGCATTCTACAGCCCTTGAAAGGTAGTGATGTATTCTATAGTCCCTGAAATGCAGCAATGCATTCTACAGTCCCTGAAAGGCAGTGGTGCATTCTACAGTCCCTGAAACAGAGTACTACATTCTACAGTCCTAGAAATGCAGCAATGCATTCTACAGTCCCTGAAACACAGTGATGCATTCTACAGTCCCTGAAAGGCAGTGATGCATTCTACAGTCCTTAAAATGCAGCTATGTATTCTACAATCCCTGAAACAGAGTGATGCATTTTACAGTCCTTGAAAAGCGGTGATGCATTCCACAGTCACTGAAAGGCAGCAATGCATTCTACAGACCCTGAAATGCAGCAATGCATTGTACAGACCCTGAAGCGCAGCGATGAATTCCACAGCCCCTAAAAACAGAGCAATGCATTCTACAGACCCTGAAACACAGCAATGCATTCTACAGTCCCTGAAATGCAGCGATGCATTCTACAGATGCTGAAATGAAGTGATGCGTTCTACAGTCCTTGAAACAAAGTGATACACTCTACAGTCCCTGAAATGCAGCAATGCATTCTACAGTCCGCGAAACGCAGAGATGCATTCTACAGTCCTTGAAAAAAGTGATGCACTCTACAGTCTTTGAAAAGGCAGTGATGCATTCTACAATCCCTGAAACAAAGTGATGCACTCAACAGTCCCTTAAATGCAGCAATGCATTCTACAGTCCCTGAAATGCAGCGATGCATTCTACAGTCCTTGAAACAAAGTGATGCACTCAACAGTCCCTTAAATGCAGTGATGCATTCTACAGTCCCTGAAACACAGCGATGCATTGTACAGTCCCGATGCATTGTACAGTCCCTAAAGCAAAGTGATCCACTCTACAATCCCTGAAACGCAGTGATGGATTCTACAGTCCCTGAAATGCAGTGATGCATTCTACAGTCCTTGAATGGCAGTGATTCATTCTACTGTCCCTGAAATGCAGTGAAGCATTCTACAGTGCCTGAAATGCAGCAATACATTCTAAAGTCTCTGAAATGCCGCAATGCATTCTACAGTCCATGAAATGCAGCAATTCACTCTATAGTCCCTGAAACAAAGTGATGCATTCTACAATTGTAGAAATGCAGTGATGCTTTCCCAGTCTCTAATTGACAGCCATATTATCACATATTAAAATAGTGCACCACCAGAGTGACAAGACTTCTTCACAGGTGTTCTTGCACCAGTTGTGGTATTGGCACCGCCAGGTGCAGACTTTCCACTCTGTCTTCCTCATTTGTGACACTATTGGCCTCTCTCCCCATAATCCAACTCAGCATTACAGACTGGCACCTAAAGTGATCGAAAGAGTGCACTAAGTCATCGCCAATGGAAAGGAGATGGGTGAAGCTCTCACAGTTATGGCTGCATTTGTAACAACTCTGAGGGAAACACATCTAATGGTTAAGGCCCTATGCCCTGGTGCAGGACAAATGACCACATAGCCGCTTATAGTATGTCACTGGAACTGGCCCAGGACGCGTGTGCTCGACCCCTTTTATTAGCAGGGTCACCTGACCGATGATACCTTTGATGGATGGGTGTGGGGCGAGTGTGGAAGCCAGCCCTCAAGAAGTGGCTGATGGAAACACATTGTTGTAGAAACACAAGACCATGACTAGCCGGTCACTACAACTTCGTACTTCCACAAGCTATACTGACTTCCCAAGCTATGCTCTCAGCGCGCACACACACACACACACACACACACACACACACACTCTTCACTGTAAGCACAATACCATGTCCTTGTTATACTGTGTATTATGACGTGGATCGATACGCATTTGTATGCCGATTTCCATAGCTCAGCACATAAGAAAAGTGCCGTGATGTTTGTATATGTAGAAGACAGATAGAAACAGGTGGCACCTGGCTCTTGCAGTTCCTTCCCTAGAACGCAGCTTGAATCGCAATGATTTCTGCACAGTAAGCAGGAGCGCGGGCCCTGCCGCAGCCGCTTCAGTGTGCTGAACATATTTCAAAAGAGATGATTGAAATTTGCATTAACTACCTTTCTGCAAAATTCCATGGGGTAATTTCAGATCCCATCATAGATCTGGGGCTTTACATACATCTCCATCCGTTTTCATTAACACTGTAATAAAATATGCAGCACCATGGATGTCTCCCTGAGGAAAACCGACCGGCACCCGTTCAGAAAACAGAGCCCAGATTATAGTGCGACTGTCTCTCTGTTGACAAGTCACACGCTAAAAACAAGGGGCCATCTTTCACCCCCTCCCAGGACTGAGCTCTTTCTTCACTGAGATATTCTAAGTAACAGCCACCAAGCACCAGGGAGAAGTACTTCTGCATTCCCAGTGCACTGGCGGGAGTATCTCAGACAGGAAGTGTCACCTTCCACTCATTTTAGACCAGTGTCTTCCACCTTTTGGAGCTGAATGGTGTCCTTTTCTAGTTGAAAACTGGAAACCACCGTAGACACTGATAAATGGTTACTTGTCACAGAAACTTGAAATACATATGATGTTTTGGGCTGGAAATATCGTGGCATGTGTTGACATCATTAAAGTAATTGCAGATCACAACAAAACGCAATGTAATAACACAACATAAAGAAAAAACACAACAAAAACAGAGGCTACAAGACAAAAACAATTAAAACACAACTAATAAAACAATGCAATAATGCAGCACAAAAATACAAAAGCACAAAAAACTAACAGCACACATCACCATCACAGCAAGATGCAAGGAATATTCCTGTGGCGCATTCCCACCTCAACTTGTCAGCTTTCATAATATAGCTGTAGAAGGTGTTTTCACCAAGTGCTGTCTGCTTACCATCAAGGACTTGCAATAGCTCCTGTCAAAAATGTTCTATGATCTAGACCAATGTGCCAGAGACAAATACAGAGTTTATTCCAGTTGAGAAGGCATTAAAAAAACCAGGATGTGGCAGGTATAGGATCATGTTATTGGGACAGTACCTGCTTTTGTTGTTTTGTTCTTTACTCACATGTATAATCTCAGGCGAGGGCAAATGCAATGATATTATCAGAACCTCCCTACTTTTGGTTAATTGATAATATGACACCAAATCTCACTACAATGATCCTTCGGAGCACATCCACTGTGTACTTATACAAAAACAGTTGTATACAAGAGGTTATATTTCTAATACCAACTACTTTTAAGCACTGCTTTTGTTTTATTTTTTATTTTTAATGCCTCATCCATGGTAAATTGGTGGCACCATAGTCTACCGAATAAGGACAACGTTGTAAGTTGTGGCCTTTGTTTATAGTAAACAGTTTACTGGACTTCAATCTCACATATTCAACGTGTACTGGAGATACATCAGCAATACTAACTCTTCACGCACATATTATGTACAATAATCGTTTTTGTGTTTTTTGCTCTCAACATCACCCCAGAAGAACTGTAGCTGGTAGGATAGTCCGGGGATTAAATGACAACATATCAACTCCATTTTAAGTAAAGAGGGGAATGTTTTGCGTTCTTCAAAATAGCGTCTCAGGCTAATGTTTTTTAACCTTTTGACTTCTGAGGAACCTCACTTAATTAGTATTGGAATCTGGGGACCATCAATGAATCATTTTTGGAATCCAGCGATGCCTTGCGCCCAACCCCCACGAGTCATTACTGTTAGCTGGAGATTCCGGCTTCAGCAATTTCGATGATTTGAAACTAAAAACTATACACAAAACAAAGAAACAAGCATTCCTCAGACAAATGCACGAAATATGGTATTTAATTCACAAATATAAAACAATCCAATATTGTATTTTAATGGGAAGGTTGGGGCTTTTCTAAATCCAACTGAGTCCTCCCATGTCCATATTATATTCTATGTGATTTCTTAGTAACAGCCTCACTGTGCCCATTCCAGGAACCCTACCATACATGTGTATCTGTATTACTACACACAGCCAACAGTCATTGCTTTTGTGGTGGTTGTTGGCCGCAGTTTATTACTCATTACATATGTCTTCTTTGTACAACCCCCCTGGACACCTTGTCGGGCCGGGATCATAAATCATTATCATACATTATCAAAATTGGTTATCAGTCAGTGTCATTTGAACATCATAAATCATGGGTCATAAATCATCAGGTATCGTAAGTCATTCTGTCATCGATTAGTTGTCATCATCAATCATCGTCATACATCGGGGTCATAAATCATCGGGATGTCATAAATCATTCTGTCACAAATCTGTCATTGTTCTGTTATCATAAATCATTTTGCATGGGCATCCCAAATCGCCGGCCATAAATCATCGGCTGGCCATAAATCGCTGGTTTGTCTTTTGCTCATTTGCATATCCTAGGGTCATCAATCACCCTGACAGCTTGTATATTGTTCTTTGTTGTTTTCCATGCACCTTTGCATGTGGGGGTGTAGCCTTTTCCCGGAGCCAGGCCCAACTCGCTACCTTGCTAGTCTCTCCTGCGCCCTGCCGTCTGTCGGGGGCTGGGCTGCGAGTGCCGTCTCCGTTTGCTACCCCAATTTTTCGTCGGGCGTACTCACCCAGCCGTGAGGCATCCGAGAGTGAGTGCACTGCCACCACGTGCTGCAAACGAGCGCGAGCCCCCAAATCCCTTTATACCGTATGGAGAATATGTAGGACGTCACTGCCTTCCTCTAGGCCTCTGACTCAAATAAGGTAAGAAGTTTTTCTCTCACGAACTTCTCATGGTTCTCAGGCATACTATGTTTAATTCTCGTAATTCCTGAATTTTTCTGCATGTGCTTTTTCACATTCAAATGGGGGAAAAGTTAAGAGGAAATCGGTTTTAAGTTAACTCGCATGAAGGCAGCACATTCGTTTTTAGCACCATCTAACACCTGGCAAGCTCTGTGTGCCGCCTCCTGGTAGTCGGTGGGGGTAACCACAGCAGGAGATGGTTCGATCATTGAGGCTGGGAAGAGCAGTGCCGTGGCGGGCCCGGTAAACTGGACAAAATCACATTCTACCGAAGTCAAAATTCAAACCCAGTTCCAGCGCTCCAAAGTGGGCATCACTGGCCCGATGCCCGGCACTCCCAAATAGCATCCTGCAGTTCACCGCCGAATCACGGAATAATTAATGAGCGGGCGCGAACCTACTTGTGTGCAGAGGACTTTCATGAGTCCTCTTAGAATACCAATGGCGGCAGCGACATTGAAATAGCCTCTAGCTATTAGGAATGGCTGTAACTATCACACAGTTCTAGGAGAAAGTGGCATGCAGCGCCGCCACATCTCGCTCTTGGAGACCGTACCTTATCGCTGTGGTCGGCACCGACTGCCGATAGCCTTCTCCTTCAAATGCTGCCTGGGGAGCTGGGGGGTCATGCATCCTCTCTCGACCTCGGCCTCCGTCCGAAATGTTCCGACTTTCGTTGCCCCGGCAAGGGGCCGGCTTTCCTCTGATGGGCACTCCTCGACGGTGGCAAGACGGTAGATGGGGGTAATTCAAACGGCTTCCTTACACGGTTTAGGCCAAAACCTCCTCCACTCGAAAAAACGTTGGTGCCGCTCCCCCAGCTCCCTGATGCAAAAGGTGAGCTGCCCAGGGGGAGCGTTCCCTTATATGCCCTTCCCCCTTTTCCTCTTCTCTTTGTTCTTGGGGCGGGGGAGGAGAGACCTTGCCTTGGCCTTATCGCCCTGCGGCGATCCCGGCGGCGCTGACCAGCGCAAACCGGCTCTGTTCCTTTTTGGGCTCAGGCGGCCATTACGGCGCCGGCCCTCGAGGCCCCCTTCGGGGGCGGCCTCTGCAACACTCCTCCCACGAATCAATCTGAGGACACCCAACTCAATTTCGAATTCTTTCATATTTATAGAATGTTAAAAATGTGCAGTTTTACAGTTTAGTTCTTTATTTATGTACACTTTCATTGTGTTATTATTATTTCATTTTGTAAGCGGTTGTGTATTCCCTGAGTAGGTTGCGTGGACCGCCAGGGGTCCCAAGACCAAAGGTTAAAAGCCGCCGTCCTAGACAATTTCAGGGAAAGCTGCACTTTTCCAAAGGCAGTAAATTAGCCTCAGCTTGACCGAGAGCTAAGCTGAATGCACAAATCTGACAGCTGTGGTGCAAGTTACCCTCACAAGCAGAAGTGCTGCATGGTAGCACCCCTCCTAGCTTCTCTCACACACTGCAAGTGCAATACTGGTAGGAACACTCCAAGTTTACTCAAGCACACTAGGGCAGGCGCAGAGCATGCAACAGCAGTGCCAGCCTTGCTCATGGTCCTGAAAGACAAACAGAAAAGGGGACCGTTTGGGAACGTCCACAATAATGTTTTCAATAGTGCAATTCTTTGCCAGGAAACTCCAAAACAGTCCAACTAATATTTTGCACAATGGCTGTGGGCCAGGCAGGGCCTAGTATGAAGGATTTACACTAGTGTTGCCGGTTAGTGTGGGCAGGGTTGGTGTCATAGCAGAAGCACCTGAGTGTCTGCACTCTGAAGAATCATCGGCTGGAAGCGGAAGATTCCTAAAAGGGTCTTCTTTTTCCTTCATGCTGGTACTCCCGATACCACTTAGAATATATTTATTCTGAAACGTTTTCTGCCTGTAAATGGTAGACTCGGCAGATACATCCCTTGCCCTGTATCCACCCAAATCTGTGATTAAAGATAATTTGGAAATACCCATTAGACTCTGTCACAAGCAGATTCTTCCTTCCAAGTCTAGAGAAATTCAACCTGATGTGGGGGATATTGAAGAGGGCGTGAATGGCAGCTACAGCTATTGGCACTGATCCGTAGCAATCAACATCTCTAAGCTGTGCAAGGACCACATCAAGTTAGCTTATGTGAAGTCTGGGTTCCTTTTAAAAATACACTGAGTCTTGTAAACCATAAAACTAGAGGGAGGGAGCTTGTCTCCTCTCAGAACAATGAGAATTGGGGGTGACTTTGCTTAGAAGGCTTTGCTTAGCGGTAATCAGACTGGCAGTGAGCCCTATGGGTAACGATTACGAATGGATTTATTTAGTCGTTTTTCCATACTAATTCTTATGGACCGAATTTGGATGATGTTTTTTTACAAGACCTGATAGAGGTGCTACCTCAAAAGCCTGGACCCCATCTGATGATGAGAGACATGAATTGTGTCTTAGACTATCGACTGCATAAATCTGCTAAGAAATCTGAATATTGCACATCCGTGATCAGGAAGGAAACATACCTTCTCTATGCTGGGTCTTAGGCTTTGACGGTACACAGAGGGATTTGCATAAAGATGCAGTGGATTTTATATTCTCCATGCATAAACTTTCACAGACACCTGAAGTTCATTATATTTTGCTTCAAAAAGCATGTGTCTGTGGAGAAGCATAGGCTGAACAAAAGGCTAGATGTTTACCAGATCACACAAGCTACAGTACAAACCTGGCTCAATGAACCTTGACAACTTCGAATCCGAACACTTGCCAAATGTTAAACCACTTGGATTCACTCTGGGCACCAATCTTTTCCTTAAGGAACACAATGCCAAAAAACAAAGATGGCCTGATACCAGCTCTCTTTTAAAGAATGGCAAATCGTTTCTACTGAAAACGACCTCAGAACTGCTGCTTAAGCCCTGTACTCTTGCATCGGGATGGTGGTAATGTCCTAATCCATGATACCCTGACTTCACACTGGCACCCATTAGGGGAGTCCGACACACCTCAGCATGTCTCCTCCAGTGCCTTACAGAATATAGCCACATCAACCCCTTCCTAATGGGACTCAATTGGCTCCCATTTCCAGACAACACCAGCTTAAAACCAGCTGTGTCATCTACAAAGCCATCACATCCAACACACCCACTTATCTTGCAGGTAAGCTCACCATCTCTGGTGGTTCTTGGAACACCCACAGCCAGGACACCATCAGACTTTTGTCTAAGAAGTGCAAAAAAGAAAACCAAGACAACAGGCCTTTTTCATCAATGTAGGCAGGATCTGAAACAACATTCTGATAACTATCAGTACAGTCCTAACGCTGACTCATTTTAGGAAAGAATTGAAGACTCACCTCTTCAAAGACCACATCACAGTGCATTTACACTCCACAACTCAGCTGCTTCTCCTATCACTTGTGGAATTTAAGCTTATGTTTGACCCTGTACCACACTGTGCTGTCTTTTGACTAGTATTGCACTATCGAGATAACCTATACATACATACACAGCTATTGTAAATAAGTTTAAGATGTAGGACCATGCATTGATCATTTCACTCTACTTGGTGAGGAAATTCTTAAGTCATTTTTGGTTCAGGAATCACAGATGCATTCACAACAAAACTTCAGGTGCTCATTAATGTAGTTCGGATCGTTGTAAGGATTACTTTAGAGGATATGTAGAAAAGTTATCTGTGTTGCTATCCTGTTTAAAATATCTAAATAGCACCACTAGGCAAATGGAGCAAGATACATTGAGAGACCAAGGTCTGAGGGTGACACACAGCTGGCTGTGTAATAGGCAAGAGATGGATTATTTCTATTTAGTGAAGTGGCAAATTTCCAAGAGAAAGCCGATCGTTTGCAGCATGAGTGGGTTAATTGAGAGGGTTCAATGCTAGTCTGGTACGACAGGCCTAATGAATCAAGCCACAGGATATGACAGGTTTGTAATTTGTTAACCTATGCGCTAGGTGATTCGAAAAATCTAAATACTTTTGTTGACGTTTTCTCTCGTAATGAATAGGACCAAGGAGGTGACTTGGTCAAAAGAAAATAAATATGATTACTTGGCTGGCCTAATTCTTCTGTTCTTGATTTCTGAAGCTAAATTGTTTCTGGAATGTAAAATTACAGAATGAAAAGTGTATTTAGCTTTGAGGGATGCAGCTGCAGAGAAAGTACCTGATTGTATGGTCTGTATTAGTATGTATGTATATAAAACGTGTACCATTCTCATGCCTCTTTTAGTATCCCTGTTAAATGGAATCATGAAATTTGGCCTTGTTCCTGCTTCACGTTGAGAAGTTACCATTACCTCAATTCTGAAAAAATGGAAAGTTCGAAGGATTGTAGATCTAATAGGCCAAATGCTCTCCTAAATGTCAATCTAAAAATCTAGTGAGCAGACTTATAAATGCTATCACCTTGGAGAGGCACTCTGATCAAAGTGGCTTTATGGATGATAAACATTTATAAAAATTCACAAACCTGCAGTATTCATTGCCAATTCCTTTAACATTAGCGATGCAAAGCCCAGAGTTGAGGATGCGCTGTGCACTGACTGGTTTCGATACACTTCCGGGTACGGAGGTCAATACTGAGTCCTTGAGCTGGAAGAATCCTGGCAGTAGAGGTGATGCATCAGTTCTGTTTGGGCTTGTGCCGTGCAGCAGAGGTGAGCTGTTATTTCTGCTGGATTCCCAGATGGGCTGGTAGAGCATTGCCAGGCCTACTTCCAAGGGTCCAGGACTGGGGTGGCACCTCTTGGCAGTGCAGGACTCACATTTGCAGAGTCCAGGTGCTGGGTACAAGAGATTAGCCCTTGAAGTTACTCTGGTGGTCCTGGGTTTAGTTTAGAGGTTCAGTCCTTCTCACCCTAGAAAGAGAGGAGTGGGCAGAAGGTCAGCACAGCAGGCAGCAGTCCTTCAGGGCAGCAGTCCTGCAGAGAGGCAGCACAGAGTTCTTCCTCGTAGAGTCTTCCACAGGTCTAGAAGTGTACTGATAAGTTAGTGACTGAGGTCCAATATTTATGCTTGGTGCATCCTTTGAAGAAGGAGAAATTCTAGAGGATTCCTTTGGAAGGGGACAGGTTTCCCGCCTCCCATGCCCTGGCTCCAGACTAACTGCAGGGGGTATGCAATCTGTTGTGTGAAGGCAGGAAACAGCCAGGCCGTGCCCGCTCCCCCTCCCATCCTGCCAGTGATGAGCTAAGCTCTATATTGTGTGTGGCTGTCTAGGAGGAATACAAAAAGCCAAACTGGCATTTAATTTAGAGGCACTAGGTCCATGTTATGCCACTTTAAAAAGGACTTATAAGTAAATTGAATATGCCAATTGGGGATAAACCAATTTAACCAGGTTTTAAGAAGTAAGCACATACACTTTAGCACTGGTTAGCAGTGGAAAAATGCACAGAGTCATATGGCCAACAAAAGCAAGGTCCAAAGAATACCTAGGAGTAAGGCAAAAGGTTTGAAGGAAGATCACCCTAAGAATGACAGGTCTAATATATGCCTCGGCTCCAGCTGAAAGTGGAAAGAACTACGTAAACTCTTGGAAGTTCTCATCACTAAGGTGGAAAAACCTAGATAGACCATCTACATTGACATGGTCTGACAAAGGAAGGTGATCCAATGTCAAGTTTGGGATATTTTATGTCGAGTATTTTCATTTTTATTACTGTTTAAAGTGTTGCACAAATACCAGAACAAAGGTCACAGACAAAACCAGCTTTTTACTATTTGAAAGTTTCCACATAGGGGCATTTCGTGAGAATATCCGGGTGGGGGCAGTTCCTCAGAGTGAGATGGAACTGCACTAGTCTTGAGGCCTTTGACACACATGCATGCAACTATCCAAGGAAGACTGTACAAAAGCCTGAAGATGGACAGTAAACTAGTCTTTGGATGGACATTAAACTAGACTTTGGGGTAACCAAAACCCCATGTAAGACACTACCAATGTTGGAACTGTGCAGTGTCCGCTTTTACCAGACAAACTAAAGAAGTGGACATCAAGACAGGGAAACCACGAATACTGAAATCACTTACGAACTGCAATTATGAGAATTTGATATATCTCATCACTTGACCACGTGGTGTATTCTATATAGGGATGATCACAAGAAAGATAAGAATCAATGAGCACCGTGGTACAATAAGGTGCAGGCGGGTCGCTACCAAACTGACAGAACATTACCTGGAATCCAAACACACTGATGACTGTAATGGGCAGTACTGGAAAAGATGGGCACAAATATACCAGATGTGACAAGGAAACTGTTCACCCGTGAGCACAGGTGGGTGTACTGTTTAAACATGTCAGTGGTGGATATCAATAATGAGATAACATGGCTGCAACTTTGATCAATGAAAGTAGGATTTTCCTTGATCAACATATTAGAAGGGTGCTGGAATACACCTTGTTTCTTTCTCACTTACATCCTGCATTTGTAATGTACATATTAACTCAGTACATGCAGCATCGCTCAGTGCTTATTGAGCTATTGAAATAGGTCACAACATGAACTTTGCTGACATGTAAGTTTGTTAATAATATGAATACGCCAATAGTTCCACGCATCAAGTGCAGACTATTAAGAATAGTGCCTATTTTGTTTCTTCCCCCTTTGCTCATCCTAGAATTAACATTATAATGGCAATGATATCACTTTGTCTCCAGTTGGAATAATGGGATCAGGTGAACATATGTTGCCCAGAATGTAAGGGACCGGTACTTAGAGAACGTATCAGCGTGTGCATTCTAGCTCTCAGAATACTACATTTCCCATGAACTCCAGTGTACTCTTCCACACCTGGAGCAGAAAATGAAACTTAAGACATGCAGAACATTATTCCACTACTTGCATTTTCCATATCTGATGTGGTCATACCAGGCATACTGGTTCCCCAGATAGCAAGTGAGCGCTAGTGAGAGAATGATGCCATCATGTGTGCAAAAATCTACATCATGCATGCGCTAAAACTACATCTCTCATGAGAGCCAGACCAAGATACCAGTTTATGAGTAGGCAACACTCTGGGCATGAGATGCAGAAGTTTATCAGGTGGCACTGATCTGAACATAATAGTCATGTGCTCGTCACACGGAGGGACACAGCTGCTTTCAGTCTGAGGTAGGCACAATTAGGGGCAGCTAATGAGGGTATATAAAGGCAATGCAAAATGAACACTCTATTATTTGGAGGAAGCGCTGCAAACATTAGGCTAACAGAGAGGGAAGCACTGTGGTGTAGTATGTGGGGACATAGAAGGGCTAAAAACTGGTTGATCTTTACTGGGAACTGAGGGCCTCATTTATGAGGCTTTGCGTCACTTTTGCGCTTCTGATGCATCACTTTTTGTGATGCATCGGCGGCGCAAAACATGCCTCCTGTTGCACACTATTTACGAAGTGACGCATCTAAGCAGATGCATCACTTTGTAAACCCCTGCGCTACATTATACCTGTGTCAGGTATAATGTATGCAGGGGGCGTTCCCCCACAAAAAACCTAATAGAAGTGACGCAGTGAAATCTATCAGATTTCACTGCGATACTTCTAGGATGACGTCACGTCAAAATCCTGCGCCTGCCTCACAGCAGGCGTATGCCTGACGCAGGCTCTTTCACATGGGGCTTACCCCATGTGAAAGGATGCATTGCTGGGGTTGCGTCACTTTTGTGACACACTCCAGCAATGCGTCACTTTTGCGCTTACAGATTACTCAGAAATACTGACGTAACTGTAACTCCTTGCGACATGATGTATCATACATTAAATATGAAGCATCAGGTATGTCGCAAGGAGTGCGCACTGAGAAGTGATTCGTCGCTGCGTTCACGCAGCGATGCGTAATTTCTCATAAATTTGTCCCTGAGTATTTTACTGTTTGCTCCAATTTTCATTCCTTATTTGGACTTAGAGTGTGACTACAGGGGTTCCTGGGGCCTTCCTCCATGAGATTCAGTTGACCCTTAGCTTAGGTAAGAATAATGTTCAAGCCTCCCACTGTGTGACACTGTCTGTGCCGATACTGTATGTGTGTGTGATACATGAGTGCATTGACACAATCACACTGCATGTGGTTTTATTTTGTATGTTGGACATCAAGTCCCAACCTGTCTGTCCATCTATACCTATGTGAAATACATGTTACACTATCTCACTACAGGTGAACAGAGGACCTGAGAGCAACAGCAGTTGCAAGTATTTTTCTAAGATCTAAACATTTATACAAGTGGTGTATACTTCAATAGGATCCTGTGCATGTCCTGATGAATGCCATAAACTCTTAGGAGCCACCTTGGCAGAAACATCTCAACACTTTAGTGGGGTTGGGTACTAATTTCCCTGTATTCCTTGCCCTGTTTTTAATATCAACTATTACCCAGCTAAGTAATCTTCACACAGGGTTATCACATTGGTTTTTAACATGTTTTATGGATCCTTTGCTTTAAAAGGGACTCCCTGATCTCATGGTGTAGGCCTCTTCATCAAACCGGGGTTTGGAGAGTGTGGGGTTGTCCAGTGGTGAAGCCAAGTATTACCAAGTTTAGTCTTTATTTCAATGTTTTTCAATCATAAAAGACACAACAGTACATAAAAAAGTCATTAAAATTTGGATTCCTTAAAAGACAAGCAAATGATAAGAAAAAAAAGAATTGTTCAAATATAAGATTAAATATGCTAAAACTTTTATAAAAATGTAACATTTTGACATTTGATGAAGGTACACAAGTAATCACTAGGATTTTTATATCCATAAAATTCAGAAAACATCAACATAATAAATGGATTATTGATACAGAATTAGTGCACGCAGATCTCCCCGCAATAAATCTAAAACTTGACTGATTATTGCGGGCCGTGTCAGCTGTGAACTTCAAGCTGGTTCTTCGAATGTCCCACATCCAACTCAAGAACTTCGCCATTGCTATTTCTAAATCTTCGCGAGTATCAGTTTTCAAAATACGAAGAGCTGTTTGGCAAGATTTTGTGCCGAGATTTAGGTAGAACGCCTTAAGCCATTTATGTCTAGGGAACTTGTATGCAGGACATACAAACAGTATGTGGATAATGGACTCTTCCATCATTAAGCACGAGGGGCATTTGGTGTCTATTGCATTCCTCCATTTTGACGTGAAAGTTTTTATGGGGAGAGAACCAACTCTAAATTGATGGTACAATTTCCTGTCACTTGGTCTGGCAATAAAATCCCAATATGCTTCAGATCTAAATTCGCACTTGTGTTCCAATGCGTGTCAGAGAGGTCTTGCTCACCAGTGTCATGGACTTAAGGTTAACCATGTCCCAGTATATTGCTTTATAATCATTTTTTGATGGGAACAAATAACCTACTGGGTCCTCCCACTGATGGCTAAGCCCCATATCCACCAGTGTGCACTTAATCTTTTGCAGCCACTTTATTTTAAATGACGTGTCTACTTCTCTTATGTGTTTTAGTGCATTTGCATATGGTAGCAGCTCAAGCGTAGTCCAAAGCCTTCTCCAGTAAGTTAAGGGTCTGAAACCAGCAATCTCCTCAAATGTGTTACATCCCAGGTCTAGGAGTAGTGGTTTAAGGGGAGTGGATTGAGGAAGACCAGTTAGGGATCTCAAAAACTTGTTTTGGGCTAAAACTAAAGGAGTTACATTTTCAAAACCCCAGAGCTCTGTACTGTAGAGTATCAATGCCCTGATTTTTCCATTATAAATCGTTAGGGTGAGCCCTACTGGTTTGGTATAGGAAGGCGATGCTCTTTCAGTAGGGCTCCTGCAAGTTGGTTATGCCTAAGGGCCAATAAATCTATCTGGGGTTTCCAATTTAACCTCTTGCCCATAGTGGCATCCAGAAATATAAAAGTGTCAGTTTGTTCCAGTCAGGCCTTGTTCATTTCCACTCTTCCTTTCACTATTTTATGTTTATGTAGGACCATGAACTTCATTTTATCTACATTTACTACTAGCTCGTGGTCATTGCAGAAGACAGTGAATCTGTCAAGGGCACATTGCAAATGTGATTGGGTTTTGGACAGAATTAAAGTATTGTCTGCAAACATCAATAGTGGTACCTTCAAGCCGGCAAGAGTAGGTGCATCAGTAGGGTATGTAGTATAATATGTAACAACCTTGTTTATAAATAAGGAGAAAATATTGTAGCCGAAACGAACCCTTGTCGGACTTATTTGCTTACTGGGAAACGAAGCAGTCAGTTCGCCCTGTTTGCCCCAACGTACCTGGGCATAGTTTGACTCGTACAATTTAATGATAATAAGAAAGAGTTCAAGAGGCATCCCTTAATTTCTTTAGTGTATCCCAGAGTTTATTCCAGGGCACCAGATTGAAAACTGATTTTAAATCTATAAATGCTGCGTGTAGAGCCCCCCCAGCTAAAATCACAGTACTCCAGTAGATCATCATAAACCTGAAGACTAGATCAATAGTACTAACATGGGGGCGAAATCCAGCTTGAAAAGTAGATAGAATGTTGTGGTAATCTATCCAGGTGTTTATTCTACTCATCACAAGCCTGGCCACAATTTGTTGTATTATATCTATTAAGCTTATTGGCTTATAGTTGCTTGGGCTGGTGCAGTCCCCTTTTTTGTAAATGGGTATAATTTCAGCGCCACACCAAGATTCGGGAATAGGGGCACCTCTGGCTAGGGCGTTGGATAATGTATGAATATATTTAAGCCAGTTAGTTTTATCGTGTTTAAATATATTGGCTGGGATACAATCCGGGCCAGGGGCCCTTCCGGTAGGGACAGCATCCAGGGCTCTTTCAATCTCCCCTATCCCAAAAGTTAGTAAGGTGTCAGGAACTATTTCGAGGTAGTCTGTATGTGGCTTGATGTGGCAGCAAATTGGGCCTGATAATGCTGATCCATTGTTCTGGAGCTACATTATTAACTGGTGCTGACCCAATTTCACAGCTTGCCCATTTTACTGTCTTTCAACATTTCTGCCAGTTTTTCCCATTACTTGCTTGCAAAAGATTGTTCCATCTTTGTTCATCAAAAGTCTTTTTTGTCATGCATTGCGCTTTTTTATATGCTATCCGTGCAATTTTAACCTCCTGTAGTAATCCTGTCCTGATGGCTTGGGAGAGATGCCTAAATGTGACTCTAAATGCCCCTTTGCTGACTTTGGAATTTCACGCCAGCTCGTTTTTTTATTCTTAGTAAAGAAAGCTTTCACCTTGGCAAAGAGGTCCTTATGTACCTTCGTGAGGGCAGAGGCAGAGTTATCTTGATTGCCTATGGTTGAAATAGCTGTTAATGAATTTTCAACTGTTAACTTTATCTGGTCTAGAATATTATAATTTTCTAGTACTGCTGCCCATTTTACCCGGCATATATCATTTGTCACGATTATGTCTGCGGTCACTATTTCATTTTGCTCCATTTGTGGTTTCAATCCCCTTACCTCTAAGGTTAACAAAAGGGGGTTATGATCACTCTCCGGTCTTCGTGAGATCTTCCTATCCAGGAGTCGGGCCATAATATGTCTAAATTAATGAGAAAGTAGTCAATTTGGCTACTTCTTATCTCATTATTAAAAGTGTGTTGGCCTTTGCTGTCTGACAGCGACCTCCCATTTACAGCCCATATGCCCTTCTCCAGGCACAAGCTTTTTAGCTGGATTGCCGCCTCAGTCCATTATTTCATTGGAGGCAGCGTTAGCAGTGGGATCCCCAATTGGAATCCTCATCACTCCTAATGCTGCGGTCTTCATAGCCAAGGGGTTTGAAAGTAAATTAAAATCACCTGCAGATAGATTTCCTCTCTATAGGCCTCAATAAGAGTGTCTAACTGGGAGACCGTAATTGATAGTTTTCGCCCGCCCTCCCTCTCGCATACACGTTGATCACTACTGTGTCTACATTGTATTTCGATCGAATATTAATGGCCAAGATGTCAGGCTATCCGTTAATAACTCTTCAACCTGGTATCCGGAGTGTTGCCTTACCAAGATGATAAGCCCTCCACAGGGGCTCCCTTTTTGTCTTACAATGGCCGATTTACCAAAGGTCAGATAGCCTGGGTGAAGGATCAAGTTCTGTGAACATGTTTCCTGAAAGGCAATGATATCGAGCCCCTCTATAAAGGATGACCTATCAGATGACATAATCTTGGATGGTAGGCCGGCAATGTTTCAAGAGATAATAGCTAATGAAGAACAAGCTGGCCTGGCATGTGATGCAAGGGTTATCTGAATCTCGCTACTCTTTGATTGATTAGATTTAGTTAGCTGTAATCCCTCATCGGTGTCAAGAACTAGTGTGGACTACCTGACAGTGCTCTCAATCGAGTTTGAGAGGACTGGTTGCAGTCAGTCACATGCTTCTAGGTCAGTTAGAGGGGCAAATCTGTTAGCGAAACTTAAATCTATGAGTCTAGATAGACTTCTTGAGGTTGCCCATGACTGTCTCACCATGCAAGGAGGGCCCCTCCCTTTTAAAAGAAGGGGGTGAGATCTATAAAAGGAACACAGTGGCAGCACAGTAATTTTATCAGTGTGACTGTCTGAGTTGTTACCCAGATAATCCAGAAGAATTCTGACAATAAACTCATTATTAAAGTTTACAACCACACAATCTATCCCCACTTCCTTCCTGGTGGGCCATATCTATGCAGTTCATCTAGCCATAATCATTTGATTTTGTATGTCCCCTTTCCAGATACCTACACTTTTCAAACTTTGGTTCAGCCAGCGCATAACTTTGAACAATAGTTGAACTGTCCCTCCCGCAATAAAAGCACATTCCCCAGGACCCCCACCAGTGGAGCAGCTGAAGGGAGGAGGTGTAGGGTCTGAGATCCTTCTGTAGAAGAAGTACCATGTTCCGATTTTCCATACTTCCTCATAGATTCTGGACCACTCTTCCCTGATGGTATGCTTTCCTGCCCTGCTGTTACACAGTTAGAATTGAAGTTAACCGTTAGTGTATTATTTGCATTTGTCACTAAGAAGGAGGCTTTGTCGCCCAGTAGGCTCTCATTGGATTGGGCAAATTCACTCGAGTTGTTGGCTGTCTCGGAGATGTCCTCAGCCGTAACAGTGACTGAACTAGTAACTATGGAGGGAATCTTCCTTGAGGGTACAGGTTTCTTTGCAGTTATTTTGCTAATTTTAACAGCAGGGGCGGGTTTGCTTGTTTCATGCATGGGCTGGAGTTTTCCATTGGGTAGTGGCATTAGCGTCGGCTTGGTTTGAACTAGTAGGCCCTCAAGTACACGAAAATTAGACTTGACCAGGGATTCAAAGCTATTTAGTCTTTCTTCAATCTGGCTCAATCTTTGTGTAATGGGGTTTAGGGATTTAAGGACTAGGTTTTCCAGTCTCATCCACATGACCTTATTTGTGGCAGGGCACGGGACGCATGGTGGATCAAAATTCAGTGTTCCGACATTAGATGAGGCTCTATCATATATATAGGATATGTCTGTTATACCACCTCCTCCACTTTTGTTCGTCCTGGCAGTTTTTGGTCTCTGCGGGCCCCCTCCCCTCTTTCTCTTTACTACAGGATCAGGGATAGATTCTGGTCCTGAGGGTTTTGCCAGACCCATAGCCCCGGTGGAGGATCGTTGTGTAGTGCGGGTCACAACAGACTCAAGCTCTGTCTCACCAGATGTCTGTCTAATTGGTGTTTCCGGTCTGGAGCCGGTATAAATTTGATCACCTTGTCTGTACTTAAACGGCGGTCGGGGATTGTGTTGGATGCCACACCACCTAGAGAAGATCTTTTGGACAGTAGTGGTTCGAGTGATCTGCGACGCTCCGTTATTTCAATCTTGTGTTCAAGAACAGAGGTTTCTCTAATTTGAAATTGGCCAAGTGTCCCCACAATAATTCCACTAGCCTTACCCTCTCGCTTATTCATCTCAATGTCCGAAATTGGTGGCGAATAAAGGAACCAGGATTGCTTATGTCTTATGGTTTATAAATAAGTTAACAGGACTGACCTCAGGGTTTGCTGTAGTGCTTGGATGGGGCCCAGCCCAGTCTCCTCTGGTTTCTGATGGGCGCAGACGGGCTTGCCCTTGGCCTGGGTTTTGCCGGGGCACGTCTGTGCGCGTCCTGCACTGCGGGAGCTCTGTTCCTCTTTACAGCGCCTCCCGGCGCTGGCTGATGGTGTGAGCGGCGTGCGCGCCGCTTGGGGTGCTGGGCGTTTTAGTCTCTGGTCTCTGCCCTCATCACTCGAGACCACACAGACCAGCACTTATCCCAAAACTACTCCGGCGGGGGTGGTGGCGTTAGGACCAACAGGTGACTGGCAGTAGGGCAGTAGGCACAATTAGCACAATGTAATGAGCGTCCAGTGGTGAAGCATGACAACTGGCAGGTGGGTGAGGACATCCTGTCAACTTCTTTTGTGTGGCAAAGGGTTATTAGACAGACAGGATAAACCTAATAGATAAAGACTGTGAAACAACCCAGTTTGAGTGATCCGCGGATGTGTTCATAGTTGACTCTGTGGTCTTTTTGGTGATAAGCACAGATACCTTACACATTGCCTCTGAGTTGAGCCTGACTGCTCTGTACGAAGCTACCTTATAGTTAAGCAGAGGTAATTTTAGGGTTTCCTTATGGCTTCACTCTAACAAGGGTTGTGGTTCTTGCTTGAGTAGTGTTTCGTCCCCCTCAACCAGCAACACAATTTTTTATACTAATAGTCGAATAGTCAATTTTGTTTTTATACACCATCATTCAGGTTCAATCTCTGTATCCTGTTTTTATTCACTGTTCCTCTCTGTGTCCTTGATGGGTTGACTGGTATCTCTTCTAAGTGGCTGAGCAAACTGTGGACGTGATATGTGCCTATCCTTAGCATATTGAGGTTGCTCCTTCATCACTTTGTCAGGCCTTCTAAGTTGAAGTATTTTTAACCACATTTCACCTTTATTGTACTGTTCTCCATGAGCACAAATGAGGTTTCTCATGTCTAACCGATTCCATAATAAGCCAACAAGGGAAGCAATCTCACATATTTGCTATGTATGTAATTGGTGCAAATTACTCGCTTCCCATCAGTTTTCTTCACATTGTATTTTGATATTTCAAGCAAGTGGATTGTTGTCTAAAAAACTACAGAGTGGTGTATAAGGGTCTCAAAATTCACCAGGACTGTTGGTGTATCAAAGGAGCTTCTATTTTCATGCAAAGGCTATGCTGTAAAAACAAATTTGGATTCCTGCCTGAGCCTTGTGACCATGAACAATCTTTGGTAGTCAGTTCTGCCAAAGGGTTGTGTCTTTAGGATGATCTCAGGGTCTACTGCAGAATGTGAATATACAATTTTGCTGTAATACTTAATATTTTTGTTCAGCTGATGTCTAATAAATACAAGTTTAGGAAGCTAACGATACAAAAACACATTGATTTATACAGCATTACAAAATGTGACTAGTTGGGCAGGCTAATTAAGAATGTGAAACCCTTGTTTTACATTAAGCAACTTAACTGCTAGGTAATGCCACTGGCAGACCTTGCTTGCGGAGTCACAAGGAAAGAAGGGGCTGCTGTACCACTACTGTGGCGGTTGAGGTTTATGCCTCTCGTGTCTTGGGGTCTGTTCTATTATCACTCTGCAAAGTGGAACATGTACTCCTTTTCTGCATTTGACCCTCATCATAATGAGGTGTGCAATCAGAGGTTTCTCAAGGCGGTATTGTTGGGTGTGAAGACGCAAAACTCAAACAGTTAAACAATCCACAAAACAATTAATTGTCCAAAGCCTTTCTTTTCTTTTTGCAACAGTACACATTAGTTTTGTATTTGTTTATTTATTTTTATTAAAGACAATTACAAAATTACAAAAACAACTACAGGTGTGCTGTGAACTCATTGTGAGTACAGTGGCACCATCTCACCCAACTCTCCCCACTCGTACATTTCTGATGAATACTCACCTACTCATCCAAGCATAGCTGAGTTCAAGCATTTCATTACATTTGAAAAATCTAAAAGAATCACATAAAAGAGGAACAAATGTATTCAGCGAGCAGAGGGCACTTGGTACACATGCATATCTAGAAGACAATAGCTTAATCATGTGAGGATGTAGACTTATGGCTAGAGCAGTCATCCTGGAAGCTGAGGAACTGGGTTTGAGTCTCAGCGAAGGCGCTCAACATCATATGATGCTGGGCAAATCACTTAATCTCCCGCTGCCCAACAAAAATGAATGTGTCGTTCTGTAATGAAACTGGTGCTCATGTAAAGTGCTTCGAATCCTGATATCCCCGAGTCTAGTTTGCGCTATATAAAACTCTTTTTAAAAAATCAAGTCTTCAGGCCTCTCAAGAGGCGTGCTCTGCACTACATCTGCAGACTCAGCCCCAGGTCAGTGGGTGATGCAAAAACAAATAGTTACGAAGTGGGTCCCAAATGTCTCTTGATCTAGACTTGGGAGGCAGCAATTCAGCATAAAAGGCCAATTGCCCTTTACAGTAAGTAAGGTTGGAGAACCAGTCTTTGAATTTTGGTGATGGAATGATGAACAGGTATGGAGCATACCCAGGGTGTCAATATGCAATTGTTCCAGTTTGGTCATCCCGAATCCCCAAAGTGTCATTGGCGGTCAGTTTTCTCTGGGTCATGGTGGCAAGAGTGTGTCTCTGGGCACTTGCCCTCCCCATATGCCCAGGCCGTGGCATACTTGCCGCTGTATAGACATTCTCTCTCTGCAACTTCATGGTATTCAGATAATGCTGTCATCTTCTGCTGTGTCAATATAGGGTCATCTGCACCACCCAGCTGAGCTTCTAGGTGTTTGAGTTCACCCTCCATTCTGGCAAGATGAGTGTGCAAGGAGCTTAGCACTCCCCCACTCTTGGCAAGGCAGAGTCCATGAATCAAGACTTTAACACTTACCAAATGGTGCCTAGCAGAAGTACAGAGTCAGTGTTTCTGGAGAAGAAGTCAACATGTTCTTGCCTAAATTTAAACCAAAATGTATTATCCGGAAGTAAGCATGGGGACAATTGCCAGTTTGTGCCAATGCGAGCCTGGGAAGGAATAGACAGGAGGAGTAGGACCACAGAGTAGACAGAATATGTATGTGCAAGATGTGAAGCCTCCTGTACCCAAGACCTCACTCCCTTGGTGATGAGCCAATAGTCCAATGCACTCCTGAGGGAAAAGTGCAATGTCTGTCCACTGGGTGTAGTGTTCTCCAAACATTGAGCAAATCATGCTCTTCCATAATATTACTTAGATGAGGAGCACCAATCCTGCAATGCATGGGTGGGACATAGGATCTATGAATAGCGCCGTTTAAAGCTATGTTGAAGTTTCCGTCCCACCAAGTTAGAGATGGGCATATGGATGTAACTTGGCCCCAGAGGCAGTAAAAAAATGCAGTCATCTGTGTAGGGTCCAAAGCAATTAACAATAGTGATGGCATGAGAATGCAATCTTCCTCACATGATCATATATGGACCTTGCACATCGCATGAAGACCCCTGGGGAATATACGGCACCCACTTGCATATGAGTGTAAGTGTCCCCTGAGAATATGTGGAGCATGCGGAAAATTGTCTGTGGGATGCTCATTTGGCCATGAATGTCATACCAGTGGAGACACTCAAATGAGTCTCTTGGAACAGGGTAATGGTAATGCCATGTCTATTCAGGTAGAACAGTACGTGCCTTTGTTTGGGCAGGTTCCCAAACACTCGAATGTTCCATGTGATGCATTTATATGGTGTTTGGGAGGGTAAAGCATCAACACTAGTCATGTTGAGCATGTTAGGGTTAGTGTAAGGAGCAGATGCAGCATGAAATAGATGGAGAGCCAGTGGGACCAAGTCAGCA
This sequence comes from Lissotriton vulgaris, assembly GCF_964263255.1. Taxonomy (NCBI): domain Eukaryota; kingdom Metazoa; phylum Chordata; class Amphibia; order Caudata; family Salamandridae; genus Lissotriton; species Lissotriton vulgaris. Next base: position 1,443,951,042 of record NC_141693.1, read on the forward strand.
ACACTGCACAGTATAATAATACACTTTAACCAGCACATTATAAAATCTGGCAAACAATTCCCTTGCTCCCCTACCTACACCGACTGATGGCCCAATCCTGTCTGGTGTATTCCTGATTGCCCAGAACCCCCGAGTCGGCAGACGTTGCGCGTCGACATAGGTCTGAGCATCGCCCTAAAATTGTACAAAGTGGCATATGTAAGATCATAAAGGGTGATTCAGTAAACTCTAAGTATCACCTGAAAATATCCCAGAGAGGGACTTTCGTGTGAATGATTTTATTCCTGACGAGGGAATAAACGATATCAACAGCTTTTAATCAAAGGGGTGAAAGGATAAACACCGAGATAGCTGCAACCTAAAGAGGGCTCTAAGGAAAGACCCCTTATAACTGTATAGACCTGACAATGATGGAGGCTTGAAAGAGAAAAACAGAATAAACTACCTGGAACCCTAGCGATTTGAGAGGATTTGCTGTATGGAAAAAAATATGTTTTTAAATGTTCAGTCCTGAGGAGTTTAGAGAAGGACTCAGTGCCAAACAGAGTGACTAGCAGCTGCTCAATGTAATCTTCCATCTTATTATTATTTAATTTATTTTGGAATTTTGTTAAGCGCATGGTTACGCGCTCCGGCGTGTCCCCGCGCTGAGAGAGAGCCTGTAAGAGGGATAGGAAGTTACAGTAGTGCTAGGCGGAGAAGGTGGGTTTTGAGGGCTTTATGAAATTTGGTCTCAGAGGGTTCGAGGCGCAATTCAGCTGGAAGCAGGTTCCAGTGCTTGGCTGCAAGGAGCCTGAAAGATCTGCCCCCCATCCGAGCTTTACGGATTCTGGGGACAACAGACAGACCCATGCCAGAGGATCTGAGCATCCGCTCTGGTCTATAGGGGGTGATGAGGCTGTTCAAAGAGCCGGGTGCTCTACCTCCAAAGATGCGATGGCACATGCATAAAGCTTTGAAGGTAATCCTTTCACGGATTGGTAGCCAGTGAAGGGACCTCAAGGCGGCTTTAGAGGGTGCTCTCCGAGGAAGCCTCAGCACCAGCCGGGCTGTGGCGTTTTGCAGTACTTGGAGACGGTTGAGACTTTTAGCCGTAATACCCAGATATAATAGGTTGGCATAATCAAGTCTCGATGTAACCAAGGCATGCACAAGAGTTTGTCTAGCACCGACCGGCAGTAGGTCAAGGACCTTTCGTAGGCTCTTAAGTATGCCGAAACACATACCAACCACCCGATTTACCTGGGGAGCGAAAGACAGATCAGAGTCGAATAGAACCCCAAGATTTTTCGCCTGTTGACCCGGCACGGGGTTGAGCCTAGACAATCAGGCCACCATGCTGAGGACCACACAGACGGCCCCCCCCATCACGAGCACTTTCGTTTTGGACCCATTCATCTTCAGGCAGTTGTTAGACATCCAGGAGGCAAGCTCCTGCATGCACGCACTGAAGTTGAGTGCCGCGGTTTCGGGTGCCCGTGACAGAGAGATGACCAGCTGTGTGTCGTCAGCGTACGATACCAGTTGGATACCATAACTTTCTACAATGGTGGCAACAGGGGAGGCGTAAAGGTTAAACAGGGTGGGGCTGAGGGCAGAGCCCTGGGGAACCCCTTGATCGAGATTGAACACACGGGAGTAGTGTTCTCCCTGTCTGACCTGAAAGCCCCTCTCAGTCAGGAAGGAATGCATCCAACTGAGTGCCACCCCATTTACTCCACCAATGTTAAGACACTGTAGCAAGGTGGAGTGTGCTACAGTGTCGAATGCGGCACTTAGGTCGAGTAAGATGAGAGCCATGGTATGCCCCTCATCTACTCCTTGCCTAATGGTCTCAGTTGCCAGAAGCATCGCAGACTCCGTTGAGTGGCGTGCTCGAAATCCAAACTGAGTCGGACGGAGAAGGTTGGCTTTTTCCACAAAAGTCATAAGTTGGAGATTGGCCACCTTCTCTGCCACTTTGGCCATGTAGGGAAGAAGGGAAATAGGCCGAAGATTGTCTAGCCTATCCCAACTGAGATTAGGTTTTTTTTGGAGCGGGAGCACAATCGCTTGCTTCCACTTTTTGGGTATGGTGCCGGTTTTAAAAGAAAGATCCAGAACATCTCTGATGTAAGGCTCCAAAGCTTCCATACTCCCTCCAAGGAGTTTCGGTGAGGCCGGATCACGGGGGGAACCTGACTTAATCGAGCGGCAGATTTGCTGAAGCTCATTAGATGGTGGAGTGACAAATTTGCCTAGCCTATTTACGCCCTCATCTAATGATGAGTTTTCACTGAACTCTATTGCCTTCTCCTTTCCCCCTGTGAAGGCGGAATAGATAGTGGCCACTTTGTCGAAGAAGTAGGTGGCAATGCGGTTACAGGATTCCACTGAAACCAAGGAGGGATCAACAGATGAGCTGCATAAAGAAATTTCTTTATAGATTTTAAAAAGCTCCTTAGTGGAGTTATGAGCTTCACCAATCCTACCTGAGAAATAGTTAGTTTTGGCGCGCCTAATTAGATTGTGGTATTCCCTGCGTTTGCCTATATATCTCAATTTAGCTTGGTCGAGGTAGGCCATCCTCCATTGCCTTTCTAATTGCTTACATTCAGTTTTGGCTAGGCGAAGTTCAGCATTAAACCAAGGGGCAGATTTGAGAGGTCTACTCCCGGGTTTCTTGTAGCACAGAGGGGCTATGCTGTCTAAGGCGTTGGTAATGCGCTCATCAAGTCTATCGGATGCTGTAGCAACATCCTCCCCTCCTGGGCAGCCACTATTGGTGAGGGCGGAATCAAACCCAGCCTTAGAGAAAGCAGTCCATCTGCGACTCAGATATTTAGTGTTGGAAAACTTTTGGGCATTGCTGGCAGGAGTAGTTATTGTAAAAGGTACTAAAAAGTGGTCAGACCAGGGGAGAGGTACTGGAGCCTGGGCTTCTACACCTGCCCAATTGGCAAAGATGGGATCCAGCAAATGACCTTTAAGATGGGTAGGGGCTTTAGATACAATCGATAGTTGGAGGGATTGAAGTTGCTGGTAGAAATCGATAATACCTTTGTCTGCTAGATTGTCTAGATGGATGTTAAGATCACCCAAGAGCAGAAACTTATCCCTACGCAGGGCTGTCTCCGTAATGCCTTCAGTCAGGCTGGAGATAAACTGGGTGGAGGGACCAGGTGGACGATATATCAGTAAGCCATTCACAGTGTTCCCCGTGTTAACCTTAATGGAGAAAGCTCCTATCTCGCTGTCAGCGATAGCGAGAGGTTCTATTTGACAGCTCAATGGCTGTGTAGGTATTATCCCTATCCCCCCACCTCTACCTAGCGGTCTGTTCAGATGAGCCAGAGTATAACCAGCAGGAAGAGAGGCGACTATGTCTGGCTCTGAATTGGAATCAAGCCACGTCTCCGTAAGAAATAGTCGATCGAATTTCATGTCAGAGAGCAGATCATAAATATCAAGACAATGTTTCCTCATGGATCTGGTGTTAAGCAGCCCACACGTAAGCTTAGTGTGTTCAGTCCTGGCAGGGGGTTTAGTTTGCCAGTTATACTGACACACCTTACAGCTGATGGTATCTTCCACGTTCAGGCTGTGGAGACAGGCTTTGGCATACTCAGGACATAGGTCATGGAGTTGTTGGGCGCTCCAACATGTCAGAGTCTCATTTTGGCCAGGGGTTGTGGCCCCTGGTCCCGTGCGGTCGCGGACGGGCGCAGACGGGCTTGCCTTAGGCGCGCCTTTGGCGCGCAGCCGGCGCGCCTGCCGCGCCCGTCCGCTGCGCTTCCGGGGAAAGCACATGTCTTTTTTACCTTGTAGAGGGGGCGTGGCCTGAGGGTGGTGGGCATGGCCGCAGTCTTCCCCTCTGCCGGCGCAGGTGTGTGAAATCCCTCATGAGCGCTGAGCTCCGCTCGCCGGGAAGATACACGTGGAAGCAGCAGTAAGTAATCTTGCAGTAAGCAGTAAGTAATCTTGCCCATATTCGCAGATTCTGACACTCCTAAAATGCAAAGATTTTTGCAGGAGGATCACGTCTCAAGATCCTCTTTCTTTGCCACAATGACGTTCAAGACTTTTTCCATGTCGGGCAAGGTTCCGCCCCTGGATGAGACAGAGTCCCCCACTGTGGAGAGGCATTGCTTCGCCTCCTGCAGCTGACTATCGTATTTCTCAAGTTTGTGCGTGATGGAATCCATTCTGTGACACATGGTGTCCATTTTGGACTCAGCAGACATTTAGGTATGCTGCATGGCAATTAGAAGCGTTTTAATGTCCACAGACATAAGTGACCAATCAGTGGATTGGCCAGAAGCAGCAGGTTGGTCAGCCCTGCTCTCCCGGGTGTCACAGCGGGAATAAAATTAAAGTTTGGCTTAGCAGCCATGGGATTTGTCCATGGTGCTGTGAGTACTATGATGTCTGCACTGACCAGGTCAAGGGGAATGATAAGGACAGATTAGTTGCACTGATAGTGCACAGGTGACAATGCCCGGATGTCTGCCAACTCCCCAAGGGCAACAGGTACAGGACGTGAGGAAGCCAGGAGTCTAAGGAGAGCCAAGTGTGGGATGACAGATCAGGACATGGCGCAGTCCCCAAGCAGGGTAGGTCATCAAGGAAATCCCCCCAGAAGTGCAAGAAGCCTACAAGTAGTTGGGTAGAGTGCAGGCTGGCTCCCTCACTGGAGCTTTGTAAATATCCCTCCATAAATTAAAGTTAAGAGCATCTGCTACATGGGCGGGTGGAGCGGCAGCAGGGAACGACGACTCTGCAGTAAAAGTCCGTGGATTGCCATGAGAGGCCAGCTGCAAGTGGCTGGATATAAAACTGGTCCCACTGCGCCCCAAAGTATCTGCCACCGAGGGACATGACAGAAACATCTCTCTCTTAAAATCAGAAACTTTAAGGAAGTAAGTTCATGCAGCAATCAAGAGAGCAGAGCCATCATTCTCCTGGGCCCCATAGCCACGACATATGCCTAATCAGTCAGCCTCTCAGTGAATAATGTTCATACAGAAAGGACCGCGTCTGCAGCTTTAGGTCCTTCACTGTGCAGCACAGGAAATCAGGCAGTCTCAATAGCGCGCTAGGTAGCACATGCTTTTGAGGCTCACACTGAAAAGTCTGGCGACCCCCAAGGCCTGACGCAGATGGTTGAAAAAAAGTACAATTTTAATGTCATGCCTCAACCCTCCAGACCTCAGCTCCCGCAGTTACCGGCGGCTAAGTCTCATAATTACTATAACTTCCACAGCATTGAATCAGAAAATATATCCGGCACACTCACCAGCAGGCCAATCAGCTCTCAGTGTCTCCCGGGCCTAGCAGTTACAGAGGCAGCCAAGTAGACTCTCGCACCTGTGCCCCGGCCATTGGTCGAAGTGGGCGGGAACGGCTGGGCACGGCGTGCCCTTACTTCTTTAATTCTGTAGATTCCGTTCCCCTACTTTTTTATTATGAACATGCGTCCCTGGACATCAGAACTATTCTGTTCATGGACGGGCGGGGAGCAGAGAAGGAAAGGGTCTCTGTCTCTTACTTCCTGCCCAGACAAGACAAGGAAAGGTGTCGGCTTCTGCTCTGCCGCTGGCAGCTGCCCCCTCTTTTTTTCTTACTCCTATTCCCTCTCGTTCTGTCTAACTCCTTCTCACTTTTCCCAAAATCATGAATCAAGAAATGGTTCTCATCACCGTCTCTTCCTGTCGTCCATTTGTACCCCTGTGAAATGGATGTAAAAAAGAAAACCACTTTTGCTGGAAATGCCGTTTTGACATTTTTCTATTCCAAAGTGCAGCCTCGGAAATAAAATGTTCAAACTCTGAAAAATAATTAAATAAAGCAGGATGGAGTGTTCTTAAAGTGGCCAGATATTCTTTTTCAAACCCCAACACATTAGCGCCACTTTACAGAGTTTGCCAGTAAAGCGCTACTTTTGTTTTCTTGTCTTTCTTTGAACAGCATCGTTTTCCTCCAATACCTCCTACCTGGAGGCAGGGCCGGCGCTAGGCATGGGCAGTGTGGGCACCTGCCCAGGGCCTGGCACTCTGCCTGCCAGGATGGGGCCCCCCATAATGGCAATTAACACCCCACTAGTCCTCGTGTATGTCTGCTGATCAGAGTGAAACAAATGCTTATTTATTTATTTATTATTATTTTTTTTAATACTTATAGAGCGCTGCATTTACCCATGGGCGTCTTGGCGCTGATAAACCATTTATTTGAGTACAGAAATGCTTCACAAACGGGCTCATGGGAGGTGCCCCCCCCTCCTGGGGCCTCTAAAGGATGGTGTGGGAAGGTCTAGGGGAGGGTACACCTCTCAGGCAGCCAGTTCAGAGACTCGGCAGGGCGCCCATTGTCTGCACTTTAGCCCACACAGGTTTAACTCAGGACAGGACAGTCAGTCTTTCAGGGAGTGGATAAATGCTCTAAGTTCAGAAAACAGCTACGCTGCACCGAGGCCAGGTGCCAGAAAGAAGCAGAGGCCTTCTGCCCCCTGGTTCTCTTCAGTCCTAAAAGAAGAGGAAAGGAAGGTCAGGGCATTAGAGCGGATGTGGCTCCTAAATTATGTGGAATCTGATCAGAACAACTATAAAGCCCCCCTTCGCCACTATCATGGGATGATAAAAATGGCTAAAAAAGAACACTTTACGGAGGGGTTATAAAAAGTAATAATAAACAGAAAGAAATCTTAAAAATTGTCAAACCTTTTATTAACCCTAAAACCATGCAGAGAGATATCCCCCCTCTCAGAATCTATGTAATACAATAGCAGACTTCTTTGAGGATAAAATTCAAATGCTCACTAAGGATTTCCCTCATCCTCTGCCTCAAGAGGAGCCATCAAAAAATAGAGCTGGCACAATAATGGCCCTCAAGTCCTCCTTTCAAACAGTTAGTCTAGAGGAATCCCGGACAGAAATCGTAAAGATCAAATCAGGGTCGCCATTTGACCCCTGTCCTCCGTTTGTCCTCCACACAATGGTGGAGATTGCCAATCCCATCATAAACAGCATTATTAACTCTTCGCTCAACCTAGGTTCAGTCCCTGAAGAATGGAAACTTGCAGCAGTGAAGCCACTGCAGAAAAAACAATCACTAGACCCTACAACTCTGACAAATCTGCGACCCATCTCCCTGCTTCCTATTTTCTGCAAACTAACAGAAAAATCTGTTAATAAGCAGCTCACTGCATTCTTGAAGGCTAAAAACATCTGGCACCCTAACCAAGCGGGTTTCAGGGCTCAGCACTTGAAGGAGTCAGCCCTAATCTTCACCTCCGAAACACTAAGAGCCACAATGGACCAGGGAAAGAAAGCAGTACTGGTACTCCTAGACCTGTCCGAGGCGTTTGATATGGTCTCCCAAACAATCTTGGTGGACCGTCTAGCCGCGGCAGGAATAGCCGGAAATGTGCTGGGCTGGCTGAAAAGCTTTCTAGCAAATAGGCGACAAGTGGTCACCTTAGGTCATTTTAGGTCAGAAGAAAAGCGACTCAGCTCAGGAGTGCCGCAGGGCTCCTGCCTGAGCCCGACACTCTTCAATATATATATGGCCCCCCTTATTGCTCTTATATCATCCTTCAATATAAATACCATCTCGTATGCGGATGATACGCAGCTACTCCTGGTAATGGAGGATGATACCTGTGAGGCTGAAATGAAGCTTAAAAACTGCCTCAAAGCCACGTTCCAAATGATGAACATGAACCACCTCAAATGCAACTCTGGGAAAACTGAGATCTTACCATTTGGAAAAGGGAATATGTTCAACCCCACGTTATGGTGGCCGGAGGACGCCATCGTCCCTCCAAACACTGCTCTTTCAGTCCGAAACTTAGGGATCAGATTTGATTCCTCTCTGAACTTTAAACAACAAGCAGTGGCCGTAGCAGGGACCTGCTTTGGCATCATAAAGGGGCTCAGAAAATTCTTCGACCTTATACCATTCCTGGCACGAAAAAAATGGTTGCAGTAGCACTTATAACATCACGCCTCGACTACTGCAACAGCCTATATGCAGGGACAAATAGGACGGTCTGCCATAAACTGCAAATGGTGCAACATGCAGCAGCAAGACTGGTGCTGGGATGGAACAGGAGGACTTCAGCCACAGCAGCAATGGACATCTTACATTGGCTGCCAATCCACAAACAAGTTCTTTTTAAAATCCTCCTAATCACCTTTAGGGCCTTCCATGGAAACGGACCTAGCTACATTCAGAATATGTTCCTACACTACACTCCTTCGCGTTGTCTGAGATCCCAAAAAGCCAACCTCCTCACCATCCCCAAATTCAGACTGAAAACGAGAGGAGGAAAGGCCTTGGCAGTTTTGTGCTCCAAAACTTGGAACATACTCCCGCCACCCCTCCGGCAAATTACTACAGAAACAGCCTTCAGAAATACCCTTAAAACTTGGATATACAGCCTATCCGATACCCACTGCAAAAGCCTAATCTGAATATGTTGACCTCTATTTTTACATCAACAAGCCCCGCTGCCCAATGCCTTTTCCTCTCTAAAGCGCCAAGATGCTCCTTGGAGTGAAGCCTGCGCTATACAAGAGTCTCTTACATTACATTACATTACAACTCAGCCCCCAAGCAATTCTCACACCTTCAGTTCGAAATGGGCTGTACAAGAGTTGCTTGGGGTGGCTGAGAAGAGGAGCTGGGGCCCAAGGGGAGTCTGCACAAAGCAGCTTCCCCGAGATCAGAAGGTGTCACTTATGTAGATTTCAGGGGCCTCCCACATTCACTTTTGCCCAGGGCCCCGAAAATCCTAGGACCAGCCCTGCCTAGAGGTACTGCAATACCTGGTTGATGGGTGGATTGGAAAACGAAATGTGTACGGCGTCTTTGTGTTCACAAATGTGGTCTTTTGAAACCATACTGCTTACGTTGTGTAAGCATATAAGCAGTGGACATTGAAATGGGTCCTTTCTGGGCCCTGTAGTTCTGTCCTTAACTTTTCAGGCAAAAATACTCGTTCATTTCTGAATAATGACTGTAAAAGGTTAAGTTCACCATGTTCCTGCTTACATTTTAGATGCTTTATTAAATCTTTCATTCCTTATGAGCATTTGCTTTTTCCAGGATTTTGTTACCTTTTCTTTTAGGCAGCATATTGCTCTTGCCTAGTGTGTAATTTGAATTGAGTCGCATCTAGTTATTTATAGCGGGTCAAATTGGATTGTAGCTGAAGGCAGTATGAGTTTCTCTCAGTGGGGCAGTAAGGTGTTCAGTGAGGGAGCAGTTGTAGCACTGGGGGCAGAGCTGCTAAATTTAGAACTGGGGAACCAGGTTCAGCCTTCATGAACAGTCCCCCACACCACTCTCCTGAGGGATAACATTCCATGCCAGACCTTAGAAGGCACCAGAAAAGCCCTGATGTGTTAGCACCAGCAGGTGGACCCTAGCAGTGGCAGTTGTGGGTTCACCTTGAAGGCTTGCCCACCACAATCCATACTGAAGTTCACCTCCAGTCTTGCAGGCAGGCCAACGAAGTAGCAGACCCTAGAGCAACAGTGACTCTGTCACTGAGGTCACAGGACCCCTGAGAAGAGCTGGCTCTAGGGCGGTGCGGCTGGTGTAACCGCAACGGGCGTTGACTTTGAGTGGGGGCGTCGTATCTTATGGTTTTAAAAGCCCTGTCTGCCTCCTTCCTGGCTGCCAGCTATTTTCGGCAATATTAAAAATGTCATGATAACTTGGATGAATAAACTTCTTCCTAGAGCGAGATCGGAGATTTGACTAGTGGAAGTTTTGACTCATGGAAAGATAGCGCAGAGGGTTAATGTGCCTGCTGAAAAGGAAATGTACCAGGCCCATCACAAAGTGCACATATTGTAAATAGGTCAGTGGGTTACTGCTTTTGTCAGTGAGATCCTTTTGCTACTTACAGTTTATAAGTTAAAATCCTAACAAAGAACAGTGAGCTATTAGCTTTCATCTATGAGCTGCATACAAACTGCAAGGTATAAACTAGAGTGTTATAGTTTTTTCCCTAAGCCTTTGATTATCCTAATGTTGCAAAAAGTGTTATTTTTGATACAAATCAATAATGATTTTTAAAGAGAACCCCCAATCATGGTATTAAGTTTTGAATTCTGAGTTTGTGTTTCTCCAGGCCAATCACTATTAAACTATACTGTCTACTAGTATGGTTATCATGTGACTCCTACACCTTGTAGTCCTTTGTCTTATGTAACATTTCCTATACAGTCATTTACACACGTAAAATTGATTGTCTCTGTGTATATTGCTGACAACAGAAAATCCATGGCTCGGAAACAAATGGCTCTTGCTTCCACTTTTAAGCATTTTTGGGACATTCTGTGATTAAAATAAATTCACAAAGTGGAATGTGTTTCTAATGTCAATAGCTCATATTAATCGTTAAATAATCATGTGTATCCATTGGTTGAATTACATAACATAATAATCTGTAACGGGTCAGTGAAATGCCACACAAATACTAAAGATTGGGATGTTTTGCGCACCCTGGCCACACCTCTAACTCCGCCCACTGATCCAATCCTCAGGTTATTCCCGCCCTCTGATTCTCCGCCCACAGTTCCCCTACATTTTTTCCCCCACTTCGACCACTGGCCCCGGCCCACTGTGCCACCAGGTAAATAGGCACTGATTCAGGTGGCCAGCCTGATAGCACATGGTCTCCTCTTAGCATTTGGCAACTTCAACAATGTCCAACGTAGTTCCCAGAGGCCCGCCCAGTCACAGGATCTGGGGTGCACTTGTCTCCCTCCAAATCAACAGAGGGGAGGAGCGATAACTAAAGTGCTGCCAAGGCCAACCGCGAGAAACTCCAGGATTCATCCGCTAGGCCGGATCATGTCCTAAGTGGCCGCCATGATTACCGTGCAGCACAGGCCAAACATTGAAAATGCCTCCAGGCAGGCAACTCAGAGTGCCAAAAAACAGGTGGCAATGTTGGTAGCACATCATGGAGGCATAAGCATAAACAACCCCAGCGAGGCTAAGAAAGTCATGATGAAGCAGAATCATGCTAGAAATTGTTCCAGGACTATAGGAACCATCTTGCATGCCGGCTCTCTGGCGCCCCCAAGGAGAAGTACTTTAATCACACGAAAATGGGATACTATGCACAAGAAATGGTAATTATCAAAAATCAGCTTCGTATTTGGCAGCGGGGCTTTTCCTTCCTCGTGAAGTCCGCTGCTCCGTTGTCGGCAGGCCAGGCAGGCTCCCCTCTTAGAGGCAGACCCACAGCTATTCTAGGAAGATGTGCAGACTTGAGGTCAGATTCCTTGGTAGACTGGCAGTCCAACAGACACCAACCCGAGATCTTAGCAAATGCTTTTCAGAACACTCCCATGCTTGGTGTTGGAGAACTTGTAAATGGAAACGAGTGGGGCAATTTGGGTCCCACTTTCATAAATGCTTTCCAGATATAGAATGTTGAACCCACTGTTGATGCCCAGGAATTGGTTTGGGGTGTGGGGGCTTTTTTTCATACTTCATGTTCTTTCTGGAGTACAGACAACGCGTTTGTAAATGTGAAGGCTCTGAGAGAAGGCCGTGATGATGTTGATTTTAGATAGGATTACCCAAAACATAAACACAATGACTTGTGAAACCCCTGCCCCTGTCTGTCATTAACCTTACTGAGGTAGCACTGAGGGATAGGCAAATGGGTACAATGGGCACAAGCTACCCTCCCTTTAACAAAACAATATGCTGATTCACCTCTACTACCCCACCATTATCCCAAATGGTAGTGTTTAGGATTAAGAAGGACTCATCAAGGATCCCCTGATGAAAAGGTCACCACAGAAGTTTTAAATGGAACCCTATCTCCATCCTCCCAACTTTAGTGTCTTGCCTTACAACCTTCAGCTCAGGAATGCAGGCAATAAACTACCACTCTCTGGGGAGGCTGTACCACGACTTACAGTATGTGCATAAAACCAAGACCAATCCCAAATGGATGTTATATATTCTGTTATATGCTTTGTAAGAGCAGCGAATGGTCTTAAGGGTGTCCTGGAGATTAGGAAGGCGCTTGGATGATGCTAAAACTGAATGAAAACATTTTTAGCATTTTCCTAAAAGTTAGTAGAAAAGGAGTCAGCCTGTGCAGAAGAGGCACATTGTTCCACAAATTGGTGGCAAGATAGCTAAAAGCACAACCCCCACATCCCTCTGTAATCGCTCATCTCATCCCCAAAGAGTCCTGCTACCATGCATGCTTTAAGCAACACGCATGCCTAAACACTGGATGTCAGCACATGGGTCTGGGAGTCTCAGAAAAAACCCTGTTCAGTGCTAGAATTATAAAAATGCACGCTGTCCCCTAGGTATGCCCTCATCGCCGCTTGATGTTGACAAACCAGAAGATGGGCAGTAGTCCCATGTCAGCGAGACAACAAGTTTGATAAGCCCTAGCATGTCTCAGAACCAGTCTTTGGACCTTAGAGTCAAAGAGCAGGCCTAAGTCTCAGTGCCAGAAGTGACCAATGTGCCCGAGATATGTCAAAACAGCACTCTGCATCTTAGGACTTGTACGTTTTAATTCCCGTTCATAAGAAATGGCCTACAAATCCCAGCATGCCAAGAGCTCTTTGAGATGAACCCAGGACAGATTTAGGGAGGGGGTCACACTTGATACAGTTCCAATTAGCAGTCATACCTCTTGCTTCAAACGTTTGCTGATGCCGCAAAGACAGGCGCAGCTAATCTAATTAGGAAAGGTTATTATAAAAAGGCTTAGTTTGAAGAAATGAGACAGAAAGGAAAATGTTGAAGGTAGTGACAAACACATTCATTCTGTTACCTGCATTTTAACGAGTTAAACCATCAGGCGGAAGCCTCTCGCTGAATCATCCGCGTTTATAAACGTACATTAGTGTAATTTCTACCTAACCTCATAATGGAGAGGGCCCTGTAAATTGCATTAGCTTATGCATGATTTAATGATATACTCCAATAAGTTCCGATTTTTTCCGCATTTAATTTCATTAATTCAGTTTTTAATTTTCTTAATCATAGGGCCTTGATGAAAATCATCAGACGCACCTGACTGCCTCTGCCTTGTTTCCACATTGCCTCTGTGTAATTTATCGCCAGAGAGGAGAAGCGCTGCCTCCGATAACCCGCTACACACCCTTCCCTCTCCATTCACTCTGTTGCGCGCGTGTTTTATTTTTAAACACGAAAGAGAAAAGACTTTCAAGGCTGTGAAGGAGGCAATACATTCATTTTAAGCAGTGTTGTTTTATAAAATACAGCCACTAGGCTTCCGGCACTGGACCGCGGTGCCCATACGATCAATTGCCAAAGTCAATGACAACATGTGGATTTTCACTCAGTATTCCCAAGTCTTCATAGTTTACTTTCTGGGGACTATAACTCATAATGGCCAGATTTAATTACAAGGAATGCCATTTGGAATCACAGATTCCTGCCCCCTCCGAGGATCCAGACACCTAAATTCGGCCAACTCGCCCTTAAAGTATGTATCATGGGTCCTGTAATGTTTTAAAGGCTAGGAAAAAATTCTACATCATTGATGTAAATATAATTTGCCCAGATGGGACTCAGAAGAATGTCTCTACATCAGTGATAAGAGCACGATTTCATTCTTTTGTTATTACTAAATGAACGAGGTTTGGCCGGTCCAAAAGTATGTTGAATGAATGAAATAATTTTATAAAACGCGCAACTACCCTATGGTGTTTTGGTCTTAGCGCTAAAGGGAGGAAAAACAATCGGTGGTGTCAGACTCTACTTACTCTAACAGCAGCTTATTCCACGACTGAAGTAAACAGCAAAGTCTTCAGCTGCTTCCTAAATTGCATCAGGGATAGTTGACTACGCAGAGTAGGAGGCAGTGTCCTATTACTTACCGGTAATCTTCATTACCCCCAGGTCCATCCAGTCCTCGTCCCATTCCTTACTAATTGGAGAATACCAAAGCAGAGAACCCAGCCTTCCGGAGCACCACCAACGCCAAGGGCAACAGACCGAAAAACGGCACCCCATAGAAGCAAACGGAGCCCATAAGAAGGACAGGAACCCAGGAAGGGGCACCCAACCAAGCCCGCCCCCAACCCAGCGGACACGCAGAGCAAAGCCCCCAACGGAGCATCCAGAGGAGCCAAAACCAACTGAGAAAAGGAGCTAGAAAGGGCAAGCGACCAGGAAGAAACCCTCACGGGCGAAGCCCCCGGACCCAGGCACCACCAGGCAGCCACCCACCCAGGGACCAAACAGGCCAACCCAGCCCAACGGCCAAGAACGGAGGAAAACAGACTGCACAGGGAAGCAAGTGCGAAGGCCCAGAAAGGAAAAAAACAGAAGTAAAACAGGACCAACCACCAGATGACCCCAGCGCACCAGGGGAAGCCACCAGCAGAGCTGCAAAGAGGGCAGAACCGGACAAGCAAACAGGCACCCACCCAGAGGAACAGCCAGAAAGAGAAGGGGCCGGGAACCCAAGCAAGCCCCCCCACACACAGACAACAGGAGCAACAGGAGCAACAGGGAAACCGGAGGTCAGAAACCCAAAGAAGGACCAGGCCACAGGACAGGACTGACAACAGCCAACCCCATGCGAGACACCGAAGCACCGCAGCAACCAAAAGGCCACCCCACCGGGAGAAGAACCCGGGTAACAAGAAAAGGCCAGGCCCGAGGCACACTCCCAAAGCAGGAGACACCGGGACAAGACGCCCAGCAACCCGCCCAATGGAGGCCAGGGAGAACAACGAGGCGCAACCTTGAAACAGCCTGGCAAACACCAGGACCCAAATAGGCCCCACAAGGAACCGGGGAAACCAAAACCCCAGACCCGGAAAGGAGGACCATACCAACCAAAAGCCGACCAACCGCCAGGAGGCGAAAGGAGGACACCAGGAACTACGGAAGCGAACCCCAAGAGGCAGATGGGCAAAACAGGAAAAACCTACAAGGAGGCCAGCAGCCCAACCCCAAGAAGCCAGTTGGAAAACCGTCAGGCCAGCCAAACAGGAGGCACATATCATAGCACCACCAGGACACGGAAGGAGAGGCAAAAAGAATCCCCAACCACGAAGGGGCACAGGGAAAGGTACAGCAGACAACCACAGCCAGGCCACCCAGAGAGCGGAGAAGCAGAGGGAGGGATCCCAGAGCCAACACAACTGACCCAGCGCCACAGCCAGCCAAAGGGAGCGGCACCAGAAAGGACAGAAGACTAGCCCAGGACTGCCACAATGCACACAAGAACGAGCGGCCAGGAAAGGACCCAAGCAGGGACCAAAAGAGAACCCCAGGCAAACCAGGGCCCCATAGCACACAGCCCAAAATAACCAAGCCAAGAGGCGCACCAGCAACCCAAACGCACAAGCGAACGGGAGGCCAAACATAGGTACTGGAAGGGCAAAACCAACAAAGCCCAGGCCCCCAGAGCACACTGGAACAACCCAGGCACCAAAAGCAAAGGAGAGGAGCCCGGAGAAGCAGAAGGTGCACCACCCAACAGGGGAGCGGGAACAGACGCAAACAAGGGGAGAAGGAACACCCCAGAGCTAGCAAAAGAGCAAGGGCCACAGACACCACAGGCCGAAAAAACAGCCCACGCGGGAGCACAAGACCAATGACAGGCCCCCAAAGGAAAAAGGCCCAAACCCCAGACACAAGGCAAAGCCAACTGCAACCCAAAGTGGAGTGAGAAGGTTGAGGTAGCAAACACACCACCACAGTACCACACCGAACAGCACAGCAGAATGTACCACAAAAAAACTAAATGCCTGGCAGACTCACAGCACATACAGGGCCAGTAGGGCAACACCGACAGGAGCCTGCTCCCGGGGAGGCCACATCCGTACTACCCACCATCGCGGGAAGCTGGAAAGCGGCCGACACAACAGGGGAAGCCACCACCCTACACCCACAAGCAGGGAAAAGGCAAACAGGGCAGGGCACAAGAGCTGAGCACCCGAAGAACCAGAGGCCCCCCAAGGCAGAGGCCAAGGAAGTCCAAAGAACCCCAGCCACCAGAAGAGGGAAACTAAGTGACCGGCGGAAAGGCAAGCCCAAACCCCAACAAGCCAGCAAGGAAAGCACAAGAAGGGGAAGGAACCGCAACCAGACAACCAGGCAGCAGGCAGCAGGCAGCAAGCGAGAAGCAAACCCAACACTGGCCGAAACCCACCAGGGCCACCACCAGCACTGCACCGGAGCCAACAGCCCAACAAGGCCAAGGCCCACCAGGACAGAGGGAGGACCCAACCGCCCCCAGCAGAAGGCAGACACCCCGAGCACGAGGCAAGCAAACGCACCCAGGAGAAGCAAGAAGCGCCCGACAGTGAAAAAGGCAGGCAAGAACCCAGAAAGGTACGCACCCGGCCTGAACCCACAGAAGGGCATGAACCAAGGGGCGGAAGGTTCCGGAGGCAGGCAAAGGAAGCCCAAGAACCGCAAGGCAACAGGGACAAGCATCCGGGCCGCCCAGAACAGAGAAGAGTAGGCAAAACCAGGTGTACCCCCATCAAGGCATCAACCAGGGCCGACCAGGGTCAACAGAAGCCCTCAGGGCAGGACAACCAGAGACCCAGATGACAGAGCAAAGAGGCCACAAGAAGAAGCTAAAAAGCCCCGGGAGAGAGCACCAAAGCGAGCCACGGCCCAACAGGCAGACACCACACCAGGGATGAACCAGGACCCACCTGGCAAAACCACAAGGCGGGCAGCAGGAGAAACAGAAGCCAAGGCCACAGGCCAGCACAACAGGAGAGCACAGCAAGCAAGAAACAGCCAATATGCGTGCACCAAGGGTTCAGGCCAACAGCAGACCCACAGGGACCAACCCCCAGGCAAGACTCCAACCAGAAACAAGCAAGCAAAAACCAGCAGGCCGGAGAACACACCACCCAAGGAGGAAGCCCAGAAGAACCAGCCCCAGGCCGAACCCTCCCCCACCCCCCAAAAAAGGGAAAGCCACACAGGGGAAACCAGGCCTGGGACAGGACAGCGAAGGCAGGGGAGCCCATGTCGCAGGCCGCCGAAGACACCGCAGGTACAGGCGCCAGCAAAGAGAAGCCCATCAGGAAACCACCAGCACCAGGAGAGACCTGAGGAAGACGGGAGCCAACAGCATCGGAAAAAAACCACAGAGCGCAAGAAGCGCAAGCAGGAGACCAAGGGATCAAATCCCAGCACCACCCAGAGGCCCAGGCGCACAAAGCAGTAGCGACCAGAAGGCTGGCAAGCAGCAACCCAAACGCACTAAGAGGGCGTTGGGAAGAGACACTACCCTGGGCTGCAAGCAAACCCCACGGAAAGCAAAAGCCTCCCGAACCCGGAAACCCAGGCGAAAAAGAACAGAGACGCAGCAGGAAGCAGCGAAACTACAATAGCGTGCAGCAAATCCACAGGAACATAGGCCCCAGCGCCGTCTCCATCAAACAGCCCTAAGGCTAGAACCCACCAAACCAAAAACAGTAGGGAAGGAATCGCAAAGCAACTCGCAGCACAGCGTCATATACACAAACATGAGTCACATTACACAAGGATGTGCATATCAACTCCTGGAATCACAGGGTATGGAGGGGATGCCAGGACCAAACCTGCCGCCACAGGCTCGAAAGTCACCAGCACCAGCCATAATCCACAACCTTGCTTACAGAGAAGAAAAGGGGCCAGAGGAGACGCGGGCAAGGGCAAAAGAGGAGAAGCAGCCCAGTAGCAGAGCGCCAGCTCTGCAAGCACGGGGCCCCGGGTACAAACCACTGCCGCCCATCCGGGCATAGCCCAGAAGACTAGCCAGCCAAAAAACCCCAAAAATAGGAAGAAGACAAAAAGATAACGCTATGCGGTACTTACCATGGGGGCAGGAAGGGCACACCACAATCCCACTGCCCCACTGCCCCCTAATAGCCAGACAGGGCACGCACTAGGCAGGGGACTTCAGGAGCAGCAACCAGCATGTGTTTGAAGGAGCAGTACCCCAAGTCCACCCCCTGCACCTCCCGCACAGGGCACCGGGCACTATCACCAGGAGTCAAACCCGCCCCAGCCAGGCAGCACCCAGAAGGAGAATCAGCCAACAGATCCCCAAACAGCAAGGAAAAAAAGGGACCGCCATGCTGTACTCACCAACGAGGCAGGAAGGGCGCTCCACAAGCCCCCTGCCCCCAACAGCCAGCCCAGGCTTGCACTGGGAATCCAGCGCCGGGCAGAGAAGCCTTGCTGAATTGGCCTCAGAGGACACAGCATGGTCCGCCCCTGCACCGACCCAACTGATCAGCAGGGGCCGTAGGAAGAAGAGAAGGCCAGCAGGGCATCAAACACCAGGTAGGGGGCCCAGGAGCAGCACCCAGCATAGCCCCAGGACCCTCCAAACAGCAGCAGCAGCGCGCCCCCCAGACCGGCCAAGCCACAGGGAGACGCGCACTGTAACCCGGAAGAGACCGGAAGGTACGGCGCCCCAGCCGCAAAGGGCCGGGCGGCAACAACGCGGCTCCTGGCAAGCCCGGCAGGCCAGGAGAACGCGGAAGAGGATGGCGAGGATAGCCCCGCAGCCCTGACGAGACGTCCAGTGAAGAAACCATCAGGTAAGTCCAAAACGTCGAAATCTGTCGGAAGACAGAAAAAAAGAACAGGCTGCATGCTGGGCTGGTACCGCTTATGTACTCCCTTTGGGAGGGAGTGGGTAGGGTATCCCAGCATGCTCCTTTTCTTTTTTACTGTAGTGGAGATGGTCATCTCCGATCAGTAAGGAATGGGACAAGGACTGGAGGGACCTGGGGTAATGAGTTCTACCTTTTTCCAGCACAGCTGGATAAAGCTCTACCTCCCCTTCCAGCTTTGATTGATCTCGGAGTGTTGATGGTTCCTGAAGAGCTAGATCTAAGATTCCTGCTGGGCATGTACCAGGAGAACTGGTCCTGAAAATATTTCGGACCGGTCCGATAAAGGACCCTATGGGGCAGGCACAGAGCCTTAAAGACAATCCTTTTTCTCACTGGAAGCCAGTGGAGACCCTGCAATGATTGGGATACAGATGTTAAATTGGGGATTTTCAACAGCAGTGTATTCGTGCGGCTCACGATGGTTATCATGGACAGCAGCTTTTGATCTCTACTGGTACAAATTGTGTATAGTACTGTGAAACATTTCACTGAATGCTGGAAATAAACTATTGTTCTCTGTGGAAATATAGATTACCTAGCAAAGATCTTGCCAAGCAGAAAATTATTTAATAAGTCCTACATTTTTCTGCACAGGTTACAAATATGGTAGGAGAGTGAAAATGAAACACAAGCAAATTTTTGCTCTTTCAATAGTTTGTAGCACTACAAACATCCTGCTTTCTGCAAGTAAAACATGCATATCAATCCTGTATCTGCAAGCAGGAATTTCTCAGCATGGTTGTAGGAAGGTGGATATCTGACTATGGTTACCCCCAAACTTTTTGCCTGGTGTTTAGCTGGTTTTTGACTTAGTTGGCCTGGGATCCTGCTATTCAGGGCCCCAGGCTGATTGCTCTCTCCTTAAAATGGACTCCATGTACCTTAGGTGCATTACGAATTGGAACTGGTTCACCTTATGAGCCCCTGTATTAGTGCACCCTAGGTGCCCAGGGCATAGGTGTATCCAAGGCCTACCAGGGGCTGCAGCATGTATTATGCCACCCCTGGCCTGGCCTCCATATTTGACACAACTGGCTGATCACTCAGCTGGGGTAAGTCGGTGTAACCACCTCTTACTTAGGTACAGTATGTCTGTGCCTAACCCTAAACTGGACACATATGTTCCTATCAGCCACTCCTATGGAAGGCCTCATCAATCCTGGAGGCAGAGTGCTTGGAAATATGTGAGATGGTGCTCTGGCATGAGCTGAGCCTGTCTGCAGCTGTCGGGAACAACTCCCTAAGCCGTTCCGGGATATTGCCATACCATATACTCTTAAGTGCATTATAATCCTCGCGGTTAAATGCTATCTTTGGTTTGGCTTTATCAAAACATGTCGAGTAAGGTGTCATACGAATTGGAATACTATCCCCTCGCCAATTCTGGCGACGGGGATAGCATTCCACCCTTCTAGAGGGACACGACATGTGCGTAGCCTTAACCCCGGTTAAAGTTAAACAGAGCCTCAGCTTCACAAAATGGACGCTGCCACCACAGACACAAGTCTGGCCTCCTGCTGCTGACCGAAACTCGGCAGATGGTGGCCTGGACAAAGGGTTTCCTGCCTTGGGAGGTGCGAGCACCACCCCAGACAGGATTTTGTGTATTAGGTAGGACAGGGCTGAA
Source organism: Lissotriton vulgaris (assembly GCF_964263255.1). Lineage (NCBI taxonomy): Eukaryota > Metazoa > Chordata > Amphibia > Caudata > Salamandridae > Lissotriton > Lissotriton vulgaris. Next base: position 1,443,971,313 of record NC_141693.1, read on the forward strand.
AAGAATCAGACATGCCCGGGGCACACAAGGTGTCCCCGTGCATAGGCCAGTCCAAACCGGTTCTGGGGCCTTCCAGCCCCAGCCCTGGCGCGGAGCTGGACAAAGGAAAGGGGGTGTAACCGCCCCCCTTCCTGGTTCCACCCAGAGGAGGGACCTAGTAGGTGATCCACCCCCAGTTTGGGAATAAGAGGGGGAGCAGTGCCATTGCACAGCAGATCATCCCGAAATCAACTTAAAACTAAGAAGAAGACTGGACTTCGACATTCTGCTGCACAGAAGACTGAAGAAGAATCTCCCTTGTGGCCAAGGAGTGACCACCCTGTGAACACAGGTACCAACCAGCAACTCGACGTCTGCTTTGCCGCCGCCTCCCGCCGGAGACCGAGCCCAGAGCCCGACAAGAACCAGACTCCCAGACCTCTCAGAGCCCGATCCACAGTCCCTGCGAAGAAGGGACCCGTGGAGGCACCGAGTGACGTGGGACCGGACCTCTTGGAAGACACTCGTAAAGCTGACTGCGCAGCTTCTGAGGCATCCTCGACGTTGTGCTTTGGGGATTGAGAACCCCCACCACCGAGCAGCCTTTGCACCGAAGATCAGCCCCCCAGCATCTCCACGATCTGCGTGGGGCCCTTTTGCACCGTGCCACTCGACGCGCCATCCCGGCCACTAGCCACGTGGTCAGCGGCCATCTTGGCGACGAACCCGAAGATTTAAACAGCAGGTCTGGTTGCTCCAGACCTACCCAAGCTCCTGTGAAAAGGAGCCCTCGCTCTGACCTTGCTGGTCCGAGTGAACAGCATCTTTCAACTTCTGCGTGGCTTGCATTTGCCAAGGCCTGTTTGCTCCGATCAGGTCGCCGACACCGCCAACAGCGAGAAGCCTACGTGGGACAGCTCGTGACCGACTCCTGGACGTCCTCGACCCCGGGTATCCACGTGGCTGCAGAAAGAAGCTACCCGACAACGCCTGTTTGCACCCGACATCGCCTGGTTCCACTCTGGTTCCAGGGCAGTCACTGGCTAGTGACTTTGAACACTGTCCCCTCTGCTTTCAGGTCTTCAACTCTTCCGATCCACCCTTGGATCCACCGGAACTCTTCTCATCGAGCCGCCTGCAGCATCTTCTGCTCCAAGCACCATCGACCAGCGTGACGAAACCCGACACATCTTCGACCCTGTGCACCCGCTTCCTGTGGGTGAGGTAACTCAGCTCCGCCGGTGCTCCTGCACTGGTACACATCCCAAGGGCCTGTGTTTTAAGTTTCAGCTCCGTAGGTCACTCGGAAGGTTCCTAACTTTCTAACTTTGTGCTTTTTACGCACCATAGACTTTGTATTGAGAAGTGCGTGCACTTTGAACACTGCACCCGAGTCCCGTGGGCCTTTCCCGACTTAGTTAACTCCAGTCTCGAATAGCTCCAGCGATTCCCAAGGCCCTAGGCCTCTTCACTTTCCTTTAGGTATCTCTTATACCACTTATTTAGTATATGGTTTAGGTGGCCCCTAGGGCTCATCCATATTGTGCAACTTTTGTGTATTTTAAACTGTCTTGTGATTTAACGCTTGTGCTTCTGTGCTCATAAAGAGTCCAGGGGATTTTAATAGTTAATAAATCAATATATATTTTCAATATATATCTGTGTGGTGTCCCTTTCATTTGGTATTCAAGGGGGTTGTGTATGGTATAACAGCTGGCTTCACATGCCTTTCAGAGTTTAGCCTAAGACTGCTTTGTCCACGTTACCACTAGGATAACTGGTCTACAAGGTTGAATTACAACCATCATCATAAGGGTTGCTTGGCATGGTACAAAGTGATCACTAGAATTAGTGAGCATTATATACCAGGCCAACTTCTCACATTGGTGAGCAGCGGATTGGGATCTGAGCTTGCTGTTGTTTTACCATTACAATCTTTGAGATTATCATTTGAAAGATCATACAGGTACCTGCTAGGTACATATAAAACAAGACTAGTATACTTAAGTTCTACTGAACTTAGTTGTTGTAGAGCAAAGGGAGTAGCACACCCTAGCTACAACTACTAGATAGGTTTAGTAGGTAAACACCAGTGTAGGTAGATTGCAACACATCCACCCACACTAGAGCAATGTCTGGAACAGAGGGGTCCAGTGGACTTACTCCTGTTGAGAGTGACCCTCCAAGGGCACCATCCAAATTTGCTATTTTTTCCTTTAAGGAATTAAGACAGCTTTGTGTCTTAAGGGGTCTGAAGACAGGGCCTTCCCCTACTACAGACCACCTAAGAGAGCTCTTGGACCAGTCTGAGACTCTAAAGCCCTCTAAGGCAAACCCCACAGGGGATGCTGAAGGAGGCCATCCTTCAGAGGATGACACTGTAGACACCCCTACCCCTATCATCCTAGTAGATGAGGAAGCCTCCACCACTGGAGCTCCTCAAGTAGATGTAGAGGAAGAGGAAGAAGAAGAGGAGGAGGAGGTGGAAAGCAGTGAGTCAGATGATGACAGAGATAGTCAGGTGCTGGTCAGTAGACTGAACCAGGCTAACTTAAGTCAACTTGGGAATGAATCAGGTAACAACCCATTCAGACCCCCAGGTGGACTTAACCAGGGCCATAGGAGGAGGAGGCATCACTCAGGTGAATCCAATACCTCCCATGTCTCTAGAGGCTCTCATGGTCACTCCAGAAAGGAGATGACTAGCCCTCAGAGAAGGGAACATGAGGCCAAGATGAGAGAGGCTGAGCTTAGGATCCAGAGGCAAGAGTTAGAGGTTGCCCTGGCCAAGGAGAAACTTGCTAGAGCAAGACAGCCTAGAGAGAGTGGATTAGGATCCACTGGTGGCAGCAATATCCAGATGGATAAAGACAGGTCCTTTGATACAAGAAACCTGAGTAAGATTGTGCCCCCCTACAAAGCTGGGGATGATATCCACAAATGGATGACTGCACTTGAGAGAGCCTGCATGGTACAGCAGATCCCTCAGGAGCAGTGGGCAGCAATCTTGTGGCTCTCCTTTGAAGGTAGAGGCAGAGACAGACTCCTCACAGTTAGCGATGAGGAGTCTAGAAACTACATGGTCCTGAAGAGTGCTCTGATTGATGGGTTAGGCTTAACCACTGAACAGTACAGGTTAATGTTCAGAGATACCCAGAAGACACAGACTCAGGACTGGTCTGAATTTGTTGAATGTGCCACTAAGGCTCTGGAGGGCTGGTTGCTGGGAAGTAAGGTTACTGACTATACAGGATTGTATAATTTAATTATGAGAGAGCAAATCTTAAGTAATTGTCAAAATCAGCTTCTACATCAGCACCTGGTTGACTCTGATCTGACCTCCCCACAAGAATTGGGTAGGAGGGCAGACAAATGGGTCAGAACCAGGATCAGGCCTAAGAACCAGGGTGGTGACCAAAAGAAAGAGACTACCAAGCCTCAAGAGAAGGGTGGGGATAAAAGTAAGGAAAAGACTTCCCCAGGGCCCCAAAACTCCAAGAATGGGGGTGGGTCCCAAGACACTTCTACATCCCAGAAAAAGCCTTATTGTCATACCTGTAAACAGGTGGGGCATTACAAAACAGATAGCTGTTGTCCCAAGAATGGCAATAAGGAGAATATACCTCCAGGTAAGGCTCCAACACCTCCTGTCACTGTTAGCAGTGGTCCCCCAGGTGGTGGGAGCACCCCCAAGAATTTGGGTGGGTTTACTTTTGGAGGACAGGTGGACTCTGGCCTATCCAGGTCCCCTAACTCAGATACTCTTGTCTATGAGACTGGCATGGGGTTTGCCAATTTCACAGCTTGCCCAAACACTTTGAGCAAGTATAGACAGGAGCCCCTCATCAATGGCTTGAAAGTTGAGGCCTTCAGAGACACAGGGGCTAGCATCACCATGGTGGCTGAATGTCTAGTCCCCTCAAGGCAACTTTTACCTGATGCCAAATATCAGGTGACAAACATTGATGGCATAGAATCCAATCATCCCATGGCAGTAGTCAATCTTAGCTGGGGAGGTGTCACTGGCCCAAAGAGAGTGGCAGTGTCAGCAAACTTGCCTGTAGATTGCCTACTGGGTAATGATTTGGAAATCTCAGCCTGGGCTGAGGTTGAACAGCAAACCCATTCTAGAATGGTAAATCTCCATGGAAAGGTTAGTGGGGCTGTAATGGCTACAGCCCCAATTCAAGATGTCCTTCCTGAAAAGGTTGGGAGGGCTGAGCAAACCTCAGCCCCATCTTTAGATAACTTCCCTCCTGGAAAGAGTAGCAGGGCTGTACTAGTAACAGCCCATACCCAAACTGAGTCTCCTCCTGAAAAGGTTGGTGGGGCTGTGATGGCCACAGCCCAAACTCAAACCGATACCTGGGTAGTGAAGCCTGAAATGATGGATCACTCCACCCAAACAGAGAGCATTGAGGAGGAAGAGAAATCTCCCTCCCACCAGACTTTAGGAAAGGATCAGCCTCCTCAGGGAACTGATCTTACCTCTGATGAAGGAACTGTCCCAGAGGTTGTTAGGCCTGACCTGACAGAGCCTCTGATGGCAGTGGACCCTTCTCAGGAGGGACCCAGTCTGGAGCAGGTAACCTGCCCCTCTCTACCTTGCCTTACTCAGCCCAGGGCTGCAGAGGACAAGAAGGACAGTGAGACCCAAAGGGCCCCCTGTCAAATAAAGCACCCCCATCAGCAGATTAGGGGCACCGAAACTAGTAGCCCTAGTGAGGTGCAAGCTTTGAAAACTCCTGAGGGATCCCCCTTAAAAGTAGTTAGGGACCTCCCCCAGATGGATATTGTTGGGCACAGCCAAACCTGGGACCCTAAGGGCCCAAACCTGACCTGTCCCTCCAGTAAGCCAAACAGAGAGACCCAGCCTCCAGCTTTAGGTAGCCAGAGGTTGACCCTGAGAGCACAGTGCAACTCAGTCAGAGAAAGAAAGGCACACATGGTGGAGAGTGATTGGAGGAAGCTGAGCCCTACAGAGGAAACTCACTTCAGTACTCCATCTCAACACCAGCCTTTGACTTTGCAAAGACACACCACAGGTAGAGATTCCCTATGGTGGAGACCCTCAGATACCCTTAGGGTGAGGGATTGCTTAGTGGACCATGAGACAGGGGGTTACCAAGCCAGAGCTGGTACTTCCTTATATGGCCACTTAGGCAATATAGGCTTACCTGGTCAAGGATAGCCTTATCTCCTTTCGTTTGGGGGGGGGTTATGTAGGAAGGTGGATATCTGACTATGGTTACCCCCAAACTTTTTGCCTGGTGTTTAGCTGGTTTTTGACTTAGTTGGCCTGGGATCCTGCTATTCAGGGCCCCAGGCTGATTGCTCTCTCCTTAAAATGGACTCCATGTACCTTAGGTGCATTACGAATTGGAACTGGTTCACCTTATGAGCCCCTGTATTAGTGCACCCTAGGTGCCCAGGGCATAGGTGTATCCAAGGCCTACCAGGGGCTGCAGCATGTATTATGCCACCCCTGGCCTGGCCTCCATATTTGACACAACTGGCTGATCACTCAGCTGGGGTAAGTCGGTGTAACCACCTCTTACTTAGGTACAGTATGTCTGTGCCTAACCCTAAACTGGACACATATGTTCCTATCAGCCACTCCTATGGAAGGCCTCATCAATCCTGGAGGCAGAGTGCTTGGAAATATGTGAGATGGTGCTCTGGCATGAGCTGAGCCTGTCTGCAGCTGTCGGGAACAACTCCCTAAGCCGTTCCGGGATATTGCCATACCATATACTCTTAAGTGCATTATAATCCTCGCGGTTAAATGCTATCTTTGGTTTGGCTTTATCAAAACATGTCGAGTAAGGTGTCATACGAATTGGAATACTATCCCCTCGCCAATTCTGGCGACGGGGATAGCATTCCACCCTTCTAGAGGGACACGACATGTGCGTAGCCTTAACCCCGGTTAAAGTTAAACAGAGCCTCAGCTTCACAAAATGGACGCTGCCACCACAGACACAAGTCTGGCCTCCTGCTGCTGACCGAAACTCGGCAGATGGTGGCCTGGACAAAGGGTTTCCTGCCTTGGGAGGTGCGAGCACCACCCCAGACAGGATTTTGTGTATTAGGTAGGACAGGGCTGAAAAGAATCAGACATGCCCGGGGCACACAAGGTGTCCCCGTGCATAGGCCAGTCCAAACCGGTTCTGGGGCCTTCCAGCCCCAGCCCTGGCGCGGAGCTGGACAAAGGAAAGGGGGTGTAACCGCCCCCCTTCCTGGTTCCACCCAGAGGAGGGACCTAGTAGGTGATCCACCCCCAGTTTGGGAATAAGAGGGGGAGCAGTGCCATTGCACAGCAGATCATCCCGAAATCAACTTAAAACTAAGAAGAAGACTGGACTTCGACATTCTGCTGCACAGAAGACTGAAGAAGAATCTCCCTTGTGGCCAAGGAGTGACCACCCTGTGAACACAGGTACCAACCAGCAACTCGACGTCTGCTTTGCCGCCGCCTCCCGCCGGAGACCGAGCCCAGAGCCCGACAAGAACCAGACTCCCAGACCTCTCAGAGCCCGATCCACAGTCCCTGCGAAGAAGGGACCCGTGGAGGCACCGAGTGACGTGGGACCGGACCTCTTGGAAGACACTCGTAAAGCTGACTGCGCAGCTTCTGAGGCATCCTCGACGTTGTGCTTTGGGGATTGAGAACCCCCACCACCGAGCAGCCTTTGCACCGAAGATCAGCCCCCCAGCATCTCCACGATCTGCGTGGGGCCCTTTTGCACCGTGCCACTCGACGCGCCATCCCGGCCACTAGCCACGTGGTCAGCGGCCATCTTGGCGACGAACCCGAAGATTTAAACAGCAGGTCTGGTTGCTCCAGACCTACCCAAGCTCCTGTGAAAAGGAGCCCTCGCTCTGACCTTGCTGGTCCGAGTGAACAGCATCTTTCAACTTCTGCGTGGCTTGCATTTGCCAAGGCCTGTTTGCTCCGATCAGGTCGCCGACACCGCCAACAGCGAGAAGCCTACGTGGGACAGCTCGTGACCGACTCCTGGACGTCCTCGACCCCGGGTATCCACGTGGCTGCAGAAAGAAGCTACCCGACAACGCCTGTTTGCACCCGACATCGCCTGGTTCCACTCTGGTTCCAGGGCAGTCACTGGCTAGTGACTTTGAACACTGTCCCCTCTGCTTTCAGGTCTTCAACTCTTCCGATCCACCCTTGGATCCACCGGAACTCTTCTCATCGAGCCGCCTGCAGCATCTTCTGCTCCAAGCACCATCGACCAGCGTGACGAAACCCGACACATCTTCGACCCTGTGCACCCGCTTCCTGTGGGTGAGGTAACTCAGCTCCGCCGGTGCTCCTGCACTGGTACACATCCCAAGGGCCTGTGTTTTAAGTTTCAGCTCCGTAGGTCACTCGGAAGGTTCCTAACTTTCTAACTTTGTGCTTTTTACGCACCATAGACTTTGTATTGAGAAGTGCGTGCACTTTGAACACTGCACCCGAGTCCCGTGGGCCTTTCCCGACTTAGTTAACTCCAGTCTCGAATAGCTCCAGCGATTCCCAAGGCCCTAGGCCTCTTCACTTTCCTTTAGGTATCTCTTATACCACTTATTTAGTATATGGTTTAGGTGGCCCCTAGGGCTCATCCATATTGTGCAACTTTTGTGTATTTTAAACTGTCTTGTGATTTAACGCTTGTGCTTCTGTGCTCATAAAGAGTCCAGGGGATTTTAATAGTTAATAAATCAATATATATTTTCAATATATATCTGTGTGGTGTCCCTTTCATTTGGTATTCAAGGGGGTTGTGTATGGTATAACAGCTGGCTTCACATGCCTTTCAGAGTTTAGCCTAAGACTGCTTTGTCCACGTTACCACTAGGATAACTGGTCTACAAGGTTGAATTACAACCATCATCATAAGGGTTGCTTGGCATGGTACAAAGTGATCACTAGAATTAGTGAGCATTATATACCAGGCCAACTTCTCACAATGGTGTTTGCTACTTACTCATCTAAAATCATGTGGTACAATGTGAAAACATTTTTAATCTACGGTATACTGAATAGTTTTGGTGGAGGAGATCCATCCTTTAAGAAAGATGCTCTCAACCAAATTTTTGTGGCTTGCCTCATAATCTGACTTATTTTTTCATTTAGTTAGCATGTGCTCAACCACCGAAGTGGGAGCACTAGATACAGGGGCGGCTCAACCCTCCGCTAAGGCAGAGGAGCATCGCCCCACTGAGCAGGTCAAAAAGGAAAAAACAAAATGATAATAACTTATTGTTATTATCATTTTATTTTTCTGTTGTTTCTCAGCTGGGTAGGGGCGGGGATGGGCTCTGACAGAGGAGCTGGATAAGGGGTTGTTTGCACTCTCTTAAGCGCACATGATGGTTTGGACGGCCATGTCGGGCTGACCAAACCGTCAGATGCACTTTGCATGTTCTCCACCTGGGCTGCGTTACAGCCTGGGTGGAGAACATACCCAATCTCCTGTCCCCGTCTGAGGGCCGAACCATGGCGCTCAGACCAATCACAGTGCTGGAAGCCTGCGTGCTTCCTGTTCCGGCCCTGGAAGCGGGCGAAGAGGACCAAGAGGTGGCAGCGGCACACAGGTAAGTGTTTATTTTTTTCATTTCTCCCCTTCCTCTCGCCCCCCCCCACCCCCCCCCCCCGGCAACCCACCACCTCCACCAGCATTAAATAGCAGCCCCCACCAACTAGATATTGTACTTAGGGATCATAATTGTTGCTCGGACAGATCAATTCAAATTGTCTGGATCATTGACCAAATTCATTTGTATTCCAGGTTGCTTTGGCTATTGAAACATCCATAGTAGGATAGTGATAGTGTTGGTTTGACCCACCATCCAGAAATATCATTCGGGCAACATATTTCACCCACTCGTAAGTGCCCTAATGGGTCATTGGCCTTTGTCATGAATGTAACATCCCCATAGACTGTCCTACACCTATTTTATATCAGTGATACTCGGGGCAGGACAATTAAGACACACATAAAACGTGCAGTAGATACGTGCTTGTATCTTTTCTGTCACGGGATTTTTCCTGCATTTTTCTTGTCTTAGAAAATAGGAAAAGAGGAAGGGTAACTACTCCCTGTAGTCACACAGTCGTTAAAGGACAGACGTCTCCTTTGCCAAATGCTCCCTTCCCTTCCTTCGAAGTTTGCTATTTATCAACAGTACTACAATTCACCCCTTGGACCCATAATTTCTTAAATACATTAAATTATTTCAATTTCACAACATTGTGTCTTTTACTGTACAAATCATTAATGATTACGTTCAGCCAAAAATACCAGTTATTTTTTTGAACAAATTTGTACAAACTGGAAAAAAATGCCCTAATTAGGCTTGAAAAATCCCCAAAAATCCCAATTAATTGGGATGTATGTGGATCTTGAAGAATAAGGATTTCCTAGACGTTTTATTTAAAATGTGCAAATGTGGATGTGAGGAGTTGAAGCAAACAGTATTTAAAAAGATCCAGGCAGCTGCTGTCAGGTCCCATCACAGACATTGTAGCAAATCTAGCATTGAAAAGAGAGCTCGGACTACTCCAACCTGCTTCAGGTATAACAGGACACGTTACAATATATCCTAGAACATTCCGTTGTGAACCAGTGAAAGAACGGGAAGCGGCACGGAAAATTATAATTACCTGATTTAAGCAAAGGTTTCTGTACTAACTCGTCCTCCTTGTTTTCCTTACAGATTTATTTTGCTGTATTGGTCCTCACTTGCTGTAGGGACCAGGCAGTCTGATAGGTATCTACCGGTGGGTAAACACTGTAGAGGGACTAAAAAGTGTCATACTCTATGACTGCCTGTCTAGGAGAGGGCACGTCCCTCAAGCTGTAAGGACTGTTAGGCGATAAGACAGGCACGAAAGTAATGTTCTTCTATTTAATTGGAGCTTTGTTATACTTACTTAAGTAGATTTGCGCCTTCTAGGGTGACGAGTTGCCGATTTGTTGTCCCTGTATGTATGACGGCTAAAGCCAAACTCTTAATCAATGCCGCAAAGAAAAAGAAATTATAATTATTCACATCCGACATAAGACAACTGGGCGCTTTTGTGCTTCAACTTTTACAAAAGATGTCTGCCTCATGACTATGACATGGATCTTTAACACAGACAATCCATTTCTTCACCCTATCTCCTTTTAAAACATCCATTATGTGTATGCATTGATTCCTGCTTTCCCTCTTCGGCCTGCAAAGTCTTTAAACATTAAGAAGAGAGGCGAAGTCAGTGGAAGGACTGTGTAAAGCTGGGGAGAAAAAAGAGGTACTGTGAATTGGGGTAGGAAAAGTTAAATGGTTCCGCTAATAAAAAGGTCCTGCAATTTTTAAGACCATTGCCAATTGGTGCAAATTCTCAAAGTATTCCAAAAACCGGTAGTTGAAAACTAAAAAAGATGTTTTTTTTTGTGAGACAAAGCATGCAAAACTTTCTTGGAAGATTTTCCTACAAAAATTATTGTAGAAGGAAAACTGTCCTACAAGATAACGCTGTGGGAAACCTGGTTGTTAAAGGCCACTTCTTCGGCTATTTCACCAGCTGACCGCTAATTAAAAGATCACACAACATGTTCTTTAATTGGACGCCCCACCGCCCTCCTTCAGACTATAGGAGGGCCAAATCAGTAATGAGTAATGAGATGAGTAAGGACGCTGGAGGTGACCTACGGCATGGCACACTGTTACAGCATGACACAATGGACTTTGTGCTATTGTGCGTTCATCAGAATTATGGTGCAGTCACAGGGACAAAGGTGTTTCCTGATTTGAAGGGTTCACACCTAAATGCCAGTTAGAGAACGTCCACTTTCTCACTTAACCATTACATTACTTAAACCTTTGTTTTTTTCAGTGAATTCTAGTTATATTTTTAACATACAGTAACATCTTATTTCCATACGTAATGCCAACCCCCCTCAACATCCCACCTGGGACCAAGCCTTACGGCCAAATCATGAGCAGGCAGCCAATCCCAGGCTACGCGTGGCATTCGCCCTGCGCAGAATAAGGTAAGCCTTCAGGCCCCAGGGATCCCATCCAGTGTCAAATACAAGAATAAAGGGGAGGGGAGCCACACGGCCCCCCACCATTATTAAGCCCCAGGGAGCCCATCCCTAGGTGATATCAATAAAAGGTAGAGGGGCATGTGGCCCCTCACCAAGCTTCATTAGACCCTGCGGACCCCATCCCCCAGGGTCTTATGTATTTTAAGGGGAGGGGAGTACTGTGGCTCCCCTCCTCAAGCCTTATTAAGTCCCGGGTAGCCCATCTCCCAGGGCCGTATTTTTCATTTTATTGGAGAGGGGACTCCTCCCTGCACTTTAAAAAGGCCCGGGGAACCCCATACCCCAAGGCTGAAGCTTTTTTTACAGGGGAGGGCTGCTGCATGCCTTCCTCCCCGAGTTTCAGTAGGCACTGGTAATGAATATTTAATGGGGAGGGGGTTGCAGGCCCCTTCCAAGGGGCAATTTAGGCCCTAGGGATTCCATTCCCAAGGCAATTTTTTTATTTTAAAGGGGAAGGGGGCACATGGCCTACTTAAGGGGAGGAAAGCATCGTGAATCCTATCCCACAGTGCAGTTTCATTATTTTAACGGGGAAGGGGGCCTTGGGGCCCCCTCCCAAGCCATTATAAGCACCGGGGAACCCACCCAGGTCCTTTTGTATTAAACAGAAGGGGGCCACAGGATCTCATCCCTCAGGGCCACTACTTAAATTAAAGGGGAGGGGCATAGCACACCCTCGTCTCTGAGGCACTTTGGCCCCCTGTTGATGACATTTTGGCCCCAGGTGGGGCTCCCTGGGGACTTTTATGTCTTTGGGATGGCGGCTGTGTGGCCCCCTCCCCTTTTATATGATTTTGGCTTTGGGGATAGGCTCCCTGGGGCTTATAATGGCTCTAGGGTGGGGCACCGTGCTCCTTCCGCTTAATGAAAGAAAGCAGCTCCAGATATCATGTGTTTTTGATACCATGGGAGTCCTGCGGGATCTCCAGCAAAATTTGCCAGTTTATTTTGTATTTGTCTTCTGGTCCCCCATGGTTCCGGGGGTGGTGGGCAGCGTATACCTACCCTTCTCTCTTATTATTTTTTTTAATGAACACTTCAGGAAGGACAGCCTACTAAGACCCCGAGTACTCTAATGGCCACAGCAACTTTTTTCTGATATTGCTGGCAGCCAATCACAGCGCTCACTCCCGCTGGAGTCTGACTCCTGTGGGAGTGAATTGGCACAAGGGAAGAAAAGCTCACTGGGCCAATCAGAACACTCGGGGACTTATTTACAAGAAATTATACATTGCTAGGCAAAGGCACGGGTACATCACAATTTCATGTGCCTGCATCAAAAACCTTATAACACCACGGATACACCATATTTACCATATGGGATTCCATGGCACAAGGTCCCAAGGATACGTGAGAAATTCTGACTTATACATGCGTAGGATGCCACAAGACATCCAGCCCAAAAGTGCCACATTGCTGTAGTTGGTCATAAGACTGATGCAACTACAGCAATGTGACAGAAAACAAAGGGGATACGCTAGATTTGACTGACACTGGTAGCTACATGTGTGGGCACCTACGTAATAGAGTGTGAAGAGATGGAAAACTCACCTTGCACTCTATTACATTGGTCCTGGATGTCATTTATACAAGTGGGCATAGTGTGCTTATGTGTACCACTATGCCTATGTATGTGTGACATATGTGAAACTACAATGTGAGTGCATACAAGTCTATGATGTTGTGTGATGTGATATTTACTGTGTGACCTAACTTATGTGTGCACTTACCTGTCAAGGGGATGTGACTTGATTGCAGATCACATTGTTTCAAGTCACTTCAGGTGGTCTGATACCATTGCCAAAGCTAATGTGTCATTTCTATACCAGAGGCGTAGGAATTTTTTTTCATCTCAAGCTCAGCGGCTCACTTCCCAAAGATGCATCCCATTTGCAAAATGTCATATATACCACTGCATCAGTTTTATGGGTGATAATGAGTGGGAATACCCACCTTGAGTATAATATAACTAACTTGACTAAGTCAATTCTGATGAAGGTAATATCCAATGCAAGTTGGCAAAAATGACACATCTGCCTAGATGCGACACCTTCTAAATTTGGAGCATAGAAAGTGACACTGCTGTGTCAAAATATATGACGCAGCAGCGCCACAAGATCCATGCAAATGTGCCTCTTTTTTTTCAAATTGGCACTCTTACAAGAGTCTCTCAAGCCTCTCATGGACCCAACCGACCAGATATACAAATATTTTTTCTCTTAATTTCTAAAAAACGACTGAACAGATTTTCACTAAATCACAAAAAGCACAATGTGTGGACCAGATTTAGCTTCCTGACAAATTAGGTTGTTATTCAGTTCAGCAGTTTTACTGTAGCTCTTCATAAATGCATGGGGTTTTTCTTTTTCTCGGCCCCGCTTGACAGATCACTCCAAAACTTTCCATGCACAAATCAGGCAAAAAAGAGCAATTTTTTGAAAGTTTCATGGAGATTTGCCAAATGGGGACAGTGTTAATAGCAACACAATAAACAGAAATGCTGGCCTAGCTATACCTACCCAATGGCAACTCCAAATGGGTAGTATATATATATATATATATAGTCAGTGAAAATGGGTCTACCTAGCAGTAATGGAAATGACTCACCAGCCTTTGATTTAAGTACAAGAGAGATGGGAGGGCACCCTAACCTGACTGAGAAGGAGTGGAAGAAGGTCCTGGGAAACCTCAAAAAATTGTCTAGGAATGCAGCCTTTAAATTCCTACAATTTAACATTCTCTATAGAACATACCTTACCCCACACAGGCTGAATGTAGTGTTTAGTAGGGAAGTTCAGGCCTGCGCCAGATGCTCTTTAGTCAACGGCAATTTTGATCATGTGGTATGGTCATGTCCTGGGCTTAAAGATTACTGGAATAGGATAGTAGATACTGTCTGTTAGAAATGGGATCACTGGTTGGCTAAGGCTTGAGTCACAGCCAGGCAGAGACCATCACTCTAGGCAGGGCAAGGGAGTTACACGCCAAAGATAACCCCTGCTCACCCCCTTGGTATTTAGCCGGAGCAGTCAGACTTATCCCGGAGGCAATGTGCAAAGCATTTGTGCACCCACACAACAGAAACAATATCCCAGGCACACTACAAAAGGCACTCCACACAAGGTTATATCAAAAATAGTCTTTGTATTCTCAAAACACATTAGAATAGTAAACACATACTGTACACTGTGCCAACTGGCACTGGGCAATAATTACAAGGGATTATGTACACCTGACAGGGCCACATGGACCACTGTCAGAACCATCACAAAGCGAACTTGGTAAAAAGTAAAATAGATCATAAAACGTACAACCAGTAAACACTGGTAATCACTGTACTTTGCATCAGTCTGTGACATGAACTACATTATGCACAGTGTCACATAAGTCTAAATACCTTAGACTCTAACCTCCTAAGTATAACTCACATTAGGGGCGTAAATCACACAGTGAAGTATAATCTCACTAACACAAATCATAATACGCAAAACAACCTCATAATCATAAACCATATTTAGAGGTATCAAATCGGGTGCGTAAAACATACTTTACACAATACATTTCCAAGCACCAAAATTACATTAGCACATAAATCACATTAGGTGCTGGCAACCTATAAATGTACAATCCCCCTGGCCAACTGGCCATCTCAAAATTGGGTGGCTCAAATGCCCTATGTCCACAGAGTCGGGGCTGCTGCCTAGGCAGCGAAGGTCAAGGGTGCGCCACTGTGCAAAACCTAAACATTGCAGCTGCCCACTACTTGCTGAGTATCTGGGAATCTCAAAGGAAGACCTAAACATAGCAGCTGGCACTAAGTGGTGCGCAGCTGTGGAAGGCCTAGCACCTCTGTGCCACTTCTGTCCCTCTCAGGGACTCTTTCAGGAATTGCACCTAAATGGTGCAGCTGGCTCTAATTGCTGCTCAGCTGTAAATATCCAGATGTGGGCAGGGGCTCTCACTGGCCCTGGAACTAGATGTGCCCTACATTGGAGCCATCTGGCTCTGGAAAATAAACATGTCCCATGGAGCATTCTGGCTCTTAAACTAATTATGCGCTCAATATAGACAAAGAACTGGCCCCCAAACACTGGTGCTTTAAATAAATGTGCCCCTGGGAGCCACTCAGGATCTGGAGGTAATGGGGCCTAAAATGTGGGAACCACTCGGCCTCTAGAAATCAAATATGCCCCCACAGTGGAGCCATGCACAGGCTCTAACAATAAACAGGCCCCCAAATGTTGAAGCGGGCTGGCTCGGAGGGAACACGGGCCGCCGGGACCTCAGGACCCCCACGAGCCCTTGATACAAAGATGTCCATCAGTGGAGCCATTCAGACTCTGAAAAATAAGGGCCAAAGCGTTGGAGCGGCCCGCTGACAGACGAGGCCGCTCTGACGCAGTGCCTCGCTCTGGCACCGCCAACATGATCTGCTCACTTGTGGAGCGGAAGCGAGAATGCGCCCATGTCCCCTGCCCAGCCCTAACTCACCGGGTTCCGGCGCAGGGCACTTCTCGGTTCGGGCAGCCACCCCCACGGCACTCCTCTCTAGGGGGGGGGGGCGGCTCCCCGTTTCACCCGGTCCCTTATCTCAGGACCGGGACTTAAGGTAGGGAGCACTTGAGGCTCCCGGCTAACTCCTTTCCCGGGGCTCCCTCCTGGTAATAGAAGCCCTGCAAATCTCGCGCTTCTTCCGGCTTCCTCCGGCCCAACCGTAGGCGCCGCCAATGTCGCAGGCAAGTTTGCCTGACTTCCGGGGGGCCGCGGCTGGGCAGGCAGCAGCGGTGTTCTCAGGCTGAAAATGAGGGGTAGGCTCCCTCGGTGTGAAAACAAAGCTGGCATGCGGGTTGGGCACCAGCTAGGACTCCAATAAGCGGGGTGGGCACCCGCAGCAATTAAAAATCGAAAACGAAGACACATAACCAAATAAGTGGGGTGGGCACTCGGAAGGCTCAAGAGGAGGGGGGAATCCATACGGGGGGATTCAATCGGCACGGGCTGCAGCGCCGCGCTGTTCAGCCCTCAGACTCTAAGGCAATATCAACCCTTGGAAAAAGCAAGAATAACGTAACAGGTCCCAGAAGTCCATCAGGCATCCAGGGGGCAAGGTAGGGCCCAGGGGCCAGCACACAGGAGGCAGCCCCCATGGCGGTCCCTCCGGGGCCCCACGAGCAGCAAGCCGACCTCTGTCAGGATTCAAGAAGAGAACATTTACATGGGCTCACAGCCCTTTCTTTTATACACCATTTTCCCTTTGTGACACAGCCCAGGGCTAGGAGAGAACCAGATACAACTGGTTCAGGAGCACTTGAGCACTTTGTTTTGCTCAGCTCCTCTCCTCTATTCACAGGACAGGCCAGAGACATTAGACACACCACAGGGGGTGGAGCCAGCATTGTGGAGGGGAGGCCTAGCCTTATTCTGGTCCCAGGTGCAAGTCCTCCCTCCCATCTACATACAGATATCCCTATTCACCACCGGGCAGACACATCTTGGCTCCTGAAGCCAAGCACACCAGCCAGCCCCTGTCAATCACAAGCCAGACATGCAATTCACATCAGGCAGGCAGACACAGCACACATAAATGCCAACTTCTAAAAGTGGCACTTCTCCACTACTCACAATAAATCTGCGCACACCATTGTGCAGCATTTAATCTCACGAGTCCGTATATACCAAACTCACCCCTGTACTCCTCTCACATCAGGAATTACCCTGGACACTCATAACCCCATGCATTTCTACGGGAGGGCAGGCCAACCTCACCACACGCATTCAGAGAGCGCACGCACTTTACACTGGGCCACAGTGCTAAAGTGCACAGAAACCTAAAATCACTACCATCAGGTAATATTAAAAGGCAAAAAGTTCAGGGGTGAATCTGTGAAAAGGGCCAAGTCCAACACTGTCAATAGGGTTTTGGTGAGTAATTTGGTGCACTCCCCAGAGGCACGCCTTCTGGGCCTATTCCTGAGACCCAAATCAAAAACAATGGGTCATAGGTTTATAGAAATGGCTTTCCTCTTGGCTAAGAGAAGAATAGCCCTTAGGTTTAAGGCAAAGCTGAATCCCTTAGTCATAGATTGGGAAAATGATGTTTCCTGTTGGGCCAGAGCAGATGAGAAGGTATTCATCGGGGGAGGATAAGATTACGAAGAGGTGCAAGGCTTTGGCAGAGCCCTGGGCTGACATACTGAGAGCATGGGGCACACGCAACACACCTGATCAAGAGCCCCAAACAAGCACGACTGACTCTGAGAGGCCAGGAGAGGCGCATAACCCCTAATCATTAGATGACTATTGCAGCACTTGTGCAGGACTTTGAGCCCCAGGGAACAGGTTGGGTTTGCCCCCCTATATCTGGCTCTATTTGGATATCTCCTTTGATATCTCAGTTGATTGTCACTGCCCCAGTTTGTTTGGGGCTCTCTTGGTATTCCCCTCTTCTTTCCCCCTCCCTCTGGAGGCCGCCAACCCAATAGTAGCGCCAATCACATTGTCTTTGATACCAGTATTGACTCAAGACCCCTGGTAGTTTTACAGTTGTTAATTGTGCACCAAGTTTGTGGATGCACTGAGCTAGTTTTCCTTTCTTTTTTTCCTTTTTGCTTTTCCTTTCCTCTTATTCATTTTTTGAGTTACTGTATGGCAGTTATGTACGCACTCTAAATATATGTATATCTGTGATAGATGGTGTTGATAACAAACCCAACCACTCCCTATCGCTCACTTTGCCATAGCAAGGGTTTAATGTTTCATTACAATAGAGCCAGAGGAGATGTTCGCACTGGAGAAACTAATTATGGACTCAATGATGTAGACAAATAACATCTTAACTCATTGGTATATAAATACCGTGACAGGGCGAGGGCTGTTAGAGAATGTTTTAAGGATGATACTCTTGCTGTGGATATGAGACTGTATTGAATGTGATAATGTTATTTTGACAAATGCCAATAAAACAGATATTTCCAAAAATATGTATATTTATTCAGTGAAAAATCAAAGTTTATATGGACGTTATAGTGAGGTTCAGGTTTTCCTTGTTCAAAACCAGTGAAATTCAGCAGTTCTGGTTAGCTGAGCTAACAAGAACTGGAGCTCCTGCAATACACTGCTTATGGCCTCACATATGACATCACTCGTGACATAGTCAGGGACATTATTGATGGCATCCCTGGTGACATCTTAATTGATGCGCAGCCCCTCTCCCGGTCAAAGTTTAGCCTGGCCCGCAGTGTGGTGCCCTGGTCCCACCTAGGGCACCCACTTTTTAAACTTTGGGTGGCGCAGGGGAACCTCAAGGCCCCCACGGTTCTGACGGCTCCCCACATCCTGCAGGAACTGGCATTGCTTTTGGACAGACAAAGCTTAGAACATGCAGCTCCCTCTGTACAAAAGCAATTTTGCTCAGCTTCATGGAAGAAAGAGCATTTTTTATGCTCTTGCTTGCACAAAGCGGTGCAGTATTTGCTCTGCCTTAGCAGGAGCCTTGCATAAACAACAGTTGATAGACAGATTGCAGAACAATTTTGTATATTCACCCCAGTACAGATATCTGGGCTTAAATCCATCGTTATTTTGCTCACCATGTCATTCCAGTTTGAACCCAGCCATATGCAAATCAGTCTTGACCCTGTGCCTCATGGGAACAGTCCAGCCCGAAGTGCCAAACTAGGTCCTCCCTGGACTGGAAACAAGCATCCTAGGACCGGTTTTGGGGTTTCACCCCTCTTCAGCCATGATAGCTTTATTCCAGTGGCATGGAGAGCACGGGACCCATGTCTGGGCATACCCGTCCCACTCGGGGTGGCAAATGCAAAAACAACAGTTGATGGACAGAATGGAGAACAATGTCATACATTCACCCCAGTACAGGGATCTGGGCCTAAATCAATAGTTTTTTTGCTCAACATGCCATTCCAATTTGAACCCAGCCATATACAAATCGGTCTGGACCCTGTGCCTCATGGGAACAGTCCAGCCCGATCTCCCAAAACAGGTCCTCCCTGGACTGGAAACAAGCATCCTAGGACCGGTTTCAGTGGCATGGAGAGCACGGGACCCATGTCTGGGAATACCCATCCCACTCGGGGTGACAAATGCAAAAACAATGTCCTGCATTTCGTCCATCAATTGTATGTCTTTAGCTTTCTCGCCCTAAGTGCGCCAGGTATTCCCAGACTTGGGTCCTGGGCTCACTGTGCCACTGGAATCAAGCTATCCTGGCTGAAGAGAGGTGAAACCCCGAAACCGGTCCTAGGATGCTTGTTTCCATTCCAGGGAGGACCTGTCTTGGCAGTTCAGGCTGGACTGTTCCCATGTGGCACAGGGTCAAGACTGATTTGCATATGGCCAGGTCTAAACTGGGGTGGCACTAACGGGGTGCTAACTGGCAATCCTAACAAATTCCTCATGAATGAGTGTTCAACTCTAGCTAGACTTATAGGCCTGTAGTGCCCCCATAATAGTGCCCCCATAATTCTGCCCCACAGCGTTTGGAGTGTTATATATCCAACCAAGCAATCCTTTCCTTTCGAAAAGATGACAGTCCACACAGGTAAGCTCTTCCAACCTCCTTTATTGCAGAAAAGGACGAGTAGCATTATGCATTTCAGCTCTCGGTGCCTTCCTCGGATGCCTTTGCTCGATTCTGTTGCAATATCCACTATTTGAAATTAAGTGAATCACTGCAATTGGTAGAGACACTCCTTCTACCTCTCAGGGAAGATTTTCACACTCGCTGCCCGAGTTGTTTCGCTGTCGTCACACATATGGAAGTCCTTGCCCCAGTGGGCGGTGACTACAGCTCCCTTAGAATTGTGGATCCTGTAGTGCGGGAAGGCTGGAGTTGTGAGCTTCACCCTACCATCATTATCGCTGTGCGCCAATGTGCCTTCACCTCAGTAAGCAGAGGCATCGCAATGAAGTCATTGTCCGTTTTGTAACAGCTTGTCTTTTGCACAGCAAGTTGTGGTGGTTCGGTGTTTCGCAAGCACCTTGAGATGAAACAACAGCTGCCACGGTCTGCCGAACTCTTAAGGGAGGGGGCTTTAAGTGCGAGTGGCCGCGCACCAAATATCCAGCCAAGCAATCCTCTCCTTTCGAAAACATGACAGCCCACACAGGTAAGCTCTTCCAACCTCCTTTATTGCAGAAAAGGACGAGTGGCATTATGCATTTCGGCACTCTGTGCCTTCCTCGGATGCCTTTGTTCGATTCTTTTGCAATGTCCACTATTTGAAATGAAGCACCTCACTGCAATTGGTAGAGACACTCCTTCCACCTCTCAGGGAAGATTTTCACACTCGATGCCCCGAGTTGTTTCGCTGTAGTCACACATATATATATATATATATATATACAGGAACTTCACCCAGATACTCCAAACGTAGAAGACGAACACGGACCCAGGAATCTTTGTGCAAAGTATTTTATTTAATTGATACAACCAGCACTACCGCCATGATGCGTTTCAGTCCTCTGGAAGCCTTGATCACATGATGCCATGAGGAGTGACCCACATTTTTAAAGTGACAGTGCAATACCATGCGATATGATGCTGATAGACATAGTAGAGGTATTATATATAACTCTATGTATTGTGTAAACATTGTCTTGACCATAGCCGCAAATTAATAAATTGTGCAAATAAGCAAATATTGTGCAAACATGTAACTAAACATTAATTAATTCCAAATACATGGGGAACAATGTAGCCGGGCAAGAATAAAATCACATTAGATGTCAGCAAGCAATCATGGATGCGATAATGATAATAGATAACACGCCAGTGGGTAATTGCAAATGCTGCATTCCAGGTACCCCTGTGGCAGCTACCCCCTGTTACGCCTACTACTGTGCAATAATATAAAGTGCTGTATAAACCTTGCCTTAAACATAGTAGCCAACTAATGAATTGTGCAAATAAGCCAATAATGTCCTAATACGCCAATAATCGTTCATTAATTTAAAACTTACGGGGTACATTGTACCCGGACAAGAATAAAATAAACATTTTTGTCAACGGCAAGTCATGGATGCTAAATTGCTAACAATTGAACCCCAGTGAGTAATTGCAGATAATGCATTCCAGATGCCCCATACAGCGGCTACCCCCTGTTTAGCATGCTGCTCTACAATGATACATAGATCAATCCATTATTGGTCTCAACCACAAAGTAAACGTGCAATATGTACATGCTGACCAGTTGAAAGGTTATAATACCTCCATATAACTAAAGCCATACCAACCATGTATCCATATGTATAGCTAACCTAAATGGATGCAGCTTGATAACTAAAAAGCTGCCATACTACCTTGAAATGTGAAAAATGTATACTTAAATATTTATGACTTCATAAATATCTCAAATTCATACATACGTGCCAATTATCTAATCTATTTAATGTCAAATGCAGATTCAAAGATAAAACAAATTTAGGTTGAAAAAATGGCTTTTTCACTGATTTATCCGTTTTATGTGATAGCAGTGCAAAAATGAATTCATACAATGCAACATTAGCAGCAATCACAATGTAGGATCATGCCCCTGTGAGCCCTATCTCTACTCTACATTAAAAATAAGTGCTTTTGCAAAAAGTGCTGCATTAAAAAGTGTTAATATAACTAAGATTTCATACTAAGAGGACGAGTGTGAAAAGTTCTGTACAGTGAGCATCAGACTTATAACGTGGGGCTAAATGATTTATAGGCAGGTGTAAAAATCCTCACTGGAGTTAAGCCCATTGGGCGTCTTTGTGTCCAACTCCAGTATCTACCTTGTTTCCAATTTCCTGAGTAGAGCTTCACTGTTGCCACCGTGCCTAAGTGACAGAACCATATCCACCACAAAGTAACTATGGTGATCCAGGCAGTTGACATTGGACCTCCATGAAGTGCCTGGCAACCGGATAGGATGCATCGCTGTTACTGATGGACCTCATGTGCTGGAGTATCCGTTTATGCGCCTGCAACTTGGTACTACCAACATATTGCAGGCCACACAATAACTCCAGCACATATATGGCAAATTCAGTTTTGCGCGTAAGTCTCCTAGAGATGTTAATGGGCACGTCATGAAAGGGGATCCTTTAAGATGTTCTACTCTTCCCATGTTTACATGCTTAGCATTTTGAACATCTAATGAATCCTTTAGCTCTTTGTAACCATGTTTTCAGAGTGACAACCTCTGGACTGCTTTTAACTAGCATATCACTCATGGACCTTGCATTTCTGAATGAGATTTTAGGATCTTCAGCCAATGTACTGCCAATTACTGGGTCATTGCGAACTACGACCCCGTATTTGTTAAATATTTTATGCAAGACTCAATGTTGGCAATTGTATGTTACAATTAGTCTTGGTGGATCAACAGTAGGAGAAAGTAAGTTATGTGCACTACCTGATTTAGGTGTTTTATACAAGGCTATTGATCTCGATATTGACTTAGTTTTGCTAAATGCTTTGTCAATCATCTCAACCAAGTAGCCCCTAGCCAGGAACTGTAGTGTAGTTCCTAAATTCCTAATAGGCTCTGCGCATTGGAATAACATTAACGGCAGTTTACACGTAGGACTGAGGTCGACTAGGTCTCTACTGAATATGTTAGACTTAATTAGGTATGCCAGCTAGCTCAGAGGTCACTAGAAACTTTCACGAATGAACAGGGAGGAGTTAACTTCCCTGATTAGACAAGAAGGGATTAGTGGCTGACAACCGCATAAACATGACAACTTTGCTCCCTCCAGAATAAGGAGCATATCTCCAGAGTCGTGTGAAAACAATAGTTAGCTATTTCACTCAGGCAATCGTGCATACTTAGTTTCACCAGAGTGCAGAGAAATAGAGAGTCGGGCGTTTTCAATAAAAGGTGTTATTTATTGAGCAGTCTTCTTTCTCATGCAAGAGAAATTAATTACCACAATTGCAATACTTATCATGAAGTAAAGTGCGTACAGTAAAAGGAGTATTATGAAATAAAACTGTTAAAGCATTGATATGGTTTCTGAGCCATATGATACTTAAAACGGATAAAATATATACAATACATACAAAGATAAAAGCTTGACTAAACGTACTCAACTGGTGCTTCTAAATTACGCCTACCCCAGGGTACCTAACCTAAGCCTAGTACGTGGAAAGGAGTAAGGGAGTTGCAGTTTAAGTTTAAGTTAGTTTTGCCAAGAATCTGAATCAAGAATTCTCTAAGGATCTAATCAGCTCTGTACTTTGGTTTTAGAATGAAGAAGGTCTTGTATCTCGCTCTCAGGACTCGATCTCCCAGTAACACGCAAGGGTGACTGGAAACACTGGAGCTGGATTTTCTCGGCAGGAGAAAAGACAGCGCCTTTCTCAGTGCATCAAATGGGAGGGATGGCTTCCTTCGGCACTCGCATCAGCTGGGCTTTGGGTAAGTAGATAGCCGCTCTGCTCCAAACCACTGTGTGTTGCTTAAGGCAAATGCTGGTATATTTATACCTGGAAGGTGTCGAGTTTGACGTAAGGTTGGACATAAGACGTCACTAAGAACTGTCACTAAGAACTGGCAGTTCTTTCGGACTCGCAGGAGTTCTAGGACAAATCAAAACAAAAGCAGGGGGAATTCCCGGACTGCTGGAGGTTTGGTTTGTTTAAAGAATGCGTTGTACTTTCTAGGAGTCTTAGGGAAGTAGCCTTGCCGTATTTGGACTGCATTGGCTATTACTAAATATGGATATGATTCTTATGCCTTTATAAGGATATGATTTATTATAACCACATAAGGGCATAAATCGGGAATATATATATTTTTTTTTGAGAATTCAGATCAGTTTTTTTTTTTAAATCGGGAATATTTAATTAGGGTCCTAGATACGTTCACAACAGAACCTACTCTTGCTTTCATTTTGAGCCTTGATACAGTCAGCATCCATGCTTCAGTTACGTCTGATGCGCAGCATTTCACCATACGGAATGCTGCGTATCAGATGCTCTGGATGGTGGCTCACAGCATGGAGTACTGTATTTCCGGCAGTTGGCTTAGGATGTAATTTAGGATCCAGTTTACCTTCATCAATGTGTGCGCTGTGAACCGCAGATTTAAATCATTGTCATTGGTCGGCTGAGTGACCATGACTGCTGTTTCCTCATTGCCTTTCTAGATAAGAAATATATTGTCTATATAGCGATACCATGCTATCGCATGTTCAGCTAGCACATCTGCAAACATGGTGCTGAGGACTTGCTTCTCCCACAGTCCCATATGCAAACAGGCATAGCTGGGGGAGAAGCGAGCCCCCATAGCTACACCTCTTATTTGCTGAAAGACCTGATTCTGGAATAGGAAGAAGTTGTTATTTAAATATGTTAAAATCATGTCCAAAAGCATTTTGTTGTGGTTCAGCATGCACCAAGGTCTAGTCCTCAAAAATGTTCCACAGCTTTGATGCCATCCAAGTGGTGTATGCTGGTATACAGCGCAGTGACATCTAAAGTAATCAGCCAGTAATCATCTTGCCATATCAAATCAGTAATATTTCTCATGAAGTCACCAGTGTCTTTCAGGTAGGAGGGTAGGCATTTGATATGCTCCTGCGAGAAGTAATCAACATACTGCGAGGTGTTCTCCATAATGCTGTTCCTTGCTGATATTATCGCCTTCCGGGTGGTTTAATTGAGTTCTTATGTATCTTAAGAATAAGATACATCACTGGAATTATTGGATGGTTAGTAATTTGAGTTCATCAGCACTCAGTAAACCAGCACTCATCCATGCTATCAACTTGACGTAGTAATCACTCCAAGCCATTTTGACGGTTTTCCAATCACTCCGTCTGTAGCATTAACGATCATTTAAGTGGAGGAGAGCTTCCTCTAGATACAATTCCCGAGGCCAAAGGACAACATTTCCACCTTTGTCAGATTCACGGTTGATTACATTATCGTTACTGCGTGTAGTTTTTTAAGTGTTTTGGGCCATATGTATCAAGCCTTTTGCGATTCGTTAAGGCCGAAATTCGCAGAATTTCGGCATTAGCGAATCGCAAACGGCCTTTTTACCGATTTTGAAATGTAAGAAACATTAGCAAAATAAGGAATCGCAAAAAATTGTGATTCTTATTTTGCTTAAGCATTTAAGGAATCGCAATTTTGCGATTCCTTAAATGCTATGTATGAAGCTTTTTAGACTTGCGATTCAAGGTTTAGAAATCGCAAACTACCACCAACTTGTAGTTGGTGGTAATTTGCGATTTGTTGTAAATATGCACAATTGTGCATTTGTGAGGGTGGCATATGATGCACATACATGCCCATTGGGCATGTATGTGCGCCATATGCACACACATGTAATTTACCGGGGTGCAGCAATAATTCTCAAATTGCGATTAGCAAATTGCGAATTCGCAATTTGAGAATTATTTCGCAATCATTCCTATGGGCCTACTGGCCCATAGGAATGCATTGGAAATTATTTCTTAATTGCGAATTCGCAAAATGCGAATTCGCAATTAAGGAAGATTAAGGAATTGCAAAAATAAAGCGAATTTCTTCATACATACCATTTTGCGATTCCTAAATAGCGATTTCTTAAAAATCGCTATTTAGGAATTGCAAAACGGAACTATGATACATATGACCCTTTGTCACAAGCTCATTGTATACGTCGATGTTGTTGAGCAACATGATTGGATTAAATGTTTATTTTGCTTTGAACTGTGTCAGTCCTGCCATGTATAAACTAGGAAGCTCTCTTTGCCTGATGACTCTGTATCTGTGCTTTCCTCACGTAGTTCGTAGACTGCCCATCAAATCATAGTCATTTACCGCTAAAACAGGCGGACCCAATAATCCTGCTGGAACCACTGCCTGTGGGGTTGTTGATTCATTTCTTTGGAGTGCATGATATTTACGCAGTTTGAGTTTCTGCGTGTGCTTTCAGAAATCAATGCGCGTAGTGAAAATCGTTGGCTGGACTATAGGATAGTCCCAATGCTAAGATGTTTATCTCAGTGTCTGTCAGATGCAAATTAGTGAGATTAATTTCTGATAGAGCATCAGTGGTAATAACTCTGGATGGCACGCTCATTTGCAATTCCATTTTTTTCTGTGGTTTTCTGTTGTTTGGTTTTCCAATGCTCTTTGCACTTACGGCTTGGTCTTTGCTCACGGCACTTGATGTTTGCCCTCTGTTGTGTTTTTCATTTTGCGCTCGGATGTAGGGTCTGTCTTCTGTACTGTCGCTGGCAATCCACCTTCTGCGCCAGGGAAAATTTTGTAAACTCCAACCTAGAGCTCATTTGAATGTGCTCACTCTTGGATTCACTGCCTGCTACCGAGCTTAAATCGGAAATTTATGTGGATGATTGGGCCATATCACTGGTGTTCATTGCCATCGCTGCTGCTTGCGCTGGTTTCTTTGCAATTTTGAGGGAATCACATCTTTTTAACGAAGGTGTAGACTTGCCTATTCAGATAATCCAATTTATCTCTTTCGAATTTAAAAGCCTTTCGCTTCTTGATTACATCTTCCTCTTTTTGCAGCCGGCTTAACATGTCTTCGCTATGCTTTCTTTCCCTATCAGATGTCTCCAATTTACTAATCTCATCATTCAGCTTGTCCACTTTGGTTTGTAGAGTAGCGCGGTCCCTCTCAGCATATTTCACCAAGATTCTCAATAACCTGCACGAAGATTCTAAGTTGCATTCCACCCAATCAGCTAACATGTTGTGGTCTGGGTTTTCATAACTGGGCGCCAACATGAGGGGCAACCCCTGCGGAATGCTCCCCACGTCCAAATAGCAAGAAAGTAACCAATGGTCCCGAAACACATCAGGAGAAGCTGGTGTTCTTGCAGCAAGGACTTTGCCTGATCTTCACTCTGGGAGTTCCATTCCAAATAGGGGGCTCTTCCTTCTACTTTCATACTTTCGGCCAGCCCGGTCATTGTAACAGAACCGACGAGTTATCGCACTGGGGGAGGAGCTTTTGCGGTGAACTTTACATGGAGGAATTTTTCTGCAATAGCAACAACATCCCACATGGGTTTTAGAGATGGTTTTCTAGTCCCACAATGCTTTGAGACATACTCACCTGAGACAAATAATACAAGTAAAAGGGAGTGTACTGGAAGCCTTGTATGTTTGTCACTGAGATGCAGCTTGCCTTTGATAAAGGCGTTGCCCAAAACACATCAGGAGAAGCTGATGTGCTTTCAGCAAGGACCTTGCCTGATCTTCACTCTGTCTCTAGCGAGTTTGTTCCAACTAGAGGGTCCTCCTTGTCCTACATATTTAGTGGCCATCCCTGTTGTGGTAACAGAACTGCTGTGTTATAGCGGATCCACTGCTACTTGTGTGAGTAGTGGAAATCAGAGCAGGAGGCGATTCTATGAGCACTGGGGGAAGTGCTTTGCTGTGAAGTTTACATGGAGGAATTTTTCTGCAATAGCAACAACAGCCCAGATGGGTTTTAGAGATGGAATTTCAGCCCCAAAAATGCTTTGAGACATACTCGCCTGAGACAAATATTGCAAACAAAAGGGAGAATACTCTGGTTTCTCTTCAAACCGAATAAATCTTTCGCCTTTTACAAAAGGGAGGGTACTGGAAGCCTTGTATGTTTGTCACTGAGATGCACGTTGCCCGACGCGTCAGGAGAAGCTGATGTACTTGCAGCAAGGACCTTGCCTGATCTTCACTCTGGCTCCAGCGAGTTTGTTCCAACTAGGGGCTCCATATATATATAAATATATATATACATATATATATATATATATATATATATATATATATATATATATATATATATATATATATATATATATATATATATATATATATATATATATATATATATATATATATATATATATATATATATATACATATACATATACATACATATACATATATATATATATATATATATATATATATATATATATATATATATATATATATGTATATATGTATATATGTATATATATATATATATATATATATATATATATATATATATATATATAGAGAGAGAGAGGGGGGTGATAGAGAGAAGAAATTAAGACAATTGGAAAGTCAATACATAGTCCTCCTCAACACTAAGATTCCTAACGGCCTGAATATGGGAGAAGATGTTCATAATTTTTTGTAGATATTTTACATTGTTTCATTATTTGCACAGTATCTTAATGGTTTTACCTATATTTATGGTTTTACCTATTTCTATATTGTGCTGAGGTTGATTTATTGCTAAATTATTGGGCTTGTCTATGGATTTTTTTAGTGAGTTGTATAGACTTTATGAAATCATGCTGAATATTCCTGATGCAATGTTACCTTTTCCGGATCAACATATTAGATGTAATCTAAATTTCTTTTCCATTATAAATTCTTTTTAAATTTGTGAAATTATGCACATGTTCTTAAATTACATGCACTTTCTGCTGAAGTTGACATATTAGCCGGTTTTTTGGACTTTATTGCACCTTGCACTTTTTCACGAATGAAATTGTCTGGGTGTTGATAATTTGTTACTTTTAGAAATTATCATGCTCTGGTCCATTTTATGGGCTAAAATTGTTGCACTAGTTTTCGCAAGTTTTCTTATATTATGTAAGCCTGGGCGAAGAACTACGCTCCGTTTGCGGAGTTTGCGGAGTTTTGGCAACTCCGCGTTCCGCGGAGTTCGCGTAGCTGCCGATAACTCCGCTATCCGGTGCGGAGCGTAGTTGTCGCGCGCTAAATAACATTGTCGCGCGCTAAATAACATTATCGCGTGCGCGGCAATGGCTTACCTTGGTTCTGCGTTCGCTTTTTCCCGGTCGCGTCGGCCACCATGTTTGTAAACCCTTCCGTGCAGCTGTGCGAACGCGATAACGTCATTGGAAGCGCGATAAAGCCATAAGGACGCGCGAGTATGTGTGTTGGTAAGATCGAGTTGCCGAACACGCAGAACCTGCAATCTTGCACAGAATAACTCGCGAGCATGTTAAAAGTTAAACCATAATAATAAATTACCATTTTGGTTAGCAAACAAGTGAGAAACCCCTCAAAGTTGTACCTTTGGATGTATTTTTTGGGGGGAAGGAGTCCTCTTTCTGTTTCTACTGTATTTTTGAATATTAAGGAGGAAGGGCTCCGGAGTTTACAACTTCCTGTTCCTGTCCACCAGGCTCCTCCCAGTGCTTTGTCCATGAGGTGGTCACTTTCATTTGGATTTTGAGCTGGCAGGATCACTTTCTGTGTGTGTTGGCTGCATTACTGCTTTTTTTGAATCTTACTGAGGACTTTTGGATTTTGAATTCTCTTTTTCAAGTAAGTTCAGTAATGTATGAGTGAGTATGATGTTGTAGACTTGTGTTTGTTTGATTTAAAATGTTTTAACTACATTATTCATTCCTTGATTTAAATTATTGATGGGTGCCTACTTTTATGAGGTCCCAACTTGTATTTCTTTTTAAATTTCATCCAGGCTACATAGAGAGGTACCCATGGGTAAAATCATAATTCTGTGTTTAAATTTTTATTCAAGTTTGTAAACAAACATCATGGCTGGCATTGGATTATGGTCATCATTATGCAATAGCAATGTCTGCTGTGGAATTTCTGTTTGTGTAATGAAAAAGTTTTTTTATTTTTTTAAGCCAATAGCTGACCCTAGTACTCCATGTAGTTAGTGTGTAGGCATGTTTGAGTTCATTGTAATAACTTTCTGTGGTTGGCCTGGCCATGTGTTGTTGGCGGCCATTTTATGTTTCCCAGCCACTTTGGTCTTGCCATAGGCCTCCAAACTTGTGGCCTACTCTTCCAGTAGGCCAGAGGTACTAGTCATAGGGTCATGAAAGGTAATCAACTGTTTTTCTGGTGTACCTCTAATTAGGAAATCATGGATGGACTGGATTGATTTAGAAAATCTTATGTTTATGTGTGGGGTATGTCAGGTTTCGGGTGTCTGTCAATTTCTGCCATTAGGTAACCCTAGGAATACAGCTCGGGTAGTTTTGGTAACGTCGCGCCGTGTGGGAACGCGACCTTACCTTTTTTGTCTTTTTCGCGCGCTCAATGTACTGGCTCGGGAACGCGATAACGACTTTTTACTCGATTCGCGTTGCCGAACACGCCGATTTTGCATTCTCGCGAACAATATGTCCCGAGTTGCATAAAAGTTCCTCGAAAATGTTTAATGTGTCCCCTGTGCTACCAAAAAGTCCTCATTTTTTGTGTTATTTACTTCTTTGGTTGTAGCTTTGTCTTCCTGGAGCATGGGCCACTCCCAGTTCCTTTCTGTCCTCTATGTAATGATTTCTTGTTTATGGTTGGGGTGACCAATTTGGGGGGTGGTGTCTGGTGTGTTCATTTTGTGAAGCAAAGCATTGTCCCTTTGGCATAGGCATTTATTGTCTGTCCTCTCTTTCTTTTCATGTAGTGGTGAGGGCCATTTTGTGTGTACTTCCTTTGTGATGATTCTGCTATGTTGTTGTTGGTGGGCAGGCTATGTGGTGGCGGCCATTTTGTGTATGCTTCCTTTGTGACTGATTTTGCCATGTGGTGGAGGCCATTTTGGGTGCATCCCCTTTCCATGTTGTCTTTGGGTGTCCCTGTCCTCCTGGCCCTATGGAGGCGGCCATTTTCTGTGTCCTTCCCTGGTCCTCTTCTTTTGCCATAGCCATCCAAGGCTTTTGTAGGTACTACCACTCAAAGCCATAGGTGCATTCAAGTTAATCAACTATTTTTGTGGTGTAACTTTAATTACACCGTGTATGGCTTTGGATTGCTTCACATTTTTTTGTAATGGTGGTACTTTTAGTTTTTTGGTTGCTTGTGTGTAGCTATTATGGCACTCCCTGCCATTAGGTAACCCTAGGAATACAGCTCGGGTAGTTTTGGTAACGTCGCGCCGTGTGGGAACGCGACCTTACCTTTTTTGTCTTTTTCGCGCGCTCAATGTACTGGCTCGGGAACGCGATAACGACTTTTTACTCGATTCGCGTTGCCGAACACGCCGATTTTGCATTCTCGCGAACAATATGTCCCGAGTTGCATAAAAGTTCCTCGAAAATGTTTAATGTGTCCCCTGTGCTACCAAAAAGTCCTCATTTTTTGTGTTATTTACTTCTTTGGTTGTAGCTTTGTCTTCCTGGAGCATGGGCCACTCCCAGTTCCTTTTTGTCCTCTATGTAATGATTTCTTGTTTATGGTTGGGGTGACCAATTTGGGGGGTGGTGTCTGGTGTGTTCATTTTGTGAAGCAAAGCATTGTCCCTTTGGCATAGGCATTTATTGTCTGTCCTCTCTTTCTTTTCATGTAGTGGTGAGGGCCATTTTGTGTGTACTTCCTTTGTGATGATTCTGCTATGTTGTTGTTGGTGGGCAGGCTATGTGGTGGCGGCCATTTTGTGTATGCTTCCTTTGTGACTGATTTTGCCATGTGGTGGAGGCCATTTTGGGTGCATCCCCTTTCCATGTTGTCTTTGGGTGTCCCTGTCCTCCTGGCCCTATGGAGGCGGCCATTTTCTGTGTCCTTCCCTGGTCCTCTTCTTTTGCCATAGCCATCCAAGGCTTTTGTAGGTACTACCACTCAAAGCCATAGGTGCATTCAAGTTAATCAACTATTTTTGTGGTGTAACTTTAATTACACCGTGTATGGCTTTGGATTGCTTCACATTTTTTTGTAATGGTGGTACTTTTAGTTTTTTGGTTGCTTGTGTGTAGCTATTATGGCACTCCCTGCCATTAGGTAACCCTAGGAATACAGCTCGGGTAGTTTTGGTAACGTCGCGCCGTGTGGGAACGCGACCTTACCTTTTTTGTCTTTTTCGCGCGCTCAATGTACTGGCTCGGGAACGCGATAACGACTTTTTACTCGATTCGCGTTGCCGAACACGCCGATTTTGCATTCTCGCGAACAATATGTCCCGAGTTGCATAAAAGTTCCTCGAAAATGTTTAATGTGTCCCCTGTGCTACCAAAAAGTCCTCATTTTTTGTGTTATTTACTTCTTTGGTTGTAGCTTTGTCTTCCTGGAGCATGGGCCACTCCCAGTTCCTTTCTGTCCTCTATGTAATGATTTCTTGTTTATGGTTGGGGTGACCAATTTGGGGGGTGGTGTCTGGTGTGTTCATTTTGTGAAGCAAAGCATTGTCCCTTTGGCATAGGCATTTATTGTCTGTCCTCTCTTTCTTTTCATGTAGTGGTGAGGGCCATTTTGTGTGTACTTCCTTTGTGATGATTCTGCTATGTTGTTGTTGGTGGGCAGGCTATGTGGTGGCGGCCATTTTGTGTATGCTTCCTTTGTGACTGATTTTGCCATGTGGTGGAGGCCATTTTGGGTGCATCCCCTTTCCATGTTGTCTTTGGGTGTCCCTGTCCTCCTGGCCCTATGGAGGCGGCCATTTTCTGTGTCCTTCCCTGGTCCTCTTCTTTTGCCATAGCCATCCAAGGCTTTTGTAGGTACTACCACTCAAAGCCATAGGTGCATTCAAGTTAATCAACTATTTTTGTGGTGTAACTTTAATTACACCGTGTATGGCTTTGGATTGCTTCACATTTTTTTGTAATGGTGGTACTTTTAGTTTTTTGGTTGCTTGTGTGTAGCTATTATGGCACTCCCTGCCATTAGGTAACCCTAGGAATACAGCTCGGGTAGTTTTGGTAACGTCGCGCCGTGTGGGAACGCGACCTTACCTTTTTTGTCTTTTTCGCGCGCTCAATGTACTGGCTCGGGAACGCGATAACGACTTTTTACTCGATTCGCGTTGCCGAACACGCCGATTTTGCATTCTCGCGAACAATATGTCCCGAGTTGCATAAAAGTTCCTCGAAAATGTTTAATGTGTCCCCTGTGCTACCAAAAAGTCCTCATTTTTTGTGTTATTTACTTCTTTGGTTGTAGCTTTGTCTTCCTGGACAGGCCATGTGGTGGCGGCCATTTTGTAGGTACTTCCTTTGTGCATTTATCATTGGCCTCCCTGCTTTTGGTCTGATCTGATAGTAGGACAGACTCCCAGAGGTGGTAGTTAGTTACTAGTGAGCGGGGCTGCTTTATGTAGCTGTTTCTATTTGGTCTATTTAATTACCATCATTACGGCATGTGTGTATGCCATTGCATTTCCAAGTTGGTTGTCTGGGCAGGGGGGTAGGTAACTTTTTTGTGTGTGTAATAATTTTATGACTTGTATGTGTTTTTGCCGTGAAGTTTTACAAACTCTTAGCCATGGTGTATTTTGATTTTCCTTGCATTAACCTGTCATGACTCATGTGTAGCAGGCAACCTCCTTTTTCTGTCCATGTTGGTATATGATAGGCCTGCTTGACTTTATTATTGGTTATTTCTAGCTGGGAGCTGTGGTGCTCGTACTATTAGTCTTCTTTTTTGTGTTTTATACATTGCCCTGTGTGTCTTTCAATTGTTCATGTGTTGTTGGCTTACTGCTTGTTTGACTGACGTTTTCTGTCTTCTTTGCTTGTAGGTGCACAGAAAAAGACTGAGGAGGTGCTGGCTGTTTTCATCCATCGCCCGTTCAACTGCCAGACGGACGTCCTTCAATTGTACGCCACGTGTGGGGTGTGACTCATCTGACCACACATCTCTGCAATTTGTGCTACTGAGTGCTGCTGTGTGCTGCTGACATCAGAAGAAGATGGGTCCTAAGAGAGCAGTTACCAGGTCCTCCACCACCAAGAAAGTTGCTGAGAAGAAGGTACAGAAAAAGGAAGTGTCACTTAAGGCTGGTATGGACCCCCAAACCTTTTTTGGGCCCCCAAAATGTACGCCTGCAGCAGCGGTGTCCATGGTGCAAGCTGGAGCCAGCACATCGGCATTAGCGGGGGCAAGCCACCAACCCAGGGCCAAGCACATGAGGGTCGAAGAGGTAGCCGACCTAGTGTTACAAAGCAGTGATACTGAGCCTGAACTTAACTTATCGCTGTCTCAAAGTAGCACACAATCCACGCAAGCTGAAAGTGCTGAACAACCGCCGCCAGCAGTAGATGTTCAACAACCACAACCACTTCCCGCAATAGTTGTTGAAAAACCACAACCACCGCCCGCAATAGTTGTTCAACAACAACAACCAAATCCCACAGTAGTAGTTGTTGAAGAACCACAGCACGCTATAGTACTTCCTCAAGAACAACAACCACCGTCTCCGCACGCAATAGTGGAAGTTGTTCCTCCCGATGTCGGGGCAGTTCAGGAAGTAGAGCCTCATTCCGAGCAAGAAGAAGAGGAAGCCACTTCTGGAGGTGATCTACTGTCTTTAAATTTACGAAAGGAAAGGAGGGTTAGTGGCAGTGCATCGAGTTCTTCGCATAGCATCCCTTCAGATGACCTTGATAAGGATTATCATCCACGACGAAGAACTGAGCATTCAAAGGAGAGGCATCAAAAGACCAGGCTGGGAAAAAGGAAGGATCCGTCAAGGCTTGAACTTCCGGAGTTCGATGTAGGTGAACAGGATACTGATGGTGATAAAGACGGGTCTGACACTGACAATGTCATCATCACAAGCGTTATTCCTGGTGCAGAGGATGTAGAGACCAGCATTTTCACCCTATCTAGAAGGGCTGCGATTAGTGATGAGCAGGTAGCACGTGTAACTCCTACACACTCAGCGCCCAAAGTAACACCAGCTCCCATTTTTGCATCAGCGAAGGCCCGGCAGCGTGCGACATCCAGCGCAAGCGCCACCTCAACAGAAGGAGGTAGTGGCAGTACTAGTACTGAACTGTCACATAGGGAAATGCAACAAAAAGGCTCCAGTTCATCCGGGATTGGAAGTGGGTCCTCCTCTTCCTATGGCAGGAGACAAAAGTTTAGCTCCCCAGTCTGGGATTTTTTTACGGTTCACCCACATCAGGAGAACATTGCTATATGCTCCATTTGTCACACCAATGTTAGTCGTGGTAAGATTGGTACAAACTATGGTACTGGAGGCCCAACGACCCATATGAAAAAAACACACACAATTGTATGGGAGAACCACCTTGCAAGCTTACAAAAAGATGTAAGCACTGGTGTTGGTGGGGAGGATACAGTACTACAAGGTCCACTCATGGAAGAAGAGGGAGACGATGACCTTCTATCTGGGAGTGGTACACCAATGAGCCCTGTCGCCAGCACTGGAGTGGTGCAGTCCAAATCCTCAGCATCAGCAACTTCTCAGTGGCACCAGAGTCAGCCGGAGACACCAAGGGCAAGGAGTGAAAAGTCTGCGTTGAAAGGTGGTCCGTCTAGCAGAACAGACAGAATTACCAAGCAGCTTACCATTACTGGCATGTTTAGGCAGGAGGGAAAGTACGAGCGGAACCACCCAACAGCACGTTTGTACAATGCGAAACTTGCAAAAATGTTGGCACTGGACCTTCTCCCATTTTCATTTGTTGAGGCAGTGGGATTTCGGCAATTAGTGGCAACACTCGCCCCAAAATGGGACGTTCCCAGTCGCTACTATTTTGCAAGAGTTGCTATTCCAGCACTACACCACGACGTGCTGGGATTGATTGGGAAAGCCTTACAACAGAGTGTTGTCCATTGTATCCACCTGACAACCGACATGTGGAGCAGTCGCGAAGCCACAGCAGATTACATGTGCATCACCGCACACTGGATCTCTTTTGCAGGTGTGAAAGACAAGTTAACATCAGGCCTTCTTGATGTTGCTGGGATTTTCAATGACACTCGCAAACATGCAACTGTAGCCATGTTTGGTATGGAGAAAAATCATACTGCTGACAACATTTTGTCTGACTTTAACAGCAAGGTCTTTGAATGGCTGAAACCAAGAGGCCTTAAGATTGGTTTTGTTGCCACCGACAATGGCAGTAATGTAGTGAGGGCAATGAAAGATGGACAGTATTTCAGGGTACCCTGTTTGGCACACTGCATTAACTTAGTCGTGCAAGACTTTCTGAAACATGAACAACAAGTCAGCAACATACTGACCATCTACAGAAGAATATGCACGCATTTTAACCATTCTTTCAAAGCGCGGAAGCTGCTACGCGTCATTCAGCGGGAGCATAATTTGCCAGTCAAATCACTGATCCAGGAGGTCCCAACACGTTGGAACTCGACTTATTTCATGCTTGAGCGTCTCTTTGAGCAGTACATACCACTGAATGCTTATGTAATGTCAAGAAGATTTGTGGATCCTACTGTTAATCTTAAAAGCCTGACCGTTGAGATGTGGCAGTGGGACATCATTAAATGCTTGACAGAGATGCTACAACCTTTTGAGGTGTTCACACGTGCAGTTAGCAGGGAGGACTGTACTATGGGCCAAGCCATCCCATTGTTGTACATGCTCGAGCAACAGCTGAAGGAGGTCTGTGAAGCATACGAAGGTGACGAAGAAAAAGTTGATGCATGTACCTTGGCCAAGGCCTTACGCAACCGCTTATCTGTAAATGCAAGGCTTAAAATGATTGTGTCAGATCCAAATTACATAACTGCAACAATCTTGGATCCACGGTACAAATTGTTTGTCAGCAGTAGCGCAGTCATTCCTTTTTCAGATGGGGATGTTGCCAATTACAAAAGTTCCATAGCTGTGGAAGCTAATGATTTTGAAACTGAACGGCTGTTACTTAAAGGCCTGACAGTGCCAGCCCAGGACAGTCAAAGTACTCCAGGCCATCCTCCTGAGGCAACTCTGGCAAGTTCATCACAGCATGAGAGCGGTGCGTCCGCTTCCCAGCAGGCACCAACAGTACCAAAAGCAGCACCTGCACGATCTGATTCAGCAGACACAACCAAAAGCATAACTGCTTTTTTTCTACAGAAGGGAATGGGTAAGTCCGTTGCTGTTGCAAAGGGGAAAGAGGAGCAGCAAAGCCGAGCACCATTGAACACTGAGCGGATGGTTCAGGCCTATCTGGATGACACAACAGAGGTGTTCATGGAGCAAAGCCCATTGGTCTATTGGTATGAAAGAAGGAGACAGTGGCCAGTGCTGAGCAGGCTGGCGATAAAGTATTTGGCTTGTCCTGTAGCCAGTGTCGCCTCTGAGCGGGTTTTCAGTGCTGCTGGTGCCATTGTGACATCGAAAAGGACCAGTCTCTCCCCCAAAAGCGTCGAGAGGCTGACAATGATAAAAATGAATCAACACTTCATACCACCAGACTATACTGTACGTGAATCAGAGCAGGATGAAGAAAGCGAGCCCGAAGAATTTATCACTGCTGGGTTACATGACCTACTGCTGTCCGGACCCGCAGAGTTTGAGGACGAGCACCTCTTCCCTGACCAATAGGCTGTTAAATTGTGACTTTTTCCCTTCTTTTATTTGTGTTATTTATTTTCTTATTAAAAATGACTTTCTGGTGCATAACTGCTAATCTTAAAATAAAAAGCTCAACCAAATCCATCCCCACCACTCATTCTTTTAATGTACCTACTGGAGTTGCACACCTGTGCATTTTATTTTCGCTGTATCTTTTTTAGTTACCTCCTGGAGTTGCACGCCTGTGCATTTATGTTCCATGTTGACTGCACTCCTCAGAGTCTTGCTGCATCTTCTTGACTCCCACTCAAGTCAATACAATTCCATCTTGGCAGCCATACATTTGATGTTGTAGATGGAGTATAGTACAATAACAATAATGTAGCCTCTAACAGTCCCTCCATAATAAGTGAACCGTACATGACTACAGCCATCCTCTATTTCATTTGAAATCTGCAACTCATAATAACTGCCTTGCTGAGTCTTACTGTTAAGGCTACCACCTCTGTCTGCAGGCATTCAGAGACGACTCTTCTGTGTCAAAAGAAACTTGAGCAGGCATCCACAACTGAAGTCAACTTGTTGTGATGACTCGCATTACAAAGGCTCGGCAGCATCTGTGATCAATCTTCTGACAGTGAAAGAGAAGAAGAGCAAAACAGGTATAAAAATGAATGCCATGCATTGCATGGGATGTATTTTTTGGCTGACTCTGAGCTAATGTGCATGGAGTTGAAGTATATTAGTAACTTCAGTTC
The DNA here is from genome assembly GCF_964263255.1 of Lissotriton vulgaris. Classification (NCBI taxonomy): domain Eukaryota; kingdom Metazoa; phylum Chordata; class Amphibia; order Caudata; family Salamandridae; genus Lissotriton; species Lissotriton vulgaris. The sequence goes on from NC_141693.1 coordinate 1,444,009,347, forward strand.
AGACTCACGTGATAGCCAATTCTTCCATGTTATTTACTAATAATAGAAATTATTTACGCACTTGTGTTCCTACTACTACAGATGCAGTCAGGACTTAATTTATCTTTGCTGTCCGGCGGTTGGATCTGAGCTGATTGATGCACGATGTTTCTTGGAGTGGAATACAAGGTAATAAATAAAATACAAATAAGAGTCACAGCACAGTAGACCCAGGCTACTACATGTTTGTGCACAGTGCTGTGGTAGAGTACGATAGTGGTATGATTGATGACTGAGAATGACGCATTGATTTTGTTGATTAATTTTGTAAATGCTAGGTTGCTTTTTCAATTTCATTCACCTTTCGGTGGGTTGAAATTTTTAGGGAAATGCAGTTTGTATAACGGCCAAACCTGTGTCGTCGTGGGCCTGTTGTTGTGTGCTTGCTCCTGTCTTTTTTTGTACTTCTACATTAAAAATGATATGCAACTAGTAGACTTATACAAATTGTATCCAAGCCGCCTCAGTCTGAAAGTCCTCTCATACGACTACTCCTCTTGTTTTGTATTGTTTTTTTATCTTCACTGTATTACAATTTGTTTAGGTCATTCACATTCTTTTGTATTTGCCTTTTCTTTTTCAGGCTGGACATCTTTCACGGTTCACCCACTGCTTTATAGTATGAGCATCAACTCTCATCCTTACCACAGATCCTCATCATCAAGCAATTGGATTGCGGGAAACCAAGAATCATATTCAGCGTGTCCTTTTCTTACGTCCATTGCTTACAATCATTAGCTAGCTGATCAACATCATAAATCATCGTCTTCATTGTTTTGCTTTTGTTGTCTCCAATCTCCATGCGTACTGTTTTTCTTTCTCAAACCTTTCCCAAAACCCCCGTACCCATCCATTAAACAATCCCTAACCCTCTTCCCCCGGGCTGCGTGGTTACATTGAGGTGTGATGTTTCTTACATTAAATATACACCAACAATTTGATCACGCGCTTGCTGGGGCAGATGTGGTCAAAGCAACAATAGTGAAATGTCAACAAGGCATGGCCAGGATCTTCTGCGGCTTCCCAACTCAAGCTCTGTGTATAACGCCAAATAATTTACCATTAACATCAAACAACGAATGCATCTAATGAATTGGCGTAATTTTTTGGGTTTAAAGTGTAAAGCATTATGATTTAGAAAAGTTTGACGTTGCCGTGAGTACTACAAGTAAAGTTGAACTTCTTATCTTCTCTTGCACTTTGTTTCCAGTCCCCAAAACCATTGTTTTGTTTCAGTTTAGCAGTTGCAATATTGGGTCACCCATGCAATGTACTGTACTTACTTATACTACCCCCACATTGTCTGTCACGCAAATGACTGTCTCTTTCTTTTTGTCGCTACTGGCAGGGTCTGTCTACTACTATCACAGAAGTTCTGATTCTGAACCACAGATTCTTCGCCATTGTCTTGGAAATCAAATGCAGCCCTTGCAGTGCCACACTTCATGATAAATCATCATCATCTCATCAGCAATCACAGGTAAGATAAGTTTGCAGTGAGGTATAACGCAAGACAGACTGGTCGTTCTTCTAATACTACAAATATAACTCGGTGAGGGTTTACTGCATCTATCTGTTTGCATGTTAAAGAAAGATGTGGGCAATATATTTAATTATTAAAAAGCACTGTCCGCCGACCTGCATGGCCAAATTAAACCTTGCGAGGTTGCACAACGTACATTATTTGGTGAAACACTCCCCCCTCCAACCCCACAAGAAACGCAAATGAACTTCAAATGTTTTCTTTTTAACATAACTTTGTGTCTCGTTTATTTTAACATAATGTAATATATAACTAAAGATGATACAAAAATAAAATATATATAAATCCTACACCAAGCTGTCCCCCTACCCGCCTCCCCTAACCCCAACCAAATTCCCACGCTCAATGTCATGTAAAAAAAAAGTAAAAACCCAACACCCAATTCCCACCCACCAACAAAAGGATTGAAAAAGGGGCAAACAGGGTCCATCTCATAGCCGGCGGGCTTTTAAGTGTTGATCCACCAGGATCTTTACACGCTCCTCTATCTGTTTTTTAGTCTGACTGCTTTGAGCCTCCAGCCTGGCTACCCGGAGGAGAATTTTTCGCTGGAACTGGCGGCACCTACATTGGCAGCCATGTTGTTGTGGGGGGGTGGACGATGCGGGGAAAATCTGGCGGCGGGCGGCTGCCTGAGCACGCCGACGTACTCCTGCAGGCTTGGGGGCCGGGGCATTGGAAGAGGCAGCAGCTGCTGCCGCCGCCTCCTCCTCCTCCTCCTCGGCCTGAGCCACCAGCCGGCGGTAGGCCTCAACGATGGCCTGCAGTTTCCGCTGACGGGCCCGGACTGCCAGCTCCTTCCTCGTTGGTTTAGAAGGAGTAACTATAAAGAAAGAGACAGAATTGTTGTAATCAAAAATCCCAGCAAATAAAGAACGCAAAAAGGATCCAACACATAGTGGGCGGCACAGTACAGTAGCAATAGCAAGCAAGTTGAGTACCTAAAATGTTGTTTTATCTATCTTGAACATTCTACGCCTTATATACTTCATTTGTCTGCCTTTTTGGCACGGCATTATGCCTGCCCTAGTAACATAGTATGGGTGTACTTGAACGGTCACATACGAACACCTGTCTTTTTCATATCTCGTTCTTTTATATCATATACTCTGTGCTTCCGGGAAAAGTGACAGTCTCAAACTAACATTAAATTAACAGTGGCCAGCTAGTACTAATAAATGTCTACTCTAGAGACTATCATTCTTTATATCGCCAACAAACGTTAGGTGGTTTGTGTTTCGCCAGCAACGACCCGGAATGCATCCAGTCGTCCCCTCCTTCCCTTGCCTTTGTGTTTAACCAAAACACCGCTGCCAACACTAGTATCCACTATCCACTAACCACCAATATTGGATGTGTCTCCCACCCACGCAGGCAGCTGTGTTTTCCACTTTCTATGCTTCCACAACAACCCACGCATCCAACTGCTCTCAAACACCTGCATTGCTGATTCCAAAGTATCCTTCTATATTATATGATTAGAGCTTTTTCCTTGCACCTTTCATCATACTTAAAATCAATCTCATGTTAATCCATCGCGGTCATGTAATGTTGTGGATAAGACTTTTTTAGTCTGCCACCAACCTTTCACAGCTGAGTTGTAGTCACATAGAAGAGGCATGTATAACTAATTTTATCAATTCTGGCCGGTGGTAATGCTTTTGCTAAGCTTGGTAATGAGAACAGTGGCGTCATATATTGTCCAGTAGAACTTCAAGTTCACTATAAATATCAGAGTACAGTGAGGAAGTTTTCCCCACCCACCAAGTAATGCGGATCACTATTGAATGTAACTTACCATCGCCCACCGTTGTTGTCTCCTCCCCCGCTGCTGCCGGTGCTGCTGTAGGTGCCTCTGGTGGTCCTCCATTCCCCTCCGGGATCGCCTCTGCTGACGGCGTTGCAGCGCCGCTGCCCCCGTCGGCACTGGTGGATGGTACCGGTTCTGCAAAAATAAAAATAAGTAATTAAGTACACCTTTTTAGATGGATGCACAGCCCCCATTGTACTTGTTCACCAAGAACGGAGTTCTGCAAAACAGTTAAGTACAACGTAATCACTAGTAGTCCACATTGCCTAGTACAGCAGAGTAAGTAACACACTACACATATCAGCATTTATTTGGTATGGTATGGTACCCAAGCTCATCTCATCTATACTGGTACTCTAGTCCTTGGAAAGTTAGACTGAACCATGTAACCTAACCAGTTTACTTTGTACATCAATGACATGTCTACAGTTTTGCGCATGCTACCTCACAGCTTGTTGCGCAGTACGAGGAGACGCCTTTGAGGCCACATGATAGTTCAAAGCATACACCTGAAGAGTTTGGAAAATAGAGGCCCGTATTTACTTTTTGAATGTGGATTGTGGAGTCCAGTTTCCTTACAGCCTCAGGTTACACCTTCTTTTTTGCATGACAGCTAAAAAGTTGAATAAATGTATGTAATCTTTTCATACTGTCTAACGTGCACCACTTTTGTCATTATCTTTCGGCAGATGAGAAGATTTACTTCTACGAAGCAAAGATTTGCAGAGCTTACCAACAAGAGGCATATGCAACCAGTATACGTTCAATGGTGAGGGGTCTCGGACATTTCCCACATTTCCCTATCGTGCACTGGTAGCTGTACAAATGTAGGATACTTTTTATTGAGCCTTTTTTAACTCTGGATTTCTTCTGGTGGCCCTGCCCTTGACGTATTTGACAGAACAACTTAAAAACATTGATGTTACTTACTTAGTTACTTCTAACAAAATAAAGGTTTTGAAGTACCACATTGACTCGGAAGTATATTTTCAGTGTCTGTTGTCTTGTAGACTTACACAAGAGAGTGAGAAAAAGGGGGTTACTTAGGTTATGGATTGTGTAATAAAAAAAACATTTGGCATCTTCATATTGGGGTTCAGGAAAGGGGTAATTGAATAATTGACCAATGACTGAGCCCATATAGGTTGTCGTTCATTGAATTGTGGGTTCCTCTGAGTTCTGTGACTGAGGTGTAAGACTGTAAGTAAGTAAGGTCCAACCTGCCTATCAACAACAACATCCAATTTTGGGGTGCATACATAGTTATGTATGTCACTGCATAGAAGAATACCCGCAAGAGTAGTAGTGGTATTCATTACTAACGCTTACAAAATAGTAGACCAATATCTGCATGCATACTTGGTTGGTGTCAATTGCCAAAGAAGAGACATTACAGAGGAAAAAGCATAAGACAGGAGTGGACCCTGTGCCTTCCGCTATTCGATCACAGATTTTTTGAAAAGATTGATACCTTAACTAAACAGTTAGGTGAAATGTCATTAATCGGTTGGAAAAAAAGCTCCGTTAGAAAGTTAGGGAAATATCATTGTTCCAAAAGAAAACACTGTTGGACTTACTAGGGACAGCAGCAGGATCCTCAGTAGAGGAGCTCTGTGCCTGTGGTTCACAATCACGTTCACCCGCCGACTCGGTCCCAGCCTTCTGCTTGCCCCTGGGTTCTGTGGTTCATGTAAGAAATAATAAAGAAAGAGAAAACATTGAGTGCTGTGAAACATAGACAGCAAGCATTTCAAAAACCACTGCTACAACATTAAAAGAAACAAACATTGGTCTACCAAATGACTACTGCCTTGCATGATTCACTGACTAGTGTACTTGGTGAAAACAAATCAAATGTTCCATAAACATTCTGATTGCAGATTACTAAGTAACACAGAGGCAGTAAGACCTGAACAACACCACAGATTCAAGAATGTAAGTAGCCATTTCTTTTTCATTTTTTGCCAGCAAAAATACATAGATCGCAAGGAGGAGACAAGCTTAACTTTGTGCATACTAACTAACACGAAATTGTACGTTCATGGCATCATATTTTGTTTTGCTACTGACTGAATGCTACTGCTGCCCTACCCACTCAATAAACAAACTACATCAGTTCTATGGAGGGCTGAGGCAGGGGCGGCTATAGGCTCATGGTGGTCCTGGACTCCTGGCCAGGGAGCGTAGGTGGGGGGCCCGGAAGAGGAGGTCGGGGCGGAGCACGGAGGCCAGTGAAGAGGGGGGAGTCAGGGTGTTTGGAAGTGGAACAGAGCCGGAGGCACCAAATCCCTGCCTGGGGCCGCCACGCAAATATGTATCCATCCTCTGAGGATTATTAAATTAAGGATATATATTGGTGGGGTGGCCCCTGGCGTTTGGTGGCCCTGTGCAGTTGCACAGCTTGAACATGCCTAAATCCGGCCCTGGCTGAGGTAAGAAGAACAAAGTAACTTTTGCATTCATTGCCAGAGGAGTATTATTCATGCAGAAGAGAAGGCCGTGAAAAAAAGATACAATATGCATTGCAAACACGTACAATTATCCATCAACGGCTATTTCACTGACGGACAAAGGAAGGACAAGACTCTATTAATAGCATTAACTAACTTCAGTTCTCTACAATAAAGAAAATCTCACACCAATAAACAGCAAAAGCTAGCGCCAAATTGAACACGCAAGAGTCAGTGAAGATGAAGAAGCGCAGCATAGACCAGTGTCATACAATTACAGTAGATATAATAACGGAATACATCGGAAATGTAACTAGGAGCACCAGTCATTGCGTTACTTATTCAGCCAAGATTTACAAAGATACAACAACAATACTTATACTACTATAGAGATATATTATACACACTTTTTTTTTTGGGTAGCCACTCACCAAGACCCACGACCTCGACGCCAAGCAGGTCCAACAGGTCCTGCTCCCGGTCCAAAATGTCTGCCCAACGGTGGGTCAGCTGGTGGTGGGTACGCCGGATACCGGAGCAGCGGAAGACTGCCCGGCGCACCTTCACCCACCGCCGGAGACGCTCCTCAATATGCTGGTAGCCGGAGCCGGGCCTGCCACCTGCTGCCAACATCAAGGGGAGGTAGCGCTGGATAAAAAAAACAAGGGCAGCCACCTCCTCCTCCCCAAAAAGTTGGCGGGGCCTCACCCCTTGGGGGCGCATTCTGCCGCAAGGCAGCCTAGTTTTTTGGGGCACTGGCGCCTTGCCCTTTGAGCCGCCGCTGCTGCTGGCGCCCTTGACCATGGTTCTGGGTGGAGGGTAGAAGAAAACTAAAAGTTCAAGACAAAAAGGTAGGGGAAAGAAGAAGCAAGGTAAAAGAACAAGAAGGAAGTAAAAAGCAATAGAAAAGTTGTAAAAGTAGAAATAAAATGAAAAATATAAACCTAGGCACAGAGAGAAATAGGTAATAAGTAAAGAAAGTTAGAAAAAGTGGGTAAAAAGACAAGGATTAAAGGGATTTTAACAGGATGCAAAAGTAGGCCCAAAACCATAGCCAGAGTGTGTGATCCACAAGATGGCTGCGCCCATCGCGACCGCATGGGTAGGTTCGCGCGATATTTAGCGCGATCACGCACTTTTGTAGTGCGAACGAGAAAATGAGTTCCCGAACATGTCTTGCACAACGCGACCACGTTAATTGTGACCCGGAACAGGAAATAAGGGAACGCAAGCAGGCGGGACAAACCTCTGTGGTAATTTAGCGCGCTAGCCATCCCGAGCATGCAGGCAACGCCCCGAACACGCGCACCGCGCTCCCGAAGACGAAAAACGGCGCGCGAACGGGCCCAGCAAGCAACTCCGCATGCTTGCGGAGCTACGCGTAGTTCGCGGAGTGCAACTACGTCTTCGCGTAGCTCCGCGGAGTCCGACTCCGCGAACTACGCCCAGGGTTAATATTATGTGGTTTTTAACTTTTGACTGGATTGTGTCCCGTTTGACCTCCTTGGACAAGAAGTATTACTTAATATTTTTCTAACATAGTATCTGCTGGCTGTGATATTGGGCACTTGCCCTGTATTTCTATTATGTTCATTGATTTCACGTGTAAAGAAGGCATAAAGTGCAAGATATCTGATTGATATATAAGAAGCGTATCAATATATTTAACACAAATCTGTTGCAGAGCCCTGCAACTTATGTTAAAATCCTATAAATTATCTTCTAAAATGTGTTTATCAATACAGAAAAGAATCATATTTGAGGAAATAAATAAGAGATACAGCCATAAAAAAGGCTGGAATAACAAAACTAAATGAAACGAAAGGGGAATCAAATAATGTGTAAAATGCATATTAATATATATACACATTATACTTCATCTTTTCAGATTCTATATACATTGTTTCATAAAACCGTACATATATTTTATATTTTCTTCTTTTTAACCTACACATGACAATATGAACATACAGCTACAAATTGGTGGTATATGTACATAAGTGAATATCAGAATATATAGATATAAACACATACAAAAGTATATAAAAACATCTATATACATAGGAGTATCAAAAATATCAAAAGGTATCAAAAATATCAAAGGTATCAAAAATATCATAAATAGTGAAAACATGACCTCAAATTCATAATAGGCAATATAAATACAAATACACTGATAGATGTAAAAAAGAGAGATGTATTTTATGTTAGTGTTGCTATTTATCGTTTACCCATTCAATAAGGCATATATTTCTCAATATTAGGGAACTTATATATTGGAAATTATTAATATTATGTCAAATGTGGATGGGGAAACACTAACTGTCCTACTATATCGGACTGATAAAATGCAAACACTAATCGAAAATTAAGAATGAGTTTATATAAAGCTATACATTTCCTCAATATTGTTTAATCCATTGGGCCACATACTGTCGAACTCTAAAATCATCCTAGTTTCTAATTGTCTCAGTAAGCACTCCCGATTGCCTCCTCTTCTAAGTTTTGGAATTGCTCCCACCACATAGTACCTGAGACAATCCAAATCCTGATTATGGACGTCTTTAAAGTGGCGAGCTACCGGGTAGGCCTGATCATTATGGCGTATTGACCTGCTGCCAACATCAAGGGGAGGTAGCGCTGGATAAAAAAAACAAGGGCAGCCACCTCCTCCTCCCCAAAAAGTTGGCGGGGCCTCACCCCTTGGGGGCGCATTCTGCCGCAAGGCAGCCTAGTTTTTTGGGGCACTGGCGCCTTGCCCTTTGAGCCGCCGCTGCTGCTGGCGCCCTTGACCATGGTTCTGGGTGGAGGGTAGAAGAAAACTAAAAGTTCAAGACAAAAAGGTAGGGGAAAGAAGAAGCAAGGTAAAAGAACAAGAAGGAAGTAAAAAGCAATAGAAAAGTTGTAAAAGTAGAAATAAAATGAAAAATATAAACCTAGGCACAGAGAGAAATAGGTAATAAGTAAAGAAAGTTAGAAAAAGTGGGTAAAAAGACAAGGATTAAAGGGATTTTAACAGGATGCAAAAGTAGGCCCAAAACCATAGCCAGAGTGTGTGATCCACAAGATGGCTGCGCCCATCGCGACCGCATGGGTAGGTTCGCGCGATATTTAGCGCGATCACGCACTTTTGTAGTGCGAACGAGAAAATGAGTTCCCGAACATGTCTTGCACAACGCGACCACGTTAATTGTGACCCGGAACAGGAAATAAGGGAACGCAAGCAGGCGGGACAAACCTCTGTGGTAATTTAGCGCGCTAGCCATCCCGAGCATGCAGGCAACGCCCCGAACACGCGCACCGCGCTCCCGAAGACGAAAAACGGCGCGCGAACGGGCCCAGCAAGCAACTCCGCATGCTTGCGGAGCTACGCGTAGTTCGCGGAGTGCAACTACGTCTTCGCGTAGCTCCGCGGAGTCCGACTCCGCGAACTACGCCCAGGGTTAATATTATGTGGTTTTTAACTTTTGACTGGATTGTGTCCCGTTTGACCTCCTTGGACAAGAAGTATTACTTAATATTTTTCTAACATAGTATCTGCTGGCTGTGATATTGGGCACTTGCCCTGTATTTCTATTATGTTCATTGATTTCACGTGTAAAGAAGGCATAAAGTGCAAGATATCTGATTGATATATAAGAAGCGTATCAATATATTTAACACAAATCTGTTGCAGAGCCCTGCAACTTATGTTAAAATCCTATAAATTATCTTCTAAAATGTGTTTATCAATACAGAAAAGAATCATATTTGAGGAAATAAATAAGAGATACAGCCATAAAAAAGGCTGGAATAACAAAACTAAATGAAACGAAAGGGGAATCAAATAATGTGTAAAATGCATATTAATATATATACACATTATACTTCATCTTTTCAGATTCTATATACATTGTTTCATAAAACCGTACATATATTTTATATTTTCTTCTTTTTAACCTACACATGACAATATGAACATACAGCTACAAATTGGTGGTATATGTACATAAGTGAATATCAGAATATATAGATATAAACACATACAAAAGTATATAAAAACATCTATATACATAGGAGTATCAAAAATATCAAAAGGTATCAAAAATATCAAAGGTATCAAAAATATCATAAATAGTGAAAACATGACCTCAAATTCATAATAGGCAATATAAATACAAATACACTGATAGATGTAAAAAAGAGAGATGTATTTTATGTTAGTGTTGCTATTTATCGTTTACCCATTCAATAAGGCATATATTTCTCAATATTAGGGAACTTATATATTGGAAATTATTAATATTATGTCAAATGTGGATGGGGAAACACTAACTGTCCTACTATATCGGACTGATAAAATGCAAACACTAATCGAAAATTAAGAATGAGTTTATATAAAGCTATACATTTCCTCAATATTGTTTAATCCATTGGGCCACATACTGTCGAACTCTAAAATCATCCTAGTTTCTAATTGTCTCAGTAAGCACTCCCGATTGCCTCCTCTTCTAAGTTTTGGAATTGCTCCCACCACATAGTACCTGAGACAATCCAAATCCTGATTATGGACGTCTTTAAAGTGGCGAGCTACCGGGTAGGCCTGATCATTATGGCGTATTGACCTTAGGTGTTGCAATATTCTCAAGTGCACCTGTAGCTTTGTACTTCCCACATAATTTAGGCCACAGGTGCATGTGAGAAAATATATTGCAAATTCCGTTTTGCAATCAAAATTGCCACAGATGGGTTTTTCATTTGCACCAAATGGAGAGGAATATGTAGCTTTATTGATACCAAACTTGCATGCACGACAAGTAGTGCATTTCCTGAACCCCCTATTAGGTTGTAGCCATGACACTTTTTGTTTTGTTTCCGGTGCTGCCTTATCCAAGGTAGACCGCATGTTCCTGGCTCGTCTAAAGGTAATGTTCGGGGTATTAGGCAGTTTGCCACTGAGAATTGTGTCTGTCAACACGATTGGCCAATTTTTATTAATTATGGCTCTTAATTTTCTATCCTCACTACTGAAAGTGGTGATAAGTCGTGGGCATGTGTTGGTATTGACTATTTTTAGTGTTGCTGCAGGAGTCACGTTATTAAGTTGTGTATTCACATCGGTAACAGGAATGGTTTTAAATAAACTTTCCCTTGATTTTAATCTAGCTTATTGAATGGCTTTTTGCAGAATAGAGTCAGTGTAACCACATGCTTTGAAACGTTTAATAATTTCTTCCACACACCGGTCAAAAATATCAGACAAACTACAAATTCTTTTCAGTCTTAAAATTTCACCATAAGGAATGCTTGATATAAGATGTCTCAGATGCATGCGGGAAGCATGCAACGTAGCATTTCCAGCGGTGGCCTTTCTATGTAGGGTTGATTTGATGGTCTCATTGTCTATATAGATTTCTACATCTAAAAATTCTATTTTGGTTTTACTTATATGGGATGTGAAATGTAAGTTTGAGGAGTTTAAATTAATGTCTTCTACAAACTTGTTGGCCTGTTGTTCATCACCCTTCCACAAGATGAAGACATCATCTATATAGCGTAAATACCAACAGACATGATTATCAACCCAATGTTTGTGTTCCGTCAACAGGACCTGCTTCTCCCACCAGCCAACGTGTAAACACGCGTAGCTGGGGGAGAAGCAGGACCCCATTGCAACTCCTCTGAGTTGTTTGAATAAATCAGAACCAAAGGCAAAGACATTATTATTCAAGCACCACTCAATTAAAATAAAAATAATTTTGTTGTGCTCATAATACTCAATGCTTCTGCTAGATAAATAATGTTTAATAGCTTCTAGTCCTTGAAAATGATTGATGCTCTTATAGAGTGATTCCAAGTATAATGTTATTAATAACATGTCAGCACTCCACGTTCAATTTTGAATTTTACATAAAAAATCACTCATATCACGAACATAACTAGGTAGCTCCTTGACAAAGTCCTGCAAAAAATAGTCTATATACTGTCCTACATGCCTACCCATACTGTTGATGGCAGAGATGATTGGTCTGCCAGGAACGGGATTCACAAGCTTGTGAGCCTTAGGAATAAGGTATAGTGACGGCATAACAAGGAATTCAATATTCATAAATTTATACTCTTCAAAAGAGATGAGTCCCTCCCTACGCCACTGTCCCAACATTTTTTGCAGTTTGTCTTTGGCTCTTGTGTATTCTTTTTGATTAGTCTTTTCATAGCATTTAGTATCGCTCAATTGTCTCTTGGCTTCCAAAATGTAATCCTTTTCAGGCCAAATGACCAGATTGCCGCCTTTGTCTGAATTTTTATTTACAATTTCACTGTCTTCTGCAAGTCTCTTCATTAATTTGTCATATGCTCTTGTCATGTGTAAATTTTTCTTTCTCTTTTTGTTATTTATTGATTGATACAGTTTCTTAATGTCATTTGTAACGCAATCATGAAATATATCTATGCAGTCTTTAGGGATCATAGGCATGAAATTGGATTTGGATTTAAATGGACTTAAGCCAGCTCCTTTTTGGAAGATGTCGATCTTATTAAGTCTCACTTGTGTAGCTTGATCAATATCAGAATTAGAAGGGTCTGAGTTATCTTTTAAATCATGCATTGTGAGGACAATTTCCGCATCAGATGATTGAAAAGGGACTGAAACAACTGGCTCGCAATTGTCTTTGTTCATTTGTGTTGCAATTTTGGCGTCTTTTGAGGCGAAATGTTTCTTTAGTTTAAGCTTGCGAATGAAACAAAAAACATCCACTCGAGTCATACTATAGTTCATGCTTTGTATGGGACAGTAGTTAAGACCAAGTGATAATAGCTGTTCTTCTGCCTTGGTCAAAGTTATAGTTGATAAATTGATTATGGTTTTATCTTCTACCGTCTGTTGCTCCAATTGCTTTTTTTCTTCTTTTTTTGCAGATTTTTGTTTACATCTTCGTCTCCTTTCTTTTTTCCTTTTGTTTCTTCTTTTCTTGTTTGCTGCCGCGTCAACATCGGTCGTGACATTTGTAGTCTCTCTTCGACTAAAAAATCTAATTCCTCAGCTAAGTGTAATCTGGTTACCGGAAACTGGTTGGAGGAGATTGATTCACAACTTGAACCACTCGTTAACGAAATCGTATCAGTGCTGGTTGTATCTTCATTATCCTCGTTTTCCACATAAAGGGGTCGATTAGGATCGCGGACGGACTTGCGTCCGTCCGCGACCCCAGAGCAGGAGGGAACCTCCGCATGGCATGCGGAGTTCCCTCCTGTGCATTTAGGATGTGACCGCCACCCTGGCGGTCACATCCTCTATTTTTAACATTGCAGCGGGTGCAGCTTCAAGCTGCACCCGCGGCAATGTTAAAAATGCACGCATTGCATTTGCATGCAGAAAGAGGCAGGCACCGTGCAGTACCTGCCGCTTTCTGCATGCAAATGCAGGGGGGTACCACAGGTACCCTCCTTGTGCACTCCCCACCCCCCCTTCACCTAGGGGGCCCGCAACGGGCCCCCGCAGTGAAGATTCGTATGCTTTTCCACGGCGGAAAACCCGCAGCGGAAAAGCACTTTTTAAAGCCCATCCTGATATGGCGGACGGTGTCTGAGAGACACCGTCACCATATCAGAGCTTTTCCGCCGCGGTTGTAAGCCGACCGCGGCGGAAAAGCTGCAGACGGACACCAGGACCCACCAGCCATCCTAATGTGGCGGTGGGTCCTTGGTCAGTCCGCTGCGGTTTTTCCGCATCCTCTGGGCCGGCGGTGGCTTCCGCCGGCCCCGAGGATGCGGAAAAAACGCCATCATAATCGGCCCCTAACTGTGTTAAGCATTCCACTTGTAGAGGCATCACTTGATGGTGCGTTGGATTTGCTCTTACTCTTTTTGTTACTATATTCTTGCCTCTTTTGTGCATTATATTTTCGTGAGAAAGTGAAGATTCTGATTGTAATCATCCTCATCACGGGCAAATTTATGCACTTTCCTAATTTTTATCTTTTCCTTGTGTTTTTCCAACCTGACATTCATAGCATCCCACATTTTCTTGATTTCATCATTGGTACCCATGCTATTAATTTCATTTGTTAGCCTTTCAATTTCTTCCAAAATTATGTCCCGGTCAATGGTTGCATATTTAATTAAAATGTGGACCGAGTTCATTGAAGCTGCCAAATTGTTTTCCCCCCACTCTTTCAACATAGCAGGGTTGGGTTTATCGAAGCTGGGAGCAAGAAGGATTTGTAAGCAACAAGGAACTCTTCCAACTTCAGCATATTTACTTAACGATTTGTGCTCCCACCATTTAGTTATTTCCGTTTTTTTATTCTTTTCCAGATTTTTAAACAGCGTTTTGACATTCATAGCTGCTGCATCTTGTAAACATTCATTAGGCGTTTTGTTTTTTATCGCAGTATTTGATGTTTTGTTGAACATCTCCTCAGCTGCTTCTTCGCGCTTTTTCATAGCTTCTGCTGACATAGTTTCTGTGCTATTATAAGAAAACAACCCAACTTAGATTATGTCGGGTTTAAATAACGTCCTGTCCTTGACCTCGTTTAACCTGAACGTGTTTTCTAAATCACTCACCGAGTAACAGTAGTCTTCAAGCCGTAGGTCCTCCGACCCGACCGGTCTGAAGAGTTCTTCGTCGGCTTCAGCAATATGTCGAAAACTCAGGGGGCAGCCGTTTAAATTTTCCACCACGGAGTTCTGTTAAACGGTTTGAACGCGGCAGCCGTCTTTTTTAGTGGGGGTCCGTATAGCGAAGCAAACCAACTTTCGCTGTAATATTTACCAAAAAGCTCCACATCACCTCCAGCAAGCTGTTCAGCCACACCAGCGAGAGAGGAGATGGACCGCAGGATCAGGTGCAAAGATTTTATTAGCACAGAGACACAGCTACGCGTTTCAGGCTACACGAGCCCTTGTTCACACTGTAAGCCATTTAACATTTTTGTTGCTTTTTGTGTGTGTTTGTGCAAGTACATGCCCTAAACAGTGACATCACACATCACATGGTCATGAAAACAGAAAACATACTCAGCAAAGCATGTTAACATACATATCACTGGTTAGTTATCATGAAATATATATATATATATATATATATATATATATATATATATATATATATATATATATATATATATATATAAATATATATATATATATATATATAAATAAATATATATATATATATATATATATATATATATATATATATATATATATATATATATATATATATATATATATATATATATATATATATATATATATATATATATATATCCTACTGGCGGTCACCAGTACGTAGTTATAGTTAGGACCTAGTTTCCATAGGAAAACCGCAACATTATTTTGGGAATAACTTTGGCGCCGGTTGATGAATCTTCGCGAATTTCTCAAAGAAGATGGCCCGCTCCTTCCCTGAAAGTTTTGGGGGGATTCGTCAAGCGGGGGCTGAGATAAAAGGGGGGTCCCAAAACATGTTTTCCCCATGTTATTTTCCTTAGAACGATTAGACACGGCTACAGCCCTAACGGCTGAATGGAATTATAAGAAATTTGACAAAAAGGTAGAGTCTGGTTCGCAGATTACGCTTTTCTTTAAATGGTGTAAATCTCTCCAGTAGTTGCTGAGAAAATTAAAGTTGAAATCAGTTATATATCTATAAGCGCTCACCCGTACGCGCACCCGTGCGCGAGCGGAATTTTGATTTGCTGTTTGACGTCTGTCAACAGGTAGACAGTCAAAATATCGAGTTGTTAATGTTGAAGTACCATATTATCGAGTCCTAAAAGTCGATGGTAAGAAATATCGACAACCAAAATATAGTTGTAGAAAATATCGATTTATGTGTGTGTCAATATTATCGAAGACATGAATTTCGAAATCAGTAATATCGACGCTTAAAATATCGATATGCAAAAATATTGATATGTAAAAGTGATGTTTTAAAGTATGTTAAGTAATGATATAGTCAAATGTTGTCTATATATAAGGTAATTTATACATATAACTTCAATAATTTTAGTTATAAGTGTAGGAGCGGGATGTAGAGTTTCTAGGGGATAAGGGTGGGTAGTGTTTTAAAAAAGTATAGTGTAATTATGGAATAATAAATTTCGAATTTTAAGTAAAATTTTACATTTTCGAAATTTGATTTAAATATTTGTAAAAGGCGAATTTTTATATAAATTTATGGATTATTTTTGAATTTATTGTAGTTTGCTTTTGTGTATGTAGTCAAAAATTTTGTAAATATATATTTATATTTAAATATTTACGAAATAATTGTATAATAATTTTAGGACCGGGATGTAGAGTTTATAGGGGATAAGGGTGGGTAGTGTTTTAAAAAAGTATAGTGTAATTATACAAATAAAAATTTCGATTTTTCATTTAAATTTTTAAATTTCGAAAATTGAAATAAATATTTGAACTAGTCGAAATTTTATCGAAATTTAGGGAGTATATTAATAAAAAATTATTTTTCTTTTGTTTATGTACTAAAAAGTATTGTAAATATAAAATAATTATTATAGATTTTTTAAATATTTCTAATATAATTTTAGGAGCGGGATGTAGAGTTTATAGGGGATAAGGGTTGGTAGTGTTTTTAAAAATATAGTGTAATTATAGAAATTAAAATTTCGCATTTTCTTTTAAATTTCGAAATTTCGAAATTTGATATAAATATTTTAACAAGTCAAAATTATATCGAATTTTATGGAGTATAGTACAACAGTATTAAGTTTGCTTTTGTGTATGTACTAAAAAGAATAGTAAATATAACATTTTTATATATTTATAATAAATATTTCTCCTAATTATTTTAGGAGTGGGATGTAGAGTTTCAAGGGGATAAGGGTGGGTAGTGTATAAAAAAAGTATACTGTAATCATAGAAGAATACATTTCGTATTTTATTAAAATATTTCTACATTTCGAAATTTACAATACATATTTGTTAAATGCGAAAATTCACACACAATTATGTTAGTTTTTTTCAATTTTGGGATTTTGTGTATGTAGTAAAAAGTATTATAAATATATATTTGCGTAGATATTTAAAAACGGAAAGTATTCTAATTTTAGGAGCGGGATGTCGAGTTTATAGTGGATAAGGGTGGGTAGTGTTTTAAAAGGGATATTTTTTGGGTTCAGGGTCAGTTTTTTGTTTGTGGGCAAAGGGGTATTTTTAGGGTTCAGGGGCAGTTTTTAGTTTTTGGGTAAAGGGGTATTTTTAGGTTTAAGGGTCAGTTTTTAGTTTTTGGGTAAAGGGGTATTTTTAGGTTTCAGGGTCATATGGCTGAGATACCCGCCACCCCCTCTCAACACACCCCAAGGATGGGAAACCGGAAACGGTTCTGAACTTTTGGAAGGCGGGAGGGAGTGACTCTCCCGGCCGTATTTATTAAAATATGAAACAAAATCAAAACATTAAAATAACAGTTTCATATTATGTACAATTTCATTTCCACATTACGATGTTTGGCTAACCTTAACAGATCTCTAATACAAAGGTTCTCCTAGCCGAACTAACATCCTACAAACATTTGACTTGAAATTGTACATCCTAACGTTAAGGGCCAATGGCAAGGTCGTAACCGGTGTCAGATCCCTAAACCAGAAATACCACCCTCACTTGTGAGGGGGCCAACCGCACAGAGGCGTACCTCAAGTGCATCCACCAATTTCCCTTGTACTTGACGGGGGCCCCAATGAAGTCGACGCCATTTAACGGTCGTCCGAGGACTCGTGTGAGGTGTCTAAAAGGTAGCGTAAATCCCCTCCCGAACCCCACACAACTTACACATCTGCCGTCGCAGATGTCCTGGCCCCGGGAAATTCCCCAGGAGGGCCCGTAGCCCCTCCTATCCAGGAAGGGGCCTTGACCACCTTTCCTTTCCTTCCGGCGGCCTATCCTTAGACGGGACCGCCTCCCCGTTGAGGGGCCAATGGCCACCTCCCCCGAGCGCTCCCATCCGTAATGGGTGACGCCCCCCATAGGGATCTTCCAATTACTGCTCACCGATCATGACCTTACCGCCCGACAATAAATATGACAGATCTACCTAAATTACTAAATTACAAAACAATTATAAGTTACTACAAGCATGATTACTGATCAACACTAGTGCAAAATACTTTATTTGAAAACATACTGAAAGTGACCATCTTTATTGCATATTCAAAATTATATACCACGACAATCATCACAACCTGCAAGAAATAGAGTTACCACATCAACTTTATTCAAAACATCTTGCTGTCCTCAGGGGCTGGTGGGTGGGTCAAAATTGGCTCTTCGTTCCGTCTCGAGCTCACGTGCAGCGGGGAGGTGCAGCTTCCGAGCACAGGAACAAGAGGAAGCTTCCTAGGCTTGTTGCTCTTTTTATCCGTCTTCAGGGCGGGCGTGAACCCGCCCCCGCCTGCCTCCGAGGGCGTGGCCGGTCGCGTCAGTGTCTAGGACAACCCACTCCAGGGCGGGAAAAGGCGCGCCCCGGCTACGCCGCTTCGGGCATACCAGCCGAGACTCACCTCCCGCCCAAGATGGCTTCCCGGGGGGATCGTGGTACTCCGCCATACGTTCGGGGGGACCGAATGGTCGCCCCTTTCCATATGGCTGAGATACCCGCCACCCCCTCTCAACACACCCCAAGGATGGGAAACCGGAAACGGTTCTGAACTTTTGGAAGGCGGGAGGGAGTGACCCTCCCGGCCGTATTTATTAAAATATGAAACAAAATCAAAACATTAAAATAACAGTTTCATATTATGTACAATTTCATTTCCACATTACGATGTTTGGCTAACCTTAACAGATCTCTAATACAAAGGTTCTCTAGCCGAACTAACATCCTACAAACATTTGACTTGAAATTGTACATCCTAACGTTAAGGGCCAACGGCAAGGTCGTAACCGGTGTCAGATCCCTAAACCAGAAATACCACCCTCACTTGTGAGGGGGCCAACCGCACAGAGGCGTACCTCAAGTGCATCCACCAATTTCCCTTGTACTTGACGGGGGCCCCAATGAAGTCGACGCCATTTAACGGTCGTCCGAGGACTCGTGTGAGGTGTCTAAAAGGTAGCGTAAATCCCCTCCCGAACCCCACACAACTTACACATCTGCCGTCGCAGATGTCCTGGCCCCGGGAAATTCCCCAGGAGGGCCCGTAGCCCCTCCTATCCAGGAAGGGGCCTTGACCACCTTTCCTTTCCTTCCGGCGGCCTATCCTTAGACGGGACCGCCTCCCCGTTGAGGGGCCAATGGCCACCTCCCCCGAGCGCTCCCATCCGTAATGGGTGATGCCCCCCATAGGGATCTTCCAATTACTGCTCACCGATCATGACCTTACCGCCACAGGCCGGATAGTTGACCGGCTATCCGGACCCCACACAACACTCCTGCCTAAAGGTCATGTTATAAACTCTTTAACCAAGCTATGAGGTCTCCTATGAGTAACTCGTTCCCCACCCGGGACAAATGAACACCGTCCCCCAAATACATACTGTCCCCTTTAATACAACCATGCGAAACAGAATGCAGTGTACTTGAACGAAACAATCTACTCACTTTGTTATTAATTTTCCTTACTGAATGATTCAGGGCAGATACCGAAATAGCCCCCCGCCACACTTTTCGTGGGATCATATGGGACCATGCAATTGTGCACCCTGGAACTCTTCTTGCCAACCAACTTACTGTGGAAAGCATCGCCTCAAGAAGAAGTCGTCTACCAGTGGCCACCAAATCGTTGCCCCCGAGATGGACTATGACTATACACGGCGGTGACCTTGTCCGCCCTAACAAACCCTCGAAAAATGATTGAAACTGGTCAATACAGAGCCCGCCCTTTCCGTAGAAGGACACACTGTACCCGTATTCCCCAGCCACGTGAATCATATCACCTGCTTTGAATACGTCCGCGGCACGCCTCACGTATGAGTGGCCCACGACCCACACCTCTTTTTTCACAGCCGGTGATGTCTGACCGCTGGTCCCCAGGTGTCGGGTCGACTGCACAGTCCGCCCCGCCTCGTAGGCTTGCGCAACTGAAAACCAAACAAAAACAAGAAGCGTGAGTACATCATTAAAGCTTCACAACATGTGCAACCGCACATACCTTTTATAACAGTTCGAGGACCAACGCCCCACACGTTTTACTTCTTCTACACTCAGACCCCTGGCTGTAGCCTCTGTAGCAGCCCCTATCCGAAAGGAATGGGTCCTTAAAGCTTCACAACATGTGCAACCGCACATACCTTTTATAACAGTTCGAGGACCAACGCCCCACACGTTTTACTTCTTCTACACTCAGACCCCTGGCTGTAGTCTCTGTAGCAGCCCCTATCCAAAAGGAATGGGTCCCAAACTCGCCGGGGTTCAAGCCTGCGGCCGAAATCGACATCGTAAGCACCCGCTGGAACTGAAACCTCGTCAGTGGGGTGGCGTCAGCGTGTCTCAACAAGGTCCCCCCCCATGATGCCACCCTTTGCGCTAAATATTCCTCTACGCAAACCACAGGGCACATGGAAGACCCGGGAATCCTTTGTACGATTATGCAGTCCCCCATCGCACCCTGATCGGTTTTGGACCTAACAAACGAGACAGTCATCGTCTCCCCCTTGACCTGAATGTGCTCTCGGCACAGTCCCCCCATCGTATCCTGCTTGTTCCTCGCCACTAATTCGCTTACCCGCATAGCCCCATGGAATGCTAGCGCAAAAGCGGCTCGGAATAACACTGTTTCATACTGGGATGAACATGTTGCGGGGAGTACAGATAATAACAGGGCCAACCTATCCAGACCTATCGGGTGCCTCTCATCTACTCTGCGACCCTCAAGGCGTTGCCACCCACGTAGCGCCTTTTGCACAACGAAAGACGCTGTCGGGTCCTGGATCCCATGAGCCCTTGCCATAAAGGAAATGGCTGCCTGATGCCTCTGGGCCGTAGCCACTGACTTGCCTGCCTGATGTAAAGACAGCAGAAATTTTACTACAAACTCTTCCTGGCCCCAAAGCTCCCCTCCAGCAGTCCCCAAAAAGGCCCAATAGGAACGGAACGCCCCTTCATATGCCTTCCTCGTCCTGGGTGCTAAACTCTCTCCCACGAGGTTTTGTAGTTCGGGGCACCGAGAGACCAGAGAGCTTCGGGAAAGGGTGCCGCCACCGGGTCCGCTGTGGGCAGAAAACCCCAGAAGGCCTGCATACGGAAACGAGAAAGCGCATCAGCCGCTTGGTTCATTACCCCCGGCACATGTCTTGCCCTGAATAGCACATTCAATTGCATACACAATAACACAATTTCTTTGAGCAGTCTCAGAATCCATTTGCATCGTGCTGCCTGACTATTGATACACTCAACCACGGTCATGTTATCAGACCAGAACACCACAGAGTGATCTCTGAACCCCTCGGGCCAAGTTTTCAAGGCCACCACAATGGGAAAAAGTTCAAGAAAAGCAATGTTGCTCGTCAGCCCGCACTCGTGCCACCATAACGGCCATTTCTGAGCCAACCATTGTGTGCCGAATATAGCACCAAAACCAATGCTCCCTGCTGAATCAGTCCACAGCCCCAGCTCCTCGGAGGACACCGCCGGTTTGTTCCAGACAATTCGACCATTGAAATTCGCCAGAAATGCCAACCAAATGCGCATATCCTGGCGAACCTCTGCAGAGAGCCTCGTGCGATGATGTCCTTCCTTCAGGCCGACCATGGCTTGTGCAATTGAGCGGGAAAAGGGGCGGGCCATTGGCATTACTCTCAGGGCAAAATTCAACTGGCCCACCACTTGTTGCAATTGATGCAGGGTTACTTTTGTTGCGCAAATACATGTTTCGAGGCATGCCCTGAATTTCAACACTTTTTCTCTTGGCAATCGAAAACAACCTTCCTCCGAGTCGAGCTCGATCCCCAGGAACTCGAGGCAAGTCGAGGGACCCACAGTCTTACCTGGCGCCAATGGCACACCAAAATTGTTCATTAAGACACAAAATTCATTTAAGGCCTGTCCACATTCTGGATCCCCGGCCGCCCCCAGGAACAGAAAATCATCGAGATAATGCATAACATGTTTAAAACCCGTCTTCTTTGTGAAGACCCGTTGCAGAAAACTACTGAACTTTTCAAAATAGGCACAAGATATAGAGCATCCCATTGGCATACATCTATCCATGTAGTAGTAACCCTGAAACATGAAACCAAGGAGACGCTGATCGTCTGGGTGTACCGGGAGCAACCGGAACGCTGACTCTATGTCTGATTTTGCCATCAGCGCCCCGGGCCCCAGGCGATTCAACATGGCGACGGCCTCATCGAAAGATGCGTACCGCACCGAACACACTTCCGGGTCTATCGCATCATTCACGGAAAGACCTCGTGGGGCTGACAAGTTATGTATCAGCCGAAACTCCCCTGGGTCCTTCTTGGGGACCACCCCTAACGGGGAACACACAAAGTTAGCAACCGGTGGCAAATCAAATGGACCGGCGACTCGACCTCGAGAAACCTCCTTCCCAATCTTTACTTGTACCACGGCCGTATGCTGCAAGACCGACAGTTGATTCTTACATTTTGCTACACCCTGAAAATCCCCCACTGGGATGCGGAAACCATATGAAAACCCGTTTCGCAACACCCCAGCGGAAGCATGATCCGGGTATTCGTTGAGCCAAGGAATCATTGCCAGGGTATCAATCGGAGTAGGTAAAGGCGCCCCTCGGACTATTTCAGACCTGTTTGGCGCCTCCCTTACCACTGTTATCACCCGTTTTGGCTCTGCACATGGACTCAGGATGGGATGGCTGACCACAACCCCCACATTCATGTCTGAACTTGCATGACCCCTGGGGCCTCGTACATTTCCCTCTGTTAAAACTCCAACAAATCCCCTTTTTACCTGTGTTGCCACTCGGCTTCGAGTGATACTCATTACCTGCACCCGTCCGAAAGGGTGTCCCAGAGTATTGGCGGGAAGCTACACCCCCGCTCCTGCCTACCAATGGTACTTTCAACATTCCTGAACTCTCCATTTTTTGCCATGAAACGGAGTCGTAACAATCCCAAGTCAGAATTGGATCGTGTTCCTTAGCTTTTCTAAAAATATTGTCATAGCAGAACCACTGATTGCCCCCATATGCCACGGAATACTCCATGATACGTGATTGATAAATAGGCAACTCGGTCAGCAACTCGGGCCTGCGCTCACCCATGATGGAGGTAAAAATGCCCCACGCTCTGCCCCAAGTACCAATGTTTTCGTCAATCTTAAAGGCGGCCATTTTGGCGCGCCAAACACTCGGATGCATGAGCTCCTTTTGGCTCTTAACATGCTCCATCTCATAATGGTCGGTAAGCAAAGAAAAAATGTTCACATACTTATTCGCCCAAATCTGTTCCTTAATTGCCAGTGGAACATGCTGCGCCACCTTCTCCCTTCGTGAAGGTGCAGACCCCTCCCCCGCGATCGGCAATGGCCGCTTACCTGAACCAGAAGCTGCGTTTGCCGCCGAACCTGGGCCTGTTGCATTCTCAGATGGTGCCTTCACAGCCTCCCTAGATTCCCGCAGTTGTTTCATTACTGACCGGGCGTCGTCAGCCGTGGTGCCTTCGCTACCTTTTCCCAACCACGCTGCTAATTGCGCCGCTAACTCAGGAGGCATATCCTCCCCGGTTACGGGAGTGACCACCACGGGGATCGGGTTCCCCTCCTTCGGCACCGGGGTTAGCTCTTCAAGTGGGGTATCGGGCACTGGGGTTTCTCCCCCAATTGCCCCCCTTCTGGACCTCTTGCCTCTTCCTCCGGGGACTACTCCCGGCAAAGGCCGTTTCGGTCCTCCCTCCCCGTCCTTAGCCGCCACCTGCTTCTTTAAATCGGCTATCTCCTTCATGAGCATGCGGAGCATCTGATCGGTACTGACCCGCTTTCCGACTTTCTTGGGCATTCTCCAACGGAATATCTGTAAGACAAAAGGAAAGATTACAACGCTCAAAATTGGCTCTTCGTTCCATCTCGAGCTCACGTGCAGCGGGGAGGTGCAGCTTCCGAGCACAGGAACAAGAGGAAGCTTCCTAGGCTTGTTGCTCTTTTTATCCGTCTTCAGGGCGGGCGTGAACCCGCCCCCGCCTGCCTCCGAGGGCGTGGCCGGTCGCGTCAGTGTCTAGGACAACCCACTCCAGGGCGGGAAAAGGCGCTTCGGGCATACCAGCCGAGACTCGCCTCCCGCCCAAGATGGCTTCCCGGGGGGATCGTAGTACTCCGCCATACGTTCGGGGGGACCGAATGGTCGCCCCTTTCCAGTTTTTAGTTTGTGGCTAAAGGGGTATTTATAGGTTTCAGGGTCAGTTTTTAGTTTGTGGGTAAAGGGGTATTTTTAGGTTTCAGGGTCAGTTTTCAGTTTGTGGGTAAAGGGGTTTTGTAAGGTTTCAGGGTCAGTTTTTAGTTTGTGGGTAAAGGGGTATTTTTAGGTTTCAGGGTCAGTTTTTAGTTCGTGGGTAAAGGGGTTTTGTAAGGTTTCAGGGTCAGTTTTTAGTTTGTGGGTAAAGGGGTATTTTTAGGTTTCAGGGTCAGTTTTTAGTTTGTGGGTAAAGGGGTTTTGTAAGGTTTCAGGGGCAGTTTTTAGTTTTTGGGTAAAGGGATATTTTTAGGTTTAAGGGTCAGTTTTTAGTTTTTGGGTAAAGGGGTATTTTTAGGTTTCAGGGTCAGTTTTTAGTTTGTGGGTAAAGGGGTATTTATAGGTTTCAGGGTCAGTTTTTAGTTTGTGGGTAAAGGGGTATTTTTAGGTTTCAGGGTCAGTTTTTAGTTTGTGGGTAAAGGGGTTTTGTAAGGTTTCAGGGTCAGTTTTTAGTTTGTGGATAAAGGGGTATTTTTAGGTTTCAGGGTCAGTTTTTAGTTTGTGGGTAAAGGTGTTTTGTAAGGTTTCAGGGTCAGTTTTTAGTTCGTGGGTAAAGGGGTATTTTTAGGTTTCAGGGTCAGTTTTTAGTTTGTGGGTAAAGGGGTTTTGTAAGGTTTCAGGGTCAGTTTTTAGTTTGTGGGTAAAGGGGTATTTTTAGGTTTCAGGGTCAGTTTTTAGTTTGTGGGTAAAGGGTTTTTTTAGGGTTCAGGGTCACTTTTTAGTTTGTGGGTAAAGGGGTATTTTTAGGTTTCAGGGTCAGTTTTTAGTTTGTGGGTAAAGGGTTTTTTTTAGGGTTCAGGGTCAGTTTTTAGTTTGTGGGTAAAGGGGTATTTTGAGGTTTCAGGGTCAGTTTTTAGTTTGTGGGTATAGGGGTATTTTTAGGTTTCAGGGTCAGTTTTTAGTTTGTGGGTAAAGGGGTATTTTTAGGTTTCAGTGTCAGTTTTTAGTTTGTGGGTAAAGGGGTTTTGTAAGGTTTCAGGGTCAGTTTTTAGTTTGTGGGTAAAGGGGTCTTTTTAGGTTTTAGGGTCAGTTTTTAGTTTGTGGGTAAAAGGATATTTTTAGGTTTCAGGGTCAGTTTTTAGTTTCTGGGTAAAGGGTTTTCTTTAGGGTTCAGGGTCAGTTTTTAGTTTATGGGTAAAGGGGTATTTTCAGGTTTCAGCGTCAGTTTTTAGTTTTTGGGTAAAGGGGTATTTTGGGGTTCTGGGTCAGTTTTTAGTTATAGGGGTACAGGGGTACAGGGAAAAAATAAATTAAGATTACATTTAAATTAAATTAATTCAATGAAATTACATAAAATTATATTACATTAATTTTTTTAACATTTAATTTACGATAGTAATTTATTATGAATTAATGTCCTGCACTTACTCACATTAATTGGTGATTTGAGTTGGAATAGTAAATTAAATAGGTTCTGTGTCCTGCACTTACCCTAATTAAATGGTGATTGCAGTTGTAATTGTAAATTATTAAAGCTTTTTGACAAGCAATTACCTAAACTAAATGGTGATTGGATTCGGAATATTAAAATTATTAATTCTGTGTCCTTCAAATATTGATATTATATGTATATGGGTGTATGAATAATAACAGTTATAGGTTCAGTGTATAGTATGTACTCTAATTACATGTGTTATATAGAAATAGATAGAACATTACAGTTATAATACATTTGCAAAAAGACATAAAAATGATTTTGTAATAGGTTATAGAAAATAATGACACAATTTTTGTTGACAATAATTTTTTTTATTCAACAATTGAAAATCACGATTACATATACATTTTATCAAGCTATGTGTGGTATAAATATTTTTTAAAAAAAGGACTATGTTCTTTTAATAATCACATTTTTGAGTAGTTTTCTTGAAAAGTACTTTTAATTTGTAGAGAAAAAATGGTTAGTTAACATAATGCAATGTATGATATTATACATACATAATAAAAATATTGTTTCTTAATAAAACATTAAACATGTGTAATGAAAAACATAAATCAAAAAATTTCAATAAATATAGTGATATACAGATGATGATATTAACATATGAACATTTTTAAATGTATAATATAATATAAAGATCTTGATTAGAACATTTACATCATCATCAATAATTGTTTTAACAATACTATATTGTTATGTATAATTATTATTATTAATAAATACGTTTTAATAATAATAATTTTCACCTATTAGTCATATTGTAAACAAGTAAATCAGAAAAACAAATACAATATTACACATTTAGTTATATAATAATTTTAATAAATATTACATTAAATATTTCTACATTTTCATACTTAATGTAATAAATATTAAAAGTATGTAAAATATAATTAATATACAGTAAAAAAGATTTTCATTTCACAATGTACTATACAATTTTTTGTACATTACACATAATTTCGAACATATATATCACAATAATGGACATTTATAGTAGTACTTTTCACAGTTACATATAATTCGGTTCTTTTATTTTGTAACCACTCTTTGTCTTTTTGCGTTATTTTGGGAAAGGGAAAGTCGCGGTTGGAAGCAGGTTCACGTTTGAGTAGGTACGATTCTACTTTTATCTTTTTAAAGTATTGAAACTAAAAATTAAATGTAGTCCTTTGTTATTTTGGGGTTGGTAATTAAAGTATGACTATTTACACATAATGGAGTGGACTCAATACGTATTTCCGTTCACGAGTTTTTGGGCCATTTGAAATAGTTGGAGTTAATGAGTATGTGGTATGATTTAATTAAAATTTAAAATAATAGGAATGTTATGTTTATATATTATGGTATACTCGTTAGTGTTATGTCGGTGGGATTGTTTTGAATTTTTTTGTCTCGTATTTTGAAACAGCTATTTCCGTTTCCGATTACTCTTTTTTTTTGGGAAAGGAAGTGTGTTTCAGTTGTTAGAAGGGAGATGTATAACATTCTTCCTTTATATTTTGAGTTCTCTGAAATATTTATCACAGTTTAAGAGAACAGTCGTCATTTTCAATGGCATTTAAAGAGTCGTTTTATTTGGATGATGGATAGTTTTAGCACAGTTAATAGAAAAATAATTAATGATTTGTTGGATTAAGTCTTTGAGATTTACACATTGTATTGTCGGTAAAGGATTAATCTTTATGATGTTCTATTTAAAGGTAAGTTAATCATTTTTATTACTTTGTTTGGATGGAAACAGTAATTTAAAAAAAAATTGGGGATATTATGATATATTTATTTAGTCTTTTTATAATAGTGTAAAAAAATTAATTAGACTAAATAAATATAGATTTAGTATATTAGAATATGTGTGTTATCAGATTAAGGATATTGTTTGATGTTTATCCATTGATTTAATTATTGCAATTAGTTCAATGTTTTGGCTATCATTTTTAGATATTCCAGTCCTCTTGTTGTAGGATATAGTTGGACTTGCTGTTGAAGATATAGATACATTTGAGCAGTTTGTCTAGAGATTTTTGGTTTTAGTTGTATGACAGATTGCTCCATACGTAGTTCCTGAAAGCTTTGCTCTTTTTGTATAGCTGTGACTAGCTTGTGTAATGTGGGTGTTGTACGTCCAGTAGAAGAGAGGAAGGCATTGTGCCAACCTTCAACAGCATTGTTCGTTTTTGCCTCTTGGTTGAGCGTTGGTAGATATACATTCCACCAGGGAATTAAAAATTTAGGCTGGCGTCTGTGGCCTGACCTATGTAGTCTTCCTACCCAGTTGTCCTCAAAGTAATCTAAAAGTGGGGCGAGTCTTTGCTCATTTTGGGTGTAGAAAGGACTTTCAATTAATAGATTGTAATGTTCTGCCACATCAGTTACTGGTACATATGCCAGAGCAATGAGATGTATTTGTTGCATACTCAACACTAAGGGCAGATTTTTGTAAATGTCTCCAGAGACATTGATTGAAATGAAAATAACATCCTTGAATGGATGTGTGTGGGTAACTTTTCAAAATAGAATTAATCATAGCTTGTTCGAAGTCTATGATGATTTTCATTGGGAAGTAGTCAGAAGTTTGTTCTTTTATTTTTTGCAAAATTTCTGAGTAAGTTGTGGCTTGTTTGTTCGGTAATAAACAGTATATGAAGGCGATACAGGTATTATGATATTGCCCATGAATTGTGTATAATTGGTAGAAAGGTTTTGGGCATATAGAAAAAGTTCCATCCATCATCCAAGTAGCGCTTTCTGTTAATTTTTTAATATTGTTATTAGTTGCAAACATGATTATTCTTTTTTCCTTGCTATGATTATCATAAAAAATAAATGGCTCGTCATTATGAGTGATTACAAGCTCAGGCGGAATTATGACTTCCTCAAAAGTTTTAGGAGTTGGTATATTGGGTCTACTTGCTTTCTTTGTCCTTGCTATTCTTTTAATGGAAGCAATAGATGGTAGCTGACCTCTTGCTTCTCTGGAAACTTTAGGTAGTAATTCTTTCAGAATTACGTTGGTAGGTAGTTCTGATCTGGTACTTAATTCTTTGATATTCTCGAGAGTGGATCTCACTTCGATTTCCGAGATGTTTGGTGGGTGATTATGTTCAGTGGTATTAATAACACTAGTTTCCCTTGTTGTAGCACGGCCATAGCATTTATTGGGGTAATATTTCGTACACTTCCAATTCACTTTAAGGTCTTTTTGTTTCTCCTGAGTATAAATGTAGCCCATATAGCATAACAAAAATTTGCCTTTCTGAGATGTAATAAATCTTGCATCATCAGTCATTCTTGAGTTCTGGTATCTAGAAAAGTTAATATACAAATATTAACAAATTGTGAAATGTATAAAAGATTTTAAATAAAGCAAGTACTCTTCTAGTAATTTACTTACCAGCAGTAATGTTCTATGAATCGAAAGTAGGTGCTTGTTCAGTCCGATGTTGTGGTTCTTTTGCCACGGTCTGTTGAAAAAAAATTAAGTCTGTTATAGGAAAAGTTACAATTTTTATTTTGGTTACATTTTTGGTAGTTTATAATGTCTTTA
The DNA here is from genome assembly GCF_964263255.1 of Lissotriton vulgaris. NCBI lineage: Eukaryota > Metazoa > Chordata > Amphibia > Caudata > Salamandridae > Lissotriton > Lissotriton vulgaris. Next base: position 1,444,038,551 of record NC_141693.1, read on the forward strand.
AAAATACTTTAGTTTATTTGGATTTTAAAAGAGACATTTCCAAGATAATACTAAAAGAAGCATAAAAAGAGTCATTTTTTGTTCGAGTATATGCTATAGAGTTTATAAAGACTTGTTATGTTTTATATCTGAACTTACCAAGAGAAGTAGAGTAGTTGCAGAATGTTTGTTGTTTGATGTGAATTATCTGTTTTCTGTAGCTTTGAGGTCTGTTTAGAGAGAAAGTTTATGAAAATTACCAATGTGTTTATATGTTCCATAAACAATACACACTTGTTATAAAGCATTGTTACTTATTTGCTGAAAAGAACATGGGATGACACATGTATTATGATTTAAAGCTAAAGAAACATATTTAATAACAGGAATAAATAATTTTTTACACAGCATTGTAACATTTTTTCCCCAAAACATTCTGGCTTCACAATATGTATTAAGAGTTACAGGTTAAGAAACAAAGTAAAGAGTTTGAAATTAGGACACTAATTGTCAAATAACGTTAAGTAAATACAACAAATATGTAGATACCTTTTTTAAATTTAAAGTGTCCAGTATCTTGAAGTTGAAGTATAACTTGATTTGTTTGTAGAGTCTGTTTAAAGGCAAAGTACATAAAGAAACAACAATTTAGGTTACAAATCTTGATCTATAAGTAATAGTAAAAAAACATTAGAATTTATTAACAAAGCTATATGATTACTTACTTGTAGTTTCAGGACGAATTTTCTGGCACAGAAGAATATAGATGGTGCTCCCAAAATTGGCAGTATGTAATAAAAATAATAAGAATAAAACATTTATTAAGCGCATGGCTGCACAGCTGTGTATCCCCGCGCTGATTGCTGAAAAATCTCACAGAGAATCGAGTAAGAGGAAATGAGTGGCAGATTTATTGAGGGAAGAGGTGGGTTTTCAAGTTAGCTCTGAAAAGGGTTTCAGAGGATTCCATTCTTAAATGACTCGGGAGAGCATTCCAATGTTTCACTCCTAGATAACGAAAGGAGCGGCCACCAATTTTTGCTCTGTGGACGCGGGGGAGTTTGAAAAGGGACATTCCTGAGGACCTAAGGTCTCGGGTAGGGCGGTGAATGGTCATGAGGCTTCTTAAGTAGGTGGGACCCTTGTTGTGGGCTATCCTGTGGGCATAGCAGAGGCTCTTGAATTTTATTCTCTCCCTTACGGGGAGCCAATGCAGTTTGGACAATGCTGTCTTGGCAGAAGTTCTTTTAGGAAGGCCTAATACCAATCGGGCTGCCGCATTTTGTACACATTGCAGCTGGTGAAGATGTTTTTGGTTGATGCCTAGAAGGAGGGCATTCCCATAGTCCAGGTGAGGTGTAATAAGTGCATGCACGATGGTTTTCCTGGCTTTGATAGGAATCAGGTCAATGATCTTTCTAAGAATTCTTAATGTGCCGATGCATTTGCCAATGATCTTGTTAACTTGGGATTTTCCTGATAGATCCGAGTCGATCATGATCCCAAGGTTCTTGACTTTCTCGACGGGTCAAGGGCATTCGCCAAGAGATGTGGGCCACCACGCTTGGGACCATAGAGAGGTTTTGTTCCCTATCACTAACACCTCTGTTTTGTCTCCATTTAGCCGGAGGCAATTACTGTCCATCCACACGGCAACAGCAGCCATGCACTCCGAGAAATTGGAGGCATGCTTCTCGGTATCAGGAGTAAGCTTAAACATGAGCTGAGTGTCATCGGCGTAGCTAACAATACCAACCCCAAAGTTCTCTATGATCTGAGCCAGGGGTTCCATATGTGGTCACGAAGAATATTCCCTGCAAGTTGTATGGCTGTTTGTGACTGGTTTATATAGTCTAGGTGTAATTAAGTTTGCTATCTGATTGGTCAGATATGTAAAGACGAGTTACTATTGGTTAGTTTGAATTTTTTTAACTTAAAAATTTAAGATATATCTTCTTATATTGTTTATCTAGAGGAACTGAAATGATATATTTATGTAATAAAAAACTCTTGTAATAAATATAGAATATGTACAATGAGTACTAAGTATAAAAAAAGTATGTTTACAAAGAGTTTATATCCAAATATCGTTAGTGCGCGAAAACACAATTTTTTACAGTAAATGTTACTTAATAATTTGAAAATAAATTAGTGAAGTCTTTTAAAATGTGTGTATTACTAAGAGAATAGATTTATTGGTGTTATATATTAAAAATTGAGTATTATTTTGCAATCAATATTTTTATATAGACGAAAATAGTGCTATCGAAATTTTAGTATTCGATATTATTGTAGTGTGCTATATGTAGTAATGAGTGTCGATATTATGGTAGTCGAAAATAATGTTAACGATATTTGTGTAGACGATATTTTTGTGCATCGATATAGTTTGATCGATATTTTAGTAGTTTTCATGTTAAGTGTAGGGTTTCGATATTAGTGATATCGATGTTTGAGACTCGATAGTAGGTCGATTTTTGTGAAATCGAAATTCTGTCAGTGATTCGTGTCAACATTCGATTCGGTGGAAATCAGGAAGTGTTGACCGCCATTTTGTCAGTGCGAGTCAACATATTGTAGAGAACAAAGGGGCAGAACGTGGAAAGGGGGCAGGGTGAAGACTCCCTGAACCCCTAGGTTTTCCCAGGGGGTCCATTAAGGACCCCCAAGGCCAAAAAAAACATTTTTTTACAAAATCGCGAGGTGCGCGCACCCGGTCGCGCACCTCGATGTACAAGAGTGTGAGAAACTATAGTGGAGATCGTGGAAAGGGGGCAAAGTAGAGACTCCCTGACCCCCTAGGTTTTCTCAGGGTGTCCATTAGGGACCCTGTACTACCAGGAGCCTCAGGGGGAAAGAACAAGGGAACCAGGCCGCCCCCCACTCGTAGTCTCATGAACAATCAATGGCCTGCCCCTATATACTATGAGGTCAATGCCCCTAGTTAATATTAAATTTGTTTAGTCACACAGAGGGTACTCTACGGCCTTCTGTCTGTATATGCTAGTCACAGTCACTGCCTTCAATACTACCAGCGATTTCATCAGGGTTTTTGGGTCAGCGTGAGTCTTGCACGTCTTGATTCTCCCTTTATTGTACCTGTAGTTACACATGGAATACAATCACACAAGCATATATATTCATTCACTGTGTCTCGGTGGGAGTGCAAATTAGAAAACTAAAAGATAACAAATTGGCATCTCTACATAAGGTTCTGTAGGTATTCATCATACATTACCTCTATGCGAGAACCTCGCCACCTTTTTTCGGGAAAAAGTAGAAAATATCTTCTTTTCCCTAGACAGCTTTATAAGGACCCCCCCTTAACAGGGATGGCCTGGAATCAGAAAACACTCATGAAAGACTCCCACACTTCCAGCCTATCAGTGAAAAGGAAGTGGTGAGCCGTCTATTGAAGATAAAATCTGGCTCCCCACACGACCCATGTCCGGCTACAATAGCAAAATTAGCTCCTGCTATCATTGAAACCAATCTCACCCCCCTCCTCAACCAGAAGTTGGATAAAGGGGAATACCCTGCAAGATGGAAACGAGCCTCCATCTTGCCCCTTTTAAAAAAAAACAACCTAGACATCACCGAGATGAATAACTACCGTCCGATTGCACGATTACCCCTTCCTGCCAAAATTATGGAAGGCCACTTATATGCACAATTAAGTGCCTTTTTAAAGACAGGAGAACTTCTTGACCCTTCCCAACACGGATTTCGTGCGGAACACAGCACGGAATCCGCCCTGATCGAATCAGTGGAAGACATCCGACAGGTGATGGTGGCAGGAGGCAGAGCTGCCCTGATACTGTTGGACCTTTCCGCGGCCTTCGACACGGTCCACCACAAGCTGTTGGTGGACCGGTTGAGGGCCAGTGGAATGCAGGGAAAGGCGTTAAAGATCTTACAAGCCTTCCTTTCCAACAGAACTCAGTCAGTGGCTCTGGGAGACTTTGAATCGCATCCGTTTGTGCTCCCTTGAGGAGTTCCCCAGGGGTCCTCACTTAGTCCTACCCTTTTTAATGTTTATGTGTCTCTGAGTTTAATCTACTCTCCATAGCCGGCATAACTAATTACTCTCTACTCTCGCTTTTATTCGGCTCCAAGTAATGAAAGGGCAAACTAGGCCGTAAAAATAACCACGAAAAAACAGGCACCAGGGGGTCCGGTCTATCTGTTTATTTACCGAACGAGGGACCAAGTCATGATATGGTCCCAGCAGCAACTTCCCAAATAAAACAGGGGGTTACAGAGCAGTAATAGCAACGGGAAGAGCTAGGCATGAAAGGATGGTTTACAGCCAAAAACTTTCATTACTTGCAGCCGAATAAATGAGTGACTGAAATGACTGAGTGAAGGGAAGAAAGGGACTAAGAGTAATAATGAGAAAAGGGGAGTATGGTGAGTGACAAAAGAGGAGTTGAAGAGTGAGTGAAAGATGGGGACTAAAGGTAGGGGAGTGAGTTAAGGGGAGTGAAAAACTAAGGGAAGGGCAGTAAAGAAAGGAGAAAAAAAACTACTTTCAGCGTTTTGATGTTGTATTTATATTCATTAAAAAAACTAAGATTTTCACACATATTTTATTTAGGGGTTAGCATTTAAAAAAACTTGCAAATTCGCTAAAAAAAACATAGGTTTCACACACGTTATAGTTAGGAATTAGCATTTAAAAAACCTTGCAAATTCACTGAAAAAAACCATAGGTTTCACACACGTTATAGTTAGGAATTAGCATTAAAAAACCTTGCAAATTCATTTAAAAAAACATAGGTTTCATATCAGTTATAGTTAGCTTGACATTTTACTCATACAAAACCATTGAAATTCCCACGTTATAGTTAGTTGTACTCACTATAACTGGCGCGCCCGCAATGCACTGCTAATGACGTCACATATTACATCACTCATGACATAGTCAGTGACATCACTCATGACATCACTGATGACATCTCAAATGACATCACTGATGACATCATCCTTGTGAAAGAATGGCAGACCCTCTCTCAGTGTAATATAAGTTTTGATACACACACTCAAAAATAGAATCAAAACATTTCAAAACAATGAAGAAACTAATTCCAGTTACAACAACCTATTCAGAAATTGCAAAATCTATATACACATGCACTCATTCACCAACATTTCAATATAGTAACTCATACACATACTCAATCAGCATATATACTCATTCACCTATACATTCTGTAATACACACCAACACTCATCCTTAGAGTTACTCACACACATACTCACACATGCAAATAAATTATAAAACAACCATCCACTTGCTTATACAGCTATACATACACCACTACTCTTACTTCTACAGAAACGTGCACATACTATTTTTACTAAAACAATCACTTATAAGAACAACAACTTATTTATACAGAAACTCCTACAATCTCTCACTGTCACACATACTTACCTATATTCATCAATTCTCACTTATACTAATTTAAAACATATGTAGTTACTCATAAGGATATGATTGAGACAGGCATTCACTCACTAACACACCCATACACACACTCATTCACCCATAAAGTCCTGCACACATGATGTTTTCAAAACATATACAAATAGTAAGCCACTCATTCATTCATCTATGCACAAAGTAATACCCCCCACCAAACCATACAGACACTCATATTAATACTCAAAAAACAAACTAATAACCCATATAGACACTCATGTAGGTACTCACCAACCCGAGCAGCCATCTATAGATAAAATGAGACAGTGATACAGATATTTACAAATCTAAACAATAATTTCAAATACATGTATTTAGTAAGATACACTTAATAAGTTAGTTAAACAATCAATGAAAAAAAAAACATCCATTTAGACACTTATTTACAGTTTCTTCTTCCATCGACGTTTAGGTACACATATATAAAACATATTTGTTTTCAGAAAGACACACATTCACTGGATGATGTCATCAGTGATGTCATCAGTGATGTCATTTGGGATGTCATCAGTGATGTCATGAGTGATGTCACTGACTATGTCATGAGTGATGTAATATGTGACGTCATTAGCAGTGCATTGCGGGCACGCCATTTATAGTGAGTACAACTAACTATAACGTGGGAATTTCAATGGTTTTGTATGAGTAAAATGTCAAGCTAACTATAACTGATATGAAACCTATGTTTTTTTAAATGAATATATATATATATATATATATATATATATATATATATATATATATATATATATATATATATATATATATATATATATTATATATATATATATATATATATTACCTAGTGGCGATAGCCAGTAGGTATATATAGTTAGGATTTTTTCTCTATGGAACTTTTGAAAATTCTATGTCTAATAACTTTGGCGTTTGTGGACGGAATCGCCTGAAATTTTCAGGAAAATGGCACATTTTGTTTCTGAGCAGCCCCTGAAAATTTGGGAGGGTTTCGTCAAGGGGGGGCTGAGAAAAAAGGGGGGTCCCAAAACGCGTTTTTCCCATGTTAATTTCCATAGGGCCTTTGGCCTCACTTTTAGCTCGAACGGCTGTATGGATTTGCACGAAACTTGGCAAAATTGTAGGGACTGTTAGCCCGATGTGCCTTTGCTAGGTCTCAATATATGTGCTCCAGTGGATTTTGAGAAATTAACGTTTAAAACAAGATATATATCTGTGACAGTGTTCCGGGCTGCGCTCCGGTTCGCTTACTTTTCGCGTATCGGAACTTTGCGAAGCGAAGCTGATTGGCTTTCCGGTGTCTGTCAACATTCTAAACAGTCCGGAGCGGCCGCCATCTTATCTCTCGGTAGGATCGAGAGAGAAGAAGAGGTGAAAAACGAAGGGGGAATTTAATGAAAGGGGGCAAGGTATACCCCTCTTGACCCCCTAGGAATGTTGTTGGGGTTATTAAAGGGTCCCGTGGGGAAAATAAAAAAAAATATATTTTTCACGGTAGAAGCGCTTCACGGGCCGCGAACTGGGCCGCAAACTGGTAGCGAAACGGGAATTCGCCATTTTGTGCTTCGTTTTAATTAAATTACTAGGTATAAGGGGGTGCGGGAGACGTATCCTAATCCCTTATGTTTTCTGAGGGTGGCTGAGGAGGCTCATATATGTTGATACATGTCTTCCAGCGGCTGTGCGTGAGCTTTTTTTTTTTTTTGCTGCGTGACGTCTGTTAACGTTCGATTCGATGGAAATCAGGAAGTGTTGACCGCCAATTTGTCAGTGCGATAAAATATTTTGTTATAAATGAATCCTTATTGATAAACATTGTCTGCGCCATCTTGCCTTTTTTCCAATGCCACAATTTTGTCGTGCACGGCAGCCATTTTAGATGCCAGGCCGGTCCCAAGCTATCACCTAGCCCTGTGGATGTAGTTTATGGCCCCAGCTGTAGAGAATCCAGACATGCCAACCCTCCCGATTCAGGCGTGAGACTACTGATTTCAGTGCTAGTCTCCCGCCTCCCGATTTCTGCAAGCAAAAACCCGGGGGCATATTACCAACAACTAGCGATAATTTTTGTCTCTAACTTGTTTAGAGACAAAAATTATCGCCGCACATCGGCGGTTTTTATCGCAGATAAACCTTGCTATTAGCAAGGTTTATCGCAAATGCGAAAAAAACGGCCGCAATGCATGACTATCGCTGAAAAGTCAGCGATATTCATGCATTATCGAGCAAATGCTCTTAGCCATGTTATCCACCTCCCATTGGATAACATGGCTAAGAACTGCTCAGGGCAGGTGTTAGCTTTTGGAGATATTCGCGCTTAGCGCGAATATCTCTAAAAGTTGGTAATAGGAGATAGCGATGTTAGGGACTGTTTCCAGTCGCTAACATCTTGGCACGCCCACTTTGCATGTCATTAGTTATAAATATCACTGACATGCAAAGCGGGGCCCAAGATGGTCGCTATCTCCTTTTAGCTGTCACTAACTGGTGTTAGCGACAGCTTGGTAATAGGGAGATAATTTTATCTCCGCTTTCTTGGCTTTTAAAGCCAAAAAAGCGGAGATAAACCCCCTTGATAATATGCCCCACGATTCCTCGGGGGTTTCAGCTGACAAGGCTTGGTATTGTGTTACGTGGTAATTCTTCCAGGAAACGTCAGAGGGTCGATGCAGGGGTTCTAGAAGGGGTGATAAACCATTTAAGCCTCATGAACAAGCGCATGGTCTTTTAAAGATCTGTGAAGTACTCGGGGCGGCGGTGTGTGTGTGTCCTCTTTCAGGAGCGGGCGGGGGGGGGGTTGGGGCACTGCCAGCAACTTGCCAGGCCAGGCAGTGTTCAACACTTGCATCACCCTTTCTCTGCCTGCTATTGCGCTCCGTGCTTCGGAAAGGTAAGAAAAAGAACGTGCATTTGAGTTTGAAATGTCAGATCCTGTAGCAGTACACTTGCAAAATCCACACATGACAATAACCCGATTCAAGGCCCCATTCACCCGATTTTTTAAAAATATATAGCACTCCAACAAAGTAGGATTATAAAACTTTATTAACTTTTAAATATAACGAACGGAACAAAAACTGTAAAAACATTTAAACATTTTTGACAAAAAAAGCAACAATGGTCAGAAGCTGTCTTTTGTGCGAATAGTCCCAAGGCAGCACAACGTGCTGAGTTCTGGACGGCACCCAGGTGATGTCACCTGGGTGCCGCACTGGTTTTTGGGATCCTACAATGCAGATCAGAAAAACAGCGTGGGGCGTCCCGGGTGGTGCGGGGGGAGGCCTCGTCAGTAGCGGTCTGTTGTGCGAATAGTCCCAAGGCAGCAGAACGCGCTGAGATGTGGATGGCACCCAGGTGATGTCCAGTAAACTGCCGCACTGGTTTTGGTATCCTACAATGCTGCTCCGAAAATTGGCGTGGGGCGGCCCGGGGGGGGGGGGGGCGTGGGGGAGGCGGCGTGAACGGGCCTCCCCAGGTGGCGGCCATCCAGCTGAGTTGCGCCCGCTCTTGCGGCTACAGCGTCTCGCTCACCATGTAGTTGAGTTGCTCCCACTCTTGCAGTGCAGCGATAGGCGGCTGCCACAGGACTCTTAAAATGGCGGCCGGCTCTTCGGTTTTGGGCCTGGTCCACTAAAATGGCCCTGGGACACCTTGGAACTTGGACGCTTGCCTGCTAGGGCTTGGGCTCCATTCTCGAAAGCGTCCCTTCAGCCGTGAAGATTCTACAAAAGTCTTGGGGGCCCTCGACTCCTGCAGGCTTCCGGTGGGGAGCGGCTGCCATGATTGCTCGCGGAATGACCACGACGGAGCCACGAGATGGTGGTGCTCTCATGCTGACGCCAGCTTCAGTCTGAATCATCCAGAAACAAGGTGGGGCTTTCATCGTTTGGGAAAAGAAAATGTTCTAAACCAATGAAAAGTGTTATTTTTAGGTCATATGACCAAGCCTTCCATCTTTAGGAAACCAAAAGTAAAATGAACCAATGAAAAGTTTTATAAACAAGTCACATGACCTGTTATGCGGCATAGGGCTACGAAAAGCGTAGAAAATCCGTTGGCACGTGAGGCGGCGTCAGTAGCGGACCGATGTGCGAATAGGCCGAAGGCAGCACAACGCGCCGAGATCCGGATGGCACCGAGTTAGTGTCCAACAAGTTGCTGCACTGGTGTGGCTATCCTACAATGCTGTGCCGAAAGTTGGCGTGGGGCGCCCCATTGGCCTGTGAGGTCGCGTCAGTCAGTGGGGGCTGTGCGTCTCCCCCAAGATGGAGGCTCCTCGGCTGCAGTGGAGCGCCCCTTAGCGTTTCACTCACCGTCCAACTGAGTTGCGTCCGCACTTGCGGCTACAGTAGGCCGAAGGCAGCACAACGCGCCGAGATCCGGATGGCACCGAGGTGGTGTCCAGCAAATTGCCGCACTGGTGTGGCCATCCTACAATGCTGCGCCGAAAGACGGCGTGTCCAGCTGAGTTTCTCCCGCTCTTGCGGTACAGTGACTCGAACGCGCCGAGATCCGGATGGCACTGAGGTGGTGTCCAGCAAGTTGCCGCACTGGTGTGGCCATCCTACAATGCTGCGCCGAAAGTCGGCGTGGGGTGCCCCGTTGGCTTATGAGGTGATGTCAGTAGTGGATCGATGTGTGAATAGGTCGGAACCAGCACAAGACGCCAAGATCCGAATGGCAAGTCCTGGATGTTGAGTGCCATAGTTGAGAGTTCTGAGCAGTGCTTGTAAGACTGTCTGAAGCTTATTTGCACCTGCTGCAGCTTCACTAGGTCGCACATGACATAGGCGGCCGGCTCCCGAGGTCCGGCGGAACTTTTTTCCTTTTCCTTTTTGCTTCTTGTCCCACAATCCGTTTCATCTGAAGACACGACCAGGTCCCTGAATGTGTGCAGGGGGACGTTATTGATTGAATCAAAATGGCGGCTTGACACAAAGCTGACTCAAGCGTTGCTGTTGATGCTATACAGACAAAAATTGGTTTTCAGTTTGTACATTCTTCAGGATTTTTTTTTCCATCCAAGGCTGATTGAGAGTTTGTAGAAAAATGGCTTCAGATTTTCCACATACTACTCTTCAACATTCTTCCTAAATGTAACAATGTGAGACTCACTAGGAGAACGGCTGTTTATCTTTCCTTTCAAAATGCTGCCAACAATATTTTCTGAATGGAAGACACCATCTTGTAGCATAAAGGGCCGAAAGGGGTTCTGGTCTGGCCGATGGTTGGTGGAGACATTTTGACTATATCTTGGACCTGCCCGGCCTCGCCCAAAATGGCGCCGGTATAAATGGGACTCGTAACTCCTTGTTGTGTACTGGTTGAACAACCTTGATATCACGAGATATGAATGCAGTTTTGATGCTCATGGCGGGCAGGGACGAGAATTGATTGAATATTTCGACATCCCTATTGATATTAAGTTCTAATGTGTTATTGATTACTGTACTATTGAAACTTCGAATTAACGTCACCCATGGTACTTGCACGCAAATGTATATCTAGATAACTTTTTTGTAAGTGGCCCTGTCGTATTTTAATTACAAAATGTACGTCCACCGATTCCGCAACTGTTAGACACCTTAGTTCTTGCAACCTAATGGCTCGCTCGTTACGTTCCTCTATAATGTCAATGTCTCCTCATCATATACGATTTCAGTTTGCTCCGTGGCCGGCCCACGTGGTTATAGGCCCGTATTTGGATACTGACATTTTCACAATAAAGGTTTTTAAAACAAAACATGGTAGTAGTATTTACATTGGTAAAGTTTTTACTTTTAGTCACTGTTTTCGAATCAGTAAAAGGCAAGTGAAATAAAGCAGTCCAATTACATGATGGATAAAAGGTATAATATGTAGGAACGCAGTAAAGATAAATGGTCAAGGGCAGTTGTGTTTTCCACTCCTGCAACATAAAGTGATCGATAAGAATCTGATAATCAGGCGTATCGGCGACTAAGACAGCAGGCCGAGTCTCTTTTACTCAACGGCTCCGTCATGGAACGAAGAAACGCCCTTTTTCTCGAAAAAGGAATATATTTTACTTGCAGGACAGTTGTAAATTTTCCGGGAAAGTACATTAGCCTGGAATATTATAACATATATGTTTTTTAAAAAAAAGTTCGAAATCAATAAAAAGCGTATTTTTTAGGTCATATGACCAAGCTTTTCATTATTAAAATAACAAAAGTAAAATGAACCAATAAAAAGTTTTATTAACAAGTCACATGACCTGTTATGCTTACGTTACGCGCTGCGCGCCGCGCCCCGGATCACTTCCGGGTGCGCTAACGCGGCGTGTCATATAACGCATTACACGACAACGTAGGTCAAGAATATAGTCAAAATGTCTCCACCAACCAGCGTTCGGAACACAACCCCTTTCAGCAGTCCAAAAAGTTCTGTAAAATGACAACAGAGGGGACAGGCAACAAGAACCATCAGTCAAAGAGGGGAGGGCAAGTTCTTCTCTACCGGGTCATGTTGGGGCGCTACCGGAACTGATTGAATTGGTAGTCTACAGTGTTTCTGGATGTTTCAGACTAAAGCTGGCATCAGCATGAGAGCACTACCATCTCGTAGGTCCGTTGTGGCCATTCCACGAGTAAACATGGCAGCCGCTCCCCACCAGAAGCCTGCGGGAGTCGGGGGCCCCCAAGACTTTTGTAGAATCTTCACGGCTGAGGGGACGCTTTCGAGAATGGGACCCAAGCCCTATCAGGGAAGCGTCCGAGTTCCAAGGTGTCCTAGGGCCATCTTAGTGGACCACGCCCAAATCTGAAGAGCCGGCGCCATTTTGAGAGTCCTGTGGCAGTCGCTTGTTGTTGCATCGCAAGAGCGGGAGCAACTCAACTACATGGTGAGCGAGACGCTGTAGTCGCAAGAGCGGGCGGTAAACAGCTGAATGGCGGAAGAGGCACAGTGTAGCAAAAGCGGCCGGAATGGCAACTAAAACGGTAAAGGGGCGCCCCACTACAGCGTGTCTTCAGGTCAAACGGATTGTGGGACAAGGTCCAGAATAGAAGAGTCATCAAAAGGCAAAAAGTTCCGCCGGACCCCGGGAGCCGGCCGCCTATGTCGGGGGCGATCTCAGGCTAAACCGGTGCTATAAGACTTGGGGAGGGGGTCGGAGCCAAGCGTCTTCTCCGAGTCCGTGCCATCACACCGCCCCTCGGGGGCCTCCGTCAAGCGGTTTAGGGAGGTACCATATCACATTGTTTTCAAATGCAGTCAGGTCCACAAACGACACTCACTTACTTTGAGAATAGTGAAGCTGCAGTAGGTGGAAATAAGCTTCAGACAGTGTTACAAGCGCTGCTCAGAACTCTGAACTATGGCACCCAACATCCAGAACTTATGCCATTTGAGAATGGCAGTGACATTGAAGCAACTCAGGGACCAAAACCATTAACGTACTTTCACGTATGAAAATCTTACTTGGGGAGGGGGCAGGAGCGAAGCGCCCCCTCCCAGTCCGTGCCACCACACCGTATGTTGAAAATCTGAAGCCATCGTTCTACAAACTCAACCAACCTTGGATGGAAAAATCTAGAAAAATGTACAAACTGAAAACCAGTTTTGGTCTGCATAGCATCAGTAGCAACGCTTGCTATCAGAGTGCATGAGTTTCATGCTCGATCGATTGAGCTAGCCGTATCGGGCAATAAAAAGTATAAAATAGTTATGTAAATAGTTATTTAATAAAATGTTTTACCCTGTTTCTTTGCTGGTGTGTTGTATATATTTTTAATATTTGCATAAGGTTTGTCGTTATTTTGGGCGGGGTGGGTGACAGAGCCGAGCTGTCTTGCAGCCCTCATGGTGTGGAGCTCAGTTCATCTCACTATTTTCGTATTTCTCATGAAGGGTTGTTCCTAATATTTCTATTTTAGCGAGGTCAAAAAGAGATCCAATTAGTGGCCTACTAATTTTGCTCGATTAATTTTATTTTTTTACACAATTTTTCACTATCTGCAAAGACTAAACAGAGTATTGCGACTTTGTGCTTGTTTGTAAATAGAGAATGAACCAAAGAGAATCAATTGTAAAACAGTAAATGCTTGGATAACAATCAATTAAATGGAGAGACAAGCAGGCACGACGGATTACAACGGGGGCAAAGGCCTGCGTTAACTACTCTTCACTATCTGCAAAGAGAGAGTACTACTAAGAGAAAAGAGGGGAGGGGGGCAGCGTTCAAAGCACATCAGCGTGCATAAACACAAAAAAGTTTTTACCTATCACGTACTTGACATTTTACAGCTTTTGATATTTGCTATTAAAAAAACCAATGAAATTCACTGAAAAAACCATAGGTTATAGGCCATATATAGTTAGGAATTTGCATTTACAAAACCTTGAAAATTCACTGAAAAAACCATTGGTTATAGACCATATATAGTTAGGGATTAGCCTTTTCAAAACCTTATTTTACTCACAAAACCATTGAAATTTCATATATAGTTAGTTCAACTAACTATATATCGCGCACCCGCAATCCACTGCTGATGATGTCACATATTACATCATTCATGACATGGTTAGTGACATCACTGATGACATCACTGATGACATCTCAAATGACATCACTGATGACATCTCAAATGACATCACTGATGACATCTCAAATGACATCACTGATAAAATCACTGATAACATCTCATTTGACATGACTGATCACATCACTGATGATATCATTCATGTGATAATACCATGAACCTCTTCAGACTCTAATATAACCTTAGATACAATCAGTGTAAACAGACAGTCACAGACTGTCACTCATCCATGGAGTTACTCACACACCTAGTCAGTTATGCAAAAAATCAATCACACCTCCATTTTCTCAACTATACAGTTATACACACCTTACTTATTCAAACATATACTAACACATATTTACTTTACTCTCTTATACAATCCCTGATACATGTTCACAATGATCCATACAGCCACGCACACATTCACTGGCTCTTATGCACAATTATTTATATATGTCAACTCTCACATGTACTGTGTTTTACATATGTACTTACTTTGACATGTAGCACTGAGATATCCATTCACTCACTAATACACTCATGCACAGTCAACCGCCCATACAGCTGTTTCCACATGCACTTTTGAACCCATACATCTAGTGAATCAACTGCTCACACATCTATGTACAGAGTCACACACCTCCCAGCCACCCATACACACACACTCAGTTTCCCATACAAATACTTGGACAACCAATGAATAACCCATACAGTTACTCATATAGCTACTGATCAACATATGCAGCAGTTTGTAGAACAACAGATATAATGATGCACAAATTAAAACAGTTTAGTCACTAACCCATGCACTCAGTGAGACACATTTAATCACTCACTCATACAGTCAGTCATGCACCTACTAAATCCTTCATCCAGACACTTATACATCCACTCATTCTTCAATATGTAAGACATATTTTAACTTTTCAGAAACATACAGTCACTGGATGTTGTCATCAGTGATGTCATCAGTGATGTCATTTGAGATGTCATCAGTGATGTCACTAACCATGTCATGAATGATGTAATATGTGACATCATCAGCAGTGGATTGCGGGTGCGCGATATATAGTTAGTGGAACTAACTATATATGAAATTTCAATGGTTTTGTGTGAGTAAAATAAGGTTTTGAAAAGGCTAATCCCTAACTATATATGGTCTAAAACCAATGGTTTTTTCAATGAATTTTCAAGGTTTTGTAAATGCAAATTCCTAACTATATATGGCCTATAACCTATGGTTTTTTCAGTGAATATATATATATATATATATATTAGGTAGTTATGGTTAACACCTGGCTTCCATTACAAAAGCGTTTTATTACTTGCTTTTAACTTTATGAGGGATCCCTCAAGCGGTGGACAAGAAAAGGGGGGTAGAAAGTGTGTGTTTCCCATGCAATTTCCCATAGGGATTTTGAACTCGACTACAGTCCCAACTACTAGAGGTAATTACGCCACATTTGGCAGAAGAGCTAGTTGTTGGCGCAGAAAATGCCTTATTGTGATTTGGTGTAAATCCATTCAGTAATTGCGGAGTTATTAAAGAAAAAACAAAATTGTACATCTAGGGACGCGCACCATCCGTATATCCTAGCGATCTCATGCTGAGATCTCTTTGGCTGCTGACACTTCAACCAGGAAGTGTTGGCAGCCATTTTGAGTTTCGGACTCAGACGAATACCAAACAAAGTTTTGAAAAAAGGGAAGCGGGCACTGTAGAAATACCCTGACCCTCTAGTCTTTTTTGTGGGGGGTCCATCAGAAACTCTGCCAGGGCCAAAAAGCCTTTTATTTTAGAAAAAATGCCACTAAATCACAGGTGAATGTGTGGATTTACAACAAAATTGAAAAAAAAAAAAAAAACAAGTGCCTGTCCCTCGCATTTTTTTTAATTTGCTTCCAAAGTGGGCCAAGTCTCAGGGAGAATTTTATTAATACATGTGGTGGGGAGGATGTCACACTCAGCCCCCTTCCAGGACCTCTTTTGGCCCCGGAAATCGCCACCCCCAGGGCATGGCCAATTTATAGAAAGGGAGGGGGACCTTGCCTCCCCCTCCTCTTTACCACTTGATGCCTCATGGTGCGAATCCTGCCTGCCTTGCAGGTTGAAAACTGCTCTGGCTGCAGTATAGAGACAGAAGATGGCAGAGCTCAAGGATGCTTAGGACCTATGTTCCTTCTAGGCCGCGCGCACCTCCCCTGACGTCAGCGCGCACCACCTAGCGTGGAGCGCGCATACAGGACGTTCTTAAAGAGTCGCGCCGCACGCCGCTTTTAAAAAGCGAGCGGCGCGATCATAAAGGCACTTTTCCGTGTGGCGGCTGAGCGGGCAAGAGGAGTTCAGGTAAGGAGGCGGGGGTGGGGGCTGGTGCGATTGTGGCGCTTGCGGGCTTACTGCTGTGTGGGGGCGTGGCAGACTGTGCCCTTTTGTTTACGTATTGCCGATAAACAGAGCCCATTCACGGGCTCCGATTAACAGCGATACTTACACAAAATGCCACAGTCTGCCTCGGGCTTTACAAACAAAAGCGTAGACACTTTCCAAACACAGCGTGTACTTTAGCACACGCTGTGTTTGGAAAGTGTCTACGCTTTTGTGCCTTTCAACAAGGCAACATGTCTCTGAATATTGTGACTGCTGGGCGTTACTATCAGCGCAGGAGAGAGGCAAAAGTAAAGTCAGAGCTCATGTGATAACAGGGCAATCAGAGGCACAGCAATTGCAAACGGGTCAATATGGTGATGGGGCGGGGGGCCGAATTGGCTATTGCCATAGCAAGGGGGAATGAGTCAAAGCTATGGATGGTGCCAGGGTGTACCAAGCTATATTTCGGATGGATGATATTGGTGGAGGGAAGTGGGTCGCTAATTCAGATCAGAACTATGCTGTGGGCAATAGGCCATGTTTGGCAGGAAGCAAAGGAAGGCACCTGAAGGATGAAAGTTCAAAGGCACAGTGAAAGGTTTTCAAGGTGAGGCAGGTCAGTATTGCTCATGGTTGAGTTCTGTGGTGCATACGGATTCAGATCCAGCAATGAAGCAGCACAAGAGGAAGAGAGGACACGGCAGTGTAGGTGACTGGTAACCCACTTGTTTGGACTACCTGCTCCTTTCAGCGAGGTTTGCTACAGCATCACACCTAAAAAGCAAGAATCTAGGGAGGTAAGAGCAGCAAAACAGCCTGACGAATGTGGTGCTATTGGTATGTTTCATAGAAGGTACTACAGACTAAGTGGAGGGTGACAACGTTTGACAGTAAAGGTGATACTGTTTGACAGAATTGTCAATAATTCAATGCGTATTTCAATGCTTAATTTGTAAGAGAATGAGCGCCGGTGCCCAAAGCTCTGCTAAAAAGCCTGCTGCCAGTGCAATTAAAGGTCGTTATACCGAATACCAGGTCCGCATAATCTTAAATCCACCTAATGCCTCTTTACACTCCCAGTTTCTCTCTGCCCCTTATCACTCTTAGAGATTCCTGCTTTCTCCTTTATGACATTTCTTCTTCTTTTTTATTTTTTCCTTTATCTCTCCCTTTTGTGTTTTTTCTTCTTTGCTTCTGTAAATTTACAGAAATACAGAAAACGAAGTGCTGGTCCCAAAATGACTCACCAGATTAAGCACTGGGGCCTTATAATTAGAGCCACGTTGTTCATGCAAAAATGTCCTCCTGGTATATATCCATTTCACCTATGTAGTCGTGTTGCTACTTTGGGTCCATGTAACTGTCAGAGGTAAAAGAACACAAGGGCACTTTTGGCTTTGTGCAGCTTTAAGATGTAAAATGTTGCAAGTGCACTTTTGGTAATCTTCTACTCACATGGTTTGTCAGAAAGTGTAACCAATACAAAACCTTTGCTTAGTACAGTAATCTGTGAGTTACGGTGCAACAGAATACATTGCTACAGACATTAATACAGCGTATTAATAATCCACCCTTCTAAGACCTATTACTTTTAACATATGCTTCTCACAACAAATAAGCAAGGCCTACTGCCTTTCTCATAGCTTTTCATATTAAATATATTAGAACTACGGCATCTGAATGAACATTATTTAATGAACCGATCAGGGCTGCATCATAGGCTTGTCATCATGAAAAAGCCCAGTCCCAAGGCCTGTTAGGTGGAGATTGTGGCTTGAGCTATGAGAGTGTCCCAATGGGTGAGCAAGTATTCAGGATTTGTGTTCGTGGGGGTGGGCAGGCTGATGCCGTAGGCTGCAGGGGGCTGGGATTTAAAGTTTTCGTAGATGACTGTAATCTGTGATAATTGATGTAACAAAATACCTGTCTACAGTGTTTAACACAGTGTAATCACAATTCACCCATAATGGTCTACTGGCTTCAACATAGGGTTTCACAATAAACAAGCCAGGCCTACGGATTTTGTTTTAATTTTTTTGTTTGTCGTAAAGGGTAACCTGCATTAAAATGTATGCCTACTTTGGTAAACTCTGAGATTCCTTCTACCTGCCTACAGGTTTTACGACAGTATAATAAAAATTTAAACTTACTGGACTATTGAAATGCTTCTTAAAATATAAATAATTTGGGCCGTCTGCCTTTGTCGTAAGTTTTCACAGAAACAAACCAGATCTATAGCATCTGGTAAAAGGCACCATTGACTTGTCACCAAAACGAGTGGGGCAGAGGGCAGAAGGGCACCAAAAACAAGTGGGACAGAGGGCAGAAGGGCACCAAAACGAGTGGGCCAGAGGGCAGAAGGGCACCAAAAGCGAGTGGGACAGAGGGACTAAAGGCACAACGACGAGTGGGACAGAGGGCAGAAGGGCACCAAAAACGAGTGGGGCAGAGGGCAGAAGGGCACCAAAAACGAGTGGGGCAGAGTGCAGAAAGGCACAAAAAACGAGTGAGACAGAGGGCAGAAGGGCACCAAAAACGAGTGGGACAGAGGGCAGGAGGGCACCAAAAACGAGTGGCATTTGGCGCCGCAGACACGCGAGGTTCGGTTCCTGGCGCACATAGCCATGGGTACAGCGCACAAAGACCCTCCACTGCCGCACACAGGAAAAAAATTAGAGGGAACATTGCTTAGGACGCAGGCTATTCGGTGCAATGCCTGCCAGCCCCCAGCTAGCAGGCACCAGCTTCAACGTGCACGTCTATCTGGATGGTTGCCACAGTTCTTGCAGCTCCTCCTCCAGTGTACAAAGTAGATGCAGCAAGTAGAATTTCTGCGGCTGAGCTGCAACAAAGTGCTGACTGATTCCACACTGTCACCCGCTGCTCATCTAACCAGGCTTTCCTACCTGGTCCTCAAAGGTAAGGCATCCATATTTGTGTGGCAAAGGGTAGACAAGATAGAACATCCAGCTAAGAGCCTGACCTGTTTTTTGGGTTAATGCCTTGTGATATTCTGCCAAAGTGCTTGACCCTTATGTGACATGATGTGGGACTTGCTCCTATCCCAACTAAGGTATGGGGCATAGTCTCAAGAATGTGTGATAACCATCGCAAAAGTAACTTAACGCAACTTCCAAAATCACAGTCTATCGCGGGAAAATTACATTGTGCTAACCAAGCATTCTCAACACGGCAGTACCATGCAAAAATCTCCAGATAACACATCAAATGTCGGCGTTAAAATCAACTCCACGCCTCAAAAATGCAAAACGCGAAAGCAAAAAATCTTGCGATGAGGAAAATTGCTGTACAAAAAACAGCAAAAATCAGCGACAGACCTGCAAATCCCACACGCCTGGTGGAAAAATGCACCATAAAAACTACAGAAACAACACACCAGAAACAAGCAATATAGATGCACCCTGACCAAGCGCAGAGGTCAACGCGAACTCCACAACCCCCACAGACCACCAGCAAGGACCAACGGGTAGCGGCCAAGGAGAAGAAGGGGAGAGGAATACAGGGTGGAGTCCGCAGACAAAACCAGATCAGCGTCATGGAGGTGACAGAACACTACCATCAACTGACCCACAAGTAGACAACCTGGAATGCAGTCGAAGTGCCAAGGAGGTCAATCGAGGAGGCCAAGAGGCGCTGGTATGAAGTGGCAACCTAAACCAGGCACAAACCCGCTGCCAACAGGATGGCTGCAACGGCGAGAGGTGGTAGGAGACCTGTGCCACAGGAGGAACCTGAGGAAACCGAGACCACGGTCATCAGTGTGGAGACGGGGCAAGGAGTAGGGAGTACGGACACAGCTAGAGAGGGCCTGACACAACATCAACAGGCTGAGTAATGACCAGGGACTTGGGGGAGATGGGCACAATCGCACACATGTTCAAAGAGGTGTAGCACACTGCACATCCACTATTACCCTGGATCATGTCCCTGATCCCCGTGGCACACTGCAGCACACACACATAGCAAGAACAGCACACCCACATTGACAACAAGGTGGTACAATGCGCAAACCCGACACTGCAGAACAGAGGACAAAACTGGTTCTGCACACGCACACGCACACACACAGAAACATGTCTACTACATATGACAAAGCTTTAAACTGTGAAATGGAAATGTACCCGTGCGACCTCACATACACCATGTAGTCCAAATGTACACTGTCCTGCAGCAATATTCAGCACCTCCCAAACAGTCACAATGTACATTGTCATACAGTCTGCATGTAAACAAGAACAATGCGCCAACATACATGTCAACACAATGTCAACATGCATCTCCCCTTCACATTACAGAGGGGCACACAACACCTCCAGCACAGCACAGAAGACAAAACATCTGTGATGCCGGAGAGGACCACCAAACCGTCAACACTGACGCTCTACAACAGCCCATGGACAACCCATGTAACCCACCATGACCCGGGCAGCCAAGCTACTTAGAAAACACAGACCCTGTAACAGACCACACAGCAGGAAGCACCCGCAAGCACAGCTGGCTCACAACACTTCACCCACCAACACATGGCACCCCAATGCCAGGTGTCAGCACGCCAAAAGGAGGTGGCCAAACCGGTGTGGGTGGGCTCTGCACGCATGGAAGGCGAACTATATTATGAATTGAGTGGGTGACGACAAAGCTACATGTTGAAGCGCAAACCCACTGCCTGAATTGACATGTCTGCATCCGCTGTACACAGCACAATGGGATGTTGTAGGGCCCAGGGCCCTCATGCATACACAAGACCACAGGGAGATAAGCAGATATTATGTTGAACTGGCTATGGGCACATGCGCCCTGCCCCTTTATTGGCAGGGCCTCATGCAGAGTGACGCCTTCACTGGATGTGTGTGGGGTGAGTGTAAGCACGGAGTGCTTGGTCTTGGCAACAACTTGAACAAAGGACACCAGTGCAACGTAAACTAATAACAGAGTCAACTGCTGAGCAACATGGAGGGTGCCGGGAGTCCAGGGGTCACCCAACATGCAAACAGAAGTGTCCGTGAGTTGCAGTGCACTGAGGTTGGGGCACTAGAGCTGAGCGCACTCATGTGAAGTTTTGTGACATTTTGTGCACTCATGTGAAGGATTGTGTCCCTTAGGCAGATGCAGTGGGGTGTGGTAGACCTGCATCATCTTCCTCAACCATGATTCCATGTCTCCCACATTGCTTGAAGTGACATTGCTGCGCAACCTCTTCACAGCACAAAACTCAATCAGTAGCTGTCCATGGGTTGTGGTGCACTGAGTCAGTGGCACCCGGAGTGCTGAGCAGGGGATCAGGCAGAAGATGGCATCCATGACAGGTGCAAGCAACTCTTTCAGTCTGCCAGTACGACCATTTGGACACTGGCAGTTGGCGGTTGGAGTTGGTCCTGGCGGTGGTGGCGTCTGCCTCCTGCGGTGATGCGACGTTCGGGTTGGTCAGGACTCAATTTGATGTGTGAGCCCTGGTGGACCGCAGTTGAGGCTGGAGGCAGCGGACAGCGCAGTGTCACAGACACATGGCGTTGATGACCCCAAGGCCATCGTCTCAGAGGCCATCCAATATCTCAGAAGAAGGGGTCCTGGACCTGACCAGCACAGAGTTAGTGGCCCTAGATGCACAGCGGCCTGCACAGGCACCCTACACTGGACGGTGACTTGCGGTGCACAGTGGTGGGACCACACGGACTGGGCAGGTCCTCATCGATGTTGAAGTTGAATGTGGCGGAGGGTTGCGGGGGACAGTGGAAGGTGTCCTCCAGGGCATGATGTGGAAGGTCTGATTTTATCCAAAAGCAGCATTTGGTGCAGTGGAAAGCGACAGCCTCGTTGCCAGAACCAATTCGGTATCGGCTACATGAGGATGAAAATACCCCCTAGTCCATGGACTCAGACGCCTCCAATGTACAACCAGTGAGTTACCATGAATGTAGGGGAACAGACTTAGTGGCACCGGGGCTGAGAGTGGATGCTCTCTGCGATGATGCCATTACACTGATATGAACTCTGCCATTGGTAAATCAAGACTCTGTGACCTACTGGACTGTAGTGTAGGCCGGAGGCAGCGGTCAGCAATCGCCCCCAGCCACATGTCATTGGCTCGCAATGCACAGAGTTAGTGACACCAGGGCAGTTGTCGGTAATGTTCAATCACCTCAGTAACGATGGTCCTTTTTTGCTCCTGACTGCAACGCGCCATCCTCTGACACCTCTCCTTGCATGCAATATGTACTCTGCCATTGTAAAATCGATGCTCAGTTCCAATTGTGCGACCAACTCGACTGCAGTGTAGTCAGTAGGCGTTTCCAGCAAGGGGCCACAGAAATGTGTGGTTGTGAGGCTATACATAGACTTGGTGTCATCACATCGAAGGGAGTATAGTGATTTAAAGTCTGCATTGCCATGTGTACCCAGCCATTGCATGATCAAGACTCGGTTTCAAATGTGTGACCTACTCGAGCTTAGTGTGGCCTGGGAGCACTTGTGCGCGTGGGCCCACAGACAGGTGTGGTTGTAATGCTATGCACATACTTGGTGGCACCACATTGAAGGAAGTATAGTGTCTTCAGCTCAGCCATAAACATCGTCCTCAACCACAGTGTAATCAAGACTCAGTTCCAAATGTGTGACCTACTAGTACGCTGTGTATGAGTGCATAAATGAGAAAGGAGTACTGCGGGCCTTGCTCGCGGAGGATGTGATGGTCGTAGCAGGTTGCCAGGGTCGCGGGCCTTGGGCCTGGAGCTTGCACCCGCACGTGGTGGGCCCTCTTCAACACACGCCGGTGTTGGCAGGTGGACATTGAGGCCTGGGTGTGCAGGGGCGGGTAAGACTGGTTTAGGGACCAGCGACCCGGGGTGCAGCAGGCACACAGGATTGCTGGCAACCCTGCTCACGGCGTCGGCCTCGAGGCAGGGTGAGAGTTGCCGCCCTGGCAGAGACGTTGGGCATTCTGGAAGAGGACCACGCTCAGAGGTACGTGTCTTTTATTCACACCCCTACTTTGGCCTGGCATACGCCAGGCCAGCCAACTCCGTTCACGCTTACGGGGGGGACATACCAAGCTACATTTCCGCTTTCCTCCTCACTGGCTGGGGTGACATTTTTGCGTCCACTGTCCACTACACTGCAAACTCCAGCGGTGTGTGTCGACATGGATATGTGTGTGGTCTGCATACTGCAGTCTGTCCAGCACATCCACGCCGCACTTGGCATTGTATACATTCTCATTCATGGGTCACTTGCCTCCTTCGCACATGCCTGGTCCCCACCTCTTCCCACATCCTGCTATTGTGTGGCTGAGGTGCCATGCCATTGATGGCTTATGTACATGGCTGGCCCAGGTTCCCATAGTAAGTTGTTCTGTTGTGTCTGGTGGGTGCGCATGTTGTATGTGAGCTTGTGACGTGTGCATTTCCTGTGTTGTGAGTTGCATGATTGTGGAGTAGAGGTGTGTAGTGCGTTTATTTGTTATCGGCCAATGAGCAGTGCATTTCCGTGGGTGCCATCCTGGTAGCGCAGGTTGATGATGGACTGTCAGAAGGTGAGGGCTCATGCACACTGCCTGGGGGTTTGGCGGCGATGTTGGCGGGGATTCCTCAGTGATCCAATATTGCCTGTGGTATACGTGTGCTGTCTGTTGCCGTTATTGAGTGCAGTGTTGCCAGGGGGCACAAGAAGGACATGTGTGCAGTCAATTGCCCCCTAACATGTGCGGGAAGCCAGCTGTGGTGTAGATGCCTTGCTTGGTCTCCGCTGTTCCTGCGCAGTGTGTGGGAAGTATAGATAGTGGGGTACCAAGCTGATGTTGTCATCCATAACCATTGTGAGGGACTTGCATTGGGCTGGCTGTGTGACTCCGCTGACTCGTGCAGGTGTTGGTTGGAGGGTACCAGTGGCCAACAGGTGCATCACAGCCAGCAGCTTGGCCTGGGGTGGGATGTTAGTTGTCCGCTGTGTTGGTACCGTCAGCCTGTATACAATGGTGGTCAGAATGCAGAGGATGGTTGTCCTTTTGTGCCTGTGGTGGGCTATGACATTCTCTGGTGTTGGGTCCGTGAGATTGGTGCGTTTTCTGAGGGTCGCTGTCTTTTTCTGCGCTGCTTCAGTGGTGGTCCAGGGGTAGGGGGCCTGGGTGTTGTGGCCCTGTTGGGGCTCCGAGCTGCATGATCAGTAGCTCCATGGCATCTTTTGTTCTTCAGGTGTGGCTCTGGGCGGGTCTCCCTCTTGTGGTGCAGGCTGTCATCTGACTTTACACCATGTCAGAACAGGTGTTAGTTTCCTGCTGTTAACGCACCTTATCGCATGTTTTGGAATCTTATCGCCGAACTGGCTGGTCATTGTGAATGTTGCAGAATGGTGTTGTTGCAGCTTTTTGCACTGGAACGCCTACTCTGCATTTCATTAGTGATAGTTGCCAGGGTCGTCTGTGGCAATGTTTTTGCCGCTGCTATCACAGGTAAACTGGTGTTATGGGTTGTTAGCTTGTGAATCGGGTGATGAATGTATTGCGACTTTGATTGCGATAAAGTGCCATTAACTCGGCGATAACTCCTTGAAAATATGCCCCTATGTGTCCTACTCCTCTGTTGATGCAAGTGAGGTTTGTCACCTACAGCGAGGAGCATTTCGATCTCTTCAGGAGAGTGTGCGACTCCAGGCCACTGCTGTTGGTTACCCTTCACCCGAGCGACATGGCAATATGAACCATCCCCACATCAAGCTATCATTGCTGTTTTTTGGAACTTGGTAAAATTAAGGCGCAGGCCTAGAAAGACCTATGAGCCAGTACAGTCGCACCACCATGGTTTGTTACAATAAAGCACAGCTCATAGTGAATAGAACAGCCAGCCATCACAGTAAAAATATCTTGGAGCCGGGGACCTGATGCGGTCCATAGCGCGCCTTCCGCAGGCCTGCTCCTGGCTGTCACTGAGATCACACGTTCCCTTGAGGGAGCGCCGTGCACCGGCTGCCCGGGTGAAGCTCTATTCCTCCTAGCTTTTGAAAGTGTGTCCCTTGCTGCTGCATTCTCTGCCATCCGTAGGGTTGTCCCTTCTCCTCAGATCAGGGCCCTTGGTAAAAAACCCACCCCAATGAAAGAAGCTGCTAGCGCTAGCGTGCGGCCATCATCTTTTGCTGTATGTCGACTTTGCTTGGTGCCTTTTGTAAAGAAGTTAGCAGTCCAGTAGCTGGGTGGGCGGAGTTAGGTGGGCAGAGGGGAAGAGGTGGGGTCAGGACAGGAAGGGTTCAGTTAGAGTAGGGACAGGGCATGAGTAACAAGTGGTTAATAAAGCTCGAGTTAAGAAAATTATATGTGTCTGTATTTAATGTAGCAGGACGCTACAACTGGCGACGAGGGTGGGATCCAGTCAAACCCACTGCCTGCAGAAAGTCTAGAGAGACACCCTGTCCCCGGCAGCACCAAGAACAGAAATCGCTGCCGAGAAGTGCGAGCCGCTGATGCCCCAGGAGAAGAGGCCAGCCGCAGGCAACCTGCGCTCCCCCCCCTCATGAGAGAGCTGTGAGGGGCTGCGCATCCGAGCGCTGAAAGGCTCGAAGAAAGGAGAAGCGGAGCGCGCCGACACGCGACCCCGCCAGTAGCGTAAGCACTAGCAGTGAAGAGATCGGGAGCCTACTCCGACCCTGCTGTGTGCCCCAAAGTGAAGGAGAAGCAACCCCAACGTCGAGGCCGACGTCCGTCACGACCGCCCAGCGAGGGCGACCAAGCGCCGGAAAGCCCGGGCCTGAGATCCCGCCGTCAGTGAAATCCTCACGCTTGATGCGTATAAGTCGGCAGGCCGCCGCGAAGAAAAAGCGGGAACGTGCAGAGCAAGGCGGGAGCCCACCCCAACCTCACCTGGTTGCTGTGGTGGCCAAAGAACAGTGATAGCTGGAGCGCGCTGCCCTGTGACTGCTAGCCGGTGAGTCTGGAGTGCCTGAGCTGAGAGAGAGAGAGAAAACCTCGTGTACCGGTACTGCCGGCGGCCATCTTTAAGTCAGGCGCTCGTCAGGACAGACCCCTTGACTATCATAGAGCGGCCATCTTGGAATCAGGCAACAGCAAGAAATCATCAAGCATTGGCAAGAAGTGAACAAGCATTGCCACGAACCAAGAAACAAACATTGGTAAACGCAAATCAACAAGCATTGGTACATGCAAAGACAAGTATTGGCGAAGAAGAAACAAGCATTGACCCATGCAAAGAGCATAAAAGCATTGATACAGGCAAAGAAACGTACATTGACACACGCAGATCAACAAGCATTGGTGAAGGCCAAACAAGCAGTGGCAAAGACCAAAACAAGCATTGATAGTGGAAATAAACGAGCATTGAAGGCCCACCGTCAAGATGTCTAACCCTCCCGCTCGAACGGAAGTCAAAGGAGGAACGCATCTACGAGCACCAGAGCCACTCACAGTAACAACCGGAAGCAGCATGGGCCAGAAGTGGCAAGAATGGCTAGAGGACTTCGAGGATTATATTGAAGGGTCCAAAATAGAGCCGGACAAAGAAAAAATAATAGCCCTCCGCAACCTAGGGGGGCGTGAGATAAGTAAAATTGTGCGAGAAATCCCAACTACAGAGGGCGACACCTATGCCAAGGTAAAAGATGTGCTAAATAAACGTTTTCTGCACAAGAGAAATGTCGACTACGAACGGCACAAGTTCCACCAGCAGCGCCAAGGAAAAGAAGAACCATTGAGCTCGTTCATACACCGACTGCGACGACAATGACAATACTGTGATTTTACAAACTTCTCGCCTGATGCAGCCATCAAATCCCAGATAATTACGGGTTGTCACTCTGAATCTCTAAGACGACGATTGCTAAGAAAACCGCAAGAACTAGAAGAAATTGAAGAAAACTCCTGGTTGTACGACAAAGCTGAAGAAGACGCGGCAGACATTGAAGCCGGTCCCAGCACCAGTCACGAACACGCCAACCGCATCTCGGAGCGAAGTCATGGAAGACAGACATGGCGCGACAGCGGAAGAAGAAACCCGCGAGACAGATCACGTCGCTCTAGATTCTCGCCCAGACGACGCCCGGAGTACCGGAGGAAGGACCCTGAGAGGAGGGATCGACGTCCCGAACGCACGAGGCGGTGCTTCAGATGCGGATACGACTACCCTCACATCGACTCCTGCCCTGCCATGGGCCAACGATGCAGAAAATGTGGCCGGTCCAACCACTTTGAAGCCATGTGTGGGGACTACCACAGAGAAAGACGTAGTGATAACGACAGACGCGATGGCCCGCAGAGGCCCTCGAGATCAGAGACCAAACGTCACCACATCAGAGCGGTTAAAGGAGAATCCACTAGATCTCCCGCGTCCTCACATTCCAGCCATGACTCCCAACGCTCCAGATGGGACCGCCGCTCTCCGTCAAGAGAATCAAGATCGTCCTCATCCAAGCGGTCTTCATACACCATTGAATACGTCAACATTGCTGATAACGATCAGCTCAAACGATACCCACGTCTCAACATCAAAGTGGGCAACCACGCCGCCAGGTTTGTGATGGACAGTGGAGCGTCGCTCAACTACATATCGGTTGCAGAACATGAACGCATGGACCCAAAACCTCGTTTGCGGTTCGCGCCTGTCCGTGTATACACCTGGATGTCGAGGAAGCCGCTCCCATGTCTGGGCAAATTTGACACCACCCTAACGCACGGCGACATCTCCATCCCAGCAGTAATCCACGTCATCAAAGGGCCTGATGCTGACTGTCTACTAAGCCTTCCCACCGCAGAACGTCTTCGGCTGGTACACGTCCTCTTTAACGTGAATGACAGCTCGGACTGTGCTGGGAAATTTCCATCGCTATTCCAGGGCTTGGGAAAATTGAAGGGCCGGCAAATCCATCTGCACATAAATGAGCAAATCAAACCGGTGGCCCAGCATCCGCAACGGGTGCCCTTTCACCTACAATCGGCGGTTGAAAATGAACTGCAGGAACTCTTGGACGCTGACATAATCGAGCGCACTGAGGGCACCACTCCCTGGGTGTCCCCGGTGGTCATCGTCCCCAAGAAAGGGACCCCCAACAAGGTCCGTCTCTGTGTGGACATGCGCCTCCCGAACACGGCCATTGAAAGGGAGAGACACCCCGGCCCACACTTGAGCGACATGATCACAGCGCTCAACGGGGCAAAAGTGTTTTCTAAGCTGGACTTGAACAAGGGCTACCATCAGCTCGAGCTGGATGACAGTTCTCGCCCCATCACGACATTCGCCACGCACCTTGGTCTATTCCGGTACAAACGGCTCAGTTTTGGCGTATCGTCGGCCGCCGAAATCTTCCAGGAGGCCATACGACTTGTCATCCAACACATACCTAACGCCCTCAATTACAGCGATGATATTTTAGTCTACGGATCTGACACTCGAGAACATGACATCGCTCTTGACCGCGTCTGCCACGCCCTGATGGACGCCAACTTGACCCTCAACAGAGGAAAATGTGAATTTCATCAATCCACCTTGAAATTCTTCGGTCACATCTTCTCGGCGAGTGGCATGAAACCAGACCCTGACAAGATCGCCACACTCAATAACACCAAGAGTCCGGCTGACGTCAACGACCTACGCTCTTTCCTCAGGATGGCGAGTTACTGCGCCCACTACATTTGTGATTATGCCACTGTAAGTCACCCACTGAGGCTCCTCACGAAAGCTGGTCAGCCATTTGTATGGACCCCGGAGTGTGAACGTGCTTTCAAAGACATCAAACAAGCCGTGGAATCGGCCGATTGCCTCTCATATTTCAACCCCAAGAGGAAAACAGAAATCACTGTGGACGCAAGCCCTGTGGGCCTGGGAGCCATCCTGGCACAATACGACAACGAGTCAGATCAGAGGCGGATCATCGCTTACGCCAGTCGGAGCCTAACCGACCCCGAAAGAAAGTATTCTCAACCAGAGAAGGAGAGCCTGGCCGTTGTGTGGGCGTGTGAGCACTTCCACATCTTTATATACGGGAAACATTTCACGCTCATAACCGATCATCAAGCACTCGTCACGATCTACGGAAACCCCAAATGCAAGATGCCCCCCAGGATCGAAAGATGGGGTCTAAGGCTACAAGAATACACCTTCACAATCGTCCACAAACCGGGGAAGGCGGAGAATCCAGCCGACTACATGTCCCGCCACCCCCGAGAATCCTCAGAGACTGAGCCTTCCATCGCGGAGGAATACATCCACTTTGTGACTGGGCATGCTCGCCCACCGGCTATCCCCATGCACACCATTCGGGAAGCGACCAATCAGGATAACATCCTACAAATAGTACTGAAGCGTATACAATCCAACCGGTGGAGATACCACCCACAGGAGGAAGAGGAAGACCCTGCTGTCAGGAAAGAACTCCAGGCCTTCCGACATATCTCTGATGAACTCTCTGTAATTACTGATGGCATCCTTCTGAGAGATCACAGACTAGTCATTCCGGTGACACTGAGGCAAGGAGTAATCGACCTCGCTCACGAAGGCCATCGAGGAGTCGTGTCCACCAAAAGGGCACTGAGAGAGCGCGTCTGGTTTCCGGCCCTCGACCAGATGGTTGAGGACACATTGAAGGACTGCCACCTCTGTCAACTGACCAGCCACAGCAGTCCACCCGCACCTTTACAAATGACCCCATTGCCTGATGGGGTGTGGCAGGAGGTTGCCATGGACTTTTATGGGTCCCTGCAATCAGGGAAATACGTGGTCGTCATCATGGACGAATATTCTAGATTCCCTGTGGCTCAGTTCACATCATCCACCAGTGCCGCCTAAACCCTCAAGGTGCTTGAAGAAGCCTTCGCGACATGGGGCTTCCCCAAGGTCATCAAGACGGACAACGGACCCCCATTCAACAGTCGTGAGTTCAGTGATTTCGCGAAGCAAATGGACTTTCAACACTGCAAAGTCACGCCCCTCTGGCCACAAGCCAACGGCACCGTAGAGAGATTCATGTCCACCATTAAGAGGACTTTCCAACAAGCCACTGCCGAGAAGAGAGATCTGAGGTCAGCGTTGAACGAGGTCCTTAGCGCCTACCGAACCACTCCACACTCCACGACAGGCCAATGCCCCGCCACTATCATGCTTGGGAGGACAATGAGAAATCGGATCCCAACATGGGACGGAGCACTGAGAGTGCCCCTCTCGGACCAACAACATTGAGAGATGGCAATGACAGATCGACTCCACAAAGACAAAATGAAGGAGTATGCTGACCGCAAGCGGAGAGCCCGGTCACCCTCTCTGAAGGAAGGCGACAGAGTCCTTGTCAAGCAGGAACAACGCCAAAAGACTGACTGCCGTTTCAAGGATGATCCTCTAACGGTTGTTCAACAAAAGGGCACCATGGTGACTGCGGAATCAGAAACCCGGCGAGTCACTCGCAACGCTTCTCACTTCAAGAAGTGTTCTCCTGCAGATCAGGAAAGTACTACGTCAACCCCCACACCTGAGAGCCAGGACAATCCTGAGTCTACCGCACCAAACACCGGACACTCTTCAGTAGAGGGACCACCGGAAGAGGGCCCTGTGCCCACTCCGACGAGACCCAGACGTCATGTGCAGCCTCCCAAGAGACTGATCGTTGAGATGGACTAATCTCTATTTTCATTTGTTCGCTTTAATAAGAAAGGGGGAGATGTAAAGAAGTTAGCAGTCCAGTAGCTGGGTGGGCGGAGTTAGGTGGGCAGAGGGGAAGAGGTGGGGTCAGGACAGGAAGGGTTCAGTTAGAGTAGGGACAGGGCATGAGTAACAAGTGGTTAATAAAGCTCGAGTTAAGACAATCATATGTGTCTGTATTTAATGTAGCAGGACGCTACACCTTTGACTTTGTCCCATTTCATTTTCACTCGACACAGCCTTCCTGTAGCTGCATAATCCCTACTCCACCGCTTCACAGTTCCTCAAACACCTGCTGAGGATTCATTTCACGGGAGCTCTGATTCCGTCAATCCTATGCCTTTTAGGCATAACTGTTATTGGCATTTAGATCACAGTTGTTATTTATTATTCAACTATTTAGAATTCACTTTATGAATGCCAGATTATTTAATTTTATGAATGTCACATTTTATAGTTGATGTAGGAAATAAGCATCGATGAGTTTGTACAGCGTGTATAGCGTGTAGTACAACTTTCAGCTGTAGCCACTCAGCCCACGGAGGTATCTAAGAAGCTGTGGGTCAAAGCGAGCCTGCTCAGGCAAGGGCGATTTCAAAGCCCAGAAGTGGAGGCCTGCTGCTGTTTCCCTCGTTCCATTCTATAAGATGCAAAAATGGAATCGACTGCCCTTCGCAGTGTCTGGAGTAGCACGCAGGTCTGTGTACCTGCTGCCAATTCTTGTGTGCAACCTGCATGTTAAATGTTTGAACGAATGGGCAAGTTTATCTTTTATTCTTATGAGGAGGATACAAAAATGCAGTGACTCTGAACATTTTAGAAGCACATGCTATTTAAAGAACGAGATGAATCTGTACGATGTGGTATCCATTGCTAAATAATCTGACATGAAATATTCAGTTGCTTTACTGAAAACGTGTTGTGTTTGGGCTGGTGTTCTTATTCTTATCAGTTATTCAATAGATTGCAAATTGAATCTATGGAGTACAATACTGGACCAAATTATTACAGTTTTTGCAATAGTGCATATATATATTCTAAATTCTAGGAAAAGTACCTGGGACAATGCGTCTGCAACATTTCTGTGCCCGACTTGTCACTCTTTCCTGAGACTCTGGAACACTTCGTTTTTTTTTGCTCCTTCTATGCAAATCTCAGGAAAACCTGGTTAATTCCTGCCTGCCGCCTGCTCTCTTTTTCACGCTCCTCTGATGCTCTACGCATCTTTAGGTCTGTTACCACAAGGTGGCTCGTATTTACAATTTCGAGATACTTCCTTTATGCTTGGTGGTCGAGGTCAAAAATGATAAAAAATTACTCTGAGAAAGATAAATGATCATGCAAGCAGGTTGCTTGCATGGTTTTAGGGTCTCCAGTGAATTATTGTGGTTTTGAATTATGGACCATTTAAAATATAGACTCGATCCAATGCGGAAACTCTCCTCTTTTAAACATAAATGTTATTTTAATTTTTTTTGTAAATTCTTAAACTGTTGGAGGGATGTGACAGCCTGCTTTTTCTTAAATGTGTTTTTTAACTGTATTGCATTTTTTGATGCTGTAAATGATCATGCTATTGAACGAATAAATAAATATATATATATATATATATATATATATATATATATATATATGTGTACACGTGTGTACGCGTGTGTGGGTGTGTGTTTGTGTATGTATGCATGTATATATATATATATATATATATATATCTATATTACCTACTGGCAGTCGCCAGTAGATAGTTATAGTTAGGACCTATTTCCCATAGGAAATCCGCAACATTCTATTTCAAATAACTTTAGTGCCAGTTGACGAATCTTTGCGACATATTTAAAACTGGCGGGCGCTCCAGTCCGCTCCTATCCTGAAAGTCTTGGGGTGATTAGTGAAGCGGGGGCTGAGAAAAAGGGGGTCCAAAAACGTGTTTCCCCCATGCAATTTTCCATAGGTACCGTTCATCGCAGCTACAGCCCGAACGGCTGAACTGAATTACACCAAATTCGGCAGAGCTGTAGTCCTTGGTTCAGACTTGTGTCTTTTGCGTATATGGTGTAAATCGATTCAGTAGTTCCTGAGAAAATTACAATTAAAAGTACATATATATCTATGGCCTCGGTGGATCCGCGGATTATAAGCGCGCCGTCCCCATCACGCGCAGAATGCTGATTGGTTGTCAAGTGGTTGTCAACATTTGAAACCAGGAAGTGTTGGCAGCCATTTTGTGCCTCGGTAGAAGTGAAGGATCTAGAAATTAGTGGAACATGCGTTTAAAATGTATAAAGGGGCAGGTAAGAAATATTTTGACCCTCTAGATCTGCTTAGTGAGTCCCACAAGGACCCCTAGGGCCCCAAAACGTTTATTTTTTTTTTTTAACGGAGAAATGTGAGGTGGGTGCATGGATCCGCAGTAAAAAACATAAAAACGAAGCACTGGCTCCTGTACTTGTTTAAAAATTAGCTACCTGAGAAGGAGAAATCCCGGGGTCTAAAATATTGCATTTGAAGCGGGGGCCAAGAAAAAAGGGGGGGTCCCAGAACATGTTTTCCTCAAGCAATTTTTGGAATTACCCCAAATTTGGCAAAGTGGTAGTCCTTGGTTCAGACTCGTGCCTTTTGCTTAAATGGTGTAAATCTGTTCATTAGTTCCTGTGAAAATTACAATTAAAAATACATATATATCTATGACCTCGGTGGATCCGATCATCTTGCGCGCACTCTAAGCTCACCTTCCCGATCACGCATTGAATGCTAATTGGCTGTCAAGTGGTTGTCAACATTCAAAACCAGGAAGTGTTGGTAGCCATTTTGTGCCTCGGTAGAAGCAAGGATCTAGAAAATAGTGGGACAAGTGTTCAAAACGTATAAAGGGGCATGTAAGAAATATTTTGATTATCTAGACCTGCTTAGGGGTCCTACAAGGCCCCCTAGGGTCCCCCCAAATTTTCTTTTCAGGGAAAAAACAGAGAAATATGCGTTGGGTGCATGGATCCGCTGTAATAAAAATAAAAAGGATGCGGGGGCCTATGTGCTCGTTTAAAAATTAGCTACCTGGGAGGACCAAATCCTGGGGTCTAAAATATTACAATTGATGTGGGTTCAGAGGGGCCCTGTAGCCCGGGGACCGCCATTCCTCTGTGCTACAAAATAAATGGGTACGGGAAAATAAATGGGTACGGGTGCTCAAAGGTCCGTCTAAGCCCCGAGGATTACCACCCTCCGGGGTTTTTTATATTTTGAGAGGGGGCCCGTGTTATCTGCATTCTGGAGCAGTCAAAAGCCTTGGGGAACACCACCTGCAGGAGCGGCTCCTGCTGTGTCTCGGGGTGTCTACTCCCGGGACACTGCTGTCTGCTATTTCACGGAGGGAGTTGAGGTTCCCGCTGTGTCATAGTAAGCTTGAGGGCATATTAAGAAGAGCCATTTCATCGCAATTTAAAAAAAAGCCAAAAATGCGATGAAAATTAAATTGCTATATTTACTAGGCAATGCTAATATGCATTAATGCATGTTAACTGCCGGTTGATTAAGGGCTCGCTTTGTATCTCCAGTGAGTTGCAATGTAGGTGTTATCAGTGGAAAGGTAGGTGTTTCTATGAGAATATTAAAAGGAAGAGGGAGGTATGACAATAGCGTTGGATTTACAAGGCGGCCCTTGATTTGAGGACCAATAGGAAAACTCTTGCCAATTGCGGATTATGTCGGATCATAACATCTGTTCTGAAGTAGACTTAAAACTATTAATAATGGTTTTGTCGTAACAAAATACACAATGATATAGTATTTCTTATTGCGTTACTTAGAGAATCCGTCCCTGCACGGGTACCAGGATAGTGGTATCAATACACACAAAGCACACTGACCACAAGGGAAATAAAGTTTTAGTCATATATTTCCATCATATCTGAATCATGTTAAAAACATTAAATTTGCTCTCCAACAAAAACATATAAAACATATACACTGAATAGACTTTGTGCAGAATTGATATACACGTAAAAACCAACATACATTGATGTCAAATCACACGGTTCTATAACAAGGTCAACTATAATTGCAATAAAACTATAGGTACATCAATTAATTCTTGGGTCCTAGTGGGTTTTTGTATAGCTGATTCATGGAAAGAAGAAATGCTAGACATTTCAACCCTGGGGGGTGATGCGCTGGTTGTGTGCATCAAAGGCGGGTCTTCATCAGGACTGTACAAAGGTGGGACAGCCTTCAATGAACCTCGGATCCTCTTGGAAACCTGGTCCTGTATGATTAGAGTTGCTGGTCAGCCGACTCAGTCAACACGACTGTCCTTCGACCTCAGTGGTGGTTATTCTACCGGCTTGTGCAGATGAAAAGGTTATGGTTTCCTTGATTTGGAAAACGGGTGCCATCATCTGTCTCCTTCTGTGCAGGTCACGCGTGCACAGCAACGAGCAATGTTGAAAAGAATCTTCCGGTAGGATAACAAAGGATTTTGAAGTCCATTTTTGCAGTTTTTGTTGTAGTTTGCTGTCGTTAAAGCGGCGACAATTTTAACGCGGTCTTTGTAAATATGCCCCTAAGTTTTGTATTGTACTGTAAATACGGTGCTCAAGTAAATTGCTGATATAGTTTTGAGTCGACTTTAGGGCTGGGCGTAGTTTGCGAAGATGGCGCTACACGAAGCTAGGCAAAGTGCACTTCGCACTCTGTAACTAAATCAAGGCTAAATTCTCTACTGTCTATAGGGTAGATCCAAACCTGAATTCAAGTTGTAAACCCTGCTGTCCACAATGTAGATGTTAGTGAGGACTGCATCATCTGCAATCTTGATTGAAATGAAAGATAGAACGTGTATAGAATACATTATTAAAATATGTATGTTTCAGGGACATTTAAAAGGGACTGTATGTCTCACTGTGACATAAAACTGTACACTCTTTTTTGCGATGATTTAAGGTGCACTGAGTTAGTACTATCTTTGGCGCTGAGCTTGTACATATCCTGCGATAATGCGTAGTGCAGGGAGGCTGCACTGGGAGCAATGTTTTTTGCCTACTGAATTCTGTCTTAATAAGGCTACGGGGAGATGACTTGTGGTGCAGTGAGTTAGTTGTACAGAAAGAACGCAGCGTGTGTTCTCACTCTGCAATGATTCGTGGTTCGGAGGGGTCACAGTGGTATAATGTCTCTTGTCTACTGGAATGTGTCATGTACAACCGCCATTCTACCTGAATCGTGAGCCTTCACAATGTAGATCGAAGGCAGTCATCACTGACATCAAGAAATTCTTTTTGTCGTATCTTTTAACAAAATCTGAGGACATAAAGTACAATTATCTCTACCTTAAAAAAATCAAGGCTAAATTTCATACTGTTCGTAGTATAGATTCAAAGCTGAATTCAAGTTGTGAACCCTGCTGTCTGCACTGTAGATCGGACGCAGTTTCAGCAGAAATATCGACAAATTATTTTTGTCACTTATTTTTAACAAAATCTGAACACATACAGTACAATTGTCTCTGCCTTACATAAATCAAGGCTCACTTGAATGCTGTCCGTAGTGTAGATGGAAAGCTGAATTCAAGTTGTTCAAGTTGCGAACCCTGTTGTCTGCAGTGTAGATCGAAGGCAGTAGTTGACACAGACATTGATGAATGCTTTTTTGTCACAGTTAACAAAATCTGAGGACACAGTACAATTGTCTCTGCCTTAAATAAATCGAGAATGAATTCAATGTTGTATGTAGTGTTGATGCACTTCTGGTATCAAGTGGTGAACTCTGTTGATTGCAGTGTACATTTGAAGGCAATACTCAGTACAGATATTGAAGAATGTTTTTTGTTGCATCATTTAACAAAATTGTCTCTGCCATACATAAATGAAAGCTAACTTGAATGCTGTCCGTAGTGTAGATGGAAAGCTGAATTCAAATTTTGAACCCTGCGACCGCAGTGTAGAGACAACAGGGGTGCAGAATGAAGCAAGACAGATGCAGAAAGAGGCATGGAAAATGCAGAATGACACAACAGGGGTGCAGAAAGCGACAAGAGAAGTGCAGAGAAATGCAACAGAGGTGCAGAAGGAGGCAAGAGATCTGCAGAAACAATTGGTAAAAGAAGCAAGAAAAATGCAAAAAAGAGGCATTTGAGATGCAGAAACAGGCAAGAAAGCTACAAGGAAACGGAAGACAAGTGCAGAAATAGACAACAGGGGTGCAGAAAGAAGCAAGACAGGTGCAGAAAGAAGCATGGAAATTGCAGAATGAAGCAACAGGGGTGCAGAAAGAGGCAAGTGAACAGCAGAAACAAGCATCAGATGTGCAGAAGGAGGCAAGAGATCTGCCGAAAGAGGCAAGAGAGTTGTAGAAACAGGCAAAAGAGGTACAGAAAGAGAGAAGGTGCAGACAGAGTCAAGATAGGTACAGAAACAGGTAAAAGGGGTGCGGAAAAAGGCAAGGGGTACAGAAATATGCAAGAGAGGTGTGATAAAGAAGCAACAACAGTGCAAAAGGACCAACAGAGGTGTAAAAAGAGGTAGCGGAGGTGCAGAAGCAGGTAAGAGAACTGCAGAAAGAGGCAAGAATTACAGAAACAGGCTAGAGGGGTGCAGAAAGAGGGATCAAGTGGGCAGACTGAGGCAAGAGAGGTGCAGAAAGAGGGAAGAGGGGTGCAGAAAAAGGCAATAGAAGTACAGAAAGAAGCAACAGAGTTTCAGAAAGAGCCAAAGGGGTGCAGAACGAGGCAAGAAAAGTGCAGAAAGAGGCAACAGAGGTACAGAAATAGTCAGGAGAGGTGCAGAAACAGGCAGGATAGGTACAAAAAGAGGGAACAGGGATGCAGAAAGAGGCAAGAGAGGTGCAGAAAGAGAAAAGGGGTGCAGAAAGAGGCAGGAGAGCTTCAGAAAAAGCAACAGAGTTGCTGAAAGGGGCAAGTGAGGTGCATAAAGAGACAAGAGATCTGCAGAAACAAGCAACTAAGGTGCTGAAAGAGGCAAGTGAGGTGCAGAAAGAAGCAAGAGAGGTACAGAAAGAGAGGCAATAGAAGTGCAGAAAGAAGCAACAGAGGTGCAGAAAGAGGCTAACGAGGTGCAGAAAGAGGCAAGAAAAATGCAGAAAGAGGCAACAGAGGAACAGAAGAGGCAAGAGAGGTGCAGAAACAGGCAGGAACGGTAATGAAAGAGGCAAGTGAGGTGCAGAAAGAAGCAAGAGAGGTACATAAAGAAGAAAGAGAAGTGCAGAAAAAAGCATCAGAGGTGCAGAAAGATGCAAGAGCGGTACGGAAAGAGGAGAGAGAAGTGTAGAAAGAAGCAAAAGAGGTGCTCAAAGAGGCAATAGGGATACAGAAAGAGGCAAGAGCAGGGCCGGAAGAGCCAAGAGAAGTGCAGAAAGAAGCTGCAGAGGTGCTGAAGGA
Organism: Lissotriton vulgaris; assembly: GCF_964263255.1. Classification (NCBI taxonomy): domain Eukaryota; kingdom Metazoa; phylum Chordata; class Amphibia; order Caudata; family Salamandridae; genus Lissotriton; species Lissotriton vulgaris. The sequence continues at coordinate 1,444,076,934 of NC_141693.1, forward strand.
GGCACGAAGGGTGCAGAAAGAGCCAAGAGAAGTGCAGGAAGAAGCAACAGAGGTACAGAAAGAGGCCCGAGTGGTGCAGAAAGAGGGAAGAGAAGTATAGAAAGAGGCAAGAGAGTTGCATAAAGGGGGAAGTCGGGCACAGAAAGAGGCAAGAGGGGTGCAGAAACAGGTAAGAAAAGTGCAAAAAAGGCAAGTGAGATAGAGAAACAGTCAAGAAAGGTACAGAAAGAGGAAAGACAAGTGCAGAAAGAGACAACAGGGGTGCAGAATGAAGCACGACGGATGCAGAAATAAGCATGGAAATTGCATAATGATGCAACAGGGGTGCAGAAAGAGACAAGAGAAGTGCAGAAAAAAGCAACAATCAATCAATCAGTGACACTTATAAAGCGCGCTACATACCCGTGGGGTCCCAAGGCGCTGGGGGGGGGGAGCCGCTACTGCTCGAACAGCCAGGTCTTCAGCTTCTTCCTGAAGGAGAGGTGGTCTTGGGTCAGGCGCAGGTCGGTCGGGAGGGAGTTCCAGGTCTTGGCGGCCAGGTGGGAGAAGGACCTTCCTCCTGTAGTCGCTCTTCGGATGCGGGGGACGGCGGCGAGGGCGTGGTTGGCTGATCGGAGGTGGCGTTTGGGAGCGTAGAAGTTGACTCGGCTGTTGAGGTAGCTCGGGCCTTGGTCGTGTAGGGCTTTGTGTGCGTGGGTGAGGAGGCGGAAGGTGATTCTTTTGTTGACGGGGAGCCAGTGAAGGTCTCGCAGATGTCCGGAGATGTGGCTGGTTCGTGGGATGTCGAGGATGAGTCTGGCTGAGGCGTTCTGGATCCGCTGGAGTCTCTTCTGGAGCTTGGCGGTGGTCCCGGCGTAGAGGGCGTTGCCGTAGTCCAGTCGGCTGGTGACGAGGGCCTGGGTGACGGTCTTCCTGGTCTCGGTGGGGATCCACCAGAAGATCTTCCGTAGCATGCGTAGGATGTTGAAGCATGCCGAGGAGACGTTGTTGACTTGCCTGGTCATGGAGAGGGAGGAGTCCAGGATGAAGCCCAGGTTGCGTGCATGGTCTGTCGGTTTGGGTGCGGTGCCCAGGGCGGGAGGCCACCAGGAGTCGTCCCAGGCGGAGGGAGAGGAGCCCAGGATGAGGACCTCCGTCTTGTCCGAGTTCAGTTTCAGGCGGCTGGTCGTCATCCACTCGGCTACCTCTTTCATCCCTTCGTGCAGGTTGGCTCTGGCGGCGGCGGGGTCGTTGGTCAGGGAGAGGATCAGCTGGGTGTCGTCGGCGTAGGAGATTATGCTGAGGTTGTGTTTGCGTACGATGGCCGCGAGGGGGCTCATGTAGACGTTGAAGAGGGTGGGGCTCAGAGATGATCCTTGGGGGACGCCGCAGATGACTTCGGTGGCCTCTGACTTGTACGGTGGTAGGCGGACTCTCTGTGTTCTCCCGTCGAGGAAGGAGGTGATCCACTCCAGCGCCTTGTCCTGGATTCCGACGTTGCTGAGACGCCGTACTAGGGTGCGGTGGCAGACCGTGTCGAATGCCGCGGAGAGGTCTAGGAGGATGAGGGCCGCTGTTTCTCCATTGTCCATCAGGGCTCGGATGTCGTCGGTGGCGGCGATGAGGGCGGTCTCGGTGCTGTGGTTGGCTCGGAAGCCGGACTGTGAGGGGTCGAGGGATCCGTTCGTCTCGAGGAAAGCGGCCATCTGCTTGTTGACGGTCTTCTCGATGACTTTGGCTGGAAACGGGAGGAGCGAGATGGGGCGGTAATTCTTGAGGTCGGTGGGGTCCGCTGTTGGTTTCTTGAGTAGGGCGCTGAGTTCGGCGTGTTTCCAGCTCTCGGGGAAGATGGTGGTGTCGAGGGATGTGTTGATGATGTCTCGCAGGTGGGGTGCGATGACAGCGTCGGCTTTGTTGAAGACGTGGTGAGGGCAGGGGTCGGTCGGTGATCTGGAGTGGATGGAGTTCATCGTGCGGATGGTGTCTTCGGTGCTGATCGGGGTCCAGGCGTGGAGGGTGGTGGTGGGGGGTGGTTGTTCGGTCATGGTGTGCGTTGGTTGGTTGTTGAAGCTGTTGTGTATGTCCGCGATCTTGTTGTGGAAGTATGAAGCCAGGGAGTTGCAGAGGTCTTGCGATGGGGTGATGTCGTTGTTTCCTGCGGCAGCAGGTGGCAAAAGATCAGCAGAAACAAGTATCCGAGGTGCTGAAAGAGGCAAGTGAGGTGCAGAAAGAAGCAAGAGATGTGCAGAAAGAGGCATTGGAAGTGCAGAAAAAAGCAACAGAAGTGCAGAAAGAGGGAAGAGGGGTGAGGAGAGAGGTAAGGGGGGGTGCAGAAAGAAGCAAGACTGGTGCAGAAAGAAACAAAAGAAGTGCAGAAAGATGGAACAGCGGTGCAGAAAGAGGCAAAGGGGTGCAGAAAGACGTAAGAGGGAATAGAAAAATGCAAGCGAGGTACAGAAAAAGGGAAGAAGGGTACAGATAGAGGCAAGAGAGATACAGAAAGTGGCAAATGAGGTACAGAAAGAGGAAACAGATGTGCAGAAAGAGGGAAAAGAGGTGCAGAAAGTAGAAGAGATTTGCAGAAAGAGGCAAGAGAAGTACAAAGAAAGAAAGAAACATGCAGAAAGAAGCAACAGAAATGCAGAAAGAGGCAAGAGAGGTGCAGAAGGAAGCAAGAGTGGCTTGCACACCATTAATACCAATTTAACATCCACATTTAGCAATAAGTAAAAGGTGACGATTCTAGGTTTGCAGAGGGCCTTCCACCACGCTGTAACACTTGTTGCTGCATTTTTGGTAATGTTAGAGCCCTGTGAGCTAGAAACAAGACTTATTTTGTTCAAACCTGCAGATTAGGGACCAGATGATGAATTATGTGGCTAATGCAGAAAATGTATAATTGTGCGAAAGTCGGTGCAGCTGAGCAGTCTTATAATTCCAGTGGCCCTGAGACTATGTCCACATGTGCTCCTCAGTGATACCTTCTTTTTTGTCTCACTGAGTTAATAGTTGAGCTTCTATGGAAATGAGGAATACTAAACCTGCGGTTACCACTCCACAACACAGACTAACATACCACATAATTACTCTGCATAACACATAATCCCACTCTACATAATTCCTTACACTAAAGACCACATACTTTCTATCCACATAATTTCACTGCACAACGTACCACATAATTCCACTACACACAACGTACATCCAGTGCACTTCAAAAAACATTAGTAAAAGCTTTTACATTTACAATGCCAAGAGCTCTAATTCTTGCAAATGTGAAACCTATTACATTGCAAGCACTTCTTTAACTAGTAGTCACTTTGCAGAGTGGTGGAGAAAGGGTGGTGGGCCTCTGACCAGCGCTCAGGAATTCCGCTGCGTTGGACTTACAGGAGATACCAGGAGGGCATCTTCACCCCCAAAGTCCCTCAGGAGTAAATTGGACTTCATCCTCCATCTCGTAGTCTGCCAGGAGGCGCATTTGCAGAGTGGTGGAGAAAAGGCAGGCATGGCCTCCAAAGACGACTTAGCAATTCCACTGTGTGGGACTTATTGGAGGTAAGAAGACCTCCAGTAAGTCCAACATGGCAAGATTGCTAAGTTTTCAAAGCAGGCCACGCCCCCTTTGCCCAACACTCTGCAAACGCACTCCCTGGTGTGCTCTTGGATGGGGATTGAAGTCCCCTTTGCTGCTGGAGGTCCTTTAGGGGCCCAATAACCTACCTCTTACCTCCAGTAAGCCCCACACAGTGGGATTGCTGAGAGGTGGACAAAGGCCATGCCCCTTTCCCCACCACTCTGCAAACATGCCTCCTGCCACGTTCTAAATTGGGGTATTAAGTCCCCTTCATTCCAAATGGTCACAGGGGGGCAACTTTCGCGCTAGGTATCTCCAGTAAGCGCCACACACCTTGATTGCTGACAGTGGTCTGAGGCCACACCATCTTTTTACACCACTCTGCAAATGCAGCTCCTGGCACACTGCTGCTCGGGGATGAAGTCCACTTATGTCCTGAGGTTCTCAGGATACAAGAGGACCTCATTTCCCCATCAGCAGTGCACCAAGAGGCGTGTTTGCAGAGTGGTGTAAAGAGGGGCATGGCATCAGACCACCTCCCTGCAATTCAGCTGTGTGGTGCTTACTGGAGGTGCCTGATGAGCAAGTTGGCCCCCAGTAACCCTCAGTTTTCAAGGGGACTTAATTCCTCAACCTAGAAACTCACCAGGGGGCACGTTTGCAGAGTGGTGCAGGGAAAAGCGGGTCTCTGGCGAGATGCAAGCTTTTTATATACATTTTCAGAAGGGGGTTGTGTGGCCCCCCTTCTTTTGGTATTTGTGGGGCCCAGGGGACCCCATCCCTCAGGGCCTGACCCTTTTAAAGAAAAAAAAACAGGAAGGGGCACCACGGCCCCCCTCCCGAAGCTGATTTCGAGGACCCCATCCCCCATGGCATGCCCTTTTAAAAAAAATGTATGTTACAGGAGGTTAGCAGCATGGTCCCCCTTCCCTGGGCCACCTCTGGTCCCAGGGACCCCATCCCCAAGGGCCTGGCCTCGTTATTTATTTTAAAAAAATGGAATTGTAAGTACAGGAGGGGGGGCCAAATGGCCCCCCTTCCCTTGGCCACTACTGGCCCCAGGCCCGGCCAGCTTTTTTTTTAAATCATTTTTTGGGAGGGGGCGCCCGGGCCACTTATAGCTCTGGTGACCCCATCCTCCTCACGTTGGGGATCGTGGGCGGGAGCCCCAATGCCCCCACAATCCCTGCCAGCTCCCTGCCTCCTGCGGGAGTTGGCATTGCTTTAGGTCAAGGGGAGCTCCTAACATGCAGCTCCCCTTGCCAAAAAATAATTCTGCTTTGCTTCGTTGATCATGGTACTAAACCCAGAAGACTTAAAAAGTACTATTGTGAAGGAAATGAGATTGCCAGGGTTACAACACTTACTTACCTAAGTGTCTTATTCGACGGTAGGAGCATGTGGGTACCGCAAAAGGAAGGTAATGGCCAGATCCACATTAGCAGTCCTTGATTGTGCACGTAGGTAAGTGGCAAAGCCAATACAAGCGTTGTTAAACACATATAGAGCTAAATGCATTGCCATCTCAAACTATCGCTCTGAAATATTGGGCTATAGAGAAGTTAAGGATATCCAAATAGTGGAAAATAAATTCCTAAGAAACTTGCTAGGTCTCATGTCAGATTTTATTGGAATGGCACCCTTACTTAAATGGATAGCAATTTAGATAAACCCGGGAACTTGAAATGAATCGCAAAATTATGCGCAATCGTTTAGCATTAGATCGACTAAGCAGTATCAGCTGGTTAAGCTAGGCGAAAAGGCTTACAATGTAATTAGGACGGCCAAAGTTATTTAATTCCCTAGATAAATTAACTAAGGAAGATATGTTGTGGGCCAAGAAAACTTACCTATATGTGGCACATATGGAAAGAGAGGCCAGGGAACTGATGAAACCAACGATATAAGCCTATCAATTATTCAAAACCTCCTGTACAATTGAACCTTAATTAGCTGTAGTAACCAACCTGAATCACTGTTTGCCTTTTAGTAAGATTTTGACTTAATCAGTTACACTTTTTACTCGCTGAAGCTTAGGGCAGGAGAAGGGTGGAGGATCTGGGTACCAGGACATGTGACAATTTCTCCACCCAGGATATGTTACACTTTGTTCTATTTTGCAAGTATTTTTTGCACAGTCTGAAACATTTTATTCTACCAATTTTAAGGGGCAAAGGATGTTTACAGGCGAAGCCATCTCTTATATGCCGCCAGATGCGGACCAATGTCTGGGAATTTTTTAATGTAGCTAGCTTTTTAACTGAGGCGGTTAGAATAAGGAAAAAAAAAAGAGAGGGACATCCATGATCTAGAGCATATTATTTAACTTTTTTTTAAATTAATTTTAATGAATGACTTGTTGAATTGTTCATTCATTGTGATTAAGATGAACGTTTATTATATTCTGTCTGTGGTATGTCACATTATTATCTTAAAATTACTTTTCGTAGTATGCTTTTCTTGCTTCAACAAAGCAAAGCAGAGTTTGCTATGGCAGGGCAGGATCTGTGCTCTTGCCCTGCCATACCAAACAGCAATGTCCCAGGGATGGGCAACCCGGGAACATAGCAGGAGCCGGCTCTGGTGGTGGGGGTCCCCTGGGACAACGAGGGCTCCCCTCCCAATGTATGCACACCCCTGGGGAGGTGGTGGTTCCCGGGGCCTGGGAGTCCACAATGGACCCTCGTATTTGCATAATTTGTGCCTCGGGGAGGTGGTGGTCCCCGGGGCAGTGTGGAGGGGTTTGAGCCCTCCCACACTGATTCTGAAGTTGCCCTGGTGAGGTGGCAGTCCACAGGGTTGCGGGGGGCCATATGGCCAGCATCTCAATCTTGTAGCCCCGGGGATGTGGTTGTCCCCAAGACATGGGGGCCTGCAAAGCCGCCCTGCCTTATATTTACAATGCCCTGGGAAGGTGGCATCCCCTGGACAGCATGGGGGTAAAGGAGCCCCCCACACAGTTTAAAATAAAGCTCTGCTGAGGTTGTGGTCCCCTGGGCCCACTAACTATTTACACATTGTCCCTGGGACCTGGCCCACCCGGGGGCCTATAGATAACGAAGGGCGTAAGCCCGCGCCTGTTTTTTTTGCTGTTTTTTCACGCCGGATTTGGGCACCTGCGGGAATTCAGCCAATTTTCAAGACAGGAGCTAACCTGAGCAGGTCACTAGTTTGGAAAATCTCGTGAAGATTTGTCAAACGGCACCAAAGATATTGGCAAATCTACAACGAACTACTGGCGACCGCCAGTAGAATATATATTTATATATATATATATATATATATATATATATATATATATACATACATATATATATATATATACATACATATATATCGCAAGAACAGAAATCCAGCAGAAAAGGAATTCAGGCGAGCCCACAAGGTAGATGCATAAAGTTTTAATCATGGCATCAAATACAATGCATTTCGAACACATCCGTGGTCTTGGTCACATGACACACATCTCCAAAATGCAAACATTTAAAGGTACAGCTTGGTAGTCTAGCATATACATAGAAAAATGTAATTAACCATGTTTACACATCATATTTTCAAAAGAAAAGAGTGAGTGTGACAATACAAATTGTGCATGAATACTGTACAATACTGTAGCCTGGTGCATAGTTTGGGATAACAATGGTGGTATTAAATGTCAAGAGTACATTTATAATTGATACCAGCTTGGCTCTGCGAGTGACATGTATATACAAATATAAATTTCATGAGTGTTGTGATAAACACAATATACTTATAATGGAGCAATAAACTGTGTTAGAGTTCCTTGGGTAACTAAGGTAGGCGCTAAAGTACTGATTTATGTGTTATTAGTTGTATTAGGTGCAGGTCTAGTACCTGAGTGTGCTTAGTGACACGAAGTGGATCAGAGTTTGGGCGGCCGCCCTGGGCTCCAGTGCTCATATCTCTATCGTGGGCGTGATTCACGGGATATACTGCACAACATACTCCTATAAGAATAAAATGAGACAGTTAATTCAAGTATTCCTACCAAGAAGTTTACACATGAGAAGTAAACATAGTACTATTTCATATGAATTTGTCAAATCTCCAGGCTTGCAGTGCTGATGTTTAAAAACAAGGGGTGAATGTGTGGTGGTGGAGGAAAAGATGGGGGTGTGGGAAGGGTTTTAAAGGAGAAGAGGGCAGTGAGTGCATCAGAGTGGCACAATAAAATTACATGACATTACACATCCTAATAGTCACAGGTGACTGTACAATTCCTCATCTTGGTTTATGCCATCCGGAAATTTATTGCCAGCCAGAAGGATAAAGCGTGACTCACGTTTGCTAAGTGATGCAATGTGATTTCCTTCTCTGGGGTTGGGGTTAACGGTGTCTAAACCAAAGAATCTTGCTTTGTTCTAGTCTGCTTCATGTTCCCTATTGAAGTGTTTGGCTGTGTTATATATATACACTGAAAAAAAAACATAGGTTTCAATCGTTTTATACGAGTGAAATGTCCAGCTAACTATCACACCCCTGAAACCTATGGTTTTTTCAATGAATTACTAAGGTTTTTTAAATGAAAATTCCTAACTATACCCTGCCTGAAACCTACAGATTTTTCAGTGAATTTCTAAGGTTTTTTAAATGCTAACTTGCGTGCGACTTCTGGAGCGTACGCAAAATGTACGTACTACGGGACCTGGCGGACGCGGGGTAGCGCATGATGTCATATGCATATCGGTCGCGGTGGATGCCCGACTCCAGTGATTTTTTTAATGTTGAAAAACTTATTTATATATATTTAATATAAATATTAAGACAATAGATTATCTGAGGTTATTATAAAAATAATATTCTTTATCTTTCTTAAAAAGTACATCACTTCTTAATGCACTTTCGCGAAGTCGCGCTGGGTGCGAGCACGGTGTGAGCAGGGTGCATGCTGATTGCGCGCATCCTACGTGCATCCTACACGCACCCCATGTGACTTCAAAAAAAGAGAATTGATTGGTTCATTACACTTCCTATTGAAACTATTGAAGGACCCCACCCATTTCAATCACTCTTCTTAGAACTTTTCTTAGGGAAAGACCTCCTGAGAAGATCTGCTGCTCTTTATTTTTTGGAGAAGAGATTCATTTAAAGATACCATGGCAGGTAATCCACCATCATCATCTGATTCAGAGAGCTCATCAGAGCAAGAATTTGTTCCTGAACCTCCACCAAAGGAAAAATATTGAATTGTCTGGAAATTGTTCACCTTTCCACCAGGCTTATAAAAGGTGAATGCAATAAAAGTTACTTTCCGCATATGCAAGGAAGTGCTTTCAAGGGGAGACCCCAACAAAAAGTTCTCCTGCGGAACTGCAAATATGTAGAATGATTTGCAATCCAAGCATCCGGTCAACTTTAAAAGGGAGAAGTTAAGGAGATTGAGAGAGGCTCCTCCTGCTTCATCAGAAGGCCTGAGTACCAGTGGAGCAACACCAAGCTCTACCTCATAGCCTGATATTCTGCCACAATTTGGGAAACTAAGAATGTCACGTATAAAATGCAGACACTTGAATGCATATGGGGAGCAGTCAGTGGGTCTGGTGTGTCGAGCTGTTGACCACCACCATTGTTAGATTTCTTTTCTCCTCTCCTCACAGTTTTTAGTTCTCTTTTCCCAGTTCACATTTTTTCCCCTGTTTAAAAAAAAATACAAAATAGTTCAAAAAAACTAAAACAAAAACAAAAAAATACAAAACAACAAAAAGAAAAAAAAGTTATTTTCAGAACTAACTACTCTGGTTAAAGAAAGAGCTAAACTTGTAGTGTGTGACAGTGTAGATTAATGTATGTGTAGTACATCATTGAAGGTACAAATACATTTGTGATGTGTGTTGAATGCATAAGTGCAGAAATATAAGGAAGTGCTGCAGCATGACACTGTTTAACTTCAGTGTGCTGTGGTACTTCCGAAGCACAAGGATGTAATATATATACATAAATATATTGCAACTCTGTGCTTCCCTCTGCACAGCTTCACAAACCGCAGCCATGTGGTGACACAGGCACCCTTGCACCATGGACACCTTCCTGCAAAACAACAATCAGTAGAGGCATTTTTCTCCTTCAATATATGCTGTGCATTACAGCCTATATTGAAAGTGAAAAAATGAAGAGAAGTGAAAACAATTTCATAGAATGAGCACTTCATAGAGACACATGTTCTCAAGATGATGACTTCTGTTTGGGTGATATGTGTCCAACATATTCATTTTCAAAATATATGTACTTTCTGGATCTTTTTCTGCTAAAAATTCAATTTCTTGTACAGATTTCAGTACTCGATTTCGCATTGCTGCAAGACCTAGACTCACATAAAAGATTCTTCTACATTTGGAGTATAGATTGGAAAGCATAACCGATCTGAGCATTCATATGCTCCGATTTCTTGATGCGATAACATCTTCAAACTGAAACTGTATCATATCTTACTTAGAGTCTCCTTGTGAGAATTCTCTTCCCACATTTCTTTCAATTCTGTCTTTTCTGATTTTATAATATAAGATGTTACATATCGAGCAACAGCAATGGAATTGTCCGCAACATATTGAATATCCATGTTAGAATTCCGCATGGACAAAATAACTGGGTTGTAGTCATTTATGTATTTTGAATCTTCATTTCTTCTTAAGTTGTAGGTATTTTTGGAAACTTTCTTGTAATATTATGATGCAAAGATGACATAAAACTGTTCACTCTTCCTTTCGATATTACAGGATGTGGAAATCCAAAACGACATTTGGTGTAGAACTTGTCCTTAGATTTGTGCTTTCGTCAACAGTATTTTCCACATCGGTGGCTTTGGAATCGTAACACTAGTGCTCTTAAGTTGTTTTCTTCACTGCTTTAGGGTACAGCACATGTTGCATATTGTTCAATAAAACTCAATACAGTATCATGCGCATCTATTCCAAATTTGGAAGCATCCTTAATCCATGACAGCATATGTATATGAGGAGCACCTCTTGCTTGATTCTCCAAAAGAAATCCACAACTTCTCCAAGAGGAGGATTTATTTTATTGCAGATAAAAGTATCATAGCCTCAAATCTATGATTGAAATACCTGCATATATTAACAGGATCCAAAGAGCACAATTCTCCAGGTGTCTTGTATTCAATATTTTTTATATTAGAATTTGCCTCTCGAAGAAATTCTAGTAAATCATCCCAAGCGTACTCAGCACAGCTTAGGGTAAGGAACCATGTTGGAGTTCCTAAGTTCCGTAGCATACATTTCAGTTCTCCATGACGACGGTACCAATATTCATTAGTGCCACACTAACATGCCATCAAATTAATGAGATGATATTCTAGATGATCATCTCTCTGGTGCACTTTATCCCAAAAATCTTTTGCAGATACATTTTGCAGATGTATTCCAGATGTTAGAATATGGTTGACTGCATAGAAAGTCCAGACAAGTCACTTTCAAACAAAAGATGAAATATATAAGGGATACATTGTCAAAATCTTGGATCTTCTGCATATAATCTTGTTGTCCAATATTCAGATGCAGGAATTTGCACAGGACGTTCAACATATCGTCCTCCTTTTCCAGTTGGGAACAACTGTGGAAAACAACGAGCTTCCGTGTTCCTTTTGCTTTTTTTCATTTGGAACAAATCAATAGTCTTCCCCATCACTTCTTTTGAATGTAGTGGATGCACACTGTAATGTTCTTCTCCCATATAAACATCCTTATAGTATGTATAGTTCTTTTTCAAATACAAAGTTGCCTTTTGCACTTTCCTAACATCCACTAACTCCTGCCAGATTTTCTTATTCTTAAGCGGCACACCATTAACAAGAATAACTAGTGGTTAACTTTCTACACTCTCTACACCAATAGGTTCAAAATGTTTTCTTTAAATCTATTGGTAAATACACAATTCTTCCGTTTAATCCTCTTTGTAAATCTGTAGGAGGCAATTTACCTGTTTTAGGCTCCATACGAACAATAGCCTGAAACGGGTGCACACATTTAATGAGAATAGACTCATAGGTGTTGAAATCTATCAATTCTGGAGGAATAGAAACCAACTTGAGATTATTATGAACAGCTCTAGCAGGCAATTTATTGTCATCTAATTTGTTATAACAATATTTACAAATACGCTGATCAGAACCCAAATCAAAACAATTCTCCCAACAAATAAGTTGCAAATTTGTTCCACCTATTGTTATTTTCTTTTTCAATTTTTAAATACAGATCAACACTCCTAGTCTGATTTTTGTAGTGAGTTCAGCAACAACAAATCCACGAATAATTTGGCCTTTCACCTGAAATCACCTTAAAATTTGTAATTTCATTTTCAATTTTTTTGCACAAATATGTTCAACACTCTCTACAACATTTTCTTCTATTCATGTCTCAGTTTCTGCACCCTGTTGTTCAGTACCAAAGTAAAAAAACTCAATATCATCACAAACCTTCTTTACATCTGATACTGACCCTTGCAAAAGAGCACTGTTCAACTCATTTAACTTTAGTGCTGGACTTTTTGCATAATACAATCTTCTCACTAACTTCCTCATTTGAGTATGATATACTGCCAACATCCTGCAGTGGTGAAAAACACTTTGACATACTTTCCTAGAAAGACACGCCAGAGAATGACAATGCAAACCAGTGTATTTTTTTCATTCTGCAAGGGTCTAGTCCTTGCAACAGCTTCATCTTTTGTTTAGCACTTTTTTTACAATATGCATGTAAGAAATTGCGTAATTTATCAATAGATTCTTATCGTACACTACAAATACTACTACAATCCCAAGTGTACACTTGGGCTTTAGGACGTCTGCCTAGAACTTCATCAGCTATCACTTCTTCTGCATTTCTAGGAACCATTTGCTCTTTCTCAAGTGGACAACCATTGTTAACCTCATATGCTCGACCACTGGTGGCAACTGCATGCAACAAATTATTGCTCCGTAAATAACTCTTTCCATAAAAAAAAGCTCAGAACTTGAAGAGTGTTTCCATTCCCCTAAAACAATATCACAAAAATTACTTCGGTTAATTACTCTTTTCCTCTTACTTTTGGCCTTCATTAAGTGGATTGGTTTATCTAGTGATCGAATACTGTTTATTACTAAAATAAAGAGTTTCCTCTTTACCTCAAAAGCCTTTTCAACAATGGATTCTATATGCTTCTTCTTTTTCTAAAATTGAGTTCTCTTTCAATATTTCTTTGTATGTTTTAGTAAATTATGGACTACTCTGTTGTAAAATACTTTTTTGCGCAATTCCTTATATTGATTTTATCTTCTTTTACTATAAGGTGTATACTTTGTTTTTTTAGTCCTTTTTTTTTCCTTTCCTATAGTTGGCACTTTTTTATGCTTGGAACATTTCCACTGCTTACCACATTTACATTTTTTTCTAAATCTAGTAATATTTTTTATAAAGTCTTTTGTGGTCTTACCAGAATTTTTTCTCTTTTTAGCCACATTATGTTGGTCTTCCAATACTTGTGAATTAGTTTTTTTCAAGTAAGTATCCTTTTTCTGACCTTTTCTTCTTCTTTGTTTCTCTGGCAGGATAACTTTATTTTAAGGATGATAAACAGAATCTGTAAAAAAAAAAACATAAATAAGTATTCATTAACAACTTAACAAAATTATACAGTTATATTACTATACAAGCACCTTTTCTGACTAAACAATTGTAGCCCTGAAGCACAACTCTGAACGTTGTAAGAGCACTACATACATAGTGCATAGCAGTTTGAAGCACTAAATAACACTAAAACCTAAAGCACTGTATGAATACATGCATATTTACTAAAAGATCACAATACTATAAGGAAAGACACTGAGTGAATTCATATTTGGTTCACTTTTACTTTAGTAAATACATTATTACGTGGTACATAAACAGTCACTATGGTTTTGCAACAGTACAGATTTAGAATTTAGAGTAGTGCAGTGTTGTTTGTCTAGTGTAGGGAGTCGTGCTGAGGTACTGTTCTAGGGTGCTGCAGTGGTATTTCAGTAGTGTAGGAGGTAGTGCTGGCATAGATTTAAGGTTTAGGGTAGTGTAATAGTGTTTCAATAGTGTAGGCAACCATGGTAAGATAGTGGTTTAGAGTTTAGGATACTACACTGGTGTTTGGGTAGTGTAACAGGTCGTGCAGGGATAGATTTAACGTGTAGGGTACTGCAATGGTGTTTGGATAGTATAGGAAGTCATGCTGGGATACTATTCTAGGATAGTGCAGTGGTGTTTATGTAGTGTATGTGGTCATGGTGGGGTAGTGCAATGGTGTTTGAGTAGGGTAGTAGGTCGTGCTGGGGTAATGTTCTAGGGTAGTGCAGTGGTGTGTATGTCATGTATGGGGACATAATAGGGATAGTGTTTTAGGGTTTAAGGTACTGCAGTGGTGTTTGTGTAGGGTATGGGGTCGTGCTGGGGTAGTATTTTAGGGTAGTTCAGTAGTATTTGGGTAGTGTAGGGAGTTATGCTGGGGTAGTGTTCTAGGATACAGTCATATTTGGGTAGTATAAGAGGTCATGCTGAGGTACATTTAAGGTTTATGGTATTACAATGGTGTTTGAGTATTGTAAAGGGCCATGCTGGATAGTGTTTTACTGTTCACGGTTGTACAGTGGTGTTTATGTAGTGTAGTGGGTCGTTCTAGGGGTACATTTAGAGTTTAGAGTAGTGCACTGGTCTTTGTGTACTGTAGAGGGTCATGCTGTGGTAGTGTTTTAGGGTAGTGCAGTAGTGTTTGGATAGTGTAGGGGGTCATGCTAGTGTAGCTTTAAGGTTTAGGGTAGCGTAATGGTGTTTTGGTACTGTAGTGGCTCTTGCTGGTATAGTGTTTTAGAGTTTAGGGTAGTGCAGTGGTAAATACATAGTGTAGGAGGTTGTGTTGGGTTAGTGTTCTAAGGTAGTGCCATGGTGTTTATGTAGTGTACAAGATCATAGTAGGGATAGTGTTTTAGGTTTTAACATAATGCAGTGGTGTTTGTGTAATGTAGGGGGTCGTGCTGGGGTAGTGTTCTAGGAAAGTACAGTGGTGTTTGGGTAATGTAGGGGGTCGTGCTTAGGTAGATTTAAGGTTTAAGGTAGTGCAATCGTGTTTGGGTAGTGTAGTGAGTTGTGCTGGTGTAGTGTTTTAGAGTTTAGGATAGTGCAGTGGTGAATGGGTACTGTAGGCAATCATGCTGGAGGTAGATTAAGGGTATAGGGTAGAGCACTGGTATTTCTATAGTATATGGAATGATGCTAGGGATAGTGTTACTGTAAGAGTACATGCATTTATATATCTGCAAACATATAAAGTAACAACATTATTCTCGCAATTTTCACAAATGGACACAGACTCACAGTGTCGTTCTAGACAAATAACAATATTTCTTATAAATGGAGTAGTAGTACAGTGGTGCTTGGGTAGTGTAGGACGTTGTACTGGTTTAGTGTTCTAGGGTAGTGTACTGGTGTTTATGTCATGTATAGGGTAAGGATACGGATAATGTTTAGGGTTTACAGTAGAGCAGAAGTGTTTGTGTAGTGCAGGGGGTCACGCTGGGGTAGTGTTCTAGGAAAGTACAGAGGTGTGTGGGTAGTGTAAGAGATTATGCTTGGGTAGGTTTAAGGTTTGAGGTAGTGCACTTGTGTTTGGGTAGTATAGGAGGACATTCTGGAATAGTGGTAGATCAGTAGTGTTTCAGTACTGTAGACTGTCATGCTGTGGTCGATTTAACGTTTAGGATATTGCAATGGTGTTTGGGAAGTGTAGGGGCTTGTGCTGGGGTAGTGTTGTACTATTTAGTTTAGTGCTGTAGTGAATGGGTAGTGTAGGGGGTCGTGCTGGGGGTAGATTTAGGGTTTATGGTTGTGTAGTTGTGTTTATGTACTGTAGAACATTGTGATGAGTTAGTCTTTTAAGGTAGTACAGTGGTATTTGTCTAGTATAGAGGGTTGTGCTGGAGCAATGTTCTAGGAAAGTACGGTGGTGTTCCGATAATGTAGGAGGTTCTGCTGGGGTAGATTTAAAGTTTAGGGTAGTAAAGTCATGAATAGGTAGTGTCGGTGGTCATGCTGGAAGTAGATTAAGAGTTTACAGTAGTGCAGTGGTGTTTGGGTAGTGTAGGAAACCATACTGGGGGTAGTGTCACTACAGGACTACATGTACTTATTTGTCTGCAAAAACATCAAGCATGCATTCCATATATTTCAGAACTGCATTTTACTATTAATATTCAACTCATTTTGGAAACACATAACCAATGACTATTTTCTAATTCTACCAAAATGTAAGATCACAATACGTTTTTAACCAATTACATGTTCGGATACAGATGAATTACCAAAATGCTTCTCTCAGAGTGATTCCTAAATGCACAGACTCACTGTGTGATTCTAGACAAATAATATTTCTTATAAAAGCAGTAGTAGGATACAATAGTGGTGTTTGGGTAGTGTAAGGCTTCCTGCTGTGATAGATTTAAGCTTTAGAGTAGTGAAATGGTGTTTAGGTACTATAGGGAGTCATACTGGGGTAGTGCTCTAGCTTGGTGCAGTGGTGTTTATGTACCATTGGTGATCATGCAACGGATAGCGTTTTAAGTAAGCATGGGCGGAAAATCCGTTTCGCTCGCGGATTTTGCGGATTTTCGGGAAATTCGCAATCCGCGAGATTTGCGAATCTCCCGCAAAATCCGCAAATCCGCGAGCAGCGGATTTTGCTCGCACTGCTCGCACTGTTCGCGTGAGTTCGCGGCTTCCCAGTACAACTTTGCGCCCCGCGAATAAGTGCTAAATTGCAGAAATACGATCTTAGCAAAACTGAAACTACTTACCAGGTTCAAAAGTTCAGGCTCATCATTAGTAGCCATTTCCTGTAGTGCTTCCTGAGGGGCCCCTCCAGAGTTCAGTTGCCAGTTGCAACTATTATGTGACCCTGCTCTGAACCTCAGAATATGCCACAAAGGTCCTGAATTACAGCTAAGGGAGACAAGCAGGAGCCAGGCTGGAAGTTAAAATCCATTAATCAGCCCCTAATTCATTATTGTCAGTTGGGGCAGGGCAGGTGTTGTAACTAATTTTGCAACAATGAAAGCACTTAGCAAGTGCAAAAGATCACTAATCAGGGCGCACTAAGGAAGCAGGTGCCAGCTAAAAAAATATTCTGTGACACATTAATCAGCCCCAAATTAATTCAGGTCACTTGAGGCAGGGAAGGTGTGCTTTGCTTTGCCGAAAATAATGTACACTGGACAACCAGAGGGTGTGGTGATGAAACAGAGGGTGGCATGGGTGGGCCAGAGGGTGGCATGAGTAGTCAGAGAGTGGCAGTGGTGACAGAGAGTGGCAGTGATGAAGAAGAGTGTCCCAGACAGGCTGGACACGTAGAAACAACAAGTTCGCAAAACTTGCGACCCGACAGGTAAGTTCGCAAATTGCGAAATTGTAAAAACCCTCGCGAACTGGCAGAAACACGGGCGAACACAAAAAAAAAAAATCCGCAAATTCGCGGGAATTCGCGGATTTTGCGGATTGCGAGTTCGCAAATCCGCAAAATTCGCGAACGCGAGATTCGCAAAATTCGCCCATGCTTAGTTTTAAGGTTTAAGGTAGTGCGGTGGTGTTTGTGTAGTGTAGGGGGACGTGGTAGGGTACTGTTCTAGGAAATAAAGTGGTGTTTGGGTAAAGTAGCAGGTTGTGCTGGGGTATATTTAAGGTTTAGGGTAGTAAGGTGGTGAATAGGTAGTGTTTGTGGTCACACTGGAGGTAGATTAAGGGTTTACAGTAGTGCAGTGGTGTTTGAGTAATGTAGGAAATCATACTTCAAATTTTCTCTCACTCATCCTCTTCTAAAACTTACTCCTCCCCACACGTTGTACCCCAGGGTTCTATTCTGAGTCCCCTTTTCTTTAACCTTTATGTCACCCCTTTAGCTTACATTGTTCAAAGGTCAGGGTTAAACCTATTTACTTATGCTGATGATTCACAAATTGTTTTTTCCTTAACCCATGGTGACCCCACTCTGCCATCCACCTTGCAAACAGGACTCAACGAAATAGCTAGTTGGATGAATAGCAACCTGCTTAAATTAAATGGTGGGAAGACGGAGGTTTTGGTACTGGGCAACAAACCTGACCTCTGGAGCCCGAGACACTGGCCTCTAGTCATGGGTGCCCTGCCGGTCCCGATCGACCATGTGCGCAATCTCGGAGTGACCATTGACAAGAGGTTATCTATGAAGGATCAAGTCAACAAAGTGGTAGCCACCTGCTTTAACATCTTGCGGTGGCTCCGAAAAATCTTCTGGATGCTTCCTTCCAATACCCAGAGATCTGTGGTTAACGCCTTGGTGACCTCCAGATTGGACTACGGTAATGTGCTCTATCTGGGGTTCACCAAGGCGGTCACACGCCGCCTTCAATTAGTTTAGAATGCCGCGGCTCGGCTCCTTTGCGGATGTCGGAAAACGGGCCACATTACGGAGCGTCTGAGGGAACTCCACTGGCTCCGCATTGAAAGCCGTGTGAAGTTCAAGGCTCTATGCTATATGCATAAGATCAAGCCAAAAGTAGCTCCTTTGTACCTTCAGTCTCTTGTTAAGCCTTACATCCCTTCCCGCTTGCTCCGTTCCTCTTCTCAATATTTATTCTGTGTACCCAAGTTCAAACTGTCCAGAATGGGCGGCAGTGCCTTCGCCAATCTAGGACCTAGACTTTGGAATTCTCTTCCATTGGCTATTCACAATGAGGAAAGCCATGTTCGTTTTCGAAGAGCAGTGAAAACCTGGCTCTTCAATCAGTAGGTCACTTTTTGTGTGGTGTCAGGATGTTTCTGTTCAATTAGCGCCGGGAAACCCTTATGGGTAGCTGTCGCGCTTTATAAACTCAATGAATAAATAAATAAAATACTGGTGGAAGTGTCCCTGCAAGACTACATGTACTTATTTGTCTGCAAAAACATCAAGCATGCATTCCATATATTTCAGAACTGCATTTTACCATTAATATTCAACTCATTTTGGAAACACATAACCAATGACTATTTTCTAATTCTACCAAAATGTGAGAACACAATACTTTTTTAACCAATTACATGTCGGGAAAGACATAAACTACCAAAATACTTCTCTCAGAGTGATTCCTAAATGGACAGACTCACTGTCTGATTCTACTCAAGAAACTTTATCCCTTACCTTTTACCAAAACACATTTACCACTCTGCAAGAATTTAGGTGACTCTACACATTGCACAAAATATTCTACTACACATTAATATAGACTGCTTCTATCAGAATGATTCCTAAATGCACACAAGACTCATTGTTTGATTCTAGACAAACAACACTATTGGAAAGGGGCGACCATTCGGTCCCCCCGAACGTATGGTGGAGTACCCCGATCCCCCCGGGAGGCCATCTTGGGCGGGAGGCGTGTCTCGGCTGGTATGCCCGAAGCGGCGTAGCCGGGGCGCGCCTTTTCCCGCCCTGGAGTGGCTTGTCCTAGACGATGACGCCGCCGACCACGCCCCCGGGGGGCAAGGCGGAGGCGGGTTTACGCCCGCCCGAAGACGGATAAAAGGAGCAACAAGCCAAGAAAGCATCCTCTTGTTCCTGTGCTCTGAAGCTGCACCTCCCCGCTGCTCGTGAGCTCGAGACGGAACGAAGAGCCAATTTTGAGCGTTGTAATTTTGTTCTTGTTTTTTCAGATATCTTTGTCGGAGAATGCCGGGCAAGAAGGTCGGAAAGCGGGTCGGTACCGATCAGATGCTCCGCATGCTCGTAAAGGAGGTAGCCGAGTTGAAGAAACAGATGGCGGTAAAGAACGGGGAGGGAGGCCCGAAGCGAGTCGTAGGACCAGCATTGCCGGGAGTAGTCCCTAGCGGGAGAGGCAAGAGGCCCAAGAGGGGGGCACCTGGGGGGGAGGCCCCGGTTCCCGATACACCGATAGAGGAGGCAGTCCCAGCACCGAAAGAAGGGCATCCGATCCCCGTGGTAGTCACCCCCGTGGACGAAGAAGATATGCCTCCCGAGTTGGCTGCACAACTGGCAGCGTGGTTGGGAAAAGATAGTGAGGGCACCATGAGACAATTGCGGGAATCTAGACAGGCTGCGAAGGCACCATCTTCTGTTCCCCCACAGGTTCCGGTGGCTGAGATCGCAGCAGACGCAAGTTCGTCGGCAAATACAGCACCTTGTTCAGGTAAGCGGCTACTGCCGATTGTGGGGGAGGGGGCTGTACCCTCGCGAAGGGAAAAAGTGGCCCAGCATGTTCCACTCGAAATTAAGGAAAGGATTTGGGCCGATAAGTATGTTAACATGTTTTCTTTGCTTACTGATCACTACGAGATCGAGCATGTGAAGGCCCAAAAGGAGCTAATGCATCCAAGTGTTTGGCGCGCAAAAATGGCCGCCTTTAAAGTCGACGAGAACATTGGTACTTGGGGCAGAGCGTTTGGCATTTTTACCTCCATTATGGGTGAGCGAAGGCCTGAATTGTTGACAGAGTTGCCTATTTATCAGACTCGTATTATGGAGTATTCTGTAGCGTACGAGGGCAATCAGTGGTTCTGCTATGACAATGTTTTTAGGAAGGCCAAGGAACACAACCCAGCTCTAACTTGGGATTGTTATGACTCCATTTCTTGGCAAAAAATGGAGAATTCAGGCATGTTAAAGGTACCATTGGTGGGGGGTAGCGGGGGTGAGTCTTCCCGCCAAACCTCTGGGACACCCTTTCGGACGGGTGCAGGTAACGAGCATCACTCGAAGTCGAGTGGCAACTCAGGTAAAAAGGGGATTTGTTGGAATTTTAACAGGGGAAAATGTACTAGGCCTCAGGGGTCATGCAAGTTTAGACACGAATGTGGGGGGTGTGGACAGTCCTCTCATCCCGAGACCATGTGCAGAGCCAAAACGGGTGATAACGGTGGTAGGGGAAGCGCTAAACAGGTCTGAAAGAGTCCGAGGGGCGCCTTTACCTACCCCGGTTGATACCATGGCAATGATTCCTTGGCTCAATGAATACCCGGATCATGTCTCCGCTGGGGTGTTGCGAGACGGGTTTTCGTATGGTTTTCGCATTCCAGTAGGGGATTTTCAGGGTAAAACAAGTTGTAAGAACCAACTGTCGGTCCTGCAGCATACGGAGGTGGTACAGGTAAAGATTGGGAAAGAGGTGACTCGAGGGCGCGTTGCCGGTCCATTCAGTGTTCCACCGGTTGCTGACTTTGTTTGTTCCCCCTTAGGGGTGGTCCCCAAGAAGGACCCGGGTGAGTTTAGGCTGATACACAATTTGTCAGCCCCACGAGGTCTTTCCGTGAATGATGCGTTAGACCCGGAAGTGTGTTCGGTGCGGTACGCATCTTTCGATGAGGCCGTCGCCATGTTGAATCGCCTGGGGCCCGGAGCGCTGATGGCCAAATCAGACATCGAGTCAGCGTTCCGGTTGCTCCCGGTACACCCAGACGATCAGCGTCTCCTTGGTTTCATGTTTCAGGGCCGCTATTACATGGATAAATGTATGCCAATGGGTTGCTCCATATCTTGTGCTTATTTTGAGAAGTTCAGTTGTTTTTTGCAATGGGTATTCACAAGAAAGACGGGTTTTCAGCATGTGATGCATTATCTCGATGACTTTCTGTTCTTGGGGGCAGCCGGGGATCCAGAATGTGGGCAGGCCTTAAAAGAGTTTTGTGTCTTAATGAATCACTTTGACGTGCCATTGGCGCCAGGTAAGACTGTGGGTCCCTCGACTACACTCGAATTTCTAGGGATCGAGCTCGACTCGGGGGAGGGCTGTTTTCGGTTGCCCAAGGAAAAGGTGTTGAAGTTCAGGGAATCCCTTGAAACATGTATTCGGGAGACAAAAGTAACCCTGCATCAATTGCAACAGACGGTGGGCCAGTTGAATTTTGCCCTTAGAGTAATCCCAATGGCCCGCCCCTTTTCCCGCTCGATTGCTCAAGCCATGGTCGGCCTTAAGGAGGGACACCACCGCACGAGGCTCTCGGCAGAGATTCGTCAGGACATGCGCATTTGGTTGGCGTTCCTGGCGGATTTCAATGGTCGAATTGTCTGGAACAAACCGGCGGTGTCCTCCGAAGAGCTGGGGCTGTGGACAGATTCGGCGGGGAGTGTAGGTTTTGGCGCCATATTCGGTACACAATGGTCGGCTCAGAGATGGCCGACATGGTGGCATGAGTGCGGGTTGACAAGTAACATTGCTTTCCTCGAGCTCTTTCCTATTTTGGTGGCCCTAAAGACATGGCCTGAGGGGTTCCGAGATCACTCTGTGGTGTTCTGGTCTGATAACATGACCGTGGTTGAGTGTATCAATAGTCAGGCAGCCCGTTGCAAATGGATTCTGAGACTGCTGAAAGAAATTGTATTGTTGTGTATGCAGTTGAATGTGCTCTTTAGGGCGCGACATGTCCCAGGGGTGCTGAACCAAGCGGCTGATGCGCTTTCTCGTTTCCGTATGCAGGCCTTCTGGGGTTTTCTGCCCACAGCGGACCCGGTGGCGGCACCCTTTCCCGAAGCTCTCTGGTCTCTCGGTGCCCCGAACTACAAAACCTCGTGGGAGAGAGTTTAGCACCCAGGACAAGGAAGGCATATGAAGGGGCGTTCCGTTCCTATTGGTCCTTTTTGGGTTCTGCTAGGGGGGAGCTTGGGGGACAGGAAGAGCTTGTTGTACAATTCTTGCTGTCTTTACATCAGGCAGGCAAATCTGTAGCTACGGCCCAAAGGCATAGGGCCGCCATTTCCTTTATGGCAAGGGCTCATGGGATCCAGGACCCGACAGCGTCTTTCGTGGTTCAGAAAGCGCTTCGTGGGTGGCAACGCCTTGAGGGTCGCAGAGTAGATGAGAGGCGCCCGATAGGTCTGGATAGGTTGGCCCTGTTATTATCCGTACTCCCTGCCACATGTTCATCCCAGTATGAAACAGTGTTATTCCGGGCCGCCTTTGCGTTAGCATTTCATGGGGCAATGCGGGTAAGCGAACTGGTGGCAAAGAACAAGTGGGATGCGATGGGTGGACTGTGCCGAGAGCACATTCAGGTAAAGAGGGAGACGATGACTGTCTCGTTTGTCAGGTCCAAGGCCGATCAGGGTGCGATAGGGGATTGTGTAGTCATACATAGGATTCCCGGATCTCCCATGTGCCCTGCTGTTTGCATAGAGGAATATTTAGCGCAGAGGGCGTCATCATGGGGGGGGACCTTGTTGAGGCACGCGGATGCTACCCCACTGACGAGGTTTCAGTTCCAGCGGGTGCTTGCGATGGCA
Organism: Lissotriton vulgaris; assembly: GCF_964263255.1. Classification (NCBI taxonomy): domain Eukaryota; kingdom Metazoa; phylum Chordata; class Amphibia; order Caudata; family Salamandridae; genus Lissotriton; species Lissotriton vulgaris. The sequence continues at coordinate 1,444,099,765 of NC_141693.1, forward strand.
ATTTCGGCCGCAGGCTTGAACCCCGGCGAGTTTGGGACCCATTCCTTTCGGATAGGGGCTGCTACTGAGGCTACAGCCAGGGGTCTGAGTGTAGAAAAAGTGAAACGTTTGGGGCGTTGGTCCTCGAATTGTTACAAAAGGTATGTGCGGTTGCACATGTTGTGAAGCTAATGTCATGCACTCACGCTTATTGTTTTTGTTTGGTTTACAGTTTCGCGAGCTTACGAGGCGGGGCGGACTGTGCAGTCGACCCAACACCTGGGAACCAGCGGTCAGACATCACCGGCTGCGGAAAAAGTGGTGTGGGTTGTGGGCCACTCATACGTGAGGCGTGCCGTGGACGTATTCAAAGCAGGTGACATGATTCACATGGCTGGGGAATACGGGTACAGGGTGACCTTCTACGGAAGGGGCGGGCTCTGTATTGACCAGTTTCAATCCTTTTTCGAATGTTTGTTAGGGCGGACAAGGTCACCGCCGTCTATAATCATAGTCCATCTTGGGGGTAATGATTTGGTGACCACTGGTAGACGACTGCTTCTCGAGGCAATGCTTTCCACTGTAAGTTGGTTGGCGAGAAGAGTTCCAGGGTGCACAATTGCATGGTCCCGTATGAATCCACGAAAAGTGTGGCGGGGGGCGATTTCTGTTTCTGCTCTGAATCACTCAGTGAAGAAGGTAAATAATAAGTTGGGTAGATTGTTTCGTTCAAATGTACTGCATTCTATTCCGCATGGTTGTATCAAGGGGGATAGTATGTATTTGGGTGATGGGGTCCATTTGTCCCGGGTGGGGAATGACTTACTCATAGGAGACCTTATGGCTTGGCTAAAGAGTTTAAAACATGACCTTTAGGTAGGAGTTGTTGTGGGGGGTCCGGATAGCCGGTCAACTATCCGGCCTGGGGCGGTAAGGTCATGATCGGTGAGCAGTAATTGGAAGATCCCTATGGGGGGGCGTCACCCATTACGGATGGGAGGGCCCGGGGGAGGTGGCCATTGGCCCCTCAACGGGGAGGCGGTCCCTTCTAAGGATGGGCCGCCGAAAGAAAAGGAAAGGCGGTCAAGGCCCCTTCCTTGATAGGAGGGGCTAAGGCCCCTCCTGGGGAATTTCCCGGGGCCAGGACACCTGCGACGGCAGATGTGGTAAGTTGTGTGGGGTGGGGAGGGGGTTTACGCTACCTTCTAGACACCTCACACGAGTCCTCGGACGACCTTTAAATGGCGTCGAGTTCATTGGGGCCCCCGTCAAGTCAAGGGAAATTGGTAGATGCATTTGAGGTACAGCCTCTGTGCGGTCGCCCCTCCCAAGTGGGGGGGGTAATTCTGGTTTAGGGATCTGACACCGGTTACGACCTTGCCGTTGGCCCTTAACGTTAGGATGTACAATTTCAAGTTAAATGTTTTGTAGGATGTTTAGTTCGGCTAGGAGAACCTTTGTATTAGAAATATGTTAAGGTTAGCCAAACTTCGTAATGGTGAAATGAAATTGTACATAATATGAAACTGTTATTTTAATGTTTTGATTTTGTTTCATATTTTAATAAATACGGCCGGGAGGGTCACTCCCTCCCGCCTTCCAAAAGTTCAGAACCGTTTCCGTTTTCCCATCCTTGGGGATTGCGTCGAGAGGGGGGGGCGGGTATCTCAGCCATATGGAAAGGGGCGACCATTCGGTCCCCCCGAACGTATGGTGGAGTACCCCGATCCCTCCGGGAGGCCATCTTGGGCGGGAGGCGTGTCTCGGCTGGTATGCCCGAAGCGGCGTAGCCGGGGCGCGCCTTTTCCCGCCCTGGAGTGGGTTGTCCTAGACGATGACGCCGCCGACCACGCCCCCGGGGGGCAAGGCGGAGGCGGGTTTACGCCCGCCCGAAGACGGATAAAAGGAGCAACAAGCCAAGAAAGCATCCTCTTGTTCCTGTGCTCTGAAGCTGCACCTCCCCGCTGCTCGTGAGCTCGAGACGGAACGAAGAGCCAATTTTGACCCACCCACCAGCCCCTGAAGACAGCAAGTGGTTTTTGAATAAAGTTTTGATGTGGTAACTTTCTTTCTTACAGGTTGTGATGATGAACGTATTAGTTGTGTATGTAATAAAGAGAAGGATCATCTAGAGTATGTTTTCGAATAAAGTTGTTTCACTAAGTTTGATCAGTAAATCTTACATGAAGTAGTTATGGTTGTTTTTTATTAGCTTTAGTAATTGTCGTATTTATTTTGGTCGGGCGGTAAGGTCATGATCGGTGAGCAGTAATTGGAAGATCCCTATGGGGGGGCGTCACCCATTACGGATGGGAGCGCCCGGGGGAGGTGGCCATTGGCCCCTCAACGGGGAGGCGGTCCCTTCTAAGGATGGGCCGCCGAAAGAAAAGGAAAGGCGGTCAAGGCCCCTTCCTTGATAGGAGGGGCTAAGGCCCCTCCTGGGGAATTTCCCGGGGCCAGGACACCTGCGACGGCAGATGTGGTAAGTTGTGTGGGGTGGGGAGGGGGTTTACGCTACCTTCTAGACACCTCACACGAGTCCTCGGACGACCTTTAAATGGCGTCGAGTTCATTGGGGACCCCGTCAAGTCAAGGGAAATTGGTAGATGCATTTTGAGGTACAGCCTCTGTGCGGTCGCCCCTCCCAAGTGGGGGGGGTAATTCTGGTTTAGGGATCTGACACCGGTTACGACCTTGCCGTTGGCCCTTAACGTTAGGATGTACAATTTCAAGTTAAATGTTTTGTAGGATGTTTAGTTCGGCTAGGAGAACCTTTGTATTAGAAATATGTTAACGTTAGCCAAACTTCGTAATGTTGAAATGAAATTGTACATAATATGAAACTGTTATTTTAATGTTTTGATTTTGTTTCATATTTTAATAAATACGGCCGTCCAAAAGTTCAGAACCGTTTCCGTTTTCCCATCCTTGGGGATTGCGTCGAGAGGGGGTGGCGGGTATCTCAGCCATACCATTGCATTTTACCAAAACACATTTCATAGTTTTGAATAAATACTGCATTTTAATGTAGAAACTTGATTCATTGTTTCAAATAAATAAAAAAATTGTTTCTAATTCTACCAAAACATGAGAACAGCATAGTTATCTGTCTGCAAGCACATAAAATAGACAAGTGCTTATCTCAGAAAGCTTTTTAAATGCACACACACTCACAATGAAAAGAATTCCCTGCACTTCAGCAGGACAAACACATTAGTCAGATTAAAATAAAAATGCACCACATACATTCCCTCACAAATTAATAACTCACCTTTCAAATTGTTTTGTAGAATAATAAGTATATCAGTCACACAGCAGATTTTCTTATACAGAATTTCTGTTTTAAAAACCTCTGAAGAGAACCAAATAATGGCACAGTGTCCCTCTAATTTTGAACAGATATACACCTTCACAGCAAATCACATTGTTTCTCTCATTAATTCCAAAGCAAATACACATTTCTATTGGTTTCAGATTTCAACCCTTTCAAAACGACATAAATTTCAACCCTACCCCCAATCTGCCTTCTGCCTGTTACCATAGAAACAGTTTATGGAACACTTAACTGAGCACACAGGTCAAAAGTCCATCACACAATGTTGCTAATCAAAACAGCAAGTGTGCTTGACTTTTCAACATATCAGCTTATCTTATGTAACTTTCTTTTCAATCAGATTTTGTTAACCAATACGAATCATGCGTTTAAAAAAACTGAAACATGCATCCTAGTTTTCAGTGTAGAATGTTGTAAAACAACCAATGATTTCTATTCTTTTTTCAAAACTGCATCTTATCTACAGTTTTAGAAAAATCTTACTTTAACTGCCATTTCATTTACAGACATCATCTGAGTCCATCCAGACCTCCCTTCAAGATGATTAGAGTGTGGATTGTGGGACACAGATATATTTTTTGGAGCCAAAGGTATTCAGAAAACAAAGGGATTCACAAAGACCTAGGTTTACCAAATGTAGACTTTAAATGGATTGGACATAGAGGGTTAAAGTGGCACCAATTGATGCCATTGGTTAAATCCTCTTTGCATCTCCAACACCCTGACCTCATATTTGTGCACTGTGGTGGCAATGACCTAGGCACCTTAACTGGGGTAGATCTAGAAATGCTTATGAAGGACACCTTTGGAGAAATGATGTCACTTTTCCCCCAAACCGCCTTTGTCTATTCTAACATATGCCAAAGGCAGAAATGGAACATTTCCAAAGAATTTTGTCCACAAATTGAGAAAGCTAGGAAACATGTGAATAAATCTGTTTCAGTTTTTCTCTGAGACTATAGAATGGGGTTCATACACCACAACAATCTGCGTTTCAATATGCATGGCATCTATAGGAGAGATGGTGTACAGATGGAGGGAACAGAGTCTTCCTTTTGAACTTCAGACTCTGCATCGGTACTTACTTGTAGGTACTAAAATCTCTGAACAAACACAAGGGTTCTTTTTAGAGCCACCTAACAACTAAACACATGTATATCTGAAAAATATTATTTGTTTTTTGCTTAGAGTCGCGCACCCAACACTTCAAAGTTATGCAGCCGACGCGTACAAGTTGTGCACTACATGCGCTGGAGTCGTGCAACCTTTATGTTAGAAGCCGTGCATCTAACGCGTGCACACCAGAGGCCGCATTGAGGGCCGCTCTGCGTGCACGGCTCCTAATTTTAGAGAAAAAAAAATGCCCCTATCAGTCATTTTTATTATTCCTGGGGATCCCATCCCCCACGGCTTATATAATGCATTTGGGACCGTGGGGGGAGCCCAAATGCCCCCACGGTCCCAGCCGGCTCACCGCATCCTTCGGGAGCCGGCATTGCTTTTCCTCAGCTACCATGCTGCTTCCCCTGAGGACAAGCAATCTGCTTTCCTATTTGGAAGAGAAAGCACATTTCCTGCTCTCTCTTCCTAATAGAAAAGCAGTTTGCAATGACAGGGTGAAAGCCGCGAGGCTCCCGATCTGTCATTGCAAACTACAGTGTCCCTTGCGTGGGCACCCCGGGAAAATGCGGGAGCCGGCCATGGGGGTGGCGGTCCCCAGGGCCATCTTAGGCCAACAGTTCTTGGTTTTGAATGTTTACAACCGCTTGACAGCCAAACAGTAATAAGCGCGTGTTAGGGACGGTGCGCTTATGCTACGATGTCAATCCCTGCACAATCTGCGGATCCACTGCGCCCATAGATATATATGTATTTTTAAATGTAATTTTCTCAGAAACTACTGAACAGATTTACACCAAATAGCCGTAGCTAAAGGTCCTACGGGAATTTGCATGGGGAAAACACGTTTTGGAACCCCCCTTTTTTATTGGCCCCTGCTTGACCAATCACCCCAGAGTAGAACTGAGACAGCCAAAGGTTTGGAAAATTTCACGCGCATTCATCAACCAGCGCCAAAGTTATTCCATATAGAAAGTTGCAGATTTCCTAAGGATAATGGGTCCTAACTATAACTATCTACTGGTGACCGCCAGTAGATAAAATATGTATATATCAACAAAGTCCAATTTTCACATTTGTGGGGTAAAAACGGCCTTTTGAGAAGGTGAAACGCATTGGGCTTGGCAAGCCTTTGGAATAAAGCTGCTGTCATTTTCTAAAAACAAACACGAGTGAGTGCGATTTTACCCCACCAATTTGTAAATTGGACTTTGTTGAAATATACCGACTGGACCCTGTCGGAAAAAACGCACCACACTACATGAAGAGCGCCAGCGTCAACGGGGCTCAAACGTCATATATATATATATATATGTAGGACAGCACTGTACTAGTCCTATTCTTAAAGACTTTGCTGTATAAATTGCAAAAGACTTTGTCATTTTCTATCTCGGCCTGGATAGCACTGTGCTAATCCTATGCTTAAAAACTTTGATAGAAAAACAGACATTTGAGATGAGCAGATCTAAAGTGGCGCTGGTGTTGAGAGTGCTCTAACAGGGGCTGCTTTCCACCTAAACTTGAGAACTACCCAGAGTTCTCACCTTCTTTTTTGTATGTATATATATATATATATATATATATATATATATATATATATATATATATATATATATATATATATATATATATATATATATGTATATGAAGTTTGACCCCCATTGACGCCGGCTCTCCACCAACGGGGGACAAACTTCATATATATATATATGTTTGCTTTCCTTTGCTGTCAATAAACTTCCACATCACAGCAAGCTTCTGGTGTGTCGTCTACGTACTTTGAACGAGGAGAACGTGGTGAGAAATATTTGGGTTTCCGGGACCCCAGAGGCGACCCACTCGCGAGCGGGTACTAGCGTGTACCGGATCTCTGTGCTTATATATATATATATATATATATATATATATATATATATATATATATATATATATATATATATATATATATATATATATATATATATATATATATATGTATATATATATGTATATGTATATATGTATATATATATATATATATATATATATGTATATATATATGTATATGTATATATGTATATATATATATATATATATGTATATATATATATATATGTATATATATATATATATATATATATATATATATATATATATATATATATATATATATATATATATATATATATATTCACTGAAAAAACCATAGGTTATAGACCATATATAGTTAGGGATTAGCATTTACAAAACCTTATTTTACTCGCACAAAACCATTGAAATTCGCATATATAGTTAGTTGCACTAACTATATATCGCGCACCCGCAATCCACTGCTGATCATGTCACATATTACATCATTCATGACATGGTCAGTGACATCACTGATGACATCACTGATGACATCACTGATGACAACATCCAGTGACTGTATGCGAACCGGTAAACGTTCCGTTAGCGCAACTACCGCGTTAGAAATCAACATTGTGACGTGTCGCGTAAGCGCCACGTAACACCTTACCGCGTAAAGCGTCTTATGACGCGCCGCCCGCGTTAGCGCACCCGGAAGTGATCCGGGGCGCGGCACGGAGCGCATAACGTAAGCATAACAGGTCATGTGACTTGTTTATAAAACTTTTCATTGGTTCATTTTACTTTTGGTTTCCTAATGATGGAAGGCTTGGTCATATGACCTAAAAATAACACTTTTCATTGGTTTAGAACATTTTTTTTCCCAAATGATGAAAGCCCCACCTTTTTTTTCTCACTCTGACTTGTAAAGCAAAGGACCCAGATGCATTTACAGTTTATCACTAACAATGTTCCAGGCTAATGTATTTTCCCGGGAAATTTACAACTGTCCTGCAAGTAAAATATTCCTATTTCGAGAAAAAGGGCGTTTCTTCGCCCCATGAGGGAGCCGTTGAGCAAAAGAGGCTCGGCCTGCTGTCTTAGTCGCTGATAGGTCTGAATATCGGATTCTTATCGATCACTTTATGTTGCAGGAGTGGAAAACACAACAGCCCTTGACCATTTATCTTTACAGCATTCCTGCGTATTATACCTTTTAACCGTCATGTAATCGGGCTGCTTTATTTCAGTTGCCTTTTGCTGATTCGAAAACAATGGCTATTATTCAAAACTTTACCAATCTAGGTACTACTACCATGTTTTGTTTTAAAAACCTTTATTGTGAAAATGTCAGTATACTAATACGGGCCTATAACCACGTAGGCCGGCCACGGAGCAAACTGGAATCGTATATGATGAGGGGACATTTACACTGTAGAAGAATGTAACGGGCGGGCCATTAGGTTGCAAGAACTAAGGTGTCTAACAGTTGCGGAATTGGTGGACGTAAATTTTATAATTAAAGTACGACAGGGCCAGTTACAATAAAATTATCTAGATATACATTTGCGGGCAAGTACCATGGGTGACGTTAATTCGAACTTTCAATAGTACAGTAATCAATAACACATCAGAACTTAATATCAGTATGGATGTCCAAATGTTCAATCAGTACTCGTCCCCGCCCGCCATGTGCTTCAAAACTGCATACGTATCTCGTGATATCAAGGCTGGGCAACCAGTACACAACAAGGAGTTGCGAGTCCCATTTATACCGGCGCCATTTTGGGCGAGGCCGGGCAGGTCCAGGATATAGTCAAAATGTCTCCACCAACCAGCGGTCGGACCAGAACCCCTTTCGGCAGTCAAAAAAGGTTCCGTTAAATGACAACAGAAGAGATAGGCAACAAGAACCATTAGTCAAAAGAGGGGAGGGCAAGTTCTTCCCTACCGGGTCACGTTGGGGCTCCACCGGAACTGATCGAATTGGTAGTCTACAGTGTTTCTGGATGTTTCAGACTGAAGCTGGCGTCAGCATGAGAGCACCACCATCTCGTGGCTCCGTCGTGGCCATTCCGCAAGCAATCATGGCAGCCGCTCCCCACCGGAAGCCTGCGGGAGTCAGGGGCCCCGGTGACTTTTGTAGAATCTTCAAGGCTGAGGGGACGCTTTCGGGAATGGGGCCCATGCCCTAGCAGGCAAGCGTCCGAGTTCCAAGGTGTCCCAGGGCCATTTTAGTGGACCAGGCCCAAATCCGAAGAGCCCGCCTCCATTTTGAGAGTCCTGTGGCAGCCGCCTATTGCTGCACCGCAAGAGTGGGCGCAACTCAGCTGGATGGCGGGTGAGGCACTGTACCACAAGAGTGGGCACAACTCAGCTGGATGGCGGGTGAGGCACTGTGCCGCAAGAGCGGGCGCAATGCAGCTGGATGGCGGGTGAGGCACTGTGCCGCAAGAGCGGGTGCAACTCAGCTGGATGGCGACTGAAACGCCAAGGGGCGCCCCACTGCAGCTGAGGAGCCTCCACCTGGGGAGGCCCGTTCACGCCGCCTCCCCCCCGGGGCGCCCACGCCGTCTTTCGGCGCAGCATTGTAGGATGGCCAGACCAGTGCGGCAACTTGCTGGACACCACCTCGGTGCCGTCCGGATCTCGGCGCGTTGTGCTGCCTTCGGCCTATTCGCACAACGGTCCGCTACTGACGCCGCCTCACAGGCAGACGGATTTTGTAGGCTTTTTATAGCCCAAAGCCGACTAAAAGACAGCCCAAAGCAGCCCATTGTTGCTACTCCGGGGAGGGACGGGCAGGGACAGTGTCAAGCGGACGGTGAATGCTTTGAGATGGATGTTGCAGCAGGCTGCCATGTAAATAGTTGTTTAAAATGTTTTTTTTTAACGTGTTTACTTTGTTGGAGCGTTGTATATATTTATAAGTTATTAAAGTGTTATAATCCTACTACTTTGTTAGAGTGCTATATATTTGTAATGTGGCAACGAGCACAAAGATGTTTCTGTATAACCAGAAAAAGACATAGTCCAATTGTGCGTGATCTAGTCCAATCTGGTGACGCCGATAGTGGGTATCAGCAGACTTTCATTTGTATATGGTTTGTCGGTTATTGGGCGGGGTGGGTGGTAGGGCAGGCATGATTAGGCAGCGAGGGCGGCGGAGCCGAACTACCTCGTGGCCATCCCGACCGCGAGCTTGGCTCCTCCCCCTGGTTTCATACTTTTGCGGAGGGCTATTTCCTGGTGTTTCTTGTTTTAGCAGGGTCAGAAAGGATCCTATCAGTGGCCTACTGATTTTGTTCGATTCCTTTTGTTTTGCCATAATTTGCTAGGAAGGTACCGTGGCTAATCCGTATTTTATTTATATGTCCTCTTTATTAGGGGTGCCCTCCGGTGGGGCCGGACGAGCTACCTCTAATAAATGGTCCGGGTAGAACCAATTACCAATCAGTGGGGAGAAGATAGGCATGACAGATTACAAAAGGGGGGACAAGGGTCCGCACTACCTATCTTACAGTGAGAATCACCATTGCTCCCCTCCCCGACTGACACCCTCCTTTGTCTCAGCTTGGATCATCATTTGCTAAAGTGTTTGAAGACCCCACCGTGAGTATAAGCACAACCGGGGCCTTACTGCACACCCTGAGAAAAACTACGCAGCAAGACAATCTCTACCTTCTCCCTTTTCCATGTTCCAACGCTTTGAAATGAACAATATATTTACTCGCAGTGACAAAATGGCGGTCAACACTTCCTGATTTCCTTCAAATCGAACGTTAACAGACGTCATGCAGCAAAAAAAAATTCCGCTCACCCGCAGCCGCTGGAAGACATGTATCAACATATATGAGCCTCCTCAGCCATCCTCAGAAAACCTAGGGGGTCAGGATACGTCTCCCGTGCCCTCTTATACCCATTTCCCACATTGTTTTTCCTCCATCTTGTGATTTAATTAAAACAAAACACAAAATGGCGAACTCCCGTTACGCTACCGGTGAGCGACCCGGTTCGCGTACCGGGAAGCGCTTCTACCGCGAAAAATCGAAAAAAAACGGGACCCTTTAATAACCCCAACATCATTCCTAGGGGGTCAAGAGGGGTCTACCTTGCCCACTTTCATTAAATTCCCCCTTCGTTTTTCTCCTCCTCTTGTCTCTCGATCCTACCGAGAGACAAGATGGCGGCTGGTCCGGACTGTTTAGAATGTTGACAAACACTGGAGAGCCAATCAGCTTCGCTTCGCGAAGTTACGTTACGCGTCAGGTACGCGAACCAGGGCGCTAACCGGAGCGCTGTCACAGATATATCTGTTTTTTAAAACGTTAATTTCTCAAAATCCACTGGAGCACATATATTGAGACATAGCAAAGGCACGTCGGGCAAACCATATCTACAATTTTGCCAAGTTTCGTGTAAATCCATTCAGCCATTCGAGCTAAAAGTGAGTCCAACCGCCCTATGGAAAACTCAATGTTAAAAACGCGTTTTGGGACCCCCCTTTTTCTCGGCCCCCCCTTGATGAAACCCCCCCAAGCTTTCAGGGGCTGCTCAGAAACAAAATGTGCCATTTTCCTGAAAATTTCAGCCAATTCCGTCCACAAACGCCAAAGTTATTCCACATAGAATTTTCAAAAATCCCATAGGAAAAAAATCCTAACTATATATACCTACTGGCGACCGCCAGTAGGTAATATATATATATATATATATATATATATATATATATATATATATATATATATATATATATATATATATATATATATATATATATATATATATAGTTAGGATATTTTTTCCTATGGGATTTTTGAAAATTCTATGTATCTATATATATCTATCTATATATATATATATATATATATATATAGATATATATATATATCTATATATATATATATATATATATATATATATATATATATATATATATATATGTATATATATATAGATATATATATATATCTATATATATATAGATATATATATATATATATATATATTCACTGAAAAAACCATAGGTTATAGACCATATATAGTTAGGAATTCGCATTTACAAAACCTTATTTTACTCACACAAAACCATTGAAATTCCATATATAGTTAGTTGCACTAACTATATATCGCGCACCCGCAATCCACTGCTGATGATGTCACATATTACATCATTCATGACATGGTCAGTGACATCACTGATGACATCACTGATGACATCTCAAATGACATCACTGATGACATCACTGATGACAACATCCAGTGACTGTATGTTTCTGTAAAGTTAAAATATGTCTTACATATTGAAGAATGAGTGGATGTATAAGTGTCTGGATGAAGGATTTAGTAGGTGCATGACTGACTGTATGAGTGAGTGATTAAATGTGTCTCACTGAGTGCATGGGTTAGTGACTAAACTGTCTTAATTTGTGCATCATTATGTCTGTTGTTCTGTAAACTGTTGCATGTGTTGATAAGTAGCTATATGAGTAACTATATGGGTTATTGATTGGTTGCCCAAGTATTTGTATGGGAGACTGAGTGTGTGTGTGGGTGGCTGGGAGGTGTATGACTCTGTGCATAGATGTGTGAGCAGTTGATTCACTAGATGTATGGTTTCAAAAGTGCATGTGGAAACAGCTGTATGGGCGGTTGACTGTGTGCATGAGTGTATTGGTGAGTGAATGGATATCTCAGTGCTACATGTCAAAGTAAGTGCATATGTAAAACGCAGTACATGTGAGAGTTGACATATATAAATAACTGTACATAAGAGCCAGTGAATGTGTGAGTGGCTGTATGGATCATTGTGAACTTGTATCAGGGATTGTATAAGAGAGTAAATATGTGTTAGTATATGTTTGAATAAGTAAAGTTTGTATAACTGTATAGTTGAGGAAATGGAGGTGTGATTGATTCTTTGCATGACTGACTAGGTGTGTGAGTAACTCCATGGATGAGTGACAGTCTGTGAGTGTCTGTTTACACTGATTGTATCTAAGGTTATATTAGAGTCTGAAGAGGTTCATCGTATTATCACATGAATGATATCATCAGTGATGTGATCAGTAATGTCAAATGAGATGTCATCAGTGATGTCATCAGTGATGTCATTTGAGATGTCATCAGTGATGTTATTTGAGATGTCATCAGTGATGTCATCAGTGATGTCACTGACCATGTCATGAATTATGTAATATGTGACATCATCAGCAGTGGATTGCGGGTGCGCGATATATAGTTAGTGCAACTAACTATATATGGAATTTCAATGGTTTTGTGTGAGTAAAATAAGGTTTTGTAAATGCGAATTCCTAACTATATATGGTCTATAACCTATGGTTTTTTCAGTGAATTTTCAAGGTTTTGTAAATGCTAATTCCTAACTATATATGGTCTATAGCCTATGGTTTTTTCAGTGAATATATATATATACATACATATATAAACATATATCATCTGTATATCTATATAAATACAAACATAAATGCATGCATACATATACTTATATGCATACAGATGCATGTTATTTACATGAAAGTTGAAAAAACACTAATAAAAGCAAAGCTAAAAAGCCACCTCATTACAAACAGAATGGCTTTAACTTAAACGAGGGCGAGATCTATTGCATTTTCAATGCTTGTTTACTTTGGTTCCATGAAGAAGGCATTCAGATGTGTCACACATTTGCCATAAATTCTGAATGTTAGCACTCTAGTTGCACATTAGATCACTGTAGTAAAGCTACTGCTCACCAGGGACGTCTGCTGCTGGTATTCAAAGTGCATGTTTCAGTCTGCATGTCAGAATTTTTTTAATGAAATAGAAGAGGACTTGAGAAGTCACTCAAAATGATCCCTAATGTTTCTTTCTGAAGCACTAATCATACTTTCTATGGCAAAATTAACCCCCTCATGTTGTTCCTTTTTAAATTGAGTGTTTTCAGACTTACCACTTCATTCCAATCAAGATGGCTTCTGGTGTGCCATACTTTTGTCATAAGTAAGACTGTTAGCGCTCTAGTTGTTCTTTAGATCACTCTGGGACATTCTGTCATTGGGCTATACTTGGGGTACATCTGGGTGATATTTGGGCTACATTTAGGCTCTTTTGTCTCTGGTGGCCATCTTGGGAGACTGTATGTCAGAATTTTTTCATGAAATTGAAGAGGGTTTGAGAAGTCACTCAAAATGTGCCCTAATTTTTCTTTCTGCAGCACTAATCATAATTCATATGGCAAAATATACCCCCTCATTTTGTTCCTTTTTAAATTAAATGTTTTAAGAGTTACCACTTTATTCCAATCAAGATGGCTTCAGGTGTGCCATACCTTTGTAATAAGTAGGACTGTTAGCGCTCTAGTTGTTCTTTAGAACACTCTGGGACCTTCTGTCATTGGGCTATACTTGGGCTACATCTGGGTGATATTTGGGCTACATTTGGGCTCTTTTGTCTCTGGTGGCCATTTTGGGAGACTGCATGTCAGAATGTTTTAATGAAATAGAAAAGGATTTGAGAAGTCACTCAAAATGTGCCCTAATTTTTCATTCTGCAGCACTAATCATACTTTCTAGGCAAAATATACCCCCTCATGTTGTTTCTTTTTAAATTAAATGTTTTAAGAGTTACCACTTTATTCCAATCAAGATGGCTTCAGGTGTGCCATACCTTTGTAATAAGTAGGACTGTTAGCGCTCTAGTTGTTCTTTAGAACACTCTGGGACATTCTGTCATTAGGCTATACTTGGGCTACATCTGGGTGATATTTGGGCTACATTTGGGCTCTTTTGTCTCTGGTGGCCATTTTGGGAGACTGCATGTCAGAATGTTTTAATGAAATAGAAAAGGATTTGAGAAGTCACTCAAAATGTGCCCTAATTTTTCATTCTGCAGCACTAATCATACTTTCTATGGCAAAATATACCCCCTCGTGTTGTTTCTTTTTAAATTAAATGTTTTAAGAGTTACCACTTTATTCCAATCAAGATGGCTTCAGGTGTGCCATACCTTTGTAATAAGTAGGACTGTTAGCGCTCTAGTTGTTCTTTAGAACACTCTAGGAGGCTGCAGTAGAACACAAAGGAATCAACTGACAGTCTCTGTCCTTGTTGGATGTACATGTTTTACTGAGAATGTCAGACTTCATTTTCACATGACTGAGAAAGATAATGTGAATTTACAGAAAATATGCTTTCAGTTTAGCTTATAGATCCCCTTCCAAACCACTGTGGGAAAATCATGAGATATTAGTTTTCTTTCAAACAATATTCATGATATCACAGCCGAAGGTTTTTTCACATGGTAAAATCACCTTAAAACCCACCACAATTCCTAAAACGAGTATGGTACCATCAACAAATGATTTATAATGTAACTAAAGTCCTAAAACCCTCTATTAACTACAATGCTTTTTAATGAGGTGCTATCATGTATATTGGTCCCAAGATGGCTGCCAACACTTCTTGGATGAAGTGCTGACAGCCAATCAGATCAGATGTGTGGTTAGGCTCCGCCCAGATATATATCTTTTTTTGAACCTAAATTACTCAAAATCCACTGGAGCACATATATTGAGACCTAGCAAAGGCACATCGCGCTAACAGTCCCTACAATTTTGCCAAGTTTCGTGCAAATCCATTCAGCCGTTCGAGCTAAAAGTGAGGCCAACCGCCCTATGGAAATTAACATGGGAAAAACGTGTTTTGGGACCCCCCTTTTTTCTCGGCCCCCCCTTGATGAAACCCCCCCAAATTGTCAGGGGCTGCTCAGAAACAAAATGTTCCATTTTCCTGAAAATTTCAGCCAATTCCGTCCACAAACGCCAACGTTATTAGACATAGAATTTTCAAAAATCCCATAGAGAAAAAATCCTAACTATATATACCTACTGGCGACCGCCAGTAGGTAATATATATATATATATATATATATATATATATATTCACCGAAAAAACCATAGTTTTCACACCAGTTATAGTTAGGAATTTGCATTTAAAAAACCTATTAAATTCACTGAAAAAACCATAGGTTTGACACCAGTTATAGTTAGCTGGAAATTTTACTGACATAAAACCATTGAACTTCCCACGTTATAGTTAGTTGGACTCACTATAACTTGCGTGCCTGCAATGCACTGCTGATGACATCACATATTACATCACTTATGACATGGTCAGTGACATCACTCATGACATCACTGATGACACCATCCTTGTGACAGACTGACAGACCTCCTTTCAGTGTAATGTAACCCTTGAAACACATATTCAAAAATAAAAAATAACATTTTCCAAAAAATGGAGATACCCATACCAGTTACAACAACCAATTCAGTAATTCCACCATCTATATACACATCCACTCATTCAGCAACAGTTCTATATAGTCACTCATACATATACTCACTCATCATATGTAGTGATAAACCTATACATCCTGTTACACACTGACAGTCATCCAAAAGTTACTCACACACATACTCACACATGCAAATAAACTATTGAACATCCATTTATGTGCATATACAGCTATACACACACTAGCACATTACTTCTAAGGAAACTTACACATACTTACTCTCCTAAACAATCACTTATAGAAACACATACTTATTTAAACAGGAACTCTTACAATCTCTCACTCTCACATATACTCACTTATATACATCAATACTCACATATACTAGATTAAAACATATGTAGTTACTGATAAAAACATTAGTGAGACAGTCATTCACTCACTAACACACACATATACAGACTCATCCACCCATACAGTCCTGCACATATGCTGTCTTCAAAACACATACAAACAGTGAGTCAGTCATTGATGCATCTATGTGCTTGTGGCGTGTTTATCTAGGTCCCTGATCGATACTGCGACCTTATGCCCCTATTCGGCTATAAATCCATTTATTCCCTATATTGGCATAACCGTTCAAGTGCGATATTCAGAAAGTCATCTCTGACCTCACACGAACAGAGCCACATTCCAGAATAGTTCTCTGCCACTTCCTTTGCAACCAATTAGTGCAATGACAGAGCAGAAGTCACTATCTGATATTCCTAGATTAACACTCCGAGTTCTTCAACAAGATAAAAACTCAGCCAACCTGGAAATCCCCGCTTGCTGTGTTTTGATTAGTAATGGAACTCTAATGAGCAACTGATAGCTATCACTTCCTAGTGACATCTTTAATTGACGTCTTAAGTCCAAACAAACTTGCGTCAAACCAGGCACCTGTAAGGTATAAATACTACCAACGTTGCCTTAAGCAATAGCCTGTTGCCTGTTGCTAGCTGTTGTATGCTGTCTGCGAGCGAGCCTGCTGCTGCAGACAGTGTCCCATTGCTGCTGTTGGTGAAGCTACTGATAAAGCGCGAACGATGGTGTGGTGAGCTTAGGAGCTGAACAGCCGTCCCTCTGCGAAGAGCCCAGCAGATGCCAAGCTGCCCGTGGACGCTGTCCCCCCTCCTCCTCCTCGACGCGCTGAAGAGAGACGCTGCCTTTCTTCTGCTGAGAAATCCAGCTCCAGCGTTTCTAGTCTGCCATCGCGGGTGACTGGGATACCGAGTTCCTCCTGAAGGAGATACCAGACCTCCATCATTCTATTCAGAGGTATGGTGTTGACTAAACCCTTAGAAGAGAATTCTTGAAGCAAACCTTGGCAAAACCAACTTAACTAAAGCTACTTACTTACTCCCCTCCCAAGTATTAGGCTTAGGTCAGGTACACTGGGGTATGCGTAGTTAGAAGCACCAGTTGAGTATTTTAGCCTAATGTATATATGACTGTATATATGTTTTATTACTTTTAAACCATTGTATGGCTAAGAAACCATATCAATGCTTTTACAGTATTATTTCGCAATACTTATCTTACTGTACGTACTTTTTATAATAACAAGTCTTGCAATTGTGGCAATACATTTCTCTTGTACGAGAAGAAAGACTGTTCAATAAATGTTAACCCTTTATTGACAAACGCCCGTCTCTCTAGTCTCTACATATTGTGAAAGTAATCTGCACTAACCTGACTGAGTGAAATACATGTCTATTGTTTCACACGACCCTAGAGATTGACTCTTGATCTGAGGAGCAAAGTTGTCATGTTGCACGGTTGTTGGAAAACTGAATCCCTTCTTGTCTGTGCCAGGGAAGCTGATCACTTCCTATGCAGAGAAGAAAGTTTCCAGTGACCTCTGAGCTAGTTGGTAACAAACCCAATTAAGTTTAGCATAGTCAGTAGAGGCCTGGAAGATCCGCACTTCTACGTCGATACTACTGTTTATGTTATTCCAATGCGCAGGGCCTAGTGGGAAACTAGAAACTACACTACATGGCGCCCAAACGTTTGGTAAGGCGATAAACTAACGCAAGACGTTAGAGTAACTCAGTCGTGCATATTTCACACAGACCCCTTTCTCCCGTAAATACTCCAATAGACGTCTGGAGTGGGTGAAAGGTTAAAATCTGCCGGAACTCAGTAGGAAGAGATTCCTATGTAAAGCTCTGGTTTATTCAACGTTGAAGGATACAGTGTTCCAAAATATTGTGCACCTAATCTTTGTCTCCTTGGAGACCAACTCTGCAAACCTTGCATTTATACAATGCCAGGAGAAAACGGAACAACTGGGGCCGCAGCAGATGCGACTCAGGAGGGTCCCGAACAGACAGACCTGGATGCAATTATCATCCCGGTCCACTCAAGAAAATCTATAACGTTAAAACTTATAGAGAACGGACTGACACCACAAGGTGGTACAGTAATTTTCGTGATAGAGGCTCACGAGTATCGGCAGACAGAGGTATTCTATTCATGGATAAACTTTCCAGCGGCAAACGCTACAACAAAAGAGTTTCACTATTACAAAATAGAGGAACCTCCGGAAGAGTACGCTCCTTTCGAGGAGATTGAAATTCCACTTAAATTTCAAGAGCACCTGCTCTGGTTTAATGGTGCCCTAAAACACAATGATCACATTACCAGGCTCGGTCCACTAGGTATACCAGGAGCAACGTGGCCGGTTCTCGCCAGCTACACACCACATCCTGACATTGTATAAATGTCTAAAGAAGAGCTGTTAGTACAGCTAAAATTAATAAAAATAAATTGGCAATTAGTCCAATATGTAATGCAGACTGCAACAGTCCAGCCAGCTGTTAATATACCACAGCTGACCCCGCATCAGGGGAACACTAATAAAATCACACCACAGAACATAGAGTCACTCAAATAGAGGCAGTATTTCCTGATACTACCCCTATAGAGAAACACAGAATCTTGACAATCTGCCTTCCTATGGGAATCGCACCACACGTGGAGGACTGCAACACTTGGGGTACAGTCTTTGCTTCCATTTACACAAAAACACATGGTGTTCCGTCTATGGCGGTAATACCAGAAGTGCTAAAACAGATTCAAAATGAATACGGTCCAGAGCCCGCTTTAAATCTTGGTATGAAATTACTGAAAGACTTCAAGCAGGTCTCGGCTATATTATTAGCCAACATAAAAGGAGAAGCAGCATCTGTGGCGATCCGCCAGAAGTTGAAGGAAACAGATATAAAAGATCCTGTTGAGCTTGCCAAAATCATAGAAAAATGCTATGAAGAATTAGGTAGAGACAGCTTGGGTGGAAAACCGGTAAAGCCCCAACTGCTCGAAAATCCT
Source organism: Lissotriton vulgaris (assembly GCF_964263255.1). Lineage (NCBI taxonomy): Eukaryota > Metazoa > Chordata > Amphibia > Caudata > Salamandridae > Lissotriton > Lissotriton vulgaris. The sequence continues at coordinate 1,444,118,696 of NC_141693.1, forward strand.
GAAAAATTATTTATTAAAAATAATTTAAACACTCCTAAAAAGAGCTGGGATGGAAATAAACAATCCACTCCCAAGGAAAAAGTTTTCCAGTCCAGAGGAAGGTCTCCTCGACGGAGGGAAAGAACTCCGACTCGAGAACGCCAGTCTCCCCAGAGGGAGCCCTCTGAGAAAAGATATAACCTTAGAAATAGGGATAATCTGAAAAAACCTGATAGATATCAAAGTATTGATACACGTCCCTCTCGATCTTTTTCGCAGAAATCGGAAAGAAGAGGACGGTCAGACCCAGGAGAGCACACCAAGTCCAAAGACAAGGAACCTGCTCAGAGTAAAAAATCTCAATTTTCAAAAAAGAAGGTAGCCAGTATTAGAGTAATCGAACATGCCGAGAATACTGAGGACACAGTTGAAAAACGGGGAGTGGGCATTGACAATGTTGGACAGTGCAGCAGAAATCAGTATAGCGCGCAAGATCTTGATGAGTCATCTGGAGACAGTGGACAAGAATGAATACATTCAGGTTGAAACTGCCGACACCAGACTTAGCGAGCCCCATAAAATATACGAAATAACATTGCGTATAGAGGGTGATAAGACTAGGAAAATAAGAGGTCTATTTTGGGATAAGCTCTCAAAAGGCTATGATATTCTGTTAGCTGAAAAAGATTGGCCCCCAGAGTTTGTCAGGGAGTGCCCTCGTGACGAAGAAGTGATTATGCCTGCCTTCTAGAATCACATTCCGATTCACAAAAAATATACATATGCAAGGAAATGGGCAGTAGCCCAGGCACCTGCATTGTATAAAAATCATGTAGGATGGGATGAGGACTCAACTCCTCACAAAATCCAATTAAAAAGTGAACCAACTGCCCAACGGCAGAATCCCATTAAGCAAGAAGCTAAAAAACGAGTCAGGGAGATCTTAGATCAACTTGAGTACCAGGGGGTGATTGAAACATGAACCTCTCAAATGAACAATCCTTTGTTTCCTGTCTCCAAGCCAGACAATTCATATCGTCTAGTTTTGGACTACAGACACCTTAATAAATGTTGCAAAACTTTTGCAGTACAAAACTCGCATAGTGCAGCCCTAATGAATAACATAGTTAGGAAAAAATATAAAACAACATTAGACATATCTAATGGCTTCTTTTGTCAAAACATTGCACCGGAAAGCAGATATTTGACCGCTTTCTCTGCATTTGGGTCGCAGAAAAAATTCTGTCGACTCCCACAGGGGTTCAAGAACAGCCCAGGACTATTCTCAGCTAGGGTAACAGAGTTACTACAAATATATGATGATGAGGCATTGCCTTACGTAGATGATATCTATCTCACAGACGACGACTTGGATACTCACTTGAAAAGAGTGAACACCATTATACTTGGGTTCGCAGCAGAGGGTTACAAATTCAACTTTAAAAAGTCCCGAATTGCCCATCTGAGAGTACTATTTTTAGGGTACGAACTATCAAGTGAAGGGAAAAGCCTAGCGGACAACTTCTTAGAGAAGTGCGCTGTACTCCAAGCTCCAAAAACGCTGAAGAATTTACAATCCATCCTAGGTTTTCAGAATTTCGGAAGAACTTACATTCTAAATTACGCAGAGAGGGTTAAACCTCTCTACGAACGAATTAAATCTGATTTTAAACAAATCAATTGGACTCAAAAACACACAGAAATTTTGAGATCACTGCAAACAGACATGTTAGCAAAAACAAAATTAGATACACGTGACAACACACGTGATCTTGTAATCCGAGTCATCCCAGGAAGATGCGGATTCACGTATCTGACCTCTAATGAGGGAGAAAAGGTACCTATTTCAATTAAATCTCACTTGTACACACAAGCAGAAAAAACATTCAGTCACACAGAAAGAATTGTGAAAGCAGTGCAAATCGCATTAGCAAATGAACGAGAACTAGCACACGGCAAACGGATTAATATCCTTACAGCGGAATCCGCCTTCGAGGCGCTATTCAGCCCAGTAAACCTGCCTACAGTGTCACTGGATCCGAAATGGATACAGTGTGTAGATTCTCTAGGAGCGGAAGACGTGAAATACTATTTCACCCCGCAATTCGAAGAACTGAATGATTTAGAGTATGAAGAAGAACATCCTCTGCCAATCGAACTTCTGCCTCTCCCACAATACGCATGTATAATCTATACAGATAGATTTGTACAGCATTTCAACGTAGAGAGAAAATCCTACGATGCAGCATGTGCGATTGTTAAAGGTCGTTGGCTGTGCGGTAAATTCAGACCGAAAGTAACAAAAACTGAATCTGTAAGAAACTGTTCGGTTCAGAGAACTGAAATCAGATGTTTAAAGATGGCGCTCGAAAATGCAGAACGTGAATTCCCGACACTTATCGTGTGCGATTCTCATTTTTGCGTCAACTCGTACAACAATAAATTGCAGAGGTGGATCGAAAACGATTACAAAGATGACACAGGTGCCACAATAAAGCATAAATTGCTCTGGAACGAGGTAGCTCTTTTACACAAAGAACTACAAAAGACTCACGTGATTCACGCACAGAGTCTTCAACGTGATGGCGTTCACGTTGCAGGGAATTCATTGGCTAATACAGCCACAGCGGAAGCAACTAACCCGGCTTCCGTAGCCACAAAAAAGCGTACAGAAAAATACATAGACGGGGAAACCATGCTGGCAGTAAAAACGACCGTAAAAGGCGACTGTGCAGCACTACCCGTGAACTATCCACTCAATTATGCATACGTAATCGATGCAAACTCTGTTCCTTTTGCTCGAATCCCTGGAGTGGGGGACAGAGTAATTCCAAACAGGAGCAGGAGGGGCTTCCTCTTACTGGAAGCACACATGGGGTTGGGTCTGAGACACCAAACAATTAAGGATTCTCTGAAAGAAATACAATCAGAGTACTGGTGGCCAGGAATGAGTATAGATATTCAAAGTTTTGCTCAAAATTGTGAAGACTGCAACAGAGATCGCAGTAATGAACAGGCCAGTGTAGTTTCAGGATCCCTGCTAGACAGCATAAGGCGGTCTATCTGCACAATCAAAGAAGAGAAGCGCGTCCCATTGTACACAGTTAAGGCTAAACACAGTTGAAAAATGTAGCCTCCAGTGCTCGGCTGACGCTAGAACTGTTATAAAAGATTTGCGAGTCCATATCGGCACATACGCAATTACCACGTTCCATTCTGACCAGGGTCCTGCTTTTAGCTCTCGAGCTTATAGGGAGGCCATGGCCAGCATGGGAATTGGCTTGCGGTATTCTTGTCCGTCGCACCCCGAAGGGAATAGTGTAGTTGAAAGAAACAACTGGGACATAAAGCGATCTATAACAGCGAAGGTATTAGGTTCAGGCGCTGGGGGGGTCAAACATTTGATAAGTGTCCAGACTAGTCTTAATAACTTGCCAAGAAATTCTCTAAAAGGTTTCAGCCCATACGAACTATTGTTTGGAATTAGAATGAACATTCAGGACCTCGATAGTCAGATGTCAGTGGTACAAGAAAAAACAACAGACTTTGACATCAAAGATCGTTTGGCTGTTTTACAGGAACTGAATGAAACAAGAAAATCCTTAAGCAACATAAAGTTAAAGCAACAGCCAGATACCACTGACGAGGCACCACAAGCAACAGCCCCAGCAAGGCCTGTCTGGATTCCAAAGATTGGGGATCTAGTCAGAGAAAAGATCGCGGTGAAGAAGGAATTTGGGCCTTCTTACAGGAAAGCAGTACCTGTCTTGGCAGTCACCGGAACAAGATCAGTAGTACTACCGCCCCTTGCTGGTAAAAAGGAGAACAGAGTTGTGTCTATCGACCTGGTAAAACCACAAGCATGTGGCCTATAATCAACAGTAGGCCCAGTGGACTCCCAAGAAACAACAGAATACCCAAACTTGCAACAATAAAAGAGGTTCAAACTGAAAGACTAATCACATTCGATCAGCCTGCAGTGCACAATGAAGGACTATGCAACAATGCCATGGAACTCTTGCCTCTTGAGACTCAGATTGAAACAGTTTGTCAAGAAACAACACCAGTCTACACTAATGTGGCATCAGAAAATGCTACCGAAAGACAGATTGAAAGAACAATCCCATCAATTGACAGAACTGCCTCTGGTTATTTCATCAACTTCGACAACTTCTCTGAAGATCAAAATGACCCAGAAGTGATGCCAGAAACAAAAAAGTATTCTAAAGAAAATACAACAGGACTCCTTCAACAAATCAAAGAACTATATCTAGATTCACCGTTGATTGAGCATTGGATTATTTCAGGGGTATTCATACTCCTACTATGCCTAATTTTAGTTTTAATTTTAGGAAAGTTTATTACAATTGAATGGACACAGCAAGTCAGAACATCAACCTAGTCCTCAAACCACACAGATCATCACACTTGAAGAAAAGAGAACTGTCAACAGTAAATGTCACAGCAATTCCAATACCTGGTGGGGTAGTATGGGAGAAAACAGACTATGAAATATATGGTCCGGTCGAAATCCTGAAGTATCCTCATCAACTGAAGGTTTCCTTAAGTGACTTTGTAACACCTAGTACATTCTCTGATGATTGGGACTTTAACAGTATTTATGACATGATGTCTGATTTAGTAATGTCAGCTAGATTCACAGATCATGATTATTTACAAGGTTCATCTAGTTATGAGCAGCTATTCTGTTTCACACATTATGGTGATCATTACTTGCATAAATCTGCACAGCCTAGAAATGTTTTTATGTATAATCAATGGGAACATTGTGCTACACCACCTAAAAGCAGTTCTAAAGCATTTTTTGAGAAATTCAAATACTTCTCAGGGTTTAACACCAGTAATGCAGAAACGTTTTATTACAAACTGTTAGATAAAACAGGAATGAAAACAATGCTGACAAATTCTAAATTGATATATTCAGAAGCATTTTATGACAAAATGATGACATTTGGTTTTGATTATTGGAAAAATAACATTGAAACAAAAACAATTTGGGGTACAAAAGATTGGCAGGTACAAGGCATTGAAGCACTATTTAGAACCTGCATGATACCAGAACAAATGTTGTTTTTAAATGACACAATACACCAAACATCCTGTCTTGGCCTAGCTAAGATCAAAGACCTTAAAACACCGTCTATTCCAAAGCCAATACCTGAAAATGCAACCGCAGATATTGAGTTAGACGTGTCACAAATTTTACATTTTAACAGAACACATCCTGATTGGAAAAAGTGGTTAATCTGGCCTACTGACACAAACAACTGTCAAGATAGATTCCTGAACAAAACACAGGGGTCAAAAATGACCAGACTAGACCCGAGATACTCCCAGAGACAACATCCAGGGATAATAACAACATACAGTGTAGGGAAAATCTGCCTTGAATGGCTAACATCATCCACACTGGCTGAAATTAAGCAACACTTGTCTTTACTAAAAGATGGTGCTGATTTGCGCGATTTCATTCTTGGACCACGCAAACAGCGTCAAAAGCGTTTCATAGCGACCAGTATCTATGCTGCGTACAACGAGGCTTGGAAAGTCAAACAAATTGAAACAGCTGAAAAAATACGAGAAATTGATCGTATTAATTTGGAAAAATCACTTTCTGTAGTGGACAATGGGTTAATGACTCTGTCCTCCAGAATATATTCGTTGGACAATATTGTATCCTCTGCCTTTGATGTGATAGATAGAGACTTGCTAATGTTACAACATGGCCAATCTCAATTACGTTTTATTATACAATTAGGCTGGACGCTGCAAAATCTTCGTTCAGGCTATGTGCCTTGGCGTTTAATCAACACAACGTCATTATTTTCCATTTTTAACCTTACTGATAAACAGATCAGTTTGGCACAGAAAGGAGCAGACTATACAATCCTGAGCATCGAAAAACTTGAGAGATTACCATTGACAATGTCAGAGAGTCCTGTCATTGAATGGATAATACACGGAATTATCACTATTCCGATAACAACTTTCCGATTTAAAAAGTGCCTTGAATACATACCTACTGGCCAGTATGAACAATTGGGTAAAGGATATGTAAAATCTGAATGGAAATTACCATACACACATTCTTGCTATAGTGACAGCGACAAAAATGTATTTCTTAGTGGTGACAACTGTAAACATTCACTGAGCGGTACACTTTTGTGTCAAGGTATTAATTTACACGGAGCATGTGATGGAAATTCTAACAACCTTTCATGCCACCAGCTAGTCACACCTGCAACTCAGATAGAGCCCTTCTTTATGCAACTTGTAAACGGGAGTTACATTCTTAGAACGGATCACAGATGTTGTGGCCTTGTGCCAGGGAAAAGTTATCTAGTAAGCGTAAAATCCATGGTCAAATGCTGTATGCAAGCATGGTTTCCGAGTGGGCCTGCAGACACAGTGACTCCCATCTGGCCTCGTCTGAATCTCTATTCTATACGAATTGATACTTTAAGCAAAATGAAGTCTGTGCTTTTGCAGACAACAGTGCCTATAACGTCATCAAAAGAGACGTATGATCTTCTAGTTGCAAGGACAGCTACTGAAGTTCATTAACTTTTATCAACAAATTGCCCCGTGCATTTCGTAGAAATGCTCAGCCAACTCCTTAACATGTCTAGTGCCGTAGGCATCCCAGGCATATTTAAGACGATTTTTACGGGACTACTAACACATTTTCAGGCAATTTTGGGATTCGTTCCTAATTTTGTTCACTCTGTTTTTGGCAGCATACCATTATTTTTGGGACTTGTAGCAGGGATTTTATTTTTGACCGTCCTGCTTCGTTATGGCAAGCCGAAACTCAGACATAGCTCCCATGGGAATGGAAGAGACAATCCTAGCAATGCGCTACCGGGACAGGATAACTAACGTCCTTGGATTGGCCAGGCTGAGAGATCTAAACATGACCTGGTTCCTTTCATTCAGACCTATATGGCAGAACTGTATCTTACCGGTACTTAGATGTATGCTATGCGGAGATGAGTGCGTGTTGGACATCTGTCTTTCACTTCCATCAGCAGTACCAATGGACGTCGATACTTTGCTCAGTCCGATAACGGCTCACGCATTGTGTTGTCCCCAGCGGCTACAAATCCTGATGACGGCATTCGTTGAGACTCCTGTGCTACGACTAGGTGGTAACAATGGAGCGAGTGACAAAAGCAACATCACCCAGGTACGACCATATGTGAGCATTGCTGCTCCCGACTATGATGACAGCAATCATTCTCACACCTGCCAAGTTACAGCACTATCGAATTTGGTTGAACTGTCACCTGATTTGGTAGACCAATTCTTTGAGAGCCTGTCTGATACGATGTTCTCACCCGTACAGAAACAATAACTTTGGAGAAGCTTTCCGACACACAGCGTTCCCATGAACTCTGAATTCGGCCTTCAGTTTTGATCAACAAAAACTGCTAAAAGCGTTGGAACTCTATTTCCACGTTTAAGCAATAATTCTTTTGAATTGAACACTTTTTAATATTGACCTTTTTTTGGCACGAACAATTCTTTGCTTAAGGTAAAAACTATTCTTAGAGAACAGAAGCTTCACACTTCTATTTCTAAACACATCTAGAGACATAACAAACTTACATCAGCCTCTAGCACATTTATTGCAATGCATTTATATGTGATGATTTATCTCGCCCTTCTTCTGTTTCAGAGATACTTCATGTGTAATTCTTTGTGCATAATCGTTCATTGATTTCATATGCGATAATTTTTGAATGATTTCTATGCTTCAAAAAACGTACAGTACCTAAATTTCACGTATTACATTATACGCCTATTTCGAATGCATTTATGTATTTTGGGGTGGGCAATGTTACACATGCATCCTATTGCTCTAGTTTTAGTAATTTGTTGGACATGAAAATGTGGAGTGGGTGTTGCGTGTTTATCTAGGTTCCTGATCGATACTGCGACCTTATGCCCCTATTCGGCTATAAATCCATTTATTCCCTATATTGGCATAACCGTTCAAGTGCGATATTCAGAAAGTCATCTCTGGCCTCACACGAACAGAGCCACATTCCAGAATAGTTCTCTGCTACTTCCTTTGCAACCAATTAGTGCAATGACAGATCAGAATTCACTATCTGATATTCCTAGATTAACACTCCGAGTTCTTCAACAAGATAAAAACTCAGCAAACCTGGAAATCCCCGCTTGCTGTGTTTTGATTAGTAATGGAACTCTAATGAGCAACTGATAGCTATCACTTCCTAGTGACATCTTTAATTGACGTCTTATGTCCAGCAAACTTGCGTCAAACCAGGCACCTGTCAGGTATAAATACTACCAACGTTGCCTTAAGCAATAGCCTGTTGCCTGTTGCTAGCTGTTGTATGCTGTCTGCGAGCGAGCCTGCTGCTGCAGCCAGTGTCCCATTGCTGCTGTTGGTGAAGCTACGGATACCATTATCGCTGCTAAAGCGCAAACGATGGTGTGGTGAGCTTAGGAGCTGAACAGCCGTCCCTCTGCGAAGAGCCCAGCAGATGCCAAGCTGCCCGCGGACGCTGTCCCCCCTCCTCCTCCTAAACGCGCTGAAGAGAGACGCTGCCTTTCTTCTGCTGAGAAATCCAGCTCCAGCGTTTCTAGTCTGCCCTCTCGGGTGACTGGGATACCGAGTTCCTCCTGAAGGAGATACCAGACCTCCATCATTCTATTCAGAGGTATGGTGTTGACTAAACCCTTAAAAGAGAATTCTTCAAGCAAACCTTGGCAAAACCAACTTAACTAAAGCTACTTACTTACTCCCCTCCCAAGTATTAGGCTTAAGTCAGGTACACTGGGGTATGCGTAGTTAGAAGCACCAGTTGAGTATTTTAGCCTAATGTATATATGACTGTATATATGTTTTATTACTTTTAAACCATTGTATGGCTAAGAAACCATATCAATGCTTTTACAGTATTATTTCGCAATACTTATCTTACTGTACGTACTTTTTATAATAACAAGTCTTGCAATTGTGGCAATACATTTCTCTTGTACGAGAAGAAAGACTGTTCAATAAATGTTAACCCTTTATTGACAAACGCCCGTCTCTCTAGTCTCTACATATTGTGAAAGTAATCTGCACTAACCTGACTGAGTGAAATACATGTCTATTGTTTCACACGACCCTAGAGATTGACTCTTGATCTGAGGAGCAAAGTTGTCATGTTGCACGGTTGTTGGAAAACTGAATCCCTTCTTGTCTGTGCCAGGGAAGCTGATCACTTCCTATGCAGAGAAGAAAGTTTCCAGTGACCTCTGAGCTAGTTGGTAACAAACCCAATTAGGTTTAGCATAGTCAGTAGAGGCATGGATGATCTGCACTTCTACGTTGATACTACTGTTTATGTTATTCCAATGCGCAGGGCCTAGTGGGAAACTAGGAACTACACTACATGCTAAGTAATACCCCCACCAAACCATACAGACACTCATACTGATACTAAAAACAAATCTAATAACCCATACACACACACATGTAGCTACTCACCAACCCATGCAGCCACTTATACACAAAGTGAAACACTGATGCATATAATTAAATATTTAAACATTATTCGCTAATGTATGTATTCACTAAGATACACTTAATAAGCCAGTTAACCAATCAAAATATTTTTTAAACATCCATTTAGACACTTATTTAAAAATGTATTCTTCCATCGACCTTTACAAATACATATATAAAAAAAATGTATTTGAGGGGCGTGGCTTGGGCGCCGATGGCGATGGTCGCCTGAGAGCTCGGCTCCGGGACTGAGCCCGGAATTATCCTGTAAATCGGAGGCTGCGGGGCACCCCAGACCCCGCATTCTGCTGAGCGGACCGACGGAGACCTGCCGGGGCCCCTGGTGGGGCTCGGACGAGGGTTGATCCGGAGTGAAACCGAAGTTTGCGGAGTTGCGGAGTGCGACCCAACATGGCGCCCGGACTTCTTTGTCCCCCTGGTCGGACCCACTGATTCGGAGGAGCGTCGCGAGCAGCGACTTGCGCCCGGCTTTGCCATCCCCGGCTGCTCTGTGCACTAGATATCAATTTGATCGGACTTTTTACAACGAGTCTGCACTCGGTTGGGTGACTGGGCGGATGCCCACGGTATGGGGGACCCCGGGAGCGGACGCCCTGTGATCCAGGCGGTGGCCCAACTCACGACACCGCACCTAGCTACGTTTTCCTGGCCAGTCCACTTCCATGGGAGGCGCGACACTTTGGCGCCACAAATCATCCGGTGGAGTTGGTGACCCTCACCCCGGGTCTCTAGCGGCTGAGCGGGCCTGCCCGACTCGGCGGCGGTTGTCTCCGCCCCCTCATCGGTGCCCTCGGACGCCGTGGCGGTGGCGTGAGCCGAAGCAGAGAAGTCTCCACGGGCCCTGGAGAAGGAGGTCTCCCATACTTGATTTGAAGACCAGTAACCGGGAGGGTCGTGGTCGGCATCTGCACCCGGAGACGCCTACTCCGGGACCTTCGCGGAGTGCCCCCGGTGACATGGGGAAACCTAGAGGAGCCAAGGGGACTACCCCGACTGCCTCGGACTCGGAAGCCCAGGACAAAGAGGACCATGGGGACTCAAAGAGTTCTGGCGGCGCACCGATGCAACAACAGTTCGACCGCGTCCTGGAGGCGATAGCGACCACGAGATCGGCCCTCCAACAGGACATTGCCCAGGTGGCGACGAGCCTAGGCCTCCTCAGAGCGGACCACGGTAAACTGTCGGACCGGGTCAAGGAAGTGGAGAGCTCGGTGAAAACCTTGGAGCCGGCGCAGCGAACCTTGGCTGCAACGATGAAGGATGCCTTATCCCGAAATGCGACCCTGGAGCAGAGGGCGGAGGATGCGGAAGGCCGCAACAGAAGGAACAACATCCGTGTAGTGGGCCTCCCGGAAAAGATCGAGGATGGCGACATGGTGACATACTTGGAGACCTGGCTCCGTGACACGGTGGCCCCGGAGGGGCTATCCTCCTTCTACACTCTGGAGCGTGCCCACAGAGTCCCGGCTCGGCCACCGCAACAGGGACGCACCCCGAGACCGGTGGTGGCGCGGTTATTGCACTTTCGGGACAGGGACTTAATCCTTAATGCCGCCAGACATAATGGTCCATTCAAAGTGGCGAACAGTCAGGTGAACATCTTCCCGGATTACACCTACGAGACCCAACGCAAGCGGTTCTCCTTCCTGGCGGTCAAGCGCGAGCTCAGGAGCGAGGGCATCCAGTACTCGCTCCTCTATCCTGCAAGGCTCCGCATCATTGTCGATGACAAAACTCAGTTCTTCGACACCCCGGAGGATGTCTGTGCCTGGCTTGAGCTTTACAGGACAGGGAAAGATGGCTTCGGCTCCTCGTCCCAACAGGCAGATGAGCCGGAACAGAGACGGCGATCCAGGAGGATCAGGAATCGCCGCGGCCGCACGGGAGGGCCCTCGACTGCAGAGACGTCGTCGGAACGGAGGGGAGTGTTGGAAGTCTTGTCGGAGTTGTCTGGTGCACGGGACGAAGCCATTGAGGAGGAAGACAACCCGGGTGATGAGGAGGCACCATCGGAATCGGAGGACTCAGTGACTGATAGTGCCCATACACCGGTGATCACACCGAAATCGGTGGAGGACCTTTTGGATGAACAAGGGTAACGGGGTGTGCTGCCTTATTGTGGGTGGGAGCCCGGCAGGGGGGAGGCGGTTGCCGTCCATTGATGCTGACAAAGAGGGAGGGAGGGGTGGGGTGCCCCTGTTTCTGCCCCGAGGGGTTTTTTGGTACTGTTTAGGGCTTGTTTTAGTCCTGGTGGCCTGAGCGTCGAGGGCCCATTGCCTCCGCCCGGCCCGCACCTGGCCCTTAAGGCCTTCCTACGGTGGCGACCGTAGGAGTAGTAGGGGTTATTGGGTTGATAGAAGGCGAGGTTTGGATGGGATCTGGATGGCGCAGTTTGGGTCCTGTTCTGGGGTGGGTGGGTGGGAGTTCGGTTTGTTCTTGGGTTGTTTGGTTCTGGTTGGGGAAAATGGCCGCCATCAGTGCTGGGATGGATGATGTTTTTTCTTTGTGGGAGCTCGGACGGGGAGACTGTGCGAGAACAATCTGGGACAATGGCTGATGTTGCTAACTTGAAATGTGTTACTTGGAACGTAAGGGGGCTTCATACTATGTCCAGGCGCCACAAAGTCCACGCTTATTTAGTGCGTAGGGGAGTGCAAATGGCGCTGCTGCAGGAAACTCATCTGACCAAGGCGGAAGGGGCGGCGCTACAGCGTAGATGGAGGGGGCAGGTCTTTTCCACGTCGTACTCCGCGTATGCCAGAGGGGCGCTAATATGGATCAGAGCAGGGGTCCCCTTCCAAGTCACGAGAACAGTGATAGATCCAGAGGGGCGTTACGTGGCCATCTCGGGCACTCTAGGAGGGAGGGACTTGAACGTTTGCTGTGTGTACGCTCCTAATGTGGACCAGACTGCCTTCCTTTCCAGGTTATCGGGCTCGTTGGCCCACTTCTTCTCCGGGCCTCTTCTGCTTGGGGGAGACTTCAACTCCGTAGTGGACGTGGATATTGACCGCTCCCATCCACCACTTCCCGATTCTCCGGTTCGTCGCACGGCTAAGGGTCGTCTGGATTGGCAGACCCGATGGGGTTTGACGGACATCTGGAGGGCGCATCACCCCGCATCTAGGGATTATTCATACTTCTCGGGCCTGCATGAGTTGCATGTCCGACTGGATGGCTTTCTTGGGTCGCCCGAACTGGTTTCGGCAGCGGTCCGATCTGAGTACTTGTCCAGAACCATTTCAGATCATAACCCACTCCTGCTGGACCTTCGCTGGTTCCCCGGGGCGCCGGCGGTGCCCACCTGGAAGCTGCGACCCGAGATTCTTGAGGACAGTGTTTTCAGAGCGGACCTGGGAGACAAGATATTGGAATATTTTGCGTCCAACGGCGGCACCGCGAGTACACGAGCGTTAGAATGGGACGCTTTTAAGGTAGTGGTGAGGGGTTACTGTATTTCTAAGAAAGTGGGCATGAGGCGCGTTATTCTGGCTGACTTAGATGCAGCGGACCAGCAACTCCGCGAGCTTGAAATTCGCCGCCCTGGACACCCGGAATTGCAGGTACGAACGGCGGAGGCGAGGGAAAAGGTAGCGGCAGAGGTCGAACGGCTTCGCTGTTTTGATTATAAAGCCTATACGGTCCGATCCATCGCAGAGGGGGACAGATCGAGCGCGCTGCTGGCATGGTTGGCCAACCCTACGCGCCAGTCCCAATTGACGACAAGTATGCGTGAGGCAAACGGCACCCAGGTACACACTCAACCGGAGATTCTTAGCTGCTTCCGGCATTATTATGAGCGTTTGTACCGCAGTCGCTCCGCACGAGACCCTGCCCGGCTCGATAATTATCTACGTCCACTGGAGCTCCGCGCAATGGAGCAAGAAGTGGCGAAGGCCCTGGGGTCCGACATTGAATTGGGGGAGATCCGCGGGGCCATTAAACGGATGGCGAGAAACAAGACCCCGGGCCTGGATGGCCTACCCGTGGAGTTTTATGCAGCTTACGCTGATCTCCTAGCCCCTCGATTGTTGGTGGTCTACAGGGAGGCGAAGAGGCTGGGGCGACTCCCGAGCTCGATGTGTGAGGCGTTGGTGGTTCCTCTCCTCAAACCGGGACGAGACTCGTCCGACCCGGGGTCTTACCGTCCCCTATCGATGTTGACGGTGGACTATAAAATACTGAGCAGCATCTTGGCCTCGAGGCTGCTGGGACACATGAGTTCCCTAGTGCATGAAGACCAAGCTGGTTTCATCCCACGGCGAAACACGACTATGAATATTCGCAGGCTGTTCCGTTTGCTGGGGGAACCATTTGTGCATGCCCCGTCCCCGGTCGTCTTGTCGGTGGACCTAGAGAAGGCTTTTGATAGCCTCGAGTGGGACTACCTCTGCACGGTGCTGCGGAGATTCGGCCTCGGGGAGGGTTTTGTCAGGTGGACCGCGGTTCTCTATGCCTCTGCATCAGCCAGGGTCCGGGCGGGTCCACTGATTTCCTCACAGTATCCGGTAGAACGAGGCACGCGGCAAGGGTGTTCATTGTCCCCACTTCTCTTTGCGCTGGCGGTGGAGCCACTCGCGCTGCACCTTCGATCGGGAGCCCACTATACGGGCTTGTGGACGCCTGCGGGCCCGCATTATGTTTCGCTGTATGCGGACGACCTGTTGCTCTTCCTAGAGGACCCGCTCGACGCTTTACGTGGAGCGGCGGTGGCGCTCACAGAGTTTGGGGAGGTTTCGGGCCTCCGAGTGAACTGGTCCAAGACCTGTCTCTTTCCGGTACGCAAAGGTGCTCCCGCCCCTACCCTACATAGGGAGATTAGATAGGAACCCGACTGCTTTAAGTACCTTGGGGTGTTCGTCTATCACGACCAACCCGACCTCCTGGATGGGAACATTGCCCGCAGCATTCGAGCACTTCGAGGCTGCATGGACTTTTGGGCCACGCTGCCGCTTTCGGTGGCGGGACGGATCGCCCTGCTTAAAATGGTGGCGCTTCCCCGGCTATTATATTACTTTCGGACTCTACCGATCTGGGTCCCACCGGCCACGTTTCGACTGTTACGCTCTATGGTGGTCGGATTCCTCTGGGGGTCGGGCCGCCGGCGGGTAGCCCTCAAAACCCTGATGAGGCCGAAGGACGAGGGGGGGCTCGCGGTGCCTGACTTTGAAAAGTATTATCTAGCGGCGCAGCTCCAGACCTTCACCCAGGAGATCGCCAGGGAATTCCGGGGCCCGGAAGACAGGAGGGGAACGGGCATGGCCAGGCATGTTCTCTCCTTTATAGCGCTGCGACAACGTTTGGCCCTGCGGGATTTGTTGATGGAGGAGCGGACTGTCCGCCTGTGTTGGAATCGGGCTCACGCCCGAGGCCAACTGAGAACACCATATGCGCCTGAAATACCGTTGGGGATGCTGACGGCCCTCCCCCATGGAGGGGATTGGTCACGGTTGGCGGCCTGGGAGGATGCCGGCTTACAGCTGGTTGGAGATCTGTACGAGGACGGAGCGCTCTTGTCCTTCCAAGATCTTATCGACCGCTTCGAGATCCCCCGTGGTGATTTTCTGCTGCACTCGGCCATTGTCCGAGCAATCCAGGCACACTGGAAGAGCGGGCAGGAGGAACCCCCCTTATCTCAGGTGTGCCAGTACGTGATGATGTCTGCGGGCACGGTGAAGGCGGTCACCTGCCTTTACGGCAGGTTGATTAACGAAGGGTTGGCTCCCCTCACCACTCTGAGAAACCGCTGGGAGGAGGACATTGGCAGGGAGATCCCGGAGACGACCTGGGCCCAGTTGGTGAGACGAGCCTGGAAGGGCACACGTAACGCCCGTTTCCAGCTGGTCCACTATTACGTTCTCAATAGAGCGTACCTGACCCCAGTGAAAATTAGGCGGTATTTTGCCACGAATTCGGCGGAATGCCCTAGGTGCCCAGCTCAGGAAGCGGACCTCCTACATATGTTATGGGCCTGTCCGGGATTGTCATCTTACTGGCAGGAAGTAGAGAAGACCCTGGAGGAGGTGACGGGGAGATCCTTATCATTTGATGCGGTGGTGGGGCTCCTACACTGGTTCCCCCATACCCCCAGGAATAAAATTTCTAGTAAATTTATCGACCTAGGGCTCCTCCTTGCTAAACGAGAGGTGACCAGGAACTGGAAGGCACGAGTTGTTCCGACAGGCAGCAGATGGCACAGTGAGCTTTTGAAGTGGGCGGCGGGGGAGAGCGCGCTGAGATATCAACTGGCTTGGAGGCAGCGTAATGAGAAGGCGCAGGAGGCCGCGTTGGAGTGGGAAATGTTGGTGCAGGCCCTCAGGGATTATTGTGCCCCCAGCGACTCTGAAGGTGAAGAAGCGACTCGCCCCGAGTCCCGGTAAACGTTTGCACTGTTTAGTCCTATTGCTTTCCCCGTGGGTCCCATGGCAGATCCTGTGGCGGTGGCTCCCAGGCGCTAGTGGCGGGGTTGGGTGGGGGTTTTTTTTTTTTTTTTTTTTGGTTAGTAGTATTTTGAGGGTGGGGGTTTTCTTTTGGGTTTATAGGCTTGTTTGGAAAAGCAGATGACGGACAGTGGATCATCCGGACCAGCTCAAGCATCCTGCTGAGCCCCCATTGCATATCGCCGCCCGACCCCAGGGTTGTGGGCCGGATGGCTGTGTACAAAACTTACGGTGGGGGGCCAGAGGGTTTTACTATGTTGATATTGCTTGTGATACAATGCTGGTCGATATTGTAACGATTTACTAATTCCTGCAATAAAAATATATTTAAAAAAAATAAATAAATAAAAAAAATGTATTTTACAGAAAGACACACATTCGCTGGATGGTGTCATCAGTGATGTCATGAGTGATGTCACTGACCATGTCATGAGTGATGTAATATGTGACGTCAGTAGCAGTGCATTGCAGGCGCGCAAGTTATAGTGAGTCCAACTAACTATAACGTGGGAATTTCAATGGTTTTATGTCAGTAAAATTTCCAGCTAACTATAACTGGTGTCAAACCTATGGATTTTTCAGTGAAATTAATAGGTTTTTTAAATGCAAATTCCTAACTATAACTGGTGTGAAACCTATGGTTTTTTCAGTGAATTTCATAGGTTTTTTAAATGCTAATTCCCAACTATATATAGGGCCTCAAACCTATGTTTTTTTCAGTGAATTTCAAAGTTTTTTTAATAGCTAATTTCTATTGCTATCAAACCTAATATGCCCATATATATATTTTTTTGCCCTGTAGCGCTCCCGGTGCGCGTACCGGTGAGCGCACCGGTAAGCGCAGTCTTGCAGCGCGTCCTGGTGCGCATACCAGTGAGCGTCCCGTTAGCGCTATTGCCGCGAACGAAAACATCATCGTGCCGTATCGCGTAGTCGCGTCCACGTGATACGCACGGCGTAAGCGCACCCGAGCGCATATGATCACGCTACGTAAGCGCCCCGGGGCGCGTAGCGTAAGCGCGTCGGGTCATGTGACCTTAAAATAACACTTTTTATTGGTTCAGGACAGTTTTGGTTTCCAAATGATGAAAGCCTGGGTCATGTGACCTGAAAATAACACTTTTCATTGGTTCAGGACAGTTTTGTTTTCCTAATGATGAAAGCCCCCACCTTTTTACCTCATTCTCACTTTGTACTTTGAGTGAGGAAGACCTGTTTCCAGAGCTATTAGTACCTATTTGTACTGAGAAATGGCTACAGTAGCAGCAGCAGCAGGAGCATCTCAGCCACCACCACCACCACCACCACCACAAGGACCACCACAACACCACAGTGGTGGAGCTGAAGAAGAGGAGGAGGAGGAGGAGGAGGAGTGTCTGTTAAAAATCAACCTGAAATATATGTTGACCTCCAGCATTAAAGAAATTCTGCTTGCTTTCAGAATATGCTTCTTGTGTGCATGCCAATCGCGTTGTTTCTGTGCTTCCCGCAATATGCATCTTCCCCTAATGGAATTTTTGCTACAGAACGTGGCATCGTCTCAGATGTTACCTGTAAATGTCGATATGTAAAATTACTGCAATTATGTCAAAGAAATCAATCAATCAATCAAGCAAATGTGTATAGCGCACTGCTCACCCGATAGGGTCTCAAGGCGCTGGGGGAGGGGGAGTTGCTACTGCTCGAACAGCCAGGTCTTGAGTTGTTTCCTGAAGGAGAGATGGTCCTGGGTCAGCCGTAGGTGGGTAGGGAGGGAGTTCCATGTCTTGGCCGCCAGGTAGGAGAAGGATCTTCCTCCGGCGGTGGCTTTGCAAATTCGTGGGATGGTGGCGAGGGCGAGGCTGGCAGATCGGAACTGGCGGTGGGTGTGTAGAATGTGAGGCGGCTGTTGAGGTATTTGGGGCCCATGTCCCGGTTAGCCTTGTGTGCGTGGGTGAGGAGTCTGAACGTGATTCTCTTGCTGACGGGGAGCCAGTGCAGGTCTTTCAGATGGGCAGAGATGTGGCTGTGACGGGGGATGTCCAGGATGAGTCGTGCCGAAGCGTTCTGTATGCGCTGGAGTCTTTTCTGGAGTTTGGCTGTGGTTCCAGCTTAGAGGGTGTTCCCGTAGTCCAGTCGGCTGGTGACGAGGGCTTGGGTGACCGTCTTCCTGGTTTCGGTGGGGATCCACCGGAAGATCTTTCGGAGCATGCGCAGGGTGTTGAAACCGGATGACAAGACGGCGTTGACTTGCTTGGTCATTGTCAGGGAGGAGTCGAGGATGAAGCCCAGGTTGCGTGCATGGTCCGTTGGCTTGGGAGTGGTGCCCAGGGCAGGGGGCCACCAGGAGTCATCCCAGGCAGAGGGGGATGGTCCCAGGATGAGGACTTCCAATAATTACACCCAGGCCTAGCTCCAGGTTACCGCTTAGGTGCTGCTCTAGAGTTAGGTGGATGGGTACTCCATCACAAACATGACGAATATCCTAATTGCCTTGTTAGAAGTGTTTTAGGATATTTAGCAATTATAATGACGCAGACAGGATGTCTATCATGTTGGAGACGGAGTTCCCATCTGCCAAATTCTAAATCAGGTTCTTACCCAGCCTAGTTTGGATATTAGTCCTTTATACATAACCAAATGTAATAGACTTAAATTGAAAGGTAATTGATTCTGGTGGGTGATGCTTTGGCACCTTTGTCTGCAAAGCCTGCTTGCCAATAAAAGATGTCACTAATAATCCATCCAAAAGAAACCACTCTTTGGACATCCATAGGATACTAAATCTCAAGAGAAAGCAATATCAGAATTCTCTCCTAAATATTTTCTTCTGAAAAACAAAATAAAGGTGAAATAACATAAAACATCAGACTAGGGTATATTCGATAATTTTGTGTAAGCTCTAACTGAGAAACACTAGTGTGAACATCAGATTCTACATCTGGTTATACATTATCATGACTAGCAACAGTGGGTAGCAAAAGTTGTTACCCATGGTTATTACGTCATCAAAGAATTCCAGGTTGCTTTGGTTTTTAGGTCTTGCCTAGACCGTAGCATGCAGCGCTGCTCTTGGAGTGACCTTTAGGAATCGGTCAACTCTTTTCAACCACTCGTGCTTGTGCTGGCATCCACCTTGCGGGAGCGAGCAGCGGCACGCGTTCTAATTGAAATGATGACCAGCATGCTGCTGCTCAGCATAAGCACAAGTGCTTGAAAAGAGCTATTTGCATCAGTGTGCATTTGCCCGTTCGTGGCCATGCTTGTTGTTTACATGGGCTTGCGCGCAGCAGATCACTTCTTTTGTTTACACTTTCTACTTTAATTGGCTTGGGTGGGAATCAAAGATCTCTGCAAATTCCGCAAATATTTTTTTATCACACTCTGCATATATGTTTAATTTTTTGGAAGAAACACACTGGTTTGTGAAAGGTGCCGCTTTCACTTATGTGCACCTTTAATTGTTTCTCAGCAGCGCTGCTTTTACTTTAAGCACAACTTTAATTGTTTGTGAATGACACCGCTTTCACTTTAAGTGTATCTCTTTCCTCCACAAACCACTACTGGGTCTTTTAATTTCTCATCTCTAAGGAACAGCTGTCTCCTCCAAAACATGGCTTCTCACGACACCCTTATTTTTAAGAGAGTAATTTGTAGAGAGAATCTCTTTGTCTCTCTCCTCTCTACACAGGAGGGCAAACTAGCAAACACTGGCCTCTTTCAATATAGCAGAAAGGCACGCTGTCCTGTTCCTGTTTTACAGTGCAATGTAACTTGTTATAACTACTTAAATTAATGAAAAACAAACCAACGTAATCGTGAATCCCAAAATTTGTCTGTTTGCTTTGCAAGCATTTTTGTCTATTTAGGAAAAGCATGCACAGTCTTCACAAAGCTTTTTATAGGTCTCGCCTAGAAATGCTTCCAAACACTGCGAGACAGAAACGCTGCCCTTCCCCAGCCTTGTCTCCCCGCTTCCACAGAGGTCTACCAGCGCCAGAGCAAATGCATTGCAAATGCTTGTTTTGGAAAAGGTTTAGAGGTTTGGAATGGGAGTATGAAGACACATTGGTTAGTTTATTTCTCGTCGGAGAAGAGAGACTGCTACCAGCATGAGGGAGGGTTTGCAGAAGAGGCCAGAATAGTTTCTTGTTGTGGAAGGAGATGCATAGCTGTAAAGATTGCTATCGCCCTCCTTAATTGCATTTGGGAACATCAACATTCAGTGAATTTCCATGAATCACTGGATGCGAAGCTTCCTACCGAGACATGACCCTACGGTAGAAGATGCACATAAGTTTGGTATTTACAAACCCACATCTGGTGTTTTTTTGTGTACATTTTAGTCTTTCTGACATCAAAAGTTATTGTGTAATAGAAAACAAATTGAAACGTCATGCATGTTTAATGTAAAAGTTTAAATAAACAAGCAAATACTTTTAGCAAAGTCACAAATGAGCGATTGAAAGAAAAGAGCTTTTATTTCTAACCTCACATTTTGCAGATCATTTGTGCACACTCAAAGGCAGGGATACTTTTACTTTAGGTATAAAAACGATCTAGAAGGAAAATAGTGTAAGAGTTTAGCAAACGAAAGACAGACGGTGGCGTTGTCCAAGTTAAAAGGCAGGGTGTCTTTGTGTTGTTTACTAAACTATTGCAGTCTTTGCATTCTACGTCAAGTTTATATCTAATGAAAAAGTACCCGCTTGTTTCTTTAAAGTTTTACATTTATGGGTGCGTTTGTGTGCAATTAAAGGCTGCTTGTCTCTCTTCTAATTGTTTTTTGAATAATGTGCTTGTTGGACTTGACCTTGTTGTTAAAGTTCCCTTCAACTTTTTGCTTATCTCCTAGACCGTCTTCCTCATAGAAAGCTGTGAAGTTAGATGCTGTAGATACTTGCCACTGCTAATCAGTGTGCAAGTACAGATGTTCCCTGTATAAATTGTAGTGGTATTTGGTTGTCTCTGATTGTTTTGTTTGCCTTACGAGCAAGATCCCTAAGTGATGTGCACTGGGTGTGCCAGAGCTAGTACTAAAGAAATGCGCAGAGAGGGAACAAAGTCTTCAGAGTAGGACCTGCGTGCATTATGCTAAATTAGCATGTTTTCCTGACAAGTGCTACAACTTTTCAGGCCTTACTTTCCCTTTTGCATACACATGGTGCACCCCTGTAGGACGTCCTGGGTAACCCCTAGGCAGGGTGCAGTGTAGGTAAAAGGAAGGACTTGTTCCAGTGTGGGTGCTAGGCCCTGACAGTGGAAAATACTCCATTTCATTTTTCCTGTTTAAAGGCCATCCTGCCCGTAGGACAAAATGGGGGTGGCTGGGTTTAGTATTGTTAGCCTAGTTTCCCAAGAATTGGAAATGGAACAGTGAAGTTTGGTTTGTCTGAACTCATAGCGTCATAACGCATCTTTTTGGGTAGATGGTTTTGTCACTATGTGTCCAGAAACAACTGTTTGAGAAAATGGCTGAGTTTGTGCTTTAGGCATTTTTTTGTGTCTCAGCAGAATGTGAATTGCCTGTCTGGATCTGGGAGAGGTGTGAAAGGCCGGGGGAGGTCGTGCCCCAGGAGAGGGGTGGAGACAGTGCAAGGCTGCCGTGCACCTGGAGCTGGGAGAAGGAAACCACCTTTGCGAGGTGAAGAGGCCTGGGTCAGAGCCATAAAACAATAGACCTATCTCCCTCTGAGTGATTAAAGATACAGGCCTCTAGTATCAAAGAGAGGATGGTGACACTAGGGGGGAGACACACTTTAGGGAGGGGTCGGGGAACCCTAAGCACAAGAAAACTTCAAAAACAATGAGAGATATAACTGAAAGAACTATAACCCCAAGATTTTGGTTATGTTGATGATGTCGTTGAGAATGGTCTCGGTATCGTTCAGAGAAGTGCTGGGAGCGCTTTCAAGATGCCGTAGACTAGTTGAGTCTCCGGCGGCTTTGACCTGTCCACGATCAGGAAGAAAACCTCTGCTTTAGGAAAAGTTGCTGAATAGGCTGCGGGACACACTTGACCCTTGCTTTGTGATCCGGGGCTTGTGGGCAGTTTGTAGCTCTTGACCAAGAAGAGACTGAAGGGGCGCTGCAGTAGGTCATGCCCCCCCTTCTTCCTGAGCAAGACTTTGCTGTGTGCTGCGTCCTGTACGCACAACTTCTAAAAACAGTTGTATAGCACTTTGCATATTTTCTGCTAACGAACTATTGAACTATTGGACAACGTCTGACACTAGAGGTGCTTAAAGAACTCTGGGGTTATTTGCTACGCACTAGGTTATGTTTGTCTTGGAGGATACAGGATCATAGCGTAGAAGCATACTGCATTGGTTGTTTACTGCACTGTACTGAATTGCACTGTGACACATTACCTTATTCCTTCCTTGCACAGGGCATGC
The DNA here is from genome assembly GCF_964263255.1 of Lissotriton vulgaris. Lineage (NCBI taxonomy): Eukaryota > Metazoa > Chordata > Amphibia > Caudata > Salamandridae > Lissotriton > Lissotriton vulgaris. The sequence continues at coordinate 1,444,141,057 of NC_141693.1, forward strand.
TGGTGGTGATACGCATTGCATTGTTTTTCTATTGCACTGTACGTAATTGCAGCGTGACGTATTGCTGTATTCGTTCCTTGAACAGGGCATGCTGGCAGCGAACTGAGTTGCATTATCTTGTGTTGACTCAGTACATGATCTTGACGCTTTCCATTGTTTCACTGTGGCACTGTAGCGGAACCCATCATTAAGTAGTGCAGTATTTCTTATATTTAGCAACGTGTGTGAGGCTAGTGATACGACGTACCTAACCTGCTGAGAATGGTTAAAAGTCAGCGTAACTTTTGGTTAAAAGCGGTGGTTGGGGATTAGGACCACCTAACCCACAAGAAACAATATTACCGGTGTATATATGTGGGAGTTGTATTGTGTGGTCATTTCGTATATCTTTTTATATAAAGTATACTTGTTTTTACAAACTCGTGTTGAGTCCATTTGTGGTGACATTATTGGGCTGCTGTGGGCGTGGTTGGACCTACTGAATACTCGAGCCTTGGAGATAAGCCTGGCTGCTCGTGTCAAGCTACTAAGGGGATGAGCAGGGCTGTCTCAGACAGTGTCCTTTCTTGGCTTATCGTGGGAGCAGAGGGGTCCGGGTGTCGCACTTGACAACAACGGTGCGCACGGGAACGCCGTATTTTAACAGTGCTTTACAGGGATCTGTAAAGCAGTCTGTCTTTTCATCCCTATTTACATTAATAAATTGCAAACCTTACTTATGTAGGGATAATGTTTAAACAAGCATTGGTATAGCCAATAGGTCACGTCTTTGGGACCTTAGAAGTGTTTAGACATGCAAAAGTTGATGTTGTTGCACCAAGGATATTGTACTGCGTAACTAAATATTTATAAGGTTCCAAAGGCGAGACCTATTGGCTATGGCAATGCTTTTTTTTTACATTTGGCAAACGGAAGAGAGAAAATGTTATGTATGGCTCTCCCATTACTCCTGTCTCCCTGCGCTACAGGGGCAGATGATTTTGGGGGGCATACATAAAATCATATTATAAATGAGAAAATAGTGAATGATGGGGATATTTTTCACCTTTGGCGTCTGAGTGACATCATAGGCAACTAGAGATTTGATTCATTGGAGTGACATTTTTTTCTTAACCTGTCATTCTGTTTTTGGGCTTCTTGATTGTTTTTACCAGTACCCCTCTATGTCAAAAATACAGATTCACACTAGACCATAGATAACAATAAACTGGTGAACAAACTGAATCTGTAGACCAGAGAAATGTTAAGGCATGGGCGAAGTGGGCTCTGGCCCAGGGCCCCAGCATTTAAGGGGGACCCCTGATAGAACCAGCTCTGTTCTGCCTAGATTCTTGCCCAGATTACATTGAATAATTCTTAAACAGATTGTTTTGAAAACCGTTTCCTTTAATTATTGTTTAACCCCTCCCATGCTGGTGACGGAACCGTTCCGTCACGAGCCTTGGGTGGACTGTGCTGGTGACGAAACGGTTCCGTCACGGCCCGCTCGCCGCGCCTGCGTGGCGCAAATTCCGCACCTGCGCTGGCGTTCTAAAGGGCGGGCGGGGCAGTGACGGAACCGTTCCCTCACAAGCACAGCTCACCCGCGGGCCGTGACGGAGCGGTTCCGTCATGAGCACGGGAGCGCCGCGTGGCCCCGCCTCCCTCTTAGCGCTGCAGCGGAATAGCCGCCGCAGCGAAGGGGTTAATGTGGGTGATGTGTGAGAGTCCATTACCAACATTTTGCAGAGAAAAGTTGTGCTTATGTTTCATGCAACATCCATAAAAAAAGATTCTTTTAGATCTCAGTAGGACCTTACATATGAAAAATGTTAGGGTGTCACAGAGGTTATTTGCAGTAATATTAGTGAGCTGCTGCTGTGTTACAATATTGGAAACTCACAACACTATCCCTGAATATTTGATGGAAACACAGTTAGGAGCTTATTTACAAGCCTCTTGCGCTGCAGTTGCATCACTTTTAAAATGGGAAAAAGTGACATACTGGTGGCGCAAGGGGCCTGTAAATAAGCCCCTTAAAATTTGGAAGAGTGTGCATGTGCACTGTCAGTGACCTGGCCAAAGAGGGCATGAAAGAGCTGAAATAGAATCACAAATTCGAAGCTGCTTCGAACAGTGGCACCAAAATACGTTTGGCGCAGGGCTCCCAAAATCATAAGAGGTTCCTGAGAAAAACAAGAGAAAGCTCCTTCTCCTGCACTTTGCACCCAGCAATCTAAAAATGCGTTTGGGTGTGACTGTTAGCTGAATGTGTGGTCCTGAGGCAGCCACAGAGGTCAGCAGAATCGGAAACAAGAAGACACAGGACGGCCAAATACCCCCACCGTGTCCTCCATCCTCCCATTGGAACATGTTGTTCCTCCCGGAAAGCTGATTTGTATGAAATGTTATTACCCAACACATCCTAATCTTTCAGTATTAATTCATATACTGCAGATTACAGTTTTGGAAAGGTGCCAGCTCACGCTGGAATCCCATTTATGGATTAAAGGATTTGAGCAGCCTTGCAAAAGCAAGACCTCACGAATACCGGGATAATGTAAACTCGGTTCTGTATAAACTGCTTTACGTCTGCCATAGCAACCTCCATTACAGGCACATTGTCACAGGACACCTAGCAATAATGGCTGCCATCTCTCCAAAGGACGGATGCCGGTGCCCTCACGGTGGTGTGTTTGGTTGATTGAAGCAGGCCAGCCTGAGGGTGTGTCACCTCGGCTCTCTTTGTGGTATCGATTTATTGAGAGCTGTGCGGCGAATTATGGAATTACAGTTTTTTTGAAAGAGCCTTCCAAGCTCCGTGTATTGGTTCGTGTAATCACACAAGATGCCTCTATTGAAATGCTGACCAGACTGCAGCTCAAAGTTTCATATAACGGAGTCTATTTATTTATAAATGCTCCCTGAAGCCACAGATATAGGACTAAGGGTACAGGGAGTGAACTATCCAGGATCACACAATTCGTAGCTGACTAACTGGGATAGCTTACAAATAAATTTATATTTATTTGTATGGTTGCCGCTGCGCCTTTTGTTACCAGTTTATGCATCACATAATTATGGTCCTTTCCCATTCAGGATTTCAATCACACCTGGGTCAGTGCTTAAACTAATAAAGAAAAAGACTTGGCGGTCGAAGCACCAGGCCACAGCATTTGTGGTTGGGAGTAAGCAGCGGAGCTGGCAGCATCCTGACCGCCGCATTTTGGGCCGGCGTCTTGCAGCAGCAGCATGAATTGGCTCACAGAGTGTGCCTGAAGGCAATGCCGTCACACAGTAGCGCGCGCGCTGTTGGGCCTGCACTGTTGCCATGCACCATGTCATGAATGGCACATAGTACACGTACAACAGTGGAGGCATAGGGGTAACAACATGTGACCCCAGTCACAATACCCAATGGGCTAAAACTCCCAAAGGTCCTGTTTGGGGCCCCTTCCCTGCCTTTCCCCAGACATTTTCATTCCGGGGTTCCTAACATGAAAAGGTCGGCAGAAAGGCAGGTCGGAATAGGCATGGTGGTGCTAGCCTCGGCATAGCCTACATTCCCTACCGCTTTTCCCACCGCTACTGCCATGGGATCCTGGCAGCCGTATTCTGTTGGTCCGACAGCCATTGTCATAATTGAGCGGTTGGACTGGCGAGGAGGCAGCTGTTGGACTGCTACCACGGGTGCGGTGCTCTTGGGATCGTCGTATTCAGAATCAAGCCCTAAGTGCTGAAACCCAAAGTTTTTCACAGAAGTCCACTTCCGAATATTGGGTATCAATAGGTTCATTCTACTTTGCGCTTCTTTCATGCACCACCGCCGCCGCTCCGTTACCCATGGTGCACCGCATTTTCAATGCGGCGCACCATGGGGCAAAAACGGCACAGATGCGTCACACATCTGTGCCGTAAAGGCGGTGCATTGCTGGAGTTGCATCGCAAGCGCGACGCAGCTCCAGCAAGGCTTGGGGGGGCCCATCCGTCCAATGCTGCATCAAGCCTTACGCCTACTTCAAGCAGGCGCAGGGTTTTGACGCAGCATTGGCCTCAAAGTGACTGAGTGAAATCTTGTAGATTTCACTCAGCCACTTTTAGGAGGCGTTCCGGCGCCGGAACGCCCCCCCGCCCCCCCGCTCCGGAACGCCTCCTAATGGCACAGGGCTTTACACTGTGACGCATCTCCCAGATGCGTCATGTTGTAAATACCCCGCACCATGGCGCATCTTTTGCACCGCCGCTGCGTCACAAAAGTGCTGCAACGGCGGCGTAAAAGAGGTGCAAGGGGCTTGTAAATCTGCCCCTAACTGTCCTTTTATATCACCCTGGGGGGGGGGGGGGGGGGGGGGGGGGTACTTTTCTGTTATTTCTTATCTCTTTGTCTTTGTTTTCCTGCCATTCTCCTCTTTCTTCTTTTCCCCCATTTTTGCCTTTCTCTGTCTATTTCTGAAGCAAAGTCTGAGGATTAAAAACAATCCTGGTTGTGAAAAACCAGTGCTTATGCGCCCAACCAGGCACTACTGCTTCAAATTTAACACTGGTCAAAATATAATAATTGCATTACTGCAGACATGAACTTGTGTTCAATATAAATATACAATTTTATATTTTTAGAGAAGTTTTAACAAAAGTAAAAAATATGTACTGCAAACAACAACTGACCTTTTACCTCATTTAAACTTATCGAGGATTTACGGAAAGAGTGGGGCTTGGTCAACATCAAAATGGATACTGGCCCCTCAGCTCAAATCACGTTCACCTCTCCAACAGCTTAACAAAAACCCTGTTCCCTGAATATGTCACCCAAAAAACAAACGGAATGAAGCAGGGGAACCAGTGTGACGTATGTTGATGAGAAAACTCTACCCGTTGGTGCTATAATGCAGGGAGGTGAGTTGCGTGCACTGGCCTTCCATCTGACCCCATTCCAATGCTAGTCTTACCAGCAGCCCCCCTAGGAAGCTGGTGCAGTGGATGATGACACACAGACATGAGACCCCCTGTGCCTGCTTCCTTGATACCCTTGTAGTGAACGAGTACCAGAACTCACTCCTAAAATCACAGTGCAACAGTCTTAATGTATGAAGACCGACCAGACCCCAGAGTGGGCAATCGAGGATGGAAGTGGAACCATGAAGGCTCAGGAGTGGGCTGAGGAGGTGAATGACACAGTAGAGTGCAGCCAAGCAGAGCCCAAGCCAGGAGCAACATGTAAACGAAGGGAGCGATTTATGCAGAAAGAGGCAATGGCAATTGGACACGCAGGACCACATCAAGCGCACAGGCAAGTCCCCCTCATGTGTTCAAGACACAGACCCCACGAAGTGAACATGAAACATATGAATGTGGTCCCAGTTGGAATTCATAGTTATTAAGAAGAGGTCAGCAGTAGGATTGTATGCGTCAACTTGAAATAGATGGAGCAACTGGCTCCATGCTGACCCATCATCACACACACCAAACCTGGCTAAGAGGACTCTGAGGGAAAGACAGTCAGAGAGACAGTCGTCTGTTAATGTCCCATAAGACCCCACTAGCAGGACGATTGAATGCTTATCAATTGGAAGTATGCACACTGAAACGTGACACTTTGCTGTAGAGAGGGCTAGGGATAATCTTTGACAGGGCTTAATGTTACATTATACACCGAATTTACTACCAATGCAGAAAAGGCCTCTATGATAGAGTGCTTTACCTCTCCACTCCATGAACTGAACCTACCTAGTGTGAAGATCATGCTGCAGATTGACATTCTGACATGAACATTGAGTGCTGTAGCTGACATTAGGAGACAACAGCTATTTTTAAACCTACTGGGGAGAATAGAAATTTGCCTAGCACCGAGAAGGCTAAGTTTCAATTCTACTAAGGACACAGAGGCGAGGATTATGCTTTGTCTTTCTGTGCTTTATTAAAATCCAAACTCATAACAGAGCAGAAAGACACGTTTATAAGTTTTTGTATGCAAATAAAAACAATATGTGAATAAGGAAACATGAACTCCCATATTCAATAATCTAGTCCTTTCATATTATCCTTACATCATAACCGGTACATAGTCCTTTTACTCTGTCTGTTCCTACTCTTTCTTCGTGCTGGTCACGTAAATCCATCACTGGTCCTGTTTTGAACCGTCGTTTCCTGAAAGAACAGAGACAGCGTCAGGGTTTCTTGAAAAACCTCAATCCAAGATACAGTGTCTCAACTGATGCTCACGCAAAAACATTGTCAAACATCCATTTTCCATCCAAGACTGGTAATCTCATAACATGAATTGGTTACACACCAACATACGGGTGGGTTAGCACAAAGCCATGCATTGGGTGGGATAATCCTCGCCTCCGTGTCCTTAATAGAATTGAAGCTTATCCTTCACGGTGCTAGGCAAATTTCTATTCTATATCAGTAACATAGGCTCAGATTATGCTAGTTTAAAGCTTACTTACCACCAACTGAGCAACCTCCAATACATGCTTGAAATAGAACCTCTCGAAGGTAGAGTCCGAGGACCAATTCGCTGCCCCCATCAAGTCCTCCAGATGGGCCCCCAGCGACAAAGCTTTTAAAGCCATTGCGCTCCTTGCTGAGTGGGCCCCAAAAAGATGTGTGTCAATGCCCGCCTCCTTCATGGCCCCATGAAACCACCTGGCTAGGGTGGGGGAGGAGACATCTTTATGCGGCTTTATTAGGGCAATAAGAAGATGACGCTTACCTGGAAGTCGTAACTCTTGCTTTATTTCTTCATATGCTTTGAGACAGCCCACCACACACAACTTTGGGACATCCGCAGAAGCCGGATACAACACTGTACGGGTAAGAGATTTAGGGTGGCGGCCCACTGTGAACACAACTCCATCCGGGGAATAAACCTGTGCTGTAATATCCAATGCCCGGACATCTGAGACTCTCCTGCAGAAGACCAAGCACAGAAGCATTGTTAATTTGGCCAAGATTTCTTTTAGAGAAATATATTTATTCATGTATACAGGGTGGATGAGAGGCAATATGTTTGAATAGCAAGTACAAAGATGCAGTGTATAGAATTTTAGCAAACAAAAGCTTTGGCAGAGAGTCTTTCATGTAGCTTTATTTTAAATGTGCTTTGTTTGTATTCAGTTGGCACATCCAACGCTTTTTGCGCAAAATATCTTCTTCAGGGCTGTAATGGCATACATATACATGGTTTTTAACCCTTTGCATGTGTGCATCGGCCAACGGCCGTCACAAGCACTACTTCGGTAGTGCTGCTCACGTCCGTTGGCCGATGCGGCCCGCCCACTCTTTAGAAATCCTGCACCGCAATTTGTGGTTAAGGAGTTAAAGAAACATAGATCAAGCACTACAGTGTTCTGTGCACGAGTTGATAAAGAGTCATAGGAGAGATTAGAGAGCGCGAGTAGAACAGGGAGAAAAGAGTGGGAGAGAGTGAGGGAAGAATGTGAGACAGGGACATATGTGATCCTGGGGTGTAAACCCTGGTGGTATGTGCACATTAAGAGGAGAAAAAGATAAATCATTGGGAATCCTTGAAATATGGAAAGGAAGGCAAAAGGGCAACTGGTGGGTTTTTAGGCCATTAGCGCCATGTGTAGATCTCAACCACCCCGGTGACAGTGCTTTGGACAGTGTGAAGATGTCCAAAGATTGGCCAGCTTACCGATTAGCGATGCCGTGTTGCTGGCATGTTGGTTGCACAGAAAGGAAACAGCCATTAAGGATCCTATTGTGGAAGAGGAAACTATGTCAGTGGAGGCGGAAGTGGTACGCCAGTGGTGGATCAAGAAGCATCTGTCAGTCAATGTACCTTTAGAATCTAATAGCCGCCTGTATTATCCAGTCCTTGGAGTGGTCAGTGCTCTGTGGTGATGTACATCTGTGGAGTAACAAGGGTCCAATTAGGACCAGGAAAGGACCTATGTCATCCAATATGCCTTTAAATATTTCTATGAATGCAGATTCGAAAAAAATGCCAAGATGAAGATGCCTCCCTGAGATGAGACATCTGGGTCACGTGCTATGCCGCTGCATGATAATCAGTAAGATAGAAAGGTGTAACACGTGCTGGGTGGAAATCACATTGAGTTAACTCCCGGTAACCTCAGAAAAAGTCAGGCGATGCAAAAATGCCCCTGGATGATGAGTGAAACAGTAAGGCAGTGACTCAGATGAGAGAGGAATTTAAAAAGAAAAGCCTAGTGAAGGAGCGTCCTAAGCGAGGTGAGCATTAATTACATTGTATGTGAGATGAAAGTTATGCAAGCAAAAGAGACTCTTTGGCCTCAGTTAGTAAAATGGATGTGCAGCTGTAAGCGCGATAAGGTGAAGATTATTACGGGGTGCAGACTAAGTAGGAGGAATACTACTCCATTGGTTTCAGTGCCATTAGAGTAACCGGTAGTCAGTATTCTGCAAGTGTGTGGCATGGCAAAACTTATAATCGAGGCCACACAGGAAATGCGAGCCTTGGGGTGATAAATCTACGGCCCATGCATAGTTAAAGTGAAAAATAAGGAACTGGGGGCATACTTTCAAGAACAAGAGACAAAATTACCAGAACCTGGGCTGCCCATAGCAGCCCAGGTTCTGGTGTTAACCTGGGCTGCTATGGGAATTCACAAGGGCATATTATCAATCCCATTATCGCCGCTTTAGCTGCAATTTCCTGCCGATAAAGCAGCGATAAATTTATCACCTGTTCTTGTTAATATGCCCCTGGGTTACCGTTAAAAAGTTAACTGTTCTTACGAGTCAAGAAGAGACAGCACACAAGCTAGGCCTCCACAGTGAATTGGCGACTTAAAGACGTACTTGTGTTGGTGGTCACAGCAGAATAAACTTGGAGCTGTGTCAGGGATTTGTCCTATAGTCTGTGGGTGGAATTCTGAGTGTAGACTCTCCAACAAAAACTGTTAAGTAACGTAGCTGCGTCAGTCAGCTTCTGGGTAGTGGGAGACTAGACTGCGCACTATGTGTATCTGCTGATCTCACCTCCGGTGGCCCGATTGGGTGAAACACGAACATTAAAAGATATAAAAAGTAGTGGATGTGATGAAGTGGGTGACATTAAGTGATTAATAGTATGGGGTAAATACCGAGGTCTGGCCCACAGGGTAAAATGGGGTATGGTGTAGCCTAAGTTTTATTGTGCTTAATGAATGGTCTGTGTTGTCATGCAAAGTAACGTATGTCCTAGCTGTAGTAACGTATGTCCTAGCTGTAGGGAAATCCTAAGGTATTGCAATTAAAAGTGGTGTCAATATCCGTGGTAAATTTGGTAAGACAACGTGATGTCTGACACACAGGAGAGTGGGAAAATGAAGGCATATTGAGAATGTAGAGGGGAGGAGCCAATCGGAGTGTGATGATATTACTGGGTGGTGTCCAAACGCATGTGTGAATAGTAGAGACAAGAAGAGCATCAAAGAGGAGAGATAAACAGTTGCACTTAATTAAAGTCAAAGCCTTTAGTCCACGCCGGTTACTTCTACGTAACATACTCCGGCGTGTAATCATCAGTACAGCACATTGTAAACTTTGCAGATAAACAATTGATTATATATGCTCTGTCAAAATCTCATTAGCCAATGTCGGTTAATTCTAAACAATATACTCCGGCATGTTTTGACAAAGTTATTGTGGAAACTACGGTATAATCCTGAGTTGGTCATGTGAATCATATGTGAAGGAATAGGCACGTAGGTGAGCAGTTATATGTCTAGTGTGTCCAAGCAATGAGGTTCTGGTACCTCGCATGTTGATTACCAGATGCATTTGCCGCCTGGAGTGTGTGGGCAAAACTTCTATACGCTGCATCTTTGTACTTGCTATTCAACCAAATTGCCTCTCAATCATCCTGTGTACATGTTTATATTTATGATCAAGGGATAGCTGAACATTTGAGGCAGGCAATAATAGTTGACCACGTGACTGATCCAGGTAGTGCAGTGTTCTACAACCCGGCTGCATTTTTTCTTCATAGATTTAAAGATATATGTTCGGCTGCCAAGACAGAAAAAGGTTCAGGACCAAATTAACATCCTGTAGAGCCCAGTAGTGAGGTTCTGGGGGCAAGGAAAGACAGATACCACACAGAAGTTTGCAGATAAAAGGGTGTTTCCACACTGGAGCCCCATCAATCGAGCTGTGGCCCACAGAGATTGCCGATCTTATGACATTTATGGAACGGTAGGCCAGCCCCTTCATCGCTAAGGCTGCAAGGAAATTTAGAATTGGAACAACACCTGCGGCCACGGGATCCAAATCCCTTCAAAACACTAACCAATTCATCTTGTCCAGGCAGACCTATAATGTTTGGTGGTGCTATCTGCCCATGCCTTTCACAGGAGCGTCTCAGTTGGTCACAAAAGGCTCAGGAGCAACCATCGCTGCCTGAAAGATGCCATGCCATTAGTTGTAGGGAACCTTGGATTAACAGATGGTGCAGTACTTTGTCTGGGTTCAGAAAAAGGTGAGGAAACAGGGGGAGTAGGATTGGAGAATCCCAAGAAAGTTCCAGAAGTACCGGAAACCAAACTTGAGATCTACAAGACGGCATCACCATCACCAACTCCGCCTTCTGGCAACGAACCTGGGCGGCTGCCCTTGTAATCATTGAGAATGGGGAAATGCGTAACCCTTCTTGTGACTCCAATCCTGGTCAAGTGCGTCCGTGGCCAAGGCCATCGGATCCGGTCTCCAACTGAAGAATCGTTGGACTTGGTGGTATAGAAGTGATGCATAAGAGGTCCACTGAAAACGGCCCCCACAGGTCTAGCAACCACCGGAAGACCTGAGGATCCAGATTCCACAGGCTGGAGTCGTGGAAGTGCATCGACTGCCAGTCCGCCACCTGAATGTCTTGGCCCGGAAAATACTCTTCCATTACAGAGATATGATGGACAAAGCAAAAACCCCAGAAGTCCTTCGCCAGGCTCGCTAAGGTCCAGGAGAGAGGACCTCCCAAGTGGTTGATGTAATGAACTGCAGAGACATTGTCCATTTTTAGGAGGACACATGATCGCACCCTGTTCCTGGTCCAGAAACAGACCACCGATGAGCCTGCCAGAAGCTCTAGGAAGTTGATGTGAAGATCTTGTTCAGCTAATGACCAAATGCCTCCGGTGGAAAAATTCCCACATCGAGCACCCCAGCCTCATCTGCTGGCGTCAGACTCGATGAATAGATCCGGAACAGAGCCGAAAATTGCTCCGCCGTTCCACGCTTCCATATGAGTCAGCCACCATGCTATCTCCTCCCTCACTCCGAGTAGAGTGGTACTGGCTTGGCTTAAGACAACCCTCTCCTGAGGTGGAGAGCTTTGAGGCACTGGAGGGCCCGATAACGCAAGGGTCCAGGGAAGATGATGAGGGGAGTTACTTGGGACTACCAGGTAAGCATCTTTTAAGTCCAGACAAATCATTCAATCGGATGGGAGCTGAACGTCTCGGAGGAGGTGAATCCCCTCCATCTTGTAATGGACTCTTTGAGGTTGATAAAGGGGCGACTTGTCTACTAAGAATATGTTGCTTAGGGACCCGTCGTGATGCAGAACTGAACAACAGATGGACCCCTTGTTTGTCGATCAGATGATCATCGCGACTTCCGAAACAAATGGGACGATGGTGACTCTCTTGTCGAGGGTGATCAAAAAATTCGATATGGAACCCTTGAATGGTCTGTAAGACCCATGTATCAGAAGTAATGGCTGCCCAGACATCCCGGAAAGTTGGTAAATGGCCCTCAATATGGACCTTGTCCGCTGCTAGAACACTCACCGTTGGAATTGCCACCTCTTTTCTTTTTTTTTTTTGGTCCTCATACACCGTGATGGGCATTCTTGATGGAAAACAAACATCTCCTCTCAAACGGCCAACCTGTTCCAGCCCTTGCGTTGAGGCCTGTGAAGAGAGGAAGATGGAGATCCCTCAAGCCAGTACTGTTTTTTTAGTCCGCTCCGGTGCACACTACAAACAAGATCCAGTGTTACTTAGGAGACCAAGAACCATCAGAGCCCAGGTAAAATCATAGGACCACCGTTACTTATTTTGCCAGGCCACTAGGGCTGCCCAGATATTATTATAACTCGTACTGTCACAGGCCATATCCGATTCACTTGTAGAGATTACATGTTTTAGACTCTCCACAAAGGTAGGGGCGTTTAACACTTTCCAGGCTCTACATATCTCTCGCCTTGCCAGGACCATGACATAAAAGATTAATTTAGAGGCTGGATTAATCAGTTGGTAATCGGCCGTAAGGTCGAGGAAAATTGTCCCCGGGGTAACCTCCACCTGTTGGTCGAGCACATCCTCCAAAAATTCTTGTACCTCAGTCCAATAGTTGGAGATTCCACAAACATATGAAGGTCGTCCGCAGCCAGGTGGTTACATCTGGGGCAATGATATTCTAGGCCCGTCATCTTAGCCAGTTTTCTAGGTGTCAGATATACCCTATGTGCAGTATATAGATGGTTTCTTTTAAGGGCAGCAGGTTTAACAACTGCCTGCAACATAGTAAAGGAATCCCCCAGATACCCCTGATATCATTAGAATAAGCACTTATGACATTGCCCCATAGTTTTTGTAGTTCAGATTCAGTAACTCCCCCGGCTTCCAATAAAGTCCAATACCAAAAGGAAACCTCCTGTTTCCATTCTCCCCTCCTTGAGACTGAATCAAAATTGAGGCTTGATTCTTCAGAGTCCCAGGATTTCGTTTTCCACCATCCTGACAACTGGTAATACTTAAATGTAGTGAGTGTCCCACCTGTCATACCCGATAGGGACTCCCAGCTCAGAAGCTGAGAATCTTTCTGCAAATCACCCCAGCATATTAGGCCTGCCATTTTCAACGGCCGGGACAGTTGATCTCTGAGACAGTCCGGAGTACCCGGAGAGTCCTAAATTGGGGCCTGGGATGCATAGTATGGAATTTTTAAACTTTTCCTAATGTATAGCCAGTTCTTTAAGGCAGCACCCAAAATCTTAAGCCTAACTTTCTTATAGAACTTCGGGTCCCCAAATTTAAAAAGAAAAAATCTCTTGCTCCTGGGGGATGTCGTGCAATAAAGCCTGAAACAATAGACCTGTGCGGATGTATCCATCTTATTGGCCAATATTCTAAAGTTGTAGAAAAGAAATGAGTGGCAGTAGATCTGGTAGAGCTAAACCACCCGTGTTTATGCTTCTCCTGGAGATTCTGGCGGACTTGGTGCTCCAAATAAAAGAACCAATTTTTCCCTGCAATTTCGCAATATCAGGTGCCATAAAAGATAACGGAATCGAATTAAATAGGAAGGTTATTTTTGGTAGTATGATCATTTTTATCAAATTGACCCTCCCAAAGATATTTAAAGGTAGTCTTGACCACCGCTGAAGCAAACCACACACATCTTTAGAAACTCTGGTCAAATTAATTTTAGGTATCCCCCAATTTTCTTGGCCAAATGGATCCCCAGATACCTCATTCAAGGCTTAGCCCCTTGTGTCCCCACTTCTTGGTTCCATGCCATAATCTCGGTCTTATCTTTATTTATATTATAACCCGAGATTTCACCAAACCGTTCAACCTGATCCACTAATCTGGGGATAGCTTCAGCGGGGTTAGATGTAAACATGAGCAAATCATCGGCATATGAAGCAAATTTTAATTCCAGATCTGCAATTATAAAGGGGTTGATCAGAGAGTCTGACCTAAGCTGACAGACAAAAGGTTCAATATAAAGATTGAACTATAAAGGCGACAAAGGGCACCCTTGCCTGGTGCCACGGGAGATTGTAACCCAGTCTGTTAAAGCTCCGTTATCTAAGAATCTTGCCTGAGGGTCTGAATAAAGAGTCCTAACTGCCGAAACAAAATTACAAGGAAATCCAAACCCGGATAGAGCTTCCCATAGATATGACCAGTTCACCTGGTCAAAAGCCTTAACAGCATCAACGGCTACTAAAGTCAGTGGGAGCTTTATATCTGTTGCCACATCTATTGCCGCAATAGCTTGAAAAGTTAATTCATTCAGCTGCCTATCGGGAATAAACCCTCTCTGGTCCTGATGAACTATTGTTTTAATCATTCTTGCTGTTCTCGCTGCCAACACTCCCGCAAAGATTTTATAGTCCGAATTCAACAAAGAAATTGGTCTATAAGACTCAATTTTTAGCGAGTCTTTGTTGGGCTTGAGGATCAGGGTAACTGTGGCTTCAGACCATGACTTTGGAACAGCCTCGCCCAATACATATATTCTATTAAAGAGATTTGTTAAAACAGGGACTACCTTATCAAGCACTACCAAATACAACTCTATTGGAAGCCCATCTGGGCCAGCTGCCTTGCCCCTAGCCATTTTCTTCATCTGGATTTTAACTTCACCCTCTGTTATGCTAGAACATAGCTAGGCCCTATCCGACACCAAAATCTGGGGCAGCCCTAGCTGATTCACCCAGTCTTTAGCTCTCTGGGGAGAAAAACAGGTGTCTTATTTATATAGGTCTTGCATAAACATTCTTGCCTCCTCCCTAATTTGGTCATCGTCATATATAATGGCTCCTTTACTGCTCTGAGATAGACCTTTGATTTGATTTCTTACCCTATCTGTCCTGGTTTTCCAGGCAAGAAGTGAGCCACATCTTTCGCCATAGGAGAAGTTTTGGAGTTTACTGGAATCTCACCTTTCTTTTAAAATCTTATCCAGGCTTGCTTGAAATTCTGCCCGCAACCCATCCAGCTCACATTGTAGACGTGGTACTGTATCCTGGTAACATCACAATGCCCTCTGAAGCTCTCGCTCTTTTTGCTTAATCATAGAGAGGCGCCCTTCCTTCAGCCTCCTCCTGGATGTATTTGTATAATAAAAATCATTGTGCTCAATAATCCTCTTAAAACGGCCTTGAAAGCCTTCCAAAACACCTGATCAATTGCAGTGCCACAGTTATAATTAAAATATTCCTCTACATGTTTCACCAAGTCCAACTTTACCTCCTCCATCAGTAATAGGGATCTATCCAGGGTACACCTTCTCTGACATTCTTTTTGCTTAAAGTTAACAACCAACTCCACCACAGAATGATCAGAGAGTAGGGCTGGAATGTATGAAATGGAGTCAACTTCTGAAAAAAAGGATCGATCTAATATGAAAAAATCAATTCTGGAGTGGTGTCTCTACTTCTGGCTGTAAAAGGAAAAATCCCTTTTGCATCCATTTTTTGCTCTCCAGATATCTATCAGATTAAACTCTTTGATGATATTTTTCAGCTCCAAGTGTGATTTGCAATGAGGAGTGTATTTAACCCTTGAAGTACGATCTAAAAAAACATCCAGGATCAAGTTAAAAAGCTCCCCCTAAGAGGATGTGTGCTGCCATATCAGATAGGCTAGTTTTTAATTTCAGGAGAGCCCCTGGGGCATCTTGATTAGGTCCATAATAAACTGCACACACCAATGGGGAACTCCCTATTGATAGTGAAGCCACCAACCACCTCTCAGATTGATCTGTATCAACCTTCTCTACTTTAATCCCTGCATTGCTTCTAATTACTATTGCGACTCCCCTAGTATTGCCCTTTTGTTCAGAACAGAGAAGATCTTGGACCCATCTAAGCTTTCCAAACCCTGACTTACACTCCTGTGCTTCTAAGTGGGTTTCTTCAAGAAAGCAAATATGGGCCTTATAGTTTTTCAAAAACTCACACACTCTAGACATCTTTCTCCGGTCTAATAATCCGTTAACATTCCAGCTAATTATCTTGATTTTGTTATTGATGCTATTCATCTTGGGGAGCAAAATCCTGTTCCCACCCGGCCATTATAGTTCTCTTTTCTCCACAGCTCTCCACAGCTGTATGAGGATTACATTGCCATGCCATTAGTTGTAGCGACTTGCCACCCGTGCCTCCCTACCACCCGCCCTGAAGAACCCTCCCTTCTCTTCTTTGGCGATCTTGTCGCCTATCGGGACCCTCCTTGACCCATCACCAGGACCAACCCCCTTACATACAACATGTTACCTAACGTGCTTTGACCCTCTTTTTACTTTGTACAATTGACCATGTCATGAGTGATGTAATATGTGACGTCATCAGCAGTGCATTGCAGGCGCGCAAGTTATAGTGAGTCCAACTAACTATAACGTGGGAATTTCAGTGGTTTTATGTCAGTAAAATTTCCAGCTAACTATAACTGGTGTGAAACCTATGGTTTTTTCAGTGAATTTAATATGTTTTTTAAATGCTAATTCCTAACTATAACTGGTGTGAAACCTATGTTTTTTTCAGTGAATTTCATAGGTTTTTTAAATGCTAATTCCTAACTAAAACTGGTGTGAAACCTATGATTTTTTCAGTAAATTTCATAGGTTTTTTAAATGCTAATTCCTAACTATATATAGGGCCTCAAACCTATGTTTTTTCAGTGAATTTCAAAGGTTTTTTAATAGCAAATTTCTATAGGTATGAAATGTAATATTTTTTATAATGAATCCTATATTGTATATTTATGTAATACTATTTTTTTATGTATATTGTTCATGTTTTTTTTTTTTTTTGCCCTGGAGCGCTCCTGGTGCGCGTCTTGGTGAGCGCACCAGTAAGCGCAGTCTTGCGGCGCGCCCTGGGGCGCGTACCGGTGAGCGTCCCGTTTGCGCTATTGCCGCAAACGAAAACATCATCGTGACGTATCGCGTAGCCGCGTCTGCGTGATACGCACGGCGTAAGCGCACCTAGAAATACTCGAGCGCATACAATCGCGCTACGTAACCATCCGACGCGCTTACGCGACGCGCCCCTGGGCACGTAGCGTAAGCGCGTCGGGTCATGTGACCTAAAAATAACACTTTTGATTGGTTCAGGACAGTTTTGGTTTCCAAATGATGAAAGCCCTGGTCATGTGACCTTAAAATAACTCTTCTCATTGGATGTTATCAGTTTTTTTTACAACTAATGAAAACCCCACCTATTTCCTTCATTTCTTCTTTCACTTTGGAGACAGCAAGACCTGTTTTTTTCTGTCCTACCATTTTGTGCAAAGAATGGCAGCTAGACCATCCAGCAGTAGTGAGGACTCAGATGGATTCATTGAGGAAGAACCTCCTCAGCCCAAGATCAAGGAGCATTTTATTTGGAATTTATTTTCAATACCTGAAGGATTAAAAAAGGTGAATGCTCCCAAAGTAGAATGCAAAATCTGCCAAACTGTGCTTTCCCGAGGAGACCCAAAAAGGAAGTACAGTTTTGGCAATTCGACAGTGATTCGCCACGTCCAACGCAGGCACCCCCAGAACTATGCCCGGGAGAGTGTCCGAGACCTGGCATGTAATCCCCCAAGGGATGGTGCCTCTACATCTACAGGAGGAGCCACAACATCAGGGAGAGGACGTGCAGCGGAATTGGAGATGATTCCGAACATTCAACCTGTTTTTAGTGACATTACTATAAAGTGCAAGCAATGCGATGAAATGCTTTCCTATGGTGAGCAGAGCATCAAGCTCATTGCACGCAAGAGGCAAGAACACCGCTGCCTTACCCAGCCCTAATTTTTCCCCTTTTTTTGCCCCTGTTGAGCAGTATTGCATTACCTGTTTTTGTTTTTGTTCTGAAAAAAACATAAAAAAAGAAGAAAAAAACTAGTTCTTTTTAGAACTACCTCCAGTTCTCAAAAGAGAGCTATATTCTTATCAAATTCAAAATGAGTAACTGAAGTGGAGTGCAGTGAGAGAGGAGAGGAAAGGAAAATGAGTGAGAAAGCAAAGAAAGGGACGAGAGGGGAAGGGAAGTGAAGTAGGGGGACTGAAAGAAGGTGAGTGTGGGGAACGAGAGTGAGGAGAAGGAGAGGGAACATGGGGAATGTGGATAAGTGAAGAAAATGTAGTAAAAGAACGGTGGTGTGGAAGGGTAAGTAAATATTGACGCAATCCCTTTCATATTTTACCTGCGCCAGGTGTAATGTATGCAAAGGGGGCGTATTGACGCAAGAAAGGGTCGTAGAAGTGACGCAGTGAAATCTATGAGATTTCACTGCGTCACTTTTAGGACACCGTTGCGTCAAAATCTTGCTCCTGCCTCATAGCAGGCGTAAGACTGATGCAGGCCCTTTCACATGGGGCTGTCCCCATGTGAAAGGATGCATTGCTGGAGTTGCATCACTTTTGTGACACACTCCAGCAATGCATCACTTCCTCTAAGCACTTTAAATTATTATTTTACTGTTTCACTGGGTTTTCACCATGGTACGCTCCCCGGTACGCTCCCCGGTGCGTATACCGGGCGTTCCCCCTGCGCAAATCCTTTTATGGCCCCCACATCAAACCTAGGGGGTCGGGGGGGTCTACCCTGCCCCCTTTTGGGCATTTCCCCCTTTATTTTTGCCACCTCTTGTGTCTCGATCCTACCAAGACACAAGATGGCGGCCGCTCCGGACTGTTTGGAATGTTGACAGACACCCGAGAGCCAATCAGCTTTCCGCGCGCGAACTCGCGTAGCGCGCTGGTGCGCGCCCTGGTGCACGTACCGCAGCGCGCTTATAGATATATATATTTTTTTTAACCTAAATTACTCAAAATCCACTGGAGCACATATCATAGCAAAGGCACATCGGGCTACCAGTCCCTACAATTTTGCCAAGTGTCGAGGAAATCCATTCATCCGTTCGGGCTAAAAGCGAGGTTGACCGCCCTATGGAAATTAGCATGGGGAAAACACGTTTTGGGATCCCCTTTTTTCTCTGCCCCCGCTTGACGAATCCCCCCTAAACTTTCAGGCAAGGACCGGAGCGCCGCGAGGCAAATTTGTGGAAATTTTCAGGCAGATTCCTCAACCGGCGCCAAAGTTATTCCCAATAGAATGTTGCGATTTCCCTATTGAAAATAATCCTAACTATAACTACCTACTGGCGACCAGAAGGGTATTTGCGGTTTAATGCTGGAACAAGACATCAACCTGACGCATTTTGAACATACCCTACTAGGTGACTTATTAAACGAGATGATTTTTAATTTCAATTTTGGGTTTTCAAATGAGTTAGCACATCACACAACGACATTTGCTACAACCTTTGTTGGGCGGGGTGCCTCATCTATTATTGATTTTAGTTTATGTACGCAAAGCTCTGTGAGCAGATTAATTAGCGCGAACATCATGGACTTACCACTGAGTGACCACCTGCCACAGGTATTAAAAATGGAGAACCTATTTGTTGTAACCGATACTAGAGAATGTCCCAACCAAATGGTCCAGGACGTGAAGCTGGGTACCCAAAATGGTTATAACCTTAAATGGAGTAGAGTGGTTCCGGATGATTTTCTGCTTAAAATATTGAGTAAGTGCATGAGTAGTTTTTCGATCTGTTTAGATGAATATGCAGAGAGTAGCGAAATAATAACCCATTTTAATATCATCTCTAGCATAATTAAGGAAGCACTGTGGGTTGCCAGGAAAAATTCCCTAAAGTCCAATAGGAAATGGTTTGATAAAAAGTGCACTAAAGCCTTAACAAAGCTTAGACATGCAATTAATAAAAGACCACGGGATGTAATCCTAATTAGAATTGCAAGGAGGGATTATAATGTAGCATTGAAGGACAGGAAAGCCTCAATAAAAAGGGAAGCATGGGACAACTTATGTGCGGCGTCAAAATCAAAGGATCCGGCTGCTTTCTGGAGGGTCATTAACACCCCCCTCCTACATGAACAAAATGCACGCATGGAAATCGCCGTTTCAGAAGATGAGTGGGTGGCTCACTTTTCCTCCCTCTATAAGGTTGTGGAACTAACCCCTGACACAGGCCAGGACGCAGTGTCGCTAAATTTAGATACATCTAGAACCCTGGTTGTAACCCTTCCTGAAGTTATTGCGAGCTTGAAGGCAACTAAGGGGGGTAAGGCGGCTGGACCGGACGGCATACCAGCTGACCTCTATAAGGCTAACATCGAACTATGGGGGCCACTGCTAGTTCAGCTCTTCAATGCCGCTTTGGCAAATAGTCCAATTCCTACTTGGTTCACATCGGTAATAGTCCCAATTTTTAAGAAAGGGGATAGGCTAAGTTGTACCTGCTATAGGCCAATTTCTCTATTGGACACTTCCATAAAAATTTTGGGGAGAGCGATTTTAGCTAAATTGCAAAGCTGGGCTGAAGATAATGGGGTGTTAAGCGATTTTCAATTTGGGTTCCAAAAGGGTCTAGGGACCATAGAGCAAGGATTGAATCTTTTCACCTTGCAACAGAAGTATATAAAGGTCAAAAAACAACGTCTATACCTCACATTTGTTGATTTATCATCAGCTTTTGACTGTGTGTCACATATTAAACTATGGTCAATCATGGCCGAATTGGGGGTAGACAATGCCATTATATGCTTTCTGAGAGATGTATATTCCAGGGCCACCGCAAGTGTCAGATATGGGAAAAATGGTGAATGTAGCAGACAATTCGGGATTGGTCGGGGTGTGCGCCAAGGGTGCGTTCTAGCCCCCATTTTATTTTTGTTATATATAAATGGAATGGAAAAGCACCTCGTGCAGGAGGGCAGGGACATGCCTATGGTGGGAGGTAGGCCTGTCCCGGCCCTGATGTACGCTGATGATGCTGTTTTGATGGCACGCACCCCAATGGCTTTACAAACTTTGGTCACATCCTTTAACAGTTTCATGCTTGGTTTAGATCTGAAAATCAATTGTTCTAAAACTTTGTCTATGTATTGTGGGTCAAGAACAAGCAAGCATCTGAAGCCAATTTTTATAAATTCCAATCCCTTAGAAAGGACCCCCACCTTCCCATATCTGGGGATATTGTTTCATGAAAGTGGCTCATGGACTACTGCAATCCATGCTAGATCTTTGTTATTTTCTAAAACTATTATGGCCCTAAAATGCTTTATGAAAAAACTAGGGAAAAAACCCATAAAGGAGATTTTAACTGTTTACAATGTATTTGAGCTTATATAGCGCACAGCTACCCGCAGTGGGTTTCCCGGCGCTTGCTTAGGGAACCCGTCCTGGTATTCCCCTGTGAGATAACCCCGGCAGGGTATCCACAAGGTGAAAGCCAGGCATCCCGCCGCGAGGGGCCGTTGTGGAGATTAAGCAAGCTATTGCCCAGAGTCGCAGAGTGTGAACCCGTGAGTCGAGAAGGCACCGGAGCGAGAATTATCGAGTCCGTGGAATTTTTAGCCCAAGACCCGCCGAGGCGGGGAATTGAACCCTGGTCCAGTGCCGATCTCAGCTTCCGGGTCTGCCGCCTCTAACCCCTGAGCCACACTTCCCCACCTGCACCTCCACAATGCGACTTGTATATCTGTAGTCACCTACGGTGCAGGATTATGGGGTTACTCAAATATTAGCTCAATTCAAACCATGGAAAATAAGTTTTTATGCCACATTCTGTCCGTGCCCGAAAGTACTGCCACGATGATATGCCATGCTGAATTGGGAATACCTTACGTTACTGATACTATTAAAATTCAGCCAATCCTCCTTTGGCATAGGGTTTGGACAAATGATGAATGCGTTGTTAACCGGGCTATTTTAAAGGATATTTTAGCATTGGACAATATCAATGACTTTAAATGGATATGCTACGTCAGAAACCTTCTTGAAAAATTAAGTTTCCCCCAACACTTCGAGGACCCACAATCAATGGAATACATATCTATAAGAGATTTGAAAAATCTGTGTATGGCGTACCTCAGGGAAAAAAGACATATAGAGGAGGCGAGAAAAAAGACTGTTGCTGCCCACCAGGACATTTTATGTGGAGAGAAATTGCAGCCATATTTATCATTGTACATGTCCAATCATGAACGCTTCCTTTTGACCCGATTTAGATTTAATATTGTTTTTAGGACATTATCGTTCCCCGTGATGAACTGTTGGTCGAAGGATTTATGTCTTTGTCCATGTGATGATGTATCCCAACAATCCGATATACATATATTATTTTTCTGTAAATTTTATACTTTCTTTCGTAGGAAACTTATCATCCCTATCCTCAAAGACTTAAATGTATATAGATGTCGCCTAGCGTTTTTAGAATGCCAGAAAATGGAAACTGTTTTTATGGTAGCCTCACTTGCTGAATTTTTAAAATCAGTTTTTAAGTGTCGTAAATCAATTCAAATGGATTAATTTTCTATATTGTACACATGAATTTAATTTTGTTGTTTTCTTTTTTCTGTGATTTTTAAAAAATGTTTACTTGACCCCTTGTAAATTGTACCTTTCATGCTACTTTTATGGTTACTTTGCTTTCATAACCGAATAAAGTACTTTTGAATCTTGAATCTTGAACTACCTACTGGCGACCGCCAGTAGGTAACATATATATATATATATATATTTATATATGTGCATATATATATGTGCATATATATATATATATATATATATATATATATATATATATATATATATATATATATATATATATATATATATATATATATATATATATATATATACATATATATATATATATATCCAAAACACAGTATCCCACCTGGGGCCAGCCGAACTCGCGGCGGGTGCAAACGCTGCTTACGGACGCTGTTGACCCATGCAGGTTGTGGCTTATACAAAGCTAGAGTGCTCCACCATTGTGTGACACTCACAGCGTCTTCATTCTATTTGCGGCAGGCGAGGGGATGTGCAGGCACAGTTGTTACGGCTGCCAATAAAGTTTTTCGCTATGGGAGCGCCATCGGCCTTTCATTGGCCAAGGATCCACCAACCATATGGCAGTTCCGTTTAAATAACTGTGCCGCTTTACTGACGGCTTTCCGCACTGATGATGGCAAGAGCCAGAAACTCGTCTGCGGATACTTTCTAGCCGACACACAACCCGAGCGTGCACCGGACCTTGGGAGTACCATGAACTCCTTGTTTTTGCTATATATATATATATATATATATATATATATATATATATATATATATATTGGAAACCAGTCCAAACTCCTTATCAAGAAAGGCGCTGACTCCGTGAATTAATATCCAAAGAAGATTTATTTTCTCAGTTGCTGCTCAGACGGGTTTCAGCGGTAAGCTCCCTCCTTGTTCACTACATCTGCACAATCCTTAGTGCTCAATATATATACACGTACATACAAGCTGGTATCTTGACAGGTTTCAACTCGATTTGGTTGCCATGGTGATGCAGTCATGGCACTCTTAACAGACATAGAAGAGTTATTGACATGCTTAAATCATGAGTCATGGCTAAGTCTTTTTACTTGTTGCTAATAAAGATTATAGTGCTCTACAATTATACACATTACTTCTATTTACAAAATATGTGCACAGTATATAAATTAAATGAAATATATACACAAAAAAATTGCAGATTTGGATTTAAAAATAATAAGGGTACAATTCTTGACATTGTTAGTGAAATGGAACGCTATGTCAGAATCCTGCCTTACACAGATAACAAAGGCACTCGTGATGGAATGTTACTGAGGAACATTGTTGTGTGGTCCCAATACTTTCCTCATGAAAAGAAATGAAAAGAAAACACTCACACCGGCAAGCCTAATCAAATATGTCGGTCACCTATCAGTGTGTGTCAGTGATATTCAGCGCAGTAGATACTAATTTACCCATATGTTACGGGAATGGTAACCTTTGATTTACTGGTGTCTACTTGTTCATATTAATGTACTAACCTTCGTCTCCCAGTAGAATAAGGAAGAACAAGCTGTGCTCAAGGTGTGTGTTATAGCATCTGACTATAGTTGTTGCAAAACGACAGTGTGTGTTGTGCTCAAATGTACAAGTGAGGAGAAATCATTACGCTGGTGAACTGCAGATGATACTAGGAATGGTACTTGGATTTGGGACAGTACAGACTGGACTACAGGTGTACATTAAGCGCTTCATCCGCGTTCAACCCATTAGGTATCTTGGAGTCTAATTATGTATCTTGAATCTAACCGTCGCAAAGCCAATAGACGGTTCCCTTCCCTGATATTCTTGGGTACATTATCAATCACGAAGTAGGACAGATCTAGAGTGTTTCCTGCATGCAGCTGGTTTATATGTCTTGCTACAGGGTAGGCCTGATCATCGTTGGCTACCGCACGGAGGTGTTGGAGGATTCTCACGTGTACTGGGTGGATAGTACTTCCCACGTACCGCTTCCAACAGCTACATACCAACACATACACTGCGTACTCAGTTTTGCACGAGTACAAGTTCCTGATTGTGAATGTTTTTTGTCTGAATGGTACTGTTACAGTGCTGGTGTTAGTCCCATGTTTGCATGCTTTGCACTTTGTACATTTCTTAAACCACTTTTGGGTCTGAAGCCAATTGGTTGGTTTTCTAATGGCAGGGGCATTGCACACTAGCTGACTTCGCATGGATTTAGCCTTCCTAAATTTATCAAGGGTGTTTTACCACACATTGGACCTATGGTTAGATCATTCCGTACCAACGGCCAATGTCTAGTTAGGATTTTCCGGAGGTTGGCATGATACCTGTTAAAGCCAGTGATCAGTCTAGGTGGTTGGCGTACCTCATTTCCACTCTCGGAGATTGGTTTAGGAGGAAAAAGGAGATCTTTCCTTGCTTTGTTTTTACATTTAGTTTCAGCTATGCTCAAGGTTTTCTGACTGTTGCTTCTGTCAGACCTTTATTGGTACTGCAGTTGCGGGTCATTGTTAGGCATTCTGCGTACGGGTTCGACTCCTTGAGTGTTTTAGGGTGAAAACTTTGTGGTTGGAGCAATGCATTACCTGCGGTGGGTTTGCGGTATGTCTGTGTTTGTATTTTGTTGTTATCAATATACAGTTCTAGATCTAGAAATTGTATTGTGGTTGTACTTGTATTATACGTGAATTTCAAATTCAATGCATTTTCATTTAATTCAGAAGCAAAAGTCTCTGCACTCTCCACAGACCCCTGCCACAGGATAAAGATGTCATCTATAAAACGTTTGTATAGAATTACATTTGAGTTAATGGCTTCCAATTGTGTGACCCATAACACTTGCTCCTCCCACCAGCCCATATGCAGATTCGCATAGCTGGGGAGAAGGAAGTGCCCATAGCTGAACCCTGCATTTGTTTATAGTGGAGTCTGTCAAATATGAATGTGTTATTTGTTAAGCACCATTCAGTCATTTCTAACAACATATTTGTATGGTTGTACAGTGCAATTGGTCTTTTTCCCAGGTAGGGTTTTAGTGCCCTGAGTCCATCATTATGACGTATGCTTGTATACAATGATTGTACATCTAGTGTCATAAATACATAGTCTTGTTTCCATTGTAAATCATGTATTTTACACAGAAAATCTCCAGTGTCCTTTATGAATACAGGCAATTCTCTCACTGAGGGCTGCAAAAAATGATCAACAAAAAAACAACCTTATTTAAATAAACTCCCAATGGCTGATATATTTGGTCTTCCCGGGGGTTCTTTGTAATTTTTGTGAATTTTGGGGATTAAATATAATGGTGGAGTCACCGGATAGTCATTTTTAGGAACTCAAATTCTTGCTTGTTCAACAGTCCCATCCCTTTCCATCGATATATCTCATTGTGGTATTTTTGTTGTATTCCTACTATGTGAGTAGGATTGATTCTCGTGTAGCATTTGTGATCTTGAAGTTGTGAACGTGCCTCTTTATTATACATTTCTAGTGGCCATAGGACAATGTTGCCCCCCTTATCCGACCACCTCACCACAATGTCTGATCTTGCTTTGATTTTTTCCAAGAGGTTGTTATATTTCAATCTGGGGTTTCGATCTTGTGTCACAAACTCCCTAGTGCTCAAAAGTGATAGTTCTTTAAGGTCTTTTATAACATAATCAGAGAAAAGATCGAGGACATCTTTCGGTAGTATCGGCATAAATACCGATCTTGGTTTGAAATTGGTTCTTACTGTTTGATAAATATCCAGGTCTGAAAGTGCCGCTGCTGCACTTGGCGATATTAGATCTGCTTAATTCTCCTGTTCCAAGTCAATCAGATCTCGTAGTGTCTCCATGTTCGCTATGGTCAATGTTTGTCCTTAATCAGGTGACGTTGTTTTATTAAGGGTTCTGCTGCTGGAGTTCAAGAAATATTTCTGAAGCTTTAGTATATATATATATATACATACATACATATATATATATATATATATATATATATATATATATATATATATATATATATATATATATATATATATATATATATATATATATATATATATATATATATATATATATATATATATATATATATATATATATATATATATATTTCCCCATCCTTGTTTTCTTCTCACCCTAATACTCGTTCTTAACCATGCAGGATAAAGGGGGTATAAGGATCCCATTTATCATGCCTCCCAAATTGCAAATGCAGACCTAACCCTCCATATTTAATAAGAGATCTACTGTGATCATCAGGATCAAAAATGTGTCCACTTCTTGGGGGGAAGTAAAATTGTGAGACTTATTCCTCCACATCACCTTCAGTGAAGCGGGAAACTTCCTCTGGACAAGTGTACCCAGGCTCCTTAGCTCAGGTATTTTGGACCCCAGCTCTCATTGCCTTTGTGCCATAACTCTGCCTACATCAGAGAGGATAAGATATTTTATGGAGTCAATTTGGAGAGATGTATCAGTAAGTGCTCTTCCCAGTATCAGCTCTTTAACTGCGAAGGTATGAAAATTAACAAAATAAATTCGAGGAGCTTTTCTATCTGGGTGTTGCCTAAAAGGATCTCTGTGTGCCCTTTGAATTTATTTTTCTAGGTCAATATCTGATCTATCTTTTAATATTCCCTCTCTGAGTAGTTTTCAGATGAATGTTTTAACATCCCCGCTCTCAGCTCCCTCTGGAATCTTCAAAAATGTTAGGTTGTTTCTTCTAGCATGAATCTCCAACCTCTCAATGTCTATTTGAAGTGACTTATTCTGGGCTTTCAACCCTGCTATGTCTTTTGCATGCACCTGAGATACATCTGATAGCGTAGAAACTTCCACTTCCAGAGCCCCAGTCCGCTTACAGATGTCATCCAATTTAGTTTCCAGATTTGCACACTTCTCTTGTTTTCCCTTATGGTTTGCCTCAGAGGTTTCAAATTTAGAAAGTAGGTCCCCTCCATGGGACTGTAGAAGCAACTCTAGCTGTAAATTTCCACTACTCAAATCTTCAGATCTCACCCCGGAGCATCTTGATTAATTATTTCCCCTACTTCTACGTCGGTAGAGGATATTGAACTTAGATATGATGGAGGGCAAACTACTGTGGAAATCTCAGTATTAGCGCTAGGAGTACAATCGCTGTCTTTATCTGGATGTTGGATTAGGATCGGGGTGATGGTTGCAGATAGGACTGGGAGATTAACTGCCTCTGACACAGGGGAAACCATCTCTTCAATATCTAGGTCACAGGTTAAGGGAGAATACCGATTTTCAATGGAGATGTGAGGTGTAATCTGTATGGGGGAAGAAAGGGAGGAAGACTTCCACCCCATAGAAATCGCCACTTGCTCCATTATCTTAAAATAAGATTTTAGCGAGGGAGTAGGTTTTGGGAGGGGGCAAGATTTTTTAAGGTTTCGCATTTTTTGAACTCGCCTACCCTCGCATTTTTCTCCTTACTTTCTTTTTTCTTTTTCAAAGGAGTCAGTGGGACCACCTTGTCCGCCCCCCTATACCCCCTATGCCTCTCCCCTGTGAACCAATAGATCCTTTTTTTGCAGCTCCAACTGGGAGCGAAGCTAGTACCTGTTCTTAAAAGGTAGCACTCTCTCTCCTCTCCCGTCTTCTGTAACTAAGGTCTTTTCCCTGGCCCTGGAGCTTGTAATTGGGCACTGTTTTGAAATGATGTTTAGACTCCCAGAGCCTAAATTAGAAGGGTCTCTTTCCATGAGCGGGATCTGAACAGTGCCTGGCTCCCTCCGTGGTGGCACATCGATAAAGTTCTGGAGATTCTGCAGGTATTGGTGCACGCGCCCCTTCCCTACTCCTACTGACCGTATCACAGCTGCTCCTCGCCCCTCTGGGGCACGAAAATCAACTCTGGCGGCCGCCGACCTGATTCTCCTCCATAATCTCGACGAGATTCTCCAAAGCCTCCGCCCGTCTCGCTCACCGCTGGCTCCGCCTCCACTCCAATCCCAGCTCCCATACAGATTTTCCTTGCTGGGTCCGAAGGCCCGACTTTGCCAACACGCCGATTCGCAAACATGACAAGGTGAAAAAACACAAGAAAAAGAAAAAAGGGGATCAAACTGGCATCTCCTATAGTGGACACAAGGTCTCCCCCATGTTCTCACCGCAGAAAACTGGGTCAGTCATCGAAAAGAAAGGGTTGGTTTATTCGGGGTATTCTCCTGGTCGGATCCGGAGCTCCCATGGCCAGTGTCAGCCCGCCGCCATGTTCCCCTAGCTATCTTGTCCACCACGAAACCAAGGAAAACCACCTTCTTGGAAGGAACAAGGACTGACTTCTCCGAGATGATGACGAACCCCAGACCTTGTTGATGGGAGACAGTCTGCTCGAATTGTCCTGATAAGACCCTGGGGCACTGTGCCATCAGGAGGATATTGTCCAGGTACACAATCATGCGTATGCTCCGAGCCCTGACCCCTGAGAAATTCCACCGCTGGGTAAAGCACTTTGGTAAAACAACATGGCACTGAGGAAAGGCCAAACTGAATAAAGGTGAATTTGTAGATTAAACCCCTCCAGCAAAATTGAAAGAACCACTGATGAGGGGGGTTACTTGGAACTACCAGGTAAGCATCTTTCAAGTCCAGACACACCATTCAATCGGTGAACTTCTCGGAGGAGGTGAATCCCCTCCATCTTGTAATGGACTCTTTGAGGTTGATAAAGGGGCTACTTGGGGTGACTTGTCTACTAAGAATATGTTGTTTAGGGAACAAGAAACACTACGGTGAGAGAGGACCTCGGGGAAATTTATAGACCTGGCTCTGGGTACAATCCCCAATGAATCTGAAAACAACAAAAGGTACCAGAGGGTCTGAAATCAAACAAAGTTCAAAGGTGTACGATAGCCACCTAACCAACCACAGTCCCTCATTCACCCAGGGGTCAAAATGATCGACACAAAAGGCTCTCAAGGGATGAGGAAAATACCCATCAGTCACCATACGGATCCGCCCTTCATCATTTGGGATTTTATCCGGACCACCCGTCTGAGAAAATCAGTGCCACAATCAAAGGATGACCTGGTGGTAAGGAGGTCCCTTAAGTTGTTTTTAATTACAGTGTGGTCTACCACTCGATATTAATGAGTGGAAAAAGGCATGGGACTGGGGTGTGCAGTGCAAATAACTGTGAGCGAGAAAAAGAAACCAAGACAAGAAAGTGTGTTAAAATTGGTCAAAAGAGCACGGAACAACCTTTATTCTGTGTATGCTCTCAATACCAAGATTAAAAATATATAACCTTAGGCAGTCAAAATAGGTAGACTGTCTGAGGTGAG
Source organism: Lissotriton vulgaris (assembly GCF_964263255.1). Classification (NCBI taxonomy): domain Eukaryota; kingdom Metazoa; phylum Chordata; class Amphibia; order Caudata; family Salamandridae; genus Lissotriton; species Lissotriton vulgaris. The sequence goes on from NC_141693.1 coordinate 1,444,170,471, forward strand.
GTCGGTCGACATGTTTCAGCAAACATGGACTTTTGCGTCCTTGCTTTCATCAGGACCAGAACTATGATACTAGTGCTACTGCACAAGGTGAAATAAATCATAAAGTGACAAAGTGACAAAAGGAGAAGAGAAACAAGTGCAAAAAGTCACCTGTATGATCCAAATGCCATTACAGTTAGTGCTGTTCACTGTGGAAATAATAAAGGAAGTGAGTATCAGGTTAGGCTATCTGTACCCTATGAACTATAAAGTAAGTCCATCATCTATGGATCAACAATGAAATCACATAAAAATGATGTTGATATATGCTCTCTTATTATTAGAGGGTCAGTTGTCATCCATTCGGAAATACATATTATTAACCAAACGCCATTTAGTTCTTACCTTAATCTGTAAGGTAGAATTGCCTCACCCCACCTGGCAGCGGCTCAGGGGAAAATGAAGCACCGCTCTAGAAAACATGTAAAGCACATGTAAACATAGTGTGCACAACAAAATACAAACACCTCTCTACTATCAATGACCGGAAATCAGCGAGACTCGCACTGACATATAATGCTACCGTTCCCAGTTACGACCAGGTCTAAAGGAGGAAAGACTCCCTTACGTCAAACGGGCTCTTTGAAACGGAGCATAGCAGCGAGTAATTAGGTAGGAAGCAGCTCGTCTTACCTCTCCGTCGGTACTCCATGGCCGGCGTCCTAGCCGACTGGGGAGGTACCAGACGGCAGAATCGAGGCTGTTTATCTACCGCGCTTCCATTGGTGGCCAGATCACGTGGTGTGCACGGACGCGCGATCTTATTGGTTCTGCTCGCGTATAACGTCTTACAAGCGTACCCATTGGTGGTTTCAGGGTAAACAAGCAATCCGATAGGCGGAAAGGCGGCCACACTGAGCAAAGTCTGATTATGTGTGTGGGTTGTCAAGGCAACTGTAGGGACAGTGTTACTGAATGCAATACCAGACTCTTATGTACAAGGTAAAGTTATAAACAGATTCAGATGACAGCACTCGTGTCACACAGAGGGTATGAACTAAAAACAATCCCCTCTAGAAGGAATATTAAAGTGGACATTTGGCCAAAGTAAACCGTGAAGGTTTCAAGGGTTATTACTGCACAGTTGAGCGTAATTAACCAATGCGCTCATGTACTGTTTTGCCAAAGATGAAATAGAGCAAATGTCCACGTGGTGGACATATAGCCCCGATGGGGTGGTTAATATTAATCAAGGGAGAACTGTGCAGAAGGCAAAAAAGGTTAGTAATGACATATTCATTAGGTTGATTATATCTCAGATTAGAACACTCATTGCAATAACACAGACTACAAGGTAGACCATGGGATTTCATCGTTCAGGCCTTCATGATGTGTGTTAAGTTTTAGTACCCATTTTTGTTCTTTGATCAATAGGTACTTAGCCACATCCGCTGTGTGCGATGGAATGAAGGGTTGTTCAAGGACGGTCCAATGAAAATCCGTAGCTAGATGTTTTGCTTCCAGAAAGTGGGTGGTTAATTTCGTGGCCTGTCTGGCACATCGAATGGTGCTTTTGTGCTCCGATATCCTTATGCTGACTTTACGTGTGGTCATACCCACATACTTATATCCACAAGGGCAGGTTATCAGATAGATCAGACGGTCACTATTGCAGTTAGTAAACTTCGTCTGCTTCCAAGGTCTTGATGTGCCAATGTCAATTTCGACTGATTTAGTTGTCTGTGCACAAACTTGACAATTCCCGCAAGGGTGATGTCCCAGGACCGGAGGGAGGTTCCATAGTGAACCTACAGCTCTTGGTTGATCTTCAAGTGGTCTGGTATGTACCAGTCTGTCTTTCAGATTGCGACCCCTTTTGAAGGAGACTAGGGGACGTGGAAGGGTCAAACGTCCCGAATTCAGAATGGGCCAGTGTTTCCGGTCTCTGGATCTTGTTGGAGAGATTACCAAACGTATGAACGAAAGTTAGTCGATCCAGTGTGGCCTTGGGGGATCTGGGTTCCAACAGAGCTTGCCGGTTATTGTTCATAGCTCGTTTCATAGATTGTTGGACTAGTCTGGGGGGGTATTTATGGGCAACCAGTTGAGTGCTCAAAATACTGGAGTGTTTCTTATATGCCGTGGATGTGGAACAGTTTCTTTGAACCCGTAAAAACTGGCCAAAAGGAAGATTCTCCTTCAGAGATTTCGGGTGGTGGCTGTCAAAAAGTAATAGTGAATTTCTGGAGGTGGGTTTCCTATAGAGCTCTGTTTGTAGGCCCTCTGGTTTGGCAATGATTAATAGGTCAAGAAATGCAAGTTCATATTGACCTATCTCAATGGTGAACTTCAAATGTGTGTTTCTGCTGTTGAGCCAACTCAGGAATTCGATGCATTTTTCTTGTGTCCCTCTCCATGTTACAAAAATGTCATCGATATACCTTTTTTCAGGTCCTCAGGTTATCGATATAAGGATTGCGATCATTCAAGATGTGTTCTTGTTCGCATGAGTGAACGTATAAATTCGCTAGGCTGGGAGCATTAAACGCTCCCCATGCTGGTTCCAGATGTTTGTAAATAGACCTGCACTTCAAATTGAAAGAAGTTCTGTTTCATAGCCAATGTGGCGCAGGCCATTATGAACTGGACTGGTGTGATGCTGTTCAAATCCCTGGAATCTAGCAGTTGGTGTACAACGTCCAATGTTTCATCCTGAGGGATGGAGGTGTAAAGTGCCTCTACGTCAAAAGAGACCAAGAGGTCAGTATCCATATTGAACTCAATGTTGAGTATTAGTCTTAACAAGTCCGTCGTATCTTTAAGATACGTGGGCATTTCTTGCACCATCGGTCTCAGAAAATGATCCACGAAAGTGGAGAGGGGTTCCAGGGCCGATCCTATGCCCGATATTATCGGGCGTCCTGGGGGTGGTCGCTGTTCTTTATGGACCTTCGGTAAGGTGTAAAAATATGGCATCTTCGGATGTTCTGTACATAAGTAGGAAGCCTCGGCTGGTGGTATCCATCCTTCCGAGGACGCTTCTTCCACCAGCGTTTTGATGTTACGTTTTAGTTCTTCAGTGGGATCATGACCCAGGGGAAGGTAAGCATTCCTCATGTTCAGTTGTCTGAGGCACTCATTGCGATAGGTCTCGGTATCGAGTAAGACAATCGATCCGCCCTTGTCAGCCTATTTTATTGTGAGGTCCTTATTCTCAGTTAAGGATTTAAGCGCTAAATGCTGTGCTTTGGGCAAGTTGTAGAAAACCCTATTGTTTTCAGAGAATAGGTCGTCTATCTCTCTTTCAATGGCCTGTTCATACGCCAGGACCTGTGGAGGCATTGAGTGAGTTGGAGGTGTAAAAGTCGACTTACATTTCAGGCCTTGCTCAGTGTGACCGCCTTTCCGCCTATCGGATTGCTTGTTTACCCTGAAACCACCAATGGGTACGCTTGTAAGACGTTATACGCGAGCAGAACCAATAAGATCGCGCGTCCGTGCACACCACGTGATCTGGCCACCAATGGAAGCGCGGTAGATAAACAGCCTCGATTCTGCCGTCTGGTACCTCCCCAGTCGGCTAGGACGCCGGCCACGGAGTACCGACGGAGAGGTAAGACGAGCTGCTTGCTACCTAATTACTCGCTGCTATGCTCTGTTTCAAAGAGCTCGTTTGACGTAAGGGAGTCTTTCCTCCTTTAGACCTGGTCGTAACTGGGAACTGTAGCATTATATGTCAGTGCGAGTCTCGCTGATTCCCGGTCATCTAGTAGAGAGGTGTTTGTATTTTGTTGTGCACACTATGTTTACATGTGCTTTACATGTTTTCTAGAGCGGTGCTTCATTTTCCCCTGAGCCGCTGCCAGGTGGGGTGAGGCAATTCTACCTTACAGATTAAGGTAAGAACTAAATGGCGTTTGGTTAATAATATGTATTTCCGAATGGATGACAACTGACCCTCTAATAATAAGAGAGCATATATCAACATCATTTTTATGTGATTTCATTGTTGATCCATAGATGATGGACTTACTTTATAGTTCATAGGGTACAGATAGCCTAACCTGACACTCACTTCCTTTATTTTTTCCACAGTGAACAGCACTAACTGTAATGGCATTTGGATCATACAGGTGACTTTTTGCACTTGTTTCTCTTCTCCTTTTGTCACTTTGCCACTTTATGATTTATTTCACCTTGTGCAGTAGCACTAGTATCATAGTTCTGGTCCTGATGAAAGCAAGGACGCAAAAGTCCATGTTTGCTGAAACATGTCGACCGACCTCACCTCAGACAGTCTACCTATTTTGACTGCCTAAAGTTATATATTTTTAATCTTGGTATTGAGAGCATACACAGAATAAAGGTTGTTCCGTGCTCTTTTGACCAATTTTAACACACTTTCTTGTCTTGGTTTCTTTTTCTCACTCACAGTTATTTGCACTGCAAACCCCAGTCCCATGCCTTTTTCCACTCATTAATATCAAGTGGTAGACCACACTGTAATTAAAAACAACTTAAGGGACCTCCTTACCACCAGGTCATCCATTGATTGTGGCACTGATTTTCTCAGACGGGTGGTCCGGATAAAATCCCAAATGATGAAGGGCGGATCCGTATGGTGACTGATGGGTATTTTCCTCATCCCTTGAGAGCCTTTTGTGTCGATCATTTTGACCCCTGGGTGAATGAGGGACTGTGGTTGGTTAGGTGGCTATCGTACACCTTTGAACTTTGTTTGATTTCAGACCCTCTGGTACCTTTTGTTGTTTTTATGTTGTTTAGGGACCCGTTGGGATGCAGAACTGAATGACAGATGGCCCCATTGTTTGTCAATCAGATGATCATCGCGACTTCTGAAACAAATGGGAGAATGGGGACTCTCTTGTCGAGGGTGATCAAAAAAATCGATATGGAACCCTTGAATGGTCTGTAAGACCCATGCATCAGATGTAATGGCTGCCTAGACATCCCGGAAAGTCGCTAAATGGCCCCCAATACGGACCTGTCCGCTGCTAGAACACTCACCGTTGGAATTGCCACCTCTGGCGTTGTTCTTGAATCTTCTGCTGCCCCTGAAGTGCTGGCCTCTTGTTGGGTAGAAGTTATTGTAATTGGCGTTGGAGTTGTATTGTCCACAACAGGAGCGTTTCCCCTGGGGGGATTCTGCTGGACACCACAGCCGGCCAAGTGGCCCATGCCTCAGATGGCCCTGTGGAAAACCTGGGGGTTGAAGACCCTTTTAATATTAGATTGGGCCTTATCCAGGGAAGTAAAAGTGGCCACAAATGTTCCCAATTCCTTTACAAATGGGTCCCTAAACAGGCGCCCCTGTGCCACTGCCCCCTCCTAGGAAGAGGCTACATCTCCTAACTTGGGGTCTAATTTAATCAACAAGGAGCGGCTACGCTTCGTTAAGAAGGCACAGTTGGCATTGCCCATAAAGATAATGGCCCGCTGGGCTCAGTTTGACAGCACCTCTCCTCAGATAAGGGATCCTGATTCCTGATACTAACCCTGGGCATAATACTCAGCTACGCTAACGGAACATGCAAAGTTTGTACTAATTCGGACTTCGCAAATTGCACTGTAGTACAGTACCAAACTTTGCTTAATTACGTAGGGTAGTAGCTAAATCAACAACATCCTCAGATGCTTTGGGGAAAAAAAAATTAAGCAATTTTACACGCTTAAAAGCATATAACCAATTCACAAAAGTGAACTTTTATGATGAAAACATTAGGCAATGAGAGAGCTGATGATTTTGGGGTCACCCATAACCTAGGGGGAGGACCAAGCAGATGCCTTGAACAGAAAGAGCATAAACAAAAAGCACATTTTGTTGAACTTCAGTGGTGGTCCCATCCTCTTAGGACTACCCCAAGCACAGTTATTGGCAAAAAAACACTGCAGTTCACCTAGTCGTTACTAGATGTCCCTCAAAAAGTCAAATGCAAAGCACTATAATTATTCTTACATTAAGCTGCAGTTCCACGAGTCATTACTAGATGTCCCTCACAAGTGAAATGCAAAACCATTGAAACCCTTTCATCAAGCAATTGCATTTGACTCGTGAGGGACATCTAGTTGAACAGCAGCTCTTTGTAGAATTATTTTGATATTGTATACTATATGATATTCACTGCCCACTGCTAATCTCATCCCATAATGCTTTGCAGGGTCTTTGGTTGGGAATAATTTTTTTGCCAATAACTGTGCTTGGGGTGGTCCTAAGAGTAAGGGACCACCACCAAATCGTTCAATAATGTTTTCAAGACATCTGTTTGGTACTCCCCCTAAGTTAGGGAGGATCCCAAAATCATCACCTCTCTCACTGCTTGCTAATTTTTCAGTTTCACTTTTGTGAAAGTACTGTATGCATTTTAGCATATAAAGATAGAGATACTTATTTGATCATAACTGGCACTGTGCAGGATGCCTTTTGCAATTATTTTTCAATGTTTTCACAGTGCAGACAAGTACACAGTGTCATCAGCTTTAAAGTATACTATGTGAAGCTATGTGTAGTGCTGCTACGCAAACTACGCCCAGGCCTACCTGATACCTTTGTATCCTCTGCCATGTCCAGAATTTTTGTTAAAGGGCCAATGGTGTCAAAAAACTTATCCTGACACAAGCGCCAGAATTTATCTAGCCTGTACCCACACGTATACAAATTAGCATGGTGAAGGATTAGTCAAGAGACAGAACAAGGTTTTTAGGCAGAAGCTACAGATTTCTGTAAGTGGAACAGTAGTAGAAATTCAATTCACACCATTACAAGCATATCACATGAGGTATACATTCACAGATATGGTGTTTAGAAAAGTCGACGGCATTTCGATCCCATTATAAGATCAGAGGGATCATCATCAGGACAAAATAATGCCTAAATAATAAAAGCCACAATAGCCTACGGGTCCCGCACAAATGGTATATGCCAGGTGAAACTATGGGAAGGTGGAGTGACACAGCAATCCGTGATGAGGAAGCCTTGCGGACACAAACCGGCAAAAAACTCGGTTGTGTATAGAGTTAACGCGTAGGTGGGGTAAAAATTGGACCGTCATCCCGTGATGCGGGAGACTTGGAGTAGCGCACCAGCGGATTGCTCGGTCGCGTTATGGGGAAGTTAAGCAGTGTCAATGAGCTGTAATGTCTTCCCTGGCATTATTTTGTCCTGATGATGATCCCTCTGATCTTATAATGGGATTGAAACGCTGTCGACTTTTCTAAACACCATATACTGTGAATGTATACCTCATGTGATATGCTCGTATTGGTGTGAATTGAATTTCTGTTCCTGTTCCCTTCTGGGGTCTTCTGGTCCAGAGAAAGGGGGGAGGTCACAGACTGGTTTTGAATTTAAGAGAATTCAATTATTTCCTGGTCTACAACTACTTCAAGATGGAGGGGATCCATCTGTTGGCAGATCTGTTGCAACAGGGCGACTGGATGGTCCGTTTTGATCTCAAGGATGCCTGTCTATCTATTCCAATTTCCCCCCCTCATCGTCGATTCCTCCAGTTTCAGTGGAACGGATGATGCTTCGAATTTTTTGCCCTTCCTTTGGGCTTTCCTCGGCTCCTTGGTGCTTCACCAAAGTGATGCCGGTGGTCGCGCACCTTCGAGAACAAGGGGTGCGGTTGATCATCTATCTGGACAACATTCTGATCATGGCTCAGAGTCCAGAACTAGTGTCACAACACTTACAGATGACAGTCTCAGTACTTCAAAACCTGGCGTTTGTGATCAATCAGACCAAGGCGGCCCTGGTCCCGGCACAGTCAGCGGATTTTCTAGGCTTTGTGATCGACTCACAGGCGGCGCAACTGCGTCTCCCAAGGTCCATATTGAAGGACCTAAAGAAGGAGATTTTATCCCTTCTGAGCAAACAGATGCCCTCGCTCAGGACGATCGCCAAAGTAGTGGCTTTATTGGCATTGTCGGTACAAGCGATATTTCCCGGGCCCCTACATTACAGGGCTTTACCGAGACTGAAAATCCAGCAGCTTCAGAAAGGTCTGGCTTACTCGGATCTGGTCACCTTGACTCAGGAGGTCAGGGACGAGATGCGTTGGTGGTTGAGCCACGTGGAAGCGTGGAACGGCACAGCCATTTTCGGCTCGTTGCCCTAGGTGGTCATAGAGTCCGACACCAGCCGTTGGGGCTGGGGAGCACGCTGTGGCACGGTTTCTCCAGGAGGAAGATGGTCTTCGCAGGAACTGGAGTTACACATAAATTGCTTAGAACTCCTCGCAGGGTCCTTCGCGATCAAAACCCTCTCACCGCACCAGAGCTCATGTTGCATCCTTCTGCGGATGGACAACATATATCGGCGGTAAGTTACATAAACAAACTAGGAGGGATGAGGTCGTCCATGCTGGTGGAAATAGCCAAGGGTTTTTGGCATTATTGTCTCAGCCGTCGGATCACGGTTATAGCAGAGTACATCCCGGGTCAGTCCAACGTGGTAGCGGACTTGAGGTTCCGTGACGATCGTAAGTGGTGTTTTCGACTCGCACGAATATGGTCGAGTCTGGTATCTATGAACCGCAAATGACGAGTTTAGTGGGTGTACGCAGTTTCGCTGTGCTAACCTAAACCGTTCATTTGTTTCGTGGGTTTCTACATCCGAGCCCACGGGTTCCATCTTAGATGCGGCATCCATTTTGTCTCTTGCCCTCAAGTAGCCAGCGAACGGACGCTGTCCGCTTCGCGAACCTGGGATTCCCAAGACTCTTGCGGAAGATACGTTTCCTTTGAAAGTGTCTTTATGATGAGGGGGATGATACTGTAAGGCAGATGGCCCCGCTCGAGGCTCATCTTGCCGTGCCGGTCTATTGTCTCAGCCGTGCATCTCATTAGGCACGTCCCTTTGATGCTTGCAGCTCGTGTTTCCCGATACCACCCCTTTTACACCCTTTCCGATCTCCCCACTGTTTCTGCCTTCCTCTGCACCTGTTTCTGTTCCTTCTTCGATCTGTTTACTGCTGATTGAAATGTATTAATGGTGGGAAGATGGGTTTTTACAGTTGGGAACCACCAAATGTTTCCGTACTTTTGTTCTGGGCCCTGAATACATGAAAGCAATCTCTTTTGGTGTTTATGATTGGAACCAAGTTGTAAACCTTTGTGTATCATGTTAACTTATGAGAGAAATGTGTATAAAAGGAGCGACCCACAGTAGCAATTTGAATCAGGCTCCGCGAACCTACGTTATGTACTTCTCGTGACTTCTGTGTTCCCTGCAGTAATAAACCTCGAATCTTTGACGCCGAAGGAAGTGTCCCGTGTCTCTGTCATTTGTACGCCGGAACAGGTTACCCACGAAGGTTTCAGGTGTTGTCCCCTGGCACCGCTGGGCCTTAGAAAAACCCAGTCCTTCAGACTGGAACTCGAGGCATCTTCGGGATTACAGTGACTGGCAGCTGCTTCTCAGACTGTTCCAAGGGCTACAGGACCTGTGGGGTCGGTGCCAGATAGATTTATTCGCATCCAGACTGAACAGACAACTGCCCAGGTTTTTCAGCTGGTGACTGGATCCAGCAGAGGCAGCGACGGATGCTTTTCTGCAGGATTGGTCAGGAACGGTCAATTATGTGTTCCCACCATTCCTTCTCATTCCGAGAGTGGCCTCGCACATTCTCAAGCAGAAGGCGGAGGTGGTCCTAGTGACGCCTCTGTGGAGATCGCAACCTTGGTTCCCAATGCTGTTGGGGATGTGCTGCGATCTCCCCAAGATGTTGCCTTGGTCGGAGTCTCTACTCGTGGACCTCTGCGGGAGCAATATCCACTGATCCTGTCTCAACGCCTCTCGCTGATGGCTTGGAGGCTTTCAGGCAACAGTGGAGTTTGCCTGGAGTTTCAGGAACGGCTGATGACTTTATCAAGCAGGCTTGGGCCCCTTCCACAAGGAAAAGGTAGTCTTCAGCCTGGAAGGGCTGGTTATGTTGGTGCGTGGAACGGGATTTGGATCCCGTGGGCGCAGGCCTTTCACATGTAGTGAATTTTTTATCGGAAAAGGCGGCAGGAGGCCTGGCTTATCGCTCTGTGAATAATTTCAGGTCAGCCATTTCTGCGGGGCACTCCCACATTGACGGGAAACCGGTGGGTGTGTACCCTTTGGTATGCAAGCTCCTTAAAGGCATACGAGTCGCAAATCCTCCCAAGCCCAAGTATTCTGGGCTTTGGGATGTTTCTCGGGTAATCAAGCTACTTGATAGTTGGCCCTCTAATGATTTGCTGTCCAGGAAACAACTATCTGCGAAATTGGCCATGCTATTATGCTTGTCGGCTTGCAGAAGAGCATCGGATGTACGTGCCTTAGAGGTTACAGGTAGAGTATTTACTCCGGAAGGAGTTTCCTTTACTATTACAGGTCGTACGAAAACACTTTCTAGACACATTGAATACCATGCCTTTCCTAGCAACAACAAGTTATGTGTGGTCCAATGCTTGAAAGCTTACGAGGAATGTACTCGTGCCTTGAGACCGGCTGGGGTGACCCAGCTTTTGATTGCTGTATAGAAACCCTTTAAGCCTGTGTTTTCAGATACTATTGCTAGATGGCTTAAATTTATCATGAAAGAGTCTGGTGTTGATGTTCAACTGTTTGGGGTGCACTCTGTGCGTGGTGCCATGGCATCGAAATCATTTATGTTGGGAGCTAATGTTCAGGATATTATGCATTGTGCAGATTGGTCGTCTGAATCGACATTTAAACAGTTTTATTATAAGCCGGTGGTAGATATTGCATCTGTTGTTTTTGATACAGCGTTAAACTAGCATAATCTGAAGCCTCCGGTCCTGTAATAGAATCAAAAATTAGCTAGCATTCGCGCCAAGAATTTTCAATTATATTAAGGACACGGAGGCGAGGATTATCCCACCCGGCTACGTTCAATGTATGATCATGCTTACCCACCCGTTATGATACTTTTGAGACTGTTTTATACAGAGATTACGGGTTGTCGTATTTGTTTTTACTAGGCAACAACAAGAAAAATGAATGAAGAATCTTCTGTTGAAGAATGAAGTTGGAACTGTGTTCCCTGTTATTCCATGTTGGAGAAGATAATACACCTTTTGTTATTGGACTTATTCTGCAAGTTCGTGCAAAGAAAGAGGACGCTGGGAGTGTTACCAGGGCTCTTATGAGGGCGATTGGCGGGGTGGCTAAGGCCGAGCATCATGGTCTTTGTAGTTTATTGTTGTTAAACTGAAAGTTTGTTGGCTGCAGTGTAAATTACAGTAAAGAAAGAGAAGCATAATCCTCGCCTCCGTGTCCTTAATAGAATTGAAAATTCTTGGTGTGAATGCTAGCTAATTTTTGACTCTCGACCGGTTATTATGCAAGAAAAATAAAAATGGAAATAAGTCTATCAAAGTACACAAAATCTGTGAGCGCCATCTTAGATGAGTAAAAAATATACTCAAAATGGAAAACACTCTGTGTTAAGCTAGTTACTGGGGCTATGTGCTACTCTTGCACCAAAATAATATTACCCAAGCAACGGGGACTCAAAAGTATTTCCACGTACATTTAAAGTTTATAGTAGAGGAAAACCCAGGCTCCTAATAAGGTAAAAGTATACAAGCATCAATTTGGACAAGTCAAATACTCACGATGCATATAGTTGTACATAAAACTATTTCTAAAAGCAATGTGCTTACTACTTATAGCCAAGCTCAACCCACATATTGAGGACTCAAATTCCTCCATTAATGTTTACAATTGAGAGGGAAATTCCTAGTATACTTCCTGCACAAAATCGTACATACAGTCATGTCAATTCTCTTCCAAGGTAATGTCTTCCTTAGGCGCACCTACCAACATAAGGGTTAAATAGTACTTCATAACGCCAACCCACTGTTAACCCCACTCTGTTTAACAATGATATTATTATAGTGGGTTAGCTCAATCACATGTCATCATGGTTCCAAGACACATCCCATATATAGAAATCTATACATCTTATGGTCAATTGTCCAAAAAATATTGCAATTCATGATCAAAGTTCGAACCGTCTTCCGGTGCCTTAAGACGTATTATCCATTTAGCTTCATGTCTGCACAATTTAAGCCCCCGATTGCCTCCCCGTGGGTCTTTCACAATGTGTTCAATACTAAAAAATGTGAAGGTCTTATTTGTTCCCTGTTTCTCACAATTATTCACATGTTCAGCAATCGGATAATTAGCATCATTTTGCTTTATTTACTCTCAAATGTTCACTTACTTGAACCTTCAATGACCTTATTGTGCGCCCAACATAAATGTTATTACATTTACAGGAAATGACATAATCAACAAATTTTGTGTTGCAGTTAATGTTGATATGATTCATGTATTTATCATTGGGAGGAATGCCAAAATGTTTTTTCTTGTCCTGTGCCCATCTGCACATCCCGCAGTTACCGCATTTGTAAAACCCTTTGGACAGGCTAGTTAGCCAATGCTCATGTTGTGCTGCTACTGGATAGCTAGGGCTGAGAATAGAGCCCAATGTCTTACCCTTGTGGTATGTAACCTGTGATTTAGTAGCAATAAATCCCTCTAAAGTTCTATCCGCTCGCAAAATGTGCCAGTGTCTATTAAGACTTTAACGCAGAGCAGTGCTCAACTGTGTGTAGTCAGTAACCAATCTTATTGGTGTGGAAAATCGTTGCTCTTTAGAAGTCAGTTTCAATGTATTAACACGTTTGGTCTTCAAAGCTCTCTCTTTAGCCATTGATACATCATGGCTCGAATATCCTTTTTGGGCACATGTTTTCTCCATATCCTGAATATGTGACATAAAATATGAATCTTCACTGCGATTACGCCTCGCTCTAATCATTTCCCCATAGGGAATTGCTTTAATTAGATGGCGTGGATGAGCGCTTGCAGCATGTAGAAGGGAATTGTGAAGCAGTGAAGAAAGAGGGGGGACAGACAGAGTAGAAGGACTATGTACCAGCTATGATCTATGGACACTGTGAAAGGACTAGATTATTGAATATCTTTCTGAGTGTTATGGGAGTTGATGTTTCTTTATTCACATATTGTTTTATTTGCATACAAAAACTTAGAAATGTGTCTTTCTTGGCTGCTATGAGTTTGGATTTTAATAAAGTGGAGAAAGGCAAAGCATAATCTGAGCCTCCGGTCCAGACATAGATTTATAAAGGGGGCAGTACTGTCTGCTTTATGATGGAGGCAGTTATCTTGAAGATTCTTCCAAAGGAATGGGCAATGCAGCCGAAATAAGCAAATGACTACTAAAACATCCAACAGCAGGTGTTACCATCAACTACTTACCACACGTATACATTGACTGGACAATGAGCAGCCGTGTCAACCGAGGAAAGATACAAGCAATGTGGGGTGTCATGCCACAGGCTACCAAAGATCACAGGAATGCCAAGGGAAGTGTAGTTGGGGCCCTTTGTCCCAGGCTCCAAACATTTTTGGTGCCAGCTCTATTGTTTCAATACGATTTAAAGTAATAACAGAAGCCATGGACTATTCTTTCATAATGTACCTATTACAACAACACGACTTTCTCTAATGTAAATCTCTTTGTAATTGCGAGCGTCTTCCTAGATTACAAAACTAACAGGCACATGCATGAATATTGCATTTTGCGATTCCTTAATTGTGAAAAATAAGGAATCGCAATTAAGGAATTGCAAACTGCAATGCATCAAGAAATCGCTATAAAAATAGCGATTTCTTAAAATTCCTTAATTGCGATTCTCTAATTGAGAATAGCAATTAAGGAATACTTCCCCATCCATTCCTTTGGGCCTAGAGGCCCATAGGAATGAATAAAAAGACATTCTTAATTTGCAATTCACCATTGAAAATTCGCAAATTAAGAATGCAATTTCAAGGGTGCAGGGGTGTCCAAAGGACACCCTGTTGCACCCCTGAAATCTGCTTAGGAGTACATTTTGCACACTCACATGTCCCAAGGGCATGTGTGTGTGTAAAATGGAACTTTGAAATATGCACTTTAGTGCATTTTTCAAAGTTTTCACAAATTACCATGAAGGTCAACTTCATGGTAATTTTCTCCCCTTATTTGCGAATTCGCAAATTTTTAAAGTTTGATGCATTGCATTTAAGGAATCTCAATTTGAGATTCCTTGAATGCAATCGCAATTTAAGAAATTGCAATTTTGCGATTTCTTAAATTGCAAAAATTACTAAAATGTTCATGCATCCCAAAAATGGGAATTGCATTAGCAAACGGACGAATTTTGCGATTCGCACCGTTTGCGAATGCAATTTCCTTTGATGCATGTGGCTGTTATAAGAGACGCTTCACAACATTTTTGGCTCCCTGTACCAGCATAGCTCCTGACAAACCTGGTAACAGGGTCTTCTAGGAGCACAAAGATATGAAGTGCATCAGAGCTGATATAAGTCGTTCATCGGAGACGGACAAGACAGAGGAAGGACTTCAAACGATTGAAGCCCAATTGCAACACACAATAAATATTGTTCCAACACTAACAAAACAGGAAATTGAAAGATTGCAGATGCTTCAGCAATTAGAGTTCTTTTTAGGTTAGAGGTAAAAGAGGAATCGAGTGACCTCATTAAATTTTTCGTGGCATGAATGTTAAATCTGCTGAACATAAACACGTGTGCCAGCTACTGAACATAAACACCTGTGCCATGCTTCCAAAATCCGTAAAGGAATAAAGGATTAGGGGGCATATTACCAAGCAATAGCGATAATTATTGCTATTTCTTGGTTAGAGCCAAACATTTACCGCTGAGCTGCGGCGATTTTTACCGCAAATAAACCTTGGTATTACCAAGGTTTATCTCAAATGCGATAAAAATCGCCGCAATGCATGAATATCGCTGAAAAGTCAGCGATACTCATGCATTACCGCGCTAATGCTCTTAGCCATGTTATCCACCTACCATTGGATAACATGGCTAAGAACTGCTCAGGGCAGGTGTTAGCTTTTGGAGATATTCGCGCTTAGCGCGAATACCTCCAAAAGTTGGTAATAGGAGATAGCGATGTTAGCAACTGTTTTCAGTCGCTAACATCTTGGCACGCCCACTTTGCATGTCATTAGTGATATATATCACTGACATGCAAAGTGGGGCCCAAGATGGTCGCTATTTCCTACTAGCTGTCGCTAACTGGTGTTAGGGACAGCTAGGTAATAGGGAGATAATTTTATCTCCGCTTTCTTGGCTTTTAAAGCCAAAAAAGCGGAGATAAACCCCCTTGATAATATGCCCCTATGTTCTGAAATCGTTTCTATGACCATACTTCACCTGCTGTATATGCCTTCAGCAAGCATGACAAATACGGCAGTAAAAGACCATAGTCAGCTAAAGCACAAGAAAGAGGATATTTCCGCATCAGCTCATTATTCTGTTGGGACAACCAATGAGAAGAAAGCGATTCCAAATAATGAAACCTGATGTATGCCGGTGGAGTTCTATGCTTTGAGCTGCATTGACAGCAATGTCTTATTACAAAAACGGTATGACCAAAGAATTATATTATACTGATAATCTAGGCATAACGTTTGAAGAATTAGAAAGCAAAGCTATTGGCATATTACAAATGGCCAAGAAACAAGTTGCAGACAGGCCTTGCTGTCACACAAAAAAGAGTCTACTGATGAAGGCCAGCATTCGGAATCTGCAAAAGAGACCTACCCATCACCGCCGAGCTCGAATAGGCATTGATGGGTAGGTGACTCTGCACGGACACGGGTAACTTGAGCCTGATTTATAGGCAACTCCTGTTGTACCGACCCGCCGACAACTCAGGTGGCCATTAGTCCAAGACCTATAGGCATAGGATTATCCCCTTAGGTAAACCACATGAGATTCATGACACTAGCATGGTTTCTTTTTAACTTAACTCTCCACTCACTACATCACTAGGTCCTGACGAATTGCGGGAATTTCCCATGCGAGAAACATGTTGACCGACCTTCACTTTAGTCTTGCTTTGGGTTACGCTACTTAACTCACCGTGACCCAACGAGCTAACCACACCTTTTAATGGTAGTAGGAGGACCTCCAGAATAAAGTGTTTTTCCGGCACCCTCTACTACATTTTAATTCACCCTTCCAGTTCAGGATACTGATTGCCCTGGCCCACATACCCGCACTTCACCAACAGGCAGCTGGACAAAAAGATCTCCGCCAAAGAGCCCCTCTTTGAGGTGAGCCCGTCGGGGATTGCACCGCCTCCCCGACGAGGAGCAACCGCCGATGATGAAGCATGACATCCTTCGGGGTGTGTGAGGCAAACATGTACAACATAATGGATACCCAATGGTGTTAATATACACCTTCGGTAAAGCCAATCTTCCTCAATACCCTCTAGGAACAGTTCAGCAACCCCCGCTTGTTGTTAACGTGTTCTCTACACGGGCACACGCTGATACTGGACCTTCCACCCTTCTTGGGGTGGTAATTGGTGCCCGTCTGATCAACTGATCGCTCTCCCTCCTTCTTGACGATTGACCATGGGGTTGACATATATTTATTTTGGATAGGGTGTGTGACCCATTCCATGGGCCTCTGGGAGGCCTTACGGACCCCATTCACCAGTGTTAAGATTAAAAAACAAGGAGGGAGATGTGCAACCCCCTTCCGGAACCTAAAATTTCCATGTACTCTATCCCCTTGGGCCAAATAGTTAAATGAAGGAAGGGGACCCTTTCTCCCCATTCCGGAGCCTAATTTGGACCAAGGGACCCCATCCCCAGGGGCCGTCACAGTGATTAAAAGGGAGGGGGACCATGGACCCCCCTCTGTGAACGTTTAGAGTACCCAGGCCCCATCCACCAGGGCCTGGCTCAGTGACTGTGTCCCGTAGAATCCATCCCCCGGACACAATAGTTTCCCTGCCCATTCCAGCGTGGACAAGGAAAATCTCCTGCTAGACGGAAAAATTTATGCAAGTTTGCTGCCAATCGCCTGAGGATTTAAACATGCTCCCATTGGCTCGGAGCGGGCTTCCATTATCTTTCTTTGCCCTCACTACTGCAGCCTGGGAAAGAGGACACAATTGAAACCCTTCCTTTAATCTAAATGTTGTTTGTTTGTTGGATGCACCAGGTGGGAAATGGGGCAACCTCCTATAATTTAGAGAGGCCCCGCAGGATAGGGTCCCCTGGGCCACAATAGTCTTAGGGAGGGGGGCCATGTTGCCAACTCCTCCATTTAATGGAATTCCGCCCCAGGGGTTGAGTCCCCAGGCCATAGTACGGCTTTGGAAGAGGGCCACATGGCCTGCCCCCATTTGTATTGGGATTTGGCCCCTGCAGATGGGGTTCCTGGGCCAATTAAGGCTCTGGGAGGGGGCTGCATGCTCCTTCCATTAATATATATGTTTTGGGCCCAAGAAGGGGTCCAAAGGCCTTAAAGGCCAACCCTCTGATGTGCATGCCAAAGGCTGTATAAGTTGTCAGGATGGCAGCCTGCTGGGGGGTTTGCCACATGGCAACAGGAAAAACCCTGCAGCTAAGCCCTCCTGCCAACCCCCTACTGTGTACAGCCAAAGGCCATACACAGCATGGGGTTAGCAGCTATCAAGGATTTGGATGCAGGGCATGGCAGCTTTCAACGAAGGCCATGCAAAGCAGGGGGTTGGCTTCATGTAGGGTAAAAAAATATCCATGTATGTTAAATAAAACCCTAGATATTCACTGAAAAAACACAAAGGTTAATGTAACATTATAGCTAGGTAAAATGTTCAGTAAGAACGTTAAATTTTAAATTCCTAAATTCACCAGTGAATGTTCAGTTATCTCAAGTAACCATAATTCGTGCCCTAAGGTAACTTTACATCTCACCCTCACCAGGCACTGCTAATTACCCAACATATTACATCACTCTTGACCTTTTCTATGACATCATTGATAATATCACTACAGCATTTGCAATTGAATTATTGATGAGAAAACTGTGCATGGTGGGGTTGAAAGTTATAGTTACCTTAGGGTACAAATTATAGTTACTTGATTTAGCTATGGCCAATCACTGGCACTGCAACTCTCTGTCATAGGAAATAACGGAGCGAAAAATGTACCAAAAAGCTGACTGGAATAATGCAAAAGAGAAAAAAGAGATAAAAAGAGATAAAAAGAGAAAAAGAAGGATATGAAAACAGTGACATAGGTAGCAGCCAGGCCTGAAAACAACATACAGAAGTGAGATAAAATGTATTGTGCCTGAAAAAAATAAATTCGTAAACCCTGGCATTCCACAGTCCCAGCTGCGGGTTCCTAAGAAAAGTTTTGGGCCCCTGCACTTATATTTTGTAAATTAAGTATTAGATTGAGAGATGCTGTACATAGGTAACCTAAATCTGTTAAGACAAGTTATCAAATGATCACAAGCACTCTAGGCATAAGGCAGAGGCTCTTCACATCTGTTTATATACTGAGGCTCCAGAGGTTCTGATGTGAAGTGAGCAGAGCAGATTACCCTGGGTCTGGCATGTATCACCAACAGATTCCAAAGGAAGTTCATGTTCATTTGAAGCCATGTACATGGCACTCTTACCAAATTTAACATGTAGGCAACCTTGAGAGTAAACTTGAGCTTCGTTAGTCTTATTACAGCCATCCTCGAGTGTGACATTCAGCACTGTGCAGAAGGTTTTTCATTGAACTTAGATGTTTTTACCCTGTCAGAAGCTCAAATGTGTAGGGAAACAAGACTGAGATCTACCTAGCAATATTTCAAACAAGCATTTGCAATGCAATAGGTCTTGCATTCACGCGAGTTTGAGCTATTGGCATTGTAATTGAAATCTAGGTCAAAGGGAAATCCCTGGGTATGCACTATAGCAGCTACTTGTTATATTGCTATATGGGTTCTAACCACTCATACGATTATTCATTCTAGCTATATCAAGGGCAGAATTCTTAAACGGAAGGGAACACTAGATAAAGAGTTCCACACTAAAAAGTGAACGTTCACAATCTGTTTATTTTTTATAAAGTTAAAACCTCTGATTACACAAAATTCAATTAAAAATCCAAAGAAAATTCTTTGAACAAGTACAATAAAATTTGAACAAATAAATAACAGTTCATTACTAAAAAACAATATCACAATCAATGAAATTATGCAACACAGGAGAAAAATAATCGTCACTAGTACATTACATAAACAGATAAATCCTTTTCACAAACCCCCTAACAATGTGGCCTTAAGATACTCCTGCCACTTATATAGATCCACTGGCCCTTTCTTTGATATTGGTGGTATAGTAGACAGTATCAAAAATACATTAACATCTGCTACTCCCTTGGCCTTGTTTGGATTTTGGTAACAATTGCGTCAACGCGTTTCGGTGTTATACTACTTGATGTCGTAACACCTTCATCAGAACATGCCGTCTCTTTGGGGTCACCGGCTTCTAGGTATATATTTAAAAGTCTCTGTGGGGATATATGGAGAAAGAAACAATATCAATCTTCTTGGGGCATATTGCAACATACCTAATATTCAGCATCTTATTTATTGTCCCCGGTTCCATCAATCACAACTTAACCACGCTCTCGTGATAGATGGGATTTTATATAGGCTATCCCTCCTGTTTGGTCAGTTTACAGTTTCAAACAAATATTTTTCATCAGGTACATTGCTGGTCAGATAGTTACATTCTCATTCTATTTGAGCACATATTATTCTAAACAGGGTTCATATTCCGACTTTCCTGTTAGCCCTGTAGAGTTCGGGTAGCTCTTACGATATGAGGCTTTGCCCTTCGTTTCTTTTTAGTGTGGAAGCAGGAAGGGGCATACAGTCACTCTCATATTCGTTGTACCACTCATCCATCTATCATTCTTAGCTACCACCTATCATGATGTCACTCTTACCCCATTACTCTTGTGGCCATCCCCCGGGAAAAACAGCCGTCCGTGAACCATCTCTAGACGGAAACTGTAGGTTTTTTTTTATGTACCTGTGGGGCGATAATTTAATTTAATTGGTTTCTCATGACTACTATGTTTGAGTCCATGGGGCCATTAATCCTTTCCTCCATTTACCTAGGGGGTGATGCCACTTATCCAAGTAAGTAAGTCCTTTTCCTGTGCAATGATCAGGTGGGTTTGGATCCCCTCTTTATATCGGATTCCTTTTAAAATTGGGTGGATATCTGTGCAAGCAAATAAATCATAATTAGCCGTTGTCCCTATACAGATCTCTGCCTATTTTGTATGGTCGAATCCCCTTGCTTCTTACCTTTATGTAAGTTAAAACATTCTCATGAACGGGCATATATGGATTATTATCTCTCGCTTGGGAACTGGATATGTCCTGTAAGCAAGGAAGGATTGTATCAATTTGTGGTCTTCCAAAATTACAATTGGATTCTTTTCTGTCTAGTTTCACTTATGGGTTCTGGTGGGAATGTCTCTTTATTCAGTATGGGCTTCTAATCTTATTTGCGCTGTACAAGTCCCTCCTTAACATTATAACCCTTATAGCTGAGCTAGTCCGCACTATGTTTACCCATTTCCCTCCATTTAATTAGAGCAGAATGACTGACTGGCTCTTTTACGACACTTCTTACTGCTCAGCCTGTCTTTGGGAATAGTGTTCCTCTAGAGGACAGAGTCTGGAAAGGGGCGACCACTCGGTCCCCCCGCACGTATGGCAGAGTACCACGATCCCCCCGGGAAGCCATCTTGGGCGGGAGGCGTGTCTCGGCTGGTATGCCCGAAGCGGCGTAGCCGGGGCGCGCTTTTTCCCGCCCTAGAGTGGGCTGGCCTAGACACTGACGCAGCTGGCCATGCCCTCGGGGCAGGCAGGGGCGGGTTTACGCCCACCCTGAAGACGGATAAAAGGGGACGCAAGACCACAAGGCATCCTCTTGTTCCTGTGCTCTGAAGCTGCACCTCCTCGCTGCACGTGAGCTCGAGACGGAATGAAGAGCCAATTTTGAGCGTTGTAATCTTTCTTTTGTCTTACAGATACTCTGTCGGAGAAATGCCCAAGAAAGGCGGGAAGAGAATGACGACTGAACAGATGGTTCGGGTCCTTATGAAGGAGATGACCGACCTAAAGAAGCGGGTGGCGGAGAGAGACGGGGAAGGGGGGCCGGAACGTCCGTCGGCTGGAGCAGCTCCAGGAGGGAGAGCCAAGAGGCCAAGAAGGGGACCAGCTGGGGGAGACGTCCCGGTTCCCTGTACCCCGCTCGAAGCGCCAACCCCAGTACCAGCGGAGGGGAATCCGATTCCCGTGGTGGTCACCCCGATGTCCAATGAAGATATGCCGCCCGGGCTGGCAGCACAACTTGCAGCGTGGTTGGGCGACAGTAGTGAGGGCGCCACGGCTGCCGAGGCGCAGGCGCTGATGAAGCAATTGCGCGAGAAACGGGATGCAGCCAAGGTGTCCGCGCCGGTTGCAGTAGTTGACAAGCCACAAGGGACGGCTGTGACCGCAGAGGCAGCATCCGGTGCAGGTAAGCGGCCATTGCCGATTGCGAGGGATGAGTCAGTACCCTCTCGTAGAGAAAGGTTGGGTCAACATGTGCCTTTGGCAATTAAGGAGAAGATTTGGGCGGGGGAATATGTGAACATCTTCTCGTTGCTTGTTGATCACTATGAGGTGGAGCATGTTAAGGGTCAGAAAGACCTCATGCATCCGAGTGTTTGGCGCGCAAAAATGGCCGCCTTTAAAGTGAATGAAACTATTGGCAATTGGGGCAATGCATGGGGAATCTTTACGTCGATCTTGGGGGAACGTAGGCCCGAGTTGCTTTCCGAGTTGCCGACCTATCAGTCACGAATCATGGGGTACTCGACATCATACCAGGGTAACCATTGGTTCTGCTACGATAATCTTTTTAGAAAGGCGAAAGAGCATAATAAAAGCTTGACCTGGGACTGTTATGATTCCTTGACATGGGATAAAATGAAAGAAACGGGTATGTTGAAAATGCCATTGGTAGGAAGTAATGTTGGCGAATCCTCCCGCCAATATGGGGGGACGCCCTTTCGTTCAGGTGCGGGTACCGACGATCACTCGAGACCTGCCGGCAATACAGGAAAAAGGGGGTAGTGCTTTAATTTCAACAGAGGTAAATGTACTAGGCCCCAGGGATCGTGTAAATTTAAACATGAATGTAGTGGGTGCGGGTCGCCCCATCCTGAGTCCACGTGCAGAGCCAAAACGGGTGATAACGGGGGGAGAGGAGGCGCCAAACAGGTCTAACATAGTCCGAGGGGCGCCTTTACCTACCCCGATTGATACCTTGGCGATGATTCCCTGGCTCAGTGAATACCCGGATCGTACTTCTGCTGGGGTGCTGCGGAACGGATTTTCGTATGGTTTCCGCATCCCGGTAGGGGACTTTCAGGGTGTGGAGAAGTGTAAAAATCAACTGTCGGTCCTACAGCATACGACCGTGGTTCAGGATAAGATCCGGAAAGAGGTTACTCGAGGTCGGGTCGCCGGCCCGTTTAGTGTACCCCCGGTGCAGGATTTTGTTTGTTCTCCTTTAGGGGTGGTCCCCAAGAAGGACCCGGGTGAGTTCCGATTGATTCATAATTTATCAGCTCCACGTGGTTTTTCTGTTAACGATGCAATTGATCCGGAAGTATGTTCGGTGCGGTACGCATCCTTCGATGAGGCCGTAGCCATTTTGAATCGCCTGGGGCCCGGGGCGCTGATGGCGAAGTCAGATATCGAGTCAGCGTTCCGATTGCTCCCGGTACATCCAGACGACCAGCGTCTCCTGGGTTTCATGTTTCAGGGTTATTATTACATGGATAGGTGTATGCCGATGGGGTGCTCTATATCTTGTGCCTATTTCGAGAAATTCAGTAGTTTTCTACAATGGGTCTTCACAAAGAAGACGGGTTTCCAACATGTAATGCATTACCTTGATGATTTTCTGTTCCTTGGGGCGGCCGGGGAGCTCGAATGTGGCCGGGCCTTGGCCGAATTTTGTATGTTAATGAAGCAGTTTGGTGTGCCATTGGCACCAGGTAAGACGGTGGGTCCTGCGACTTGCCTCGAGTTCCTGGGGATCGAGTTAGACTCCAGTGAGGGTTGTTTTCGTTTGCCAGCTGACAAAGTGTTGAAGTTCAGGGCAGCCCTACGAGGGTGTATAAATGGATCTAAAGTTACGCTGCATCAATTACAGCTGTTGGTGGGACAGTTGAATTTTGCCCTAAGGGTTATACCAATGGCCCGCCCTTTCTCCCGTTCAATTGCACAAGCTATGGTCGGCCTAAAGGAGGGCCATCATCGCACGAGACTATCGGCTGAGGTCCGCCAGGACATGCGCATTTGGTCAGCATTCCTGGCGGACTTTAATGGTCGAGTCGTCTGGAACAAACCAGCCGTGTCCTCGGAAGAGCTGGGGCTATGGACTGATTCAGCAGGTAGCATAGGTTTTGGTGCCATCTTCGGCACAAAATGGTCGGCACAAAGGTGGCCGACATGGTGGCATGACAATGGTCTGACAAGTAATATTGCTTTCCTTGAACTTTTCCCCATTTTGGTGGCCCTGAGAACCTGGCCCGAAGGGTTCAAAGATCACTCTGTGATATTTTGGTCTGACAATATGACCGTGGTCGAATGCATCAATAGCCAGGCTGCACGATGTAAACTGATTTTAAGATTGCTCAAAGAAATTGTTTTACTGTGTATGCAACTGAATGTGCTATTCAGGGCAAAACATGTCCCGGGGGTAATGAATCAGGCGGCTGATGCACTGTCTCGTTTTCATATGCAGGCTTTCTCGGGTTTCCTTCCCACAGCGGACCCAGAGCCGGCACCCTTTCCCGAAGCTCTCTGGTCTCTCGGTGCCCCGAACTTCGTCACCTCGTGGGAGAGAGTCTAGCACCAAGGACGAGGATGGCATATGAAGGGGCGTTTCGGTCCTATTTAGCCTTTTTGGGGACCGATAGAGAGGGGCTTTGGGGCCACGAGGAATGGGTAGTGAATTTTCTGATGTCCTTACGTAGGGCTGGGAAATCGGTGGCTATGGCCCAAAGGCATCGTGCTGCCATTTCCTTTGTTGCCAGGGCTCATGGTATCCAGGACCCGACAGCGTCTTTTGTTGTACAGAAAGCGCTGCGGGGGTGGCAACGCCTTGAGGGTCGCAGAGTAGATGAGAGGCGCCCGATAGGTTTGGATAGGTTGGCCCAGTTGTTGGCCACACTCCCTTCCACATGTTCATCTCAGTTTGAGACAGTGTTGTTCCGAGCCGCTTTTACGCTGGCATTTCATGGGGCAATGCGGGTAAGCGAACTGGTGGCTAGGAACAAACAGGATGTGACAGGGGGTTTGTGCCAGGAACACGTT
This sequence comes from Lissotriton vulgaris, assembly GCF_964263255.1. Taxonomy (NCBI): domain Eukaryota; kingdom Metazoa; phylum Chordata; class Amphibia; order Caudata; family Salamandridae; genus Lissotriton; species Lissotriton vulgaris. Next base: position 1,444,194,757 of record NC_141693.1, read on the forward strand.
CAGATCAAAGGAGAGACAATGACTGTCTCCTTTGTCAGGTCGAAGACCGACCAAGGTGGGATGGGTGACTGCATAATCATACGCAGGATCCCCGGGTCCTCCATGTGTCCGGTAAAGTGTTTAGAAGACTACCTAGCACGAAGGGTGGCATCATGGGGGGGGACCTTGTTGAGACACGCGGACGCCACCCCACTGACGAGATTTCAGTTTCAGCGGGTGCTTGCGATGTCAATTGCCGCTGCGGGCTTGAACCCGGGCGAGTTTGGGACCCATTCCTTTCGGATAGGGGCTGCTACAGAAGCTACAGCTAGGGGTCTTAATGTTGAACAAGTGAAACGAGTGGGGCGTTGGTCCTCTAATTGTTATAAGAGGTATGTACGGTTGCACATGTTGTGAAGCTGTAATGATGTACTCACGCCTCTTGTTTTTGTTTGGTTTTCAGTTGCGCAAGCCTACGAGGCGGGGCGAACTATGCAGTCGACCCAACACCGGGCCAGCGGTCAGACATCACCGGCTGTGAAAAAGGAGGTGTGGGTCGTGGGCCACTCATACGTGAGGCGTGCCGCGGACGTATTCAAAGCAGGTGACATGATTCACGTAGCTGGGGAATACGGGTACAGGGTGTCCTTCTACGGAAGAGGCGGTCTCTGTATTGACCAGTTTCAAACATTTTTCGAGGGTTTGTTAGGGCGGACGAGGTCACCGCCGTCTATAGTCATAGTACATCTAGGGGGCAATGATTTGGTCACCACCGGTAGACGACTTCTCCTGGAGGCAATGCTTTCCACTGTAAGTTGGTTGGCGAGGAGAGTTCCGGGGTGCATAATTGCGTGGTCACATATGATCCCACGAAAGGTGTGGCGAGGGGCTATTTCTATTCCTGCTTTGAATTATTCTGTTAGAAAGCTTAATAACAAAGTGAGTAGGTTGTTCCGTTCCAAGACATTGCATTCTATTTCGCATGGCTGTATTAATGACGACAGTATGTATTTGGGGGATGGTGTGCATTTGTCTCGGGTGGGGAATGAGTTACTCATAGGAGACTTCTTAGCATGGTTGAAAACGTTAGGACATGACCTTTAGGTAGGAGCTTTGTGGGGGGTCCGGATAGCCGGTCAACTATCCGGCCTGTGGCGGTAAGGTCATGATCGGTGAGCACTAATTGGAAGATCCCTATGAGTGGGCGTCACCCAATACGGATGGGAGCGCTCGGGAGAGGTGGCCATTGGCCCCTCAACGGGGAGGCGGTCCCTTCTAAGGATGGGTCGCCGAAAGATAAGGAAAGGCGGTCAAGGCCCCTTCCTGTGTAGGAGGGGTTACAGCCCCCTCCTGGGGAATTTCCCGGGGCCAGTGACGTCTGCGACGGCAGATGTGGTAAGTTGTGCAGGGTTTGGGGGGGGGGTCTACGCTACCTTCTAGATACCTCACACGAGTCCTCGAACGACCTTTAACTGGCGTCGAGTTTTATTGGTGCCCCCGTCAAGTCAAAGGGAAATTGGTAGTTGCGCTGGAGGTACGCCTCAGTGCTGTCGCCCCCTCACAAGTGGGGGGGGTATTTCTGGTTAGGGATCTTGACACCGGTTACGACCTTGCCGTTGGCCCTTAAACGTTAGGATGTACAATTTCATAATTTCAAGGAAATGTTTGTAGGATGTTAGTTCGGCTAGGAGAACCTCTGTATTAGAGAATCTGTTAAGGTTAGCCAAACATCGCAATGTGGTAATGAAATTGTACATTAATATGAAATTGTTGATTTAATGTTTAATTTTGTTTTAATAAATACGGCCGGGAGGGTCACTCCCTCCCTCTTCCAAAAACTTCAAGAACTGTTTCCGGTTTCCCTCCTTTGGGGATTGTGTTGAGAGGGGGTGGCGGGTATCTCAGCCATATTAGATATCGTGTGTTTCCAGTATATCGTATCTTTCCAATGGATATTCTACTGTTACATTTGTGGTGGTTAAGGTTTCTGGAGTGTTTCCCGATATTACCATAGTCATTTAAAGGCCTTCCCTGCCCCTAATCGTTGGCCCCCTCCTTCAGTCAACCTACGGGAACCCTAATTAAAAGCCTCCCGCTTCTGCTTACCTGCTTAAGAGTCTGACAGCACCTCTGCCGCGTTCTTCTCCCTCTCTGAACATACGCTGTGGGCGTGATGTTTATATAATACGAGCATCTTGGGCATGATGTTTATATAATACGAGCATCTTGCGTATTGGTGGTGGGGTCTTGGTGGTGATGGTGGTGGTGGTATTGGTGGTGGTGGTGGTATTAATGGTGATGGTGGTATTGGTGGTAGTGGTGGTATTGGTATTGAGGTGGTATTGGTGGTGGTGATGGTGTTGGTATTGGTGGTATTGGTATTGGTGGTGGTATTGGTGGTGTTGGTATTGGTGCTGGTGGTATTAGTGGTGGTAGTGGTGGTAGTGGTGATGTATTGGTGGTATTGGTGGTGGGGATTTTATTGGTGGTGATATTGGTGATGGTGATGGTATTGATGGTGGTAGTGGCTCAATCCAGACTGTCTGTCCAACTTCCGTCCCATATCACTCTTGCCCTTCCCAGTGAAGGTGCTCGAACGCTGGGTCAGTAAATGCCTCTCAACCCACCTCGAGCAGCACCACTTTTTGGACGAGTTCCAATTTGGGTTTCGCCCAGCCCATGGCACTGAAACCGCGGTGCTCACGGCCATGGAGGAGCTTCGAATGCGCGCAGACAGGGGCCAAGCCGCGGCCCTCATTCTACTTGACTTGTCTGCCGCATTCGATACTGTTAATCACAGAATCCTGCTCCAGCGGCTGAGAGCGGCAGGGATTGACGGCACGGCCCTTATCTGGTTCCACTCATACCTCAGCGACAGAAAACAAGCTGTCTCCCTTCCCCCTTTTCAATCGATCTATTCCCCGGTCCCACACGGTGTTCCCCAGGGCTCCTCTATCAGTCCGATTCTTTTTAACGTTTACTTAAAACCTCTGGTCACGTTAATCAAGTCACATAACATGACCACAGTAAACTATGCGGACGATACACAGCTCCTTCTCTCGTGGGAAGGCGAAGATTCCATCTCCTTACAAGCCTTCCATGACTGCCTACGAGACACGGCACGCTGGCTGCACCAGAACTCACTTCAGTTCAACTCCTCACAGACTGAGGTGATGTACTGCCCTGCGAGTCGCATATCCCGCCCTCTGCCCGCTGAGTTCTGGCCCCCGGAGAACTCCAATAACCCCCCACCAGTTACCACCGTCCGCAACCTGGGCGTCATGCTCAACCATCAATTGAGCATGGAGACTCAGGTCTCAAAAACAGTCGCAACCTGCACCGGCCTTATGCGCTCACTGCGCAAAGTCTTGCCTCTGCTTCCATCCTCTGCCAGAGCACTAGTAGTCAGGTGTACTATTCTTAGTCGCCTTGACTACTGCAACGCCCTGCTGCTTGAATCTCCGGCGACACTTCTGGACAGACTCCAACGAGTCCAGTCAGCAGCAGCCAAACTGGCTCTGGGATGGACCAGGAGATCCTCGGCCACTGCCGCACTGGCCGAATTACATTGGCTGCCTTTGAGGCAACGCATTGCCTTCAAGGCCCTTTGTTTGGTCTTCAAGGCACTGCATGGAACAGGACCCAGACCTCTCCAACGTCTATTCTCCTGGTATACCCCTACCAGAACACTTAGGTCCACCACTGCTTGCCTTGCGAGAGTGCCCAGATATAAGAAGGCCAGGACGGGAGGAAGATCGTTCAGAGTAGCTGCAGCCAAGCTATGGAACAGTCTACCTGCCGAAATCCGCCATATCCCTCATCTCCTCCCATTCAGGAAACGCATCAAAACTTGGCTCTTTCCCCTGTCCGTAAAAAAATAAATAATTAAATAACCGGTCTCCTTCAGTTCCCCCGTCAATAAACCACAGGAGTAGCTATCAGCGCCAGGATACCTGCCAGGTGACAGTCGCGCTTTATAAATATTTTAAATAAATAAATAAATAATAAATACTTTATAAATATTTTAAATAAATAAATAAATAAAATAAATTGTTGGTGGTGGTAGTGGTATTGGTGGTGGTGGTGGTATTGGTGGTGGTGGTGGTAGGGGTGGTATTGGTGGTGGTATTGGTGATGGTGGTGGTATTGGTAGTGGTGGCATTTGTGGTGTTGGTGGCGGTGGTGGTATTGGTGGTAGTGGTATTGGTGATGGTAGTATTGGTGGTGGTGGTATTGGTGGTGTTGGAGGTGGTTGTATTGTGGTGGTATTGGTGGTGGTGGTTGAATTGTTGGTGGTGTATTGGTGGTGGAGGTGGTGGTATTGGTGGTGGTGGTGGTATTGGTGGTGGTATTGGTAGTGATATTGGTGGTGGTGCAGGTGGTGGTATTGGTGGTGGTGGTGGTGGTGTTATTGGTGGTGGTGGCATTGGTGGTGGTGTTGTTGCTGTCAATAAAACAGGCTTTCGAAAACACCCAGTCAGGTGGCTTTAGTACAGATGACATGTAACACAGATATGCTGTTGTCAGCTTCAGCCTATTAGCACAGGATTATGTACTACCTGGAATTCACATTAATTCATTTGCTAATCATTTCTAAATCCATTTTACTTGAGAGATGTGACCAAGCAGCTAACTGAAATGGCCGCGCGGCATTGAAGCTCTGCCAGGCTGCCTGGAATCCTGCCACATCCGCTCTCCCATTTGCTCCAAAATTGCAGCTGAACTGCCCCGCACTTGACACTGACCTGCGATGACATGGGGAGCATCCAGGCGACATCGCAGTGGCAGGATTAGTTGAGACTGAGCATCGTGGTGATCGTCGCGTACTACCGCCATCATGCAGAAACATCCTACGCTTGGCTGACGACCCAGGGGTCCTCCCCTGCCGCGTCCACTACTGCTCCTCAGGCTACAGGGTGCCCGCTGTGCTTACAGGCCCTGGAGGTGAGTGGGCCAGAGAATTGTGCCCCGCTTTAGTGCTTTCACTCCGGTACTACCTCTTCGATCTGCCTTGCCTCCGGAAGCCCCGTGGCGAAAGCGGCTTGAGCAGGCTTGAGGGTCAGACACCCGGCCGAGTGGGGCGACTTCCAGAGGGAGGCAATCGGTGACCTACCCTGTAGTTGCCACGCTGAAGGGGATGACTGCGCAGCAGCCATAATTGTATTGTTGCCGCCCAAGGGGGCTAGGATGTTTCGCCACCCACGGAGACGAGGTTTGGATTGATTTCCTGTACCTCACCTTCAAACAGTGCCTCACAGGTGCCGGGGTGCCCGCATTTGGTGATCCTGCAGCCGGGCACATTATCTCGGCAAGCTGCACAGTATCGCATTGAGCCAGTGATGCGGTTTCTAGCGCCATACTGGTGACATGTGGTCTGTCTGGTGTGAGGCAGAAGCGGCGCATGTAAACGCGCGGAGGCCCAGATGACACTGTGTATTTCCTTGTCCCGGAATGCATACAACAGCAAGTGATGGCTCTGTAACCTACTGTGCCGCTGCGTGAGGGATGGGTCGGAGAGACCCAAAGGATGGGTCGGAGAGACCCAAAGCAAAGGCTGTTGCAATTCCCCAAATCTCCTGAGCAGTCCACAGTTCCTGATAGAGACATGGCGGAGGGTGGATTGGAGTCGGCAGTTACTGGTGACAATCCTGCTGGTTCTGGTGCACTACTACAGGAATTGCGTGTGGGCTTCAAAGCAGTGGACAGCCACTTTGACGCCCTGGAAAAAAGTTTGGACAAAATGGGGGCCAAACTAGAGGTCCATGACAGGCACCTAGACAACGCAGAGGCCAGGGTCTCGGACGTGAAAGACAGAGCGGCCAAATCAACCACACGCCTTGACAAGATGGAAAGGATCCTCAAGGAAATCGCTATTAAAAATGAAGATTTGGAGGTGCGAAGTAGGTGCAACAATGTACAAATCCTTGGGGTCCCTGTGTCCACCAACACTGGTCATATGGATGTGTTCGTAAAGACCCTACTCTCGGACCTGTTTGGCAGGGAGTCCTTTACTACTACCTTTCTGATAGAATGCGCTTACAGCTCCCTGGGACCAAGACCTAACCAAGGCTGCCCACAGAGGCCCATCATAGCCCGCCTACTAAATTTCCGGGACAGGGACACTGCTTTGCGGCAGGCTTGACAACTTGCCACCCTATCCTGTCAGGGCTCCACTAGGTCTCTCTTTCCTGATTTCACGGCCGTGGTGCAGGTTGCCAGGCGGAAATACTCATGGGTCAAAGCTACGCTCAGGAACTTGGGCTTAGATATAGCATGATTTACTCCGCATGGACATAGAGGGTCGGTCTTGCATCTTTGACCCCCAAGCGGTGCAAGACTTCGGCAAAGGGTACAAAAAAAATGAAGGACAGAGAATCACTGATAAATCCGGGAGCTCCCCACCGCACAGCCGATCAGAGGCCAGTGTTGAACTTTTCTCAAATTAATAGTGTTTGGCCCATCTAACGTTGAAAATATTGTGGATGCGGTTTAATAATCAGATCATGTAGAGGTGCTAGAGTCACCTTTAGAAATCGTGCATCCCGGGTCCTGGCATGGCATTGCCACCCACCCCCCAGTGTTTATCACGTTTGATTGTTCTTGTGCTCAGAATGTATCTCTTCTTGTTTAGTTGCATTCAATCGTATAGGTTACATGAGGCAATTTGCTGGATTTTCAATAAGGGATTTCCCTACAGAGGGATATGCAGGGATGGGTGGGAGGTGGGGGAGGGAACCAGTTTTGTGGGATTGTTTCACTTGTTTCTGACACAGTTAATTCACTGCTACTCATCGTGTCCCAAAACATTGTTATGCTTACTGTCTGTATATCATCTTGATAGGTACAATGGCGGATAGGTTGTCTACTATTTCAGATGTGAACTTCATCACTTGGAATTTAAGGTGTTTAAACAACACCAGAAAGGGAAAGCATGTTTTAAATTATTTACAATGGCACCCAGCTGATATTGCGTTTTTACAAGAAACACATTTATTCCCTACCTCTCCTACCTCCTTTGCTTCCAGTTGGGGGGCTCATCGTTATTATGCAAAGTATAGTTCATACTCTAGAGGTTATGCTATCTTAATTCATAAGCGGCTGCCCTTTCAACTACATAACATGGACACTGATAGAGAGGGTCATTATACCCTTGTCACTAGGAGATTAATTAGTTATGATATTGCCTTTCTGTGTATATATGTGCCAAATGTGGATGATCCTGAATTCTTCCATAAGATGCATGCATTGCTCCTCTCATCGGGTGCAGATTATATCTGCGTGGGTGGTAATTTCAATCTCCTCCTTCTCCTGAAGAAGGACAGCACAGCAAACTACACTAAGCCCCGGGCCTGCAGTGCGCTGCTGGACCTTTGTAGCTCACTGGAATTAATAGATATATGGCGCATACATAATCTGACTGAATTAGCATACGCGCATTACTCTGCCCCACACGATACTTGGATGCGGCTGGACTTCTGGCTTTTCTCTCCTAACATGGCACCCTGGTTTAGATCTACTACCCACCTTCCTAGAACGTATTCAGACCATCTTCCGTGGTATTGCAGGTGTGAATTCCTTGGCATGAAGGTAATGAGCGGCAATTGCGATTTCCGGGACAGGCGTTAAATGATGTGGTGTTTTTGGCAGAACTGTGAGAGGCTATTGTGACATATTTTGAAGTCAATGAGGGCTCAGTCAGCACATAGCCGCAAATCTGGGGGAAAAAAATCCATATGACTTGGGGGGGGTTAAAACAGGCACAAGATAATGGCGGGTGTAAGTGATTGAAAGCAGGCGGCGTGTCCCAGGGGGATTCGACCTCATAAATATCGACCTACAAGAATATCGAGTCAACAATATCCAGGGCAAAAATATCGACATCCTATCTACAACATGGTAAGTACAAAAATATCGAAAAAATAATATAGATGTAAAAAATATCGATGTTAAAAATATCGATTTTTTTTCTTTTAATATATAAATGTAAAATTAAGTATATAACACTAATAAATAAAATATACATATTTAAAAGTATCTAATAATGTTTAAAATTAATAAATAATACATATATATTAATAATACATTAATTAAATATATACAGTAAATATATAATATATATGTACTGAACAATAAGTATTAATAATTATTTTACTAATTTATAAATTAATGAAATATATTCTAATTTACTAATACATTTACAAACATAAAACAATAACATAAATAAAATGTAAGTAATATAAAAAATAAAATAAACATTTGATATTTTAACAATTAATTATATAAAACGTTGGATAGTGTAAGGGTAAAAATTACTATTCCTACTCCAGAGAGTGCAACAGTAGGGAAAGCGTTTGATAGCGTAGGGATAAAATTACTATTCCCACTCCAGAGAGTGCAACAGTAGGGAAAACTGACCCTGAACCCAAAAAACACCCCTTTACCCAAGAACTGAAAACTGACCCTGAACCCTAAAAATACCCCTTTACCCAAAAACTGAAAACAGACCCTGAACCCTAAAAATACCCCTTTACCCAAAAACTGAAAACTGACCCTGAACCCTAAAAATACTCCTTTACCCAAAAACTGAAAACTGACCCTGAACCCAAAAAATACCCCTTTACCCAAGAACTGAAAACTGACCCTGAACCCTAAAAATACCCCTTTACCCAAAAGCAGAAAACTGACCCTGAACCCTAAAAATACCCCTTTACCCAAAAACTGAAAACTGACCCTAAACCCTAAAAATACCCCTTTACCCAAAAACTGAAAACTGACCCTGAACCCTAAAAATACCCCTTTACCCAAGAACTGAAAACTGACCCTGAACCCTAAAAATACCCCTTTACCCAAAAACCCAAAACTGACCCTGAACCCTAAAAATACTCCTTTACCCAAACGTAATTAATATTATTTAATTAGCAATTAATTATTAATTACCAATAACAACAAAGTAAATATATTAGCACATTAGCTGTAATTAATATAATTTAATAATTAATATCATTTTCCCCAATTAATTAATTAACAGTAACTAAAAATTATATATATAAATAAATTACTCTAATTAATGTAATTAACTAATTAATGTTATTTAATTACCAATTAATTACTACTTTAAAATATGTACAAAATTATATGAATTAATTAACTAATTAATATTAATTATTTGCCAATTAATTAATTATAAATATTTAAAAACATATATTAATTAATTAATTATTATTAAATTACTCCCCACCCTATTCCCCTATAAACCCACATCCCTCTACAGAAAATATATATCAATTAATCAATAATTTTTTTTCCCAATTAATCAATATTAATTAGCAAATAATTATAATTAATTAATTAATCCTACTAATTATTAATCAACTTACCATAATTAAATTACTTCCCACCCTATTCCCCTATAAACCCACAACCCGCTACAGAACATATATATCAATTAATAAATTAATTAAAATTATTTTCCTATTATTTTCAAATAATTACCAATTAATTATAATTTATTAATAAATACTACTAATTAATAATCAATTTACCATAATTAAATTACTTCCCACCCTATTCCCCTATAAACCCACAACCCGCTCCGGTACTAAAACATAAAATTTACTTATAAATGTATTTATTATTATAGAAAATGTATACACATATAATAGTAATTATTTTAAATACTTAAATTAAACATATAACACATACATAATAAAAAGCTATAAAATAATACAAATATCGATATTAGTGTCATCGAAATTAGTAACATCGATATATATGCTATCGATATTACTAACTTCGATATTACTTACATCGATATTAAGTATTTCGATATTACTTACCTTGGGTCGATATTCTGTCCTACGATATTCTTGCCTTCGATATTATGCTCCTTCGATATTTCAGACTCGATATTATGGTACGTCGATATTTCCTACTCGATATTTTGACTGTGTACCGTCCCGGGGTGGTTGTGCTGCTTAAAAACAAGCACTTTCAGATGAAGCAGCGCATGTCAGGCCTGCAGTAAGAGAATCTCAATACAGTAAATAGTGCTTATAGACTAAATACTGGGGAATTTGGGGCACGCAAGAAATATAAGTGAGCTGCCAAAGACAGAACGCACAAAATATTTTGCTGATGTCATGGAAATTTCTGCTGGAGGTTAAGGTACATGGAGCACACTCTTTCTTTTAAATCAAACGTAATTGACAAGAATGATAACTTCCTCCCAAAAAAGTAGGAACTGTCCATCGAATGTCGAGACAGGTGGTAACAATTTGAGCAAAGTGCCCTGCGAGAAAAAGCATCACTAGTTCATAGTTTAGGCATACTACGACAACTCAACACATTCCTATTGTATCTCATAGAGAGGAGTTTATTTGTTTATGTATGTTCAAATAAAAACTATTATGCTCATTTATTTATTAAATAAAAATGATTACATCTCTGTTTATGTTTTTCTCTATATTCGCAATAGACATGACATTGACAATCTTTCTGTAAATCAGATTTCAGCACCACAATAAAGCCAATCAACATCAAAAATGTGGTCAACTTCTGAGGACCCCCAAGGGAATTTAAATCACTTCGGACAGAAAATGAAAATGTCTACGGTCTGCGTGTGTGGGTGGGTGGTGTGAAAGTGTGTGGTGTGGGTTGGGAGAGAGAGTGTCACAGGTGAATTTTCATTTTGACATACCAAGGGCATTAAAAATAAAATCTTGAAATGCGAACGGGGCAGAAATCTACATGCAATGGAAGCAGGGGCTCCTTGCTCAGAGACAGGCTGTGCCTGTGAAGGGGCCACCCACCGACTCCCAGAACAGCTCTCATTTTGGAGAGGTTTTCTGCCTAAAGCTCTGTCTCAAGCTTTGCTCAGCCATTTGGAAAGCTGTGCCTGAAATAACTGCTCTGTCCTCTCGGCACACCCTTCCTACCCTTGAAATGAGGTAGCGCTCCACAAATGACACAATGTCACTGTACTGTGGCTTCCACAGCACTCTGAGGGCAGAGTGAAGGAATAACTTGCTCATATCCTCCTGCCTTCAAGTTCCTTTCTGTGCTAAAGAGGTTTAAACAAATAACTATTTGCAATGCCATAGGTCTTGCATTTAAATGCGAGACCTATAGCATTTCTAACAAACGGCCGCCATTGTCTCTGCTTCGAAAGTGAAAGCGGGCATGGCAGCTGAATGTAAGTGAGGCACGTAGTCGTGTCTAATGTAGGAGAAGCTCAACATAGAAAAGTACACATACTGTTTAACGGACAAGTAAAGGGGCCAGTAGCCATGGGAGGATACAAATGACGACATGGCCGTACTAAGGAGGGACTAACAAACCTATTGAGGAATCAAACGCCAGCATTTACGAAGGACAAAAACACAAGCCAATGAAAAATATGGACGGATCTTCTCCTCCGTACTCTGCCTACAACAGATCACCAGAGCAGGGCGGGCGCGCTGACTCAGGCTTGACCTAAAAGGAGGGACTAGGGGCGCTTATAGGTCCATGTTATGTTGTCTCTTTAAATCCTTTTTAGAATGTTATCCTGTGTTCCATTGTATCCTAGTTCCCCCTCCCTAGCAACTATGGTAGTTGCTGAAGAAGAAGTCCTGTGTAGGATGTTACCTACCTTGCTCCTGTGTTCCTTCTAATAAACTACACTTTCCTAACTTATTCTGTGTAGTCAACCTTACAATTTTGGCGACTTGGCTTCAAGGAACACCAGGAATCTTAAGAACCCATTTCAACATTTTTTTTTTCTTCAATCAATCTTCGTTTATTTTCCTGATTACATGGAAAGAGAACTTCAAGAGAATTTATCGACGTTATTTTAAAAGAAAAATTCTTATCAACACAAGTCTTCGACCTGTATGCACTTGAATTTTTCTTCTTCGTCGTTCAAAAGCCTTACTGAATACTTCGTGAGTAAAGCCTTCACATTCAAGGAACTTCGTGAGTAATCTTTCTTTTGTTTACTCTGCGCACTCCCCAGCGGCTGCAACCTACTCCGCTTGTACTTTTATTAATTTCAAGGCTTCATTCCACTAATTGGAGGTTTAAGCAGTTTTTTCCTGTGCATGTGTCTTTTGAAGTATATACGTTGCCGTTATCTCCAGCGCGTGGTTGTTCAACACAGCGCGTTCTGAGTTGGCTCGTTCTCCATTCCTCGTTCACTCGCTCGCACCTTCCTGCCGCCTGTGATGTCACTTCGTCGAACAGAGCGTCCCACTAACACGTATTGACGCTCACGCACAAGGATCGTCTCCATGACAACGCTCCTCCATAACAACGCTTCGCTTTTGTAACGAGTTTGAAGAGCGCTTTTCAATATATTGTGCTCATGTTTTAAAAACGGAGTTGTTCATTCGTTTCCAATTACAAGTACAGAGAAAGGATTTTAAACTTTAACTTACTATTTTTCTTTCTCATTATTTCAAAAGCGTTTTGTCAAGAAGTCCTTCTGCACCTTCCTTGGAATCTTCAAGTAAGATTTTATTCATTTTTATTCTTGTTAATATTCAAAATGACTTCGCAAAATTTCACAATTCAATCGCCACAACCTTTTTGGCCTTCTGGTTTAGAACCATGTATGAAATGGCTTCAGTGGAAAGCTTATTTCATGAACTTTATCAACACCATAGATGAGGATGGTAAAATGAAACCTGAAAGAAAAAAAAAGTTATTTTTGCACTCATTAGGCGCTGGTGGTCTTAAAGTTTATGAAGAAATGCCTAAAGGTGGTGGTAGTGGTGATTCCAACATTTTTGATGATATTTTAAAGGACTTTGACAGTCATTTCTCTCCTAAGGTTTGCATAGGTATTACTCGTTATAAGTTTTTTCACAGAAAACAATGACCTGGAGAAAACATTGATGTGTATATTGCTGAACTAAAAAAAATAGCTGAAGATTGTAAATTTGACCATCTACAAGAACAATTCATAAGAGATCAAGTAGTGATGCATGCTTCTGATCCTTCCATTCAGGATAGACTTTGGATAAATGGCGATTCAGACCTTAAAGATATTTTGGCCATTGTCAGGAAGGCAGAACTTTCAGGTCGCAGCGCAAAAGCGATTAAAAATGAAGGAAAGGCTATTTCTGAATCTAAAACTACTTGTGACCAAACTGTTTCGAAAGTTCAAAGTAAATCCTACTATAAACAAAAGCTTCAATCAAAAAACAAACCTTCTGAATATAAAAAGAGTGATAATTTAAAATGTTTTCGATGTGGGAGCAGTTCACACTTAGCTAATTATAAGCTTTGTCCTGCAATTAAGGAGAAATGCTCAAATTGCAGTTTAATTGGGCATTACTCCAGGGCTTGCAATAGACTGAAAAGTAAAAAAGTTAAAGTCGTTTATGATTCATCTTCTGATGACGAAGAAGATTTAAGTAACAAAGTTATGCATTGTTATGTTGATGATGAATGTGTAAAGAGTATTACACCTTGTTCTATGAATGATATCTGCATTACTAAACCTATTGAGAAAGTTTACATTTTTAATATTAATGACTCAGGTAAAAGGAATGTCCTTAAAAAACCTATATGCAATATACTTATTGGTGGGGTCCCTATTGATATTTATGCAGACTCTGGTTCCACATATACCATCATCAATGAAAATGTTTGGAATTCTAAGTTTGTACGTTATTTAGAAAAAGGGATCTTTATTCACCTGACATTTCTGCTGATGGGTTTTCCGGCGGGAAAATTGATGTGATTGGTTACAAACCTTTAAAATTTAAGTTCAAAGGTAGGGAATCTTTGGGCAAATTGTATGTTGCAAAACTTGGACCTTCTGTTCTAGGGTGGAGGGATCAGTGGGATTTAGATATTGTCTTAAATCCTACAGTCCAGATCCTGTTTTAGTTGTCAATGAAGGAACCGAAATTGGAGATTTTATGCTTAAAAAATTTCCTAAAGTGTTTAGTGGTAAAATAGGCAATTTTCAAGGTTTTTCCCACCACATTGTATTGAAAGATAATGCCAACCCTAAAACTTTTAGAGCCAGAAATAGCCCTATTTTAGTTCGTGACGATGTTGAAAGAGAACTAGAAAAACTTGTCAAAGAAGACATTATTGAACCAATAGTCTTCTAATTGGATTTCGCCAGTTGTTATCGCAAGGCGTGCCAATGGCAAAATCCGTCTTTGCGTTGACCTTCGCCATTTGAATGAAAATATTGTCGTAGACAAATTTCCCTTACCTAAAATTAATGAAATGTTGTCCTCGGTTAATGGTGCTGAGTTCTTTTCCACAATAGATTTATCCTCTGCATATCATCAGATTTCTCTTGACACCGATAGTAGGCAACTTACTGCGTTTATTACTCCCATGGGGTGTTTCCAATTTAAACGCATGCCATTTGGCTTGGCATCTGCTGCTGCCATCTTCCAGCGCATCATGCACCAGCTATTTGGAAAACATCCTAAAGTTAAGTTCTTTCAGGATGATATTCTGGTTTGCGGTAAAGACAAAGATGAGCATAATGCTATCTTAGAAGAGGTTTTAGGTATTCTTGAGGAAAAGGGTTTAACTATTGAATTTTCTAAGTGCAATTTTGCGGTCAAATCTGTGACTTATCTTGGCCATGTTTTATGTTGTGATGGTGTTTCAACCAAACCTAAATTGGTTGATGCTATAAAAGAAGCTCCACCTCCCACCAGTAAAGATGATGTAAGATCATTTCTGGGAATGGTGGAATTTTATTCTAAATTTGTTAAGAATTTCTCAAGCAAAGTTTTCAATATTAGACAACTTTTGAAAAGCAAAGTCAGATTTGATTGGCCTCCCTCTTGTGAGGATGAGTTCAACAGTATCAAGTTAGACATCATTAATGCTCCTGTGTTATGCCCTTTTGATTTAGAACTAAACTCTGTGATCACTGTTGATGCTAGCAACAAAGGGTGGGAAGTGTTCTTTCTCAAATTGATAGCTCAGGAAAAGAACGCATTGTTGCATTTGCATCAAGAGCACTTTCAGTTCCAGAGAGTAAGTTCTCCGTTATTGAAAAGGAAACTTTAGCTGTGGTCTGGGCTCTTGAGCATTTTCGCAGTTTCGTATGGGGGAAGGAATGTATTGTGAGATCTGACCACAAACCTCTCACCAAACTTCTTACTACTGAAGGCCTTTATAATGCTACTGCTAGGATAGCAAGAATGTCCATGCGTTTACAAGATTTTATCATCAAAATTGAATATTTACCTGGGAAAAGCAACGTTATTGCTGATTTCCTTTCCCGGATGCCCACCGACCTACAAGAATGCGAGGTGAATGAGTGGGATTCCCTTCATGTTGCTTATATTCTTGATAGTAATCTTTTTTGTATTGAGAAAAAGTAATGGAAGGAAGAATATCTTAAAGATAAAATTTTAAATTCTGTTATTTCTTTCATTCGTGAAGGCTGGACAGAAAAAAAGGAATTGTCATCTGATTTTAAACCCTATTTGGAGGTTAGAAATGAGCTAACTGTATGTGATGACACCATTTTTAGAGGTGACAGAGCTGTTCCTCCTTCATTTTTAAGAAATTGCATTATTGAACTGTGTCACAAAGATCATTGTGGCATTGTGAAAACCAAACAAAATGTCAAACAGTGGTATTGGTGGCCAGGTCTTGATGTTCTTACAGAGAGAATTGTTCGGGAATGTGTCACATGTTCTAATTCTGATAAAGTAATCAACACGCTCAAACCCGACATGTGTGAACCTTTGGTACCAGAGGGTCCTTGGCATACTGTTGCCATCGATATTATGAGACCAATTGGAGAGGATCACAAATTTATAATCTCTATGATTGATGTGTTTTCAAGATGGCCCAATATCACTATTGTGGACAAGGTTGATTCTTCATCTGTTTTAAACTTTATTGACAAGGTTTTTATTGAAGAAGGCCTTCCCAATCAGGTCATTAGTGATAATGACGTTCAATTTACTTCCAAATTAACTAAATCTTACTTCAACAGGGTTGGTATTGTTCATAAAACTACCTCTCTTTACAACCCCAGCGGTAATGGACTTTGTGAAAGGTTCAACAGAGTCCTGAAGAATGCCATACAAAGAGCTATGCAAAATGGTGAGGATTGGGAAACTTCAGCTTTTAAAGCTGTCTGGTCTTACAGAACCAACATTCATGGTGCCTTAAAAATGTCGCCCTTCGAGATCATGAGAGGTCGTGTTGCAAGAACCAAGTGTAATCCCAAATGGTTGCACAAAAAATCATGTTTAGATATAAGTATGAGTAAAATTAGATCTAATGTTATTGATAAACATCTAGAGTATAAGAGAAATTTTGATAAGAAATGTTGCTCTAGTACTGCAGATGTTAATGTTGGTATGTGGGTTAAAGTGAGGAAACCCTGGAAAGTCCGTAAGGGGGATTCTCAATTTTCTGAACCCCTTATGGTCAAGAAGATTCTTCGCAATGCTGTCCTTTTAAGTGATGGTAAGGTGTGGAATCTTAAAAGAATTGCAATCTACAGAGGCAAAAAAAATTTAACAAAGGACGCTGTTAATTCACCTGAATTTTCACCTACTACTACTCCTCATTCTATTCATTGTGAGGATCATGGTGGTTTTAGTGTATCTGAAAACCTTTCCACTAGTTCTAATCTTCCCACTCCCGATGTAGTAGATCCTTCTCCCAATGTGGATGTAGTAGATCCTCCTCCTAGTGTTTCCACTTCACTTGACTCTTTTCCATCTAATCATGATTCTAATTCAACATCTGTTAATGAACCTACTTGTAGTAGTGATGTATTTGTGAACCAGAAACGTATTTGCTCTAAACCCAAGTGGTTAGAAGATTTTGTTTGCTAATAATTTTTTTTTTTTTCTTATGCTTTCTTTGATTATAAAGGGGAAGATGTGTTATGTTGTCTCTTTAAATCCTTTTTAGAATGTTATCCTGTGTTCCATTGTATCCTAGTTCCCCCTCCCTAGCAACTATGGTAGTTGCTGAAGAAGAAGTCCTGTGTAGGATGTTACCTACCTTGCTCCTGTGTTCCTTCTAATAAACTACACTTTCCTAACTTATTCTGCGTAGTCAACTTTACAGTCCAGCATACATGTTCTGGGGGATCAAGCAAGCGTATATGGTATGCAGTTCCTTAGAGAGAGAGAAAAAGAGGAGGCTGGGTCGGTCTAACACCCTCTTCCTCTAGTGGAGACAAGGTGTCTCCCACTTTGGGATTTGGGTTCCTCACAGCCCACCTGGGTGTCATGCTTCAACATAGGGCATGCTCCTCATCAGGCCGTCACTGTAATGCCTGACAGGCACCTTATGAGGGGCCTTTATCGAGATCTTTTCATCGCAAGCCATTGGGTCCAGTGTGGGTATAGGGCCTTGTGGTGTATATGTGGGTGCAAGGTGTGAGGGGATTGTGCAAAAAGGGCTAAAATGAGGCACAGTTGCACTCCACATCAATGGTAATCAGCAAGCCCACTGGTCCCAATTAAAATCAGAAAAGGTGCACCACCACTGAGATAATGGACAATGGTGGCTACGGAATAGTGGTTGCCATGGTTCTTGCCTAATGTGTCTGGAGGATCACTTGGCAATTGTTCAGAACCAAGTATATACTACCTACACAGTGGTTGGTTCCAGTATTAGTGTCAGAGGTAAACCAAGCACTTAAAGCAGCCTAACTATGAGGTACCTAATTAGTAGATCAACCTAAAACAGAAACAAAAACAGCATATATCATGATGAACAACATTAAAAGCAACATCTAGGGATACAATATGCAAATCTACATTATCAGGTGGTTAGTAGAGCTCATACGTGTTAAGCTCTGTGAAAAAGTAAGAAAGTTTGTGGCAAACGTGTAGCACATCTAAGGACTGAGGTAAATGCAGTGGTAAAACAACCACTGTGGTTCATTTGCAGTAAAACACTCACCCAATTTGGACGGCTCACTAGCTCATTCAAGGAACAGGCGGAGTATGTTAACACTATTAACGTTCTATGGCATGAAATCAAGAAAAACAGGCAGCCTGTTTGTCCCAGCGGAATCTGACCGGCATGGAAAAAGACCACGAGTGAGCCGAGTGGCGTCCTCATGAAATAGAAAGTGGCGAGAGTACTCACAGTTCTGCCACGGCTACCTTGCCGGAAGGACTACCCCTTACTCTGCCCGCTCAGAAGAGTGTAGCGGTTGAGGTACGGTCGGCATAAGTACCTGGAGTGGACGCAGGACTTGGACAGGTCCATGTGTTCCGGAAGCTGCCTGTCTGTGGAGGGTGGGACAAGCAGTGAACTCGCAGACAACGCAAGAATCACTGGTGAAAGACAGGGTAAAAGTGTGAGCCATATTAAATGAGGGAATAATGGGGACCGACTTAGAAGCAATGAATAGAATCACTGGTATCGACCAGTTTAAAACAAATATTGACTCTAAAGAGGTGGTCTGCAAATAGTGGCACACAACCCAAAACAGTAAAAGGGATCGCTGGTAGTGACCAGTTTAAACCAAACTATGCCAATGGAGGGGGTGGGCCACAAATAATAGCACCCAACTCAAAAGCAATAAAAGAAATCACTGGTAGTGAACAGTTTAAAACAAACTAAGGCAATTAAGGGGGCAGCCCACAAATGGTTGCACACAACATGGGCAGCTCACCTAAAGAGGCACACAAGTGGGGTGGCTCAGAAGTGGAGAGGTGCATGGCTGATAGTGCTAGAGTCACACAGCAAAAAAGGTAGGATTGTGCCTGATAGAGGTCTGGATGATAGACAGGACATGGCTGTCAAAAGAGATGAGTCAAATGCGAGGAGGGTGTAGGAGCAGGGGGAGAAAACAGCCTCCCCCTCAAACAAGTGATATCCTAGCCTTCAAGGGTCCACTGAGACAGACAGAAGGGGTGTGGCGAATGAGGATTGATGTCACCCTAGCTCATGATGGTACATTCACGTAGGTAGTGTACTATCTATTTACTTCGTTACAGGGAATATCTTCATTCAGACCATTCTTATCACAGGAAAGGCGGAAAATCCAATATTTGTTCTTTCTAAAGAGGGCTTGTCTGCTCTTATATGAGTGTGCTTCTATGATTGTCCATTTGAGACTGGTGTGTGGACCTTCTCTGTAAAATGTGAACAGAGCTTAGTGTTGAGCTTGTGGCAGCGGATATTGTAAGGATGTTCCATGATTCGTGTTTTGGCCATCCTAGTCGTCATGCCGTCTAACGTAAATTGCAAGGTCATGTCGAGGTATAAATGCAACTGCTTGTGTTACAATTTGGGTGCTTTATCTGTACCCATTTAAATGTGGGGGTTAACTGGATCTCCTTAGTCTGCTCTGTCAGGATACACACAGTAATTAACTCACATGGAATATCGCCTGTTACTGGAGGGAGACCCCACAATTGACAGTGGTCAGCCAGGGTGCTGTGTGGTGGTCTAGTGTGGGCAAGGATGTCTTTTAGGTTCCTGATGCATTTAAACACAAACCTAGGTGGTGGTAATGTAATTTTGCCTGTTTGCAAAATGCCCCAATGTTTCTTAATGATTTGCCTTTGACAGGACTTAGGCAGAATGAGGGTGGTGATCGCAAAACACCAAACAGTGATCAGTTGAAGTGAACAAGCCTTTTTACCTGTAGCACTGCAGTGAGGCCTAGAGGCTCACTCATGTGAAGATCTGCTGCTCTGTGCCTAACTCTTCTTCGGCCTACATCATGTTAGTATGTAGCATTGTATAACATATGTGTTAAGGGCATGTGTTTGGTGTACGTGGACCTGCTCAACACCTGCTCGGTCCACAGACACTCCATTGAACTCTGGAACCTACTCAACACTACATCGCCAGACGTCGCCTTCCTTACAGAAACATGGATGAACGCCTCATCAGCACCCGACATCGCCATAGCCATCCCGGACTCCTACAAGATCATCCAAAAAAATCGCACCAACCAAACAGGAGGAGGCATCGCCATCGTCCATAAGAACACCATCCGCATCACGACCAGTTCTGACGACAACCTCGCTACTGCCGAACACCTTCACTTCCAGATCCACACCGACCCCAAAACCACACTCAGAGGCACCCTCATCTACAGACCAACAGGTCCCCGCACACAATTCAGCGAAGACATCACTGACTTCATCAGCCCACACGCCCTTCCCTCCGAGAACTACACTCTACTGGGAGACCTCACCTTCCACCTGGAAAAGAAAAATGATAGCAACACCACCACCCTTCTGGACAACCTGGCCAATCTCGGACTCAAACAACTTGTTGACACCCCTACCCACTTGGCCAGACACACGCTTGACCCTATCTTCACCTCCAGCAAGCACATCTCCTTCGATCACACCACAGCTCTCCATTGGACGGACCACAGCTGCGTTCACTCCCACTACAAAAAGACCACGACCCACAATCCCCCACAACCTATTCCTCGAAGAAATTGGAACAAAATCACCACCGACCAGCTCCTCACTTCGCTTCACCAAAACCCCCCTGCCATATCATCGGACCCAAACCAAGCAGCCACCAACCTCACACAATGAATCACCCACAGCGCCAACAAACTAGCACCCTTGAAAAATCATCTAATCAAGCAAGGTAGCAAAAAAGCCCCCTGGTTCAACGATGACCATAAGGAATCCAAGAAGCTCTGTCGTACTCTTGAGAAAGCCTGGAGAAAAAACCCAACCACTGACAACCTGGCCACCTTCAAAAACGCCACCCGCAAACACCACCAACTGATCCGATCCACCAAGAAATCAGCATTCAAGGTTCAACATGACAACAACGCCCAAAACAGCAAGGAACTATTCAACATCGTCAAAGAATTTACCAACCCCACCGCCGGCACCTACACATCACTCCCTCCCAAGACCTCTGTGACTCTATATCCTCTTTCTTCCACAACAAAATCGCCAAAATACATAACAGCTTTGAAAACCAGTCCGAAGACCAGTCCACTCCACCCACCTCTGAACCAAAACCACACTTTAACAACCTTTGCACCTGGAACCCAATCACCACCGAAGACACCATCCGCCTGATGAACTCCATCCACTCAGGATCGCCAACCAACCCATGTCCCCACCACATTTTCAACAAAGCAGACTCCATCATTGCACCCCATCTCCGCGATGTCATCAACTGTTCCCTCAACTACGCTACCTTCCTGGAAAGCTGGAAACATGCCGAACTCAGCGCCCTCCTGAAGAAAACACACAGCAGACCCCACTGAACTTAAGAACTACCGCCCCATCTCGCTCCTCCCTTTCCCTGCCAAAGTCATTGAGAAAGCCGTCAATAGTCAGCTCGCCACCTTCCTTGAATCCAACAAATCCCTCGACCCTTCACAGTCCGGCTTCCGAGCCAAACACAGCACCGAAACCGCCCTCATCGCAGCAACAGACGACATTGGAATTCTACTGGACAACAGAGAAACAGCCGCCCGCATCCTACTTGACCTCTCCGTACCCTTCGACACAGTCTGTCATATCACCCTCATACAACGCCTCAGCAACATCCGAATACAAGGAAAAGCATTAGACTGGATCATCTTGTTCCTAGCCGGAAGAACCCAAAGTGTCCGCCTTCCCCCTTTTAGATCAGAAGCCACCGAAGTCATCTGCGGCGTACCACAAGGATCATCACTCAGTCCTACCCTCTTCAACGTATACATGAGTCCCCTCGCATCCATCGCGCGCCAACACAACCTCAACATCATCTCATACGCAGACAACACCCAGCTGATCCTCTCCCTCACCAAAGACCCAAACACCGCCAAAACCAACTTACACGAAGGAATGAAAGAAGTAGCCGAGTGGATGAAGAACAGCCGTTTAAAACTAAACTCGGACAAAACAGAAGTCCTCATCTTAGGGCCATCCCCCTCTGCCTGGGACGACTCATGGTGGCCACCAGCCCTGGGAACTGCACCCATACCTACGGATCACGCACGTAACCTGGGCTTCATCTTGGACTCCTCCCTTTCGATGACCAGACAAGCAAACGCCGTCTCATCATCTTTCTTCAACATCCTACGCATGCTCAAAAAATCTTCTGTTGGATCCCCACTGAAACAAGAAAGACGGTCACTCACGCACTGGTCACCAGCCGACTGGATTACGGAAACACCCTCTACGCCGGAACCACAGCCAAACTACAGAAAAAACTCCAACGCATCCAAAACACCTCAGCCAGACTCATATTGGACATCCCTCGGCAAGCTCCCATACCCGGCCACTTGAAAGACCTCCATTGGCTCTCTGTCAACAAGAGAATAACGTTCTGTCTCCTCACCCACGCACACAAAGCCCTCTACGACCTAGGACCCGAATGCCTCAACACGCGACTGTCCTTCTACACCCCCTCCCGCCAACTACGATCGTCCAATCAAGCCCTCGCTGCAATTCCGCGCATCCAAAGATCCACCTTGGGGGAAGATCCTTCTCCTACTTAGCGGCCAAAACCTGGATTTCTCTCCCCACCCACCTCCACCTTACACAGAACCACCTCTCCTTCAGAAAGCAACTAAAAACTTGGATTTTCGATCAGTAAAGCACCCCCCTCCCTCAAGCGCCTTGAGACCCTCTGGGTGAGTAGTGCGCTATACAAATTTTGGACCTGAACTTGAAAATACATGGAAGAGTCTGGGATCCATTTTGGGAGACTCAGGGCTGCATGGAGTAGCATGGGATCCCCCCTAGATAGATTTTTGAATTACTTTATTCCTGTGAGCTGGTGGGTCACACAAAGGAGAAAGAATATCCAAGTTCTTTAGCACATGTCAAAGGCTGATTTTTGATTCAGAGAGAGGTCATTGGAAAGGAGCCTGTGGGCATCTCAGGAAGGAGATGGGGCTGATAGGAGAATCATAAGGAGTGTGGCTTGGGTTCCTTGGATAACCTTTTGATGCACACTGTGGCTGATTTTCAGGATGAACCTCTAGTTACTTCCATGGCCAGAGTTCTGGAGCTATCAAATTTGGATTCACTCCAAATGAATGATCACCTCAAAACGAAGTAGACCCCAAAACCAAAAGTCAAAGACTCAGATCCTAAATACTATTTGATGTCTGAAAATAAACTATATAAAAGGGAGCTCGAGGCCCCAAAATTGTCAACTGTGAAGCACAAGCAGCCAAGCAGGCTGCACATGAATGAGAAGCTCTGCAAGGCTTCTGCCTGTGCTCCAGGCCCCAGGGCATTAATTTGCCCCTGGGGCCTGGAGCACCAGCCAGTTGGCCAAGACCAGTGTGCCCTGTGAGGAAGAGAAGCGCCCTGGAGAGAGCGAGGTCCTGTGGGGGATTCTGGTGAGTGGATCCCTAGCAAGGTGTGAAGAAACAACTTCTGCATCAGTCAGTCTATTGTCCATGAGCAGGATCTGAGGAGCTTACCATCTCTGTAGGGGATGCGCCACAGCCACCCAGCTGTAACTCTGGCTGAGCCATGAAAGCTACTTACCAAGATAAGCTGCTACCACTCTCAACAGAGACTCTGGTCACACCATCCCCACTGGAGCAGGAAAGACTAATGGGAGGGCCAGAAGTCCCCATTGGATCTTGTTCTGCTATCTACTACAGAGCAGTTCAGGTTCTGCAATGCTTTGGACTTTTATCAGAGTCTGAGTGGGACTCCTAAGACTTGGAATACTAATGTGGTCTAACCTGATTGTTGCCTATGATGAATGGGGAATAGCCACTACTGGTAGTGATTGAGAAGTGGGACTCAGGACATGTCTATTGAATGAAGGGCAGTGTGTATTGTTTGTGTATGCCATATTTCACTTTGTGTTTGTATATAAATACTACTTTTGTAATTTTAGAAAGTATTTGACTGGACAATCATTTATTGCTGCTATTGAACATACTTTGAGTTGTGAGCCCGTTTTCATTCCTGTATTTAACCCCTCTACCCCACCGCACAAGAAGCCATGGACTGGTCGCACAGCGCTGAGGGTTTAGTGATGGATGGGTACTTGGACTAGTTGTTCACAACCACCCATAGTTGGTGGGGCCCAGGGACAGGGAGACTAAAAAGTCTCCACCACCACAGATGGTCCCAGTAGCTTCTGCTTTGCCTTTGGCCTTCAGAAACGGGTCCTGACAGTAATCATAGTAAATGAGTAAATAAAGAATTAGCATCCAAGTAGTGACTATGGTGTTGAAGCTGGCAGGAAAATGGGTGTACTAGATAGGAGGGGAGAACCTTAGGGGAGCCGGCAATCTTCATATAAAAGCCAGTCTATAATTTCCTCATTACAGCTAATTTGTGACGTCTTCAATCACCTCTAATAATGAATGACATAGGTGCTCAACTTTAATGATGTCTACTGCCAAGGTTGAGGGCAGTTCACAGAGCATAATTAATGCTGAAGTTTAAAAAAAGAATATCAGAACGGGCTTTTCATTCTTCAAAATTATTTTCCTAAAATTAACAGTAATCAACAGATAGGAGTAATTTATGACAATGGGCCACGTGTATCATTATTTCAAATAGTGATTACCTAATTGCGATTTTCTGCGTCTCGCAATTAGGTAATCACTATTTGAATGTATGAAACTCTAGGAGTTTCATTTAGCGTTTCCTAATGGATCGCAAATCGACCGACCTTATTAATATTAATGAGGCAGGTTTCAATTTGTTACCCATTAAGAATTGTTAAAATACCTGGGATGGTGGCCAGCTGGAGTCAGAAGACCACCATGTATGAGATTGCTTTTAAATAAAGCAATCGTTTTTTATTAATTGCAGAACGGATTCCTTAAAGGAAAACGGGTTGCATTTAAAAAAGAAAAATGAAAAGTTTTCTTTTCATTTTTCAAGGGCAGGCATTGGTCCATGGGACTGCCTGCTCCCAAAAACATCTTTATGAACATTCACAAAGGGGTGGGAGTCCCTTCGGAACCCCTTCCTGTTTGCAAATGGGTTCCCACCTACTTGAAGTAGGTGCTATAATATGAATGCTTTGCAATCGCATTTCAGTCGCAAAACATTCCTGCTTATCGCTGCGATTCGGTATTAGGAAGGGACACCCTAAATACCCCCCCTTCCTAATACCGAATCGGTATATATTCATAATTCCAAATTACAATTCAGTAACATGTTACTAAAATGCAAATCGGAATTCATGCATACCAAAATGCATTTTACTGATCTAAAACTGCCCAATTATGCAAATCTGTCCCATTCCACCCAGTAAAATGCATGAAACATGTGGCCCAACATGTTTAAGTCTTGCACACTATGGGTCAATAAGGTCAGGATAGAATTCCCCCGCATGTTTCTACAAATTAGCTGCAAAAGTCTACATATTTTGAGCTACAGTATTTTCATTCTGCCTTACTGTAAACTGATTCTAATATATTGTACAACAAATCATTGACTGCTTTCTGGGGTGTTCATTTTGCACTACAGACTCTGTTTTTACTCTTTATATCTGCTGCAATACTATATCTTTAATATGAAAGAGCAAAACACAGACAGACCTAGTCCTAAACCACATTTTGTAGTAAGTTTAGTAGTGATACAATACTACTCAGAAACGTACATGTTGTGGGTTTCCGCCTCTCCTATCTTTTATATGTGGTGATCTCCACCTGGACTGTGGAGATTTCTGAACAGGTACACCTGTATGTTGGTAGTAAATGTGAGAGGGAAAAAGGAGACAGGTTGGGAAATGGGGAAATACTTAATACTGGGAGGGGTTCAGGTAAGAGAAAGAAAGAGCTATGGGAGGATTTTTGGGAGGGGTTTTCGGAGGGGCAAGGACTCATACATAGCAGAGTAAGGCCAATTCTATTCGCAAACTGTCATTCTGTAGTTACTAGAGATAAAAAATACACCATAACAGTTGTAATGGTGCTCCAGTTCAGATCTGGAGTAAGCCCAGCACCACACATGGCCAAAAACTTGTATTGCTACACTTCTATAGTTAATAATGGGGCAGGAACTTGAAACAGAACCCTTTAATAAATAATGTTAATATTTTTGTTTTTACTTATAAACTTTATACACATATATGTAGATATATATCTATCTATATATATATTCACTGAAAAAAACATAGGTTATAGACCATATATAGTTAGGAATTAGCATTTACAAAACCTTATTTTACTCACACAAAACCATTGAAATTCGCATATATAGTTAGTTGCACTAACTATACATCGCGCACCCGCAATCCACTGCTGATCATGTCACATATTACATCATTCATGACATGGTCAGTGACATCACTGATGACATCACTGATGACATCTCAAATGACATCACTGATGACATCACTGATGACATCTCAGATGACATCACTGATGACATCTCAAATGACATCACTGATGGCATCACTGATGACATCTCAAATGACATCACTGATGACATCACTGATGACATCTCATTTGACATTGCTGATCACATCACTGATGACATCATTCATGTGATAATACGATGAACCTCTTCAGACTCTAATATAACCTTAGATACACTCAGTGTAAACAGACACTCACAGACTGTCACTCATCCATGGAGTTACTCACACACCTAGTCAGTCATGCAAAGAATCAATCACACCTCCATTTCCTCAACTATACAGTTATACACACCTTACTTATTCAAACATATACTAACACATATTTACTCTGTTATACAATCCCTGATACAAGTTCACAATGATCCATACAGCTACTCACACATTCACTGGCTCTTATGCACAGTTATTTATATATGTCAACTCTGACATTTGATATTTGATATTTGTGGGGTATTTCTTGAGCGCGACGTTCGCTCATGTAACATGTACTGTGTTTTACATATGTACTTACTTTGACATGTAGCACTGAGATATCCATTCACTCACCAATACACTCATGCACACAGTCAACCACCCATACAGCTGTTTCCACATGCACTTTTGAACCCATACATCTAGTGAATCAACTGCTCACACATCTATGCACAGAGTCATACACCTCCCAGCCACCCACACACACTCAGTCTCCCATACAAAATACTTGGGCAACCAATCAATAACCCATATAGTTACTCATATAGGTACTGATCAACACATGCAGCAGTTTACAGAACAACAGACATAATGATGCACAAATTAAGACAGTTTAGTCACTAACCCATGCACTCAGTGAGACACCTTTATTCACTCACTCATACAGTCAGTCATGCACCTACTAAATCCTTAATCCAGACACTTATACATCCACTCATTCTTCAATATGTAAGACATATTTTAACTTTACAGAAACATACAGTCACTGGATGTTGTCATCAGTGATGTCATCAGTGATGTCATTTTAAATGTCATCAGTGATGTCATCGGTGATGTCACTGACCATGTCATGAATGATGTAATATGTGACATGATCAGCAGTGGATTGCGGGTGCGCAATATATAGTTAGTGCAACTAACTATGGGGCATATTACCAACAACTAGCGATAATTTTTGTCTCTAACTTGTTTAGAGACAAAAATTATCGCCGCACATCGGCGATTTTTATCGCAGATAAACCTTGCTATTAACAAGGTTCATCGCAAATGCGATAAAAAACGGCCGAAATGCATGAATATCGCTGAAAAGTCAGCGATATTCATGCATTATCGAGCAAATGCTCTTAGCCATGTTATCCACCTTCCATTGGACAACATGGCTAAGAACTGCTCAGGGCAGGTGTTAGCTTTTGGAGATATTCCCGCTTAGCGCGAATATCTCCAAAAGTTGGTAATAGGAGATAGCGATGTTAGCGACTGTTTTCAGTCTCTAACATCTTGGCACGCCCACTTTGCATCTCATTAGTGATAAATATCACTGACATGCAAAGTGGGGCCCAAGATGGTCGCTATCTCCTACTAGCTGTCGCTAACAGGTGTTAGCGACAGCTTGGTAATAGGGAGATAATTTTATCTCCGCTTTCTTGGCTTTTAAAGCCAAAAAAGCTGAGATAAACCCCCTTGATAATATGCCCCTATATATGCAAATTTCAATGGTTTTGTGTGAGTAAAATAAGGTTTTGTAAATGCTAATTCCTAACTATATATGGTCTATAACCTATGGTTTTTTCAGTGAATTTTCAAGGTTTTGTAAATGCTAATTCCTGACTATATATGGTCTATAACGTATGGTTTTTTCAGTGAATTTCAATGGTTTTTTAATAGCAAATATCAAAAGCTGTAAAATGTATTCTTCTTTTAAAGGAAAAATATATTTTATATGTATTTAATATAATTTTTTTATGTATATAAATTTTTTGAGGGAACAAATTTATCAACTATCATGCTGAAGAACATCGTATCTCCTGAGGCGGAAGCCGGGAGTTGCACAGCGCGTTATTTTTAAAATTTGATTGTCACGATTTACTTGTGTATTTTAAGGAAAGACTTTCACCTATCTGCATCCAGGCTACCACTTCACCAGCACAGCGGATTTTAGCGCTGTAAAGTGAACAAGCACAAACAAACCCACTCCACGCCATTTGCAACGCGAAGCACGGCCACGCCCCTTTTCTGAGGCCACGCCCACTGCTAACCAGTATATAAGCGCCACTGATTGAAAGCGGCACTTGTAAACATCGTGTCTCCTGAGGCGGAAGCCGGGAGTTGCACAGCGCGTTATTTTTAAAATTTGATTGTCACGATTTACTTGTGTATTTTAAGGAAAGACTTTCCCCTACCTGCATCCAGGCTACCACTTCACCGGCACAGCGGATTTTAGCGCTTAAAGTGAACAAGCACAAACAAACCCACTCCACTTGCAACGCGAAGCACGGCCACGCCCCTTTTCTGAGGCCACGCCCACTGCTAACCAGTATATAAGCGCCACTGATTGAAAGCGGCACTTGTAAACATCGTGTCTCCTGAGGCGGAAGCCAGGAGTTGCACAGCGCGTTATTTTTAAAATGTGATTGTCACGATTACTTGGTATTTTAAGGAAAGACTTTCCCCTACCTGCATCCAGGCTACCACTTCACCGGCACAGCGGATTTTAGCGCTGTAAAGTGAACAAGCACAAACAAACCCACTCCACGCCATTTGCAACGCGAAGCACGGCCACACCCCTTTTCTGAGGCCACGCCCTCTCCAGGCGTTTTTTCACCTCCATAAATATGTGCCTCCCTCGAACGCGCAGCGGGCGAGCGCAGCGGGCGCGCCTAAGGCAAGCCCGTCTGTGCCCGTCCGTGCCAAGGCCGGGCCTAGGGCATGTCACGCTGTCCAACTCACGGTATGTACTAACCTAATACCTACTCTTACCAGAGATAAGATTCTCTCCCTAAATCAGGTCAATATTCACTGTCAAAACATGATTTACGTTGAGAAATGGTTAGGACCACTATGCTGTCACACTTGCAGAGCTCTCCTTACCCCGGAAAAACAGCCATCCACCACGGTAGGCTCGACCGCTCTCCGAGGAGCGTTGATCAACGCCAGATCAATATGCAAGAATGAGGCGCACATTCATGATTTGATCACGGAGAATGACATTGACATGCTATTTGTAACGGAAACTTGGCTAAAATCATGGTGCAACCCGATTATAGCCCAAACAGTCCCTCAAGGCTACCTCATTCAGAGAACCGATAGACAAAAACAAAGAGGAGGTGGCTTAGCCATTATTCACCGGGACTTCATGAAATGCTCCACTTTCGAACTCTCGGACATAAAGGGAGCAGAAAGCATGGGTTTCTGTATCCAGATAAATGAGGAGTACACCTTTGCTGGTGCTCTAATTTATCGTCCACCAGGACCTCAGAAGGGCTTTCTAGAAAGCTTTGAAGAGGCACTCAGCACTCTAACTCTGAAATACGCCAATTTCACAGTATTAGGAGACCTAAATTTCCATCTTGATAATCCAACGATCCAAATACTATATGGCTCAGTGATCTAACTGATGTCCTGGGGCTGGAAATATTGACTAAAATGCCTACACACAAAGCAAGTCATATATTGGACTGCATCTGTACCAATATTAAAATCCTAGCTGTCGAAACTCCCCTGGTTCAAACATGGACCGACCACTGGCTGACCCCTTTCAAACTGACCATCAAAAAGAAAAGATCCAATACAGCCAACCCAAAAATCAACGTCCAGATACAGAGAGACTGGAAAAAGCTTGCGAAATCCCCCAATCTGCACCTTATTGCTGAGGACTCTAAACCGCCCTTGACGGGAAGTACCGAAACTGACTACAACAATTTCTGTAAATGGATCACAGACTTCTGTGGTCCTACAAACTCAGAAAAAGTGAGAACTAAACAGAACAAAAAGTCCGCCCCCTGGTTCTCCCCCCCTCTAAAAAACAAACGCTCAGAGGTCAGAACCCTTGAAAAGAAATGGCGCCATACTTATGATACAACCGAACTTCTCGCCTATAAAACTGCTAGAAAACAATACCATGCAATGATAAAAAGCGCTAAGAAAGATTACTTTCTAGAAGTCATCAATCTGTCTAACAACAAAATGAAAGAAATCTTCAAAATAGTTGATGATTTCATGAACCCCAGAATCCTTAGACAAGAGATTCCGCCCTCACTTGCACTATGCAATTCCATAGCAAACTACTTTGAGCACAAAATTCTAAATCTTATCAAAGACTTCCCAGATGCTCCAGAATCCATATCTTATGATAATCTACCACCAACTAACAAAAAAACTCAGCTAAGCAAATTTACCCCTGTCAGCCCTGACGAAACTCGTCAAGCTATTCTGTCCATCAAGTCAGGCTCCCCTTTTGATCCGTGCCCCCCTCTGCTGCTTCGCACTTTAGTGGACACGGTCAATCCAAGTATAAACGCCATCATCAACTAATCTCTGGCCACGGCCGACATTCCACCTGAATGGAAACTTGCTGCCGTTAATCCTTTGCAGAAAAAACCCCTAGCTGACCTCACCACACTCTCCAACCTTCGCCCAATTTCACTGCTTCCACTGCTGTTCAAACTTACTGAAGCGGTGGTAAACAAACAATTGACCAAATATCTGGAGGATAACCACCTCCTTCATCCCAACCAGGCAGGTTTCAGAGCCAGACACTCCACGGAGTCAGCTCTTCTACATACAGTGGAGACTCTCAAGATGGCAATGGATCAAGGAAAAAAGGCCGTCCTGATCCTGCTTGACCTATCGGCGGCCTTTGATACGGTCTCACACCCCATATTAATTGGCCGCCTGGCAGAATCAGGATTAACAGGAACTGCCTTTAAATGGCTGAAAAACTTCCTCAGCCATTGGATGCAAGTTACCATACTAGGAAGCCACTGCTCAGACGAAAAAGAACTAAAAACAGGGGTGCCACAGGGCTCCAGCCTGAGCCCAATTCTTTTTAATCTTTACATGGCCCCTCTGATCGAGCTCATAACATCCTTCGACATCAGCACGATATCTTACGCTGATGACACTCAGCTCATCCTTGTTCTTGACAACAACACGACTAAAGCAGAAGAAAATCTGAGAGACTGTCTCACCGCAACCTTCGAATGGATGAGAACCCACCACCTCAAGCGCAATTCAGGCAAAACTGAAATCCTTCCTTTTGGCCAAAACAATCTTTTCTCCCCTAAAAACTGGTGGCCCCAAGACGCCGAAGTCCCGCCGAACACTATCAAGTCGGCTCGCAACCTCGGGATAAGGTTTGATGAAGCCCTATCCTTCAAACAACAAACAGGTACTGTGGCCGGGTCCTGCTTCAACATTATCAAGGGCCTCAGAAGGTTCTTTGACCTCCTCCCCCTGACAGCCAGAAAGACGGGAGCAGTAGCCCTCATTACATCCCGTCTAGATTACTGTAACAGCATCTATGCAGGTTCCAACAAAGCTGTTCTACACAAACTGCAGATGGTTCAGAACGCAGCTGCCCGCCTAGTGCTGAGACTTCCTAGGAAGTCCTCCGCCTCAGCAGCACTTAAAACCCTGCACTGGCTACCTATTCACAAGAGAGTGCTATTCAAAATCCTACTAATCACTTTCAGGGCTTACCACCAGTCGGGCCCCACCTATTTGTCTCAAAGGTTTGGAAGATATACTCCCTCCCGCTCACTCAGATCTTCTAACCTAAACCTATTGGTGGTCCCCAGGTTCAGACTCACTACAAAAGGAGGAAAAACCCTGGGAGTGTTGGGAGCCAGAGCCTGGAACAAACTCCCAGCCCAGATGTGTCTGATCCCCTCAGAGAACCTGTTTCGAAAGGCCCTCAAAACCTGGATTTTTAATGCCTCTGACACCCTATGTCTAGCGCTAATCTAACCCTAACTCCTCACAAACTCTTGTCAGATCCACTAATTTCTCCCCTCTCCGTGTTTTGTGTTACCTCCCATTCTTCTCCTCTGGGACACGTTTATGACTAGCGCCAAGATGCTCCATGGAGTGTAAGTCGCGCTTTATAAAAACCACATCATATCATATCATATCAAGAAGAGTGTGGGGAAAAAAAACAAAGAGGAGGACTAAGAGGAAAGAACAATCAGTTCAAAAATACAATTGCTTTAAAGCATGAAGTGCTTTTCCACACATTTACATTTAAATAACCCATATTAGAACATAAAAAATATCTACAGAGGAGACAGTGTACATTGAATTTTAGACTCTTCATTGGTACCTACATGTTGGTACTTACATCACCCACACAACACAACAGCTCTATTCAGCAAGATATGTGCTCCAGTGGATTTTGAGAAATTAACTTTCAAAAAAATATATATATCTGTGACAGCGTCCCGGTTAGCGCCCCGGTTCGCGTACCAGACGCGTAACGGAACTTCTCGAGGAGAAGCGGATTGGCTCTCCGGTGACTCTCAACATTCTAAACAGTCCGGAGCGGCCGCCATCTTGTCTCTCGGTAGGATCGAGAGACAAGAGGTGGAAATAAACGAAGGGGGAAATGAATGAAAGGGGCAAGGTAGACCCCTCCTGATCCCCTAGGATTGATGTGGGGGATATGTATATATGTATACATTTTTATATATATATATATATATATATATATATATATATATATATATATATATATATATATATATATATATATATATATATATATATATATATATATATATATATATATATATATATATATATTACCTACTGGCGATAGCCAGTAGGTATATATAGTTAGGATTTTTTCTCTATGGAACTTTTGAAAATTCTATGCCTAATAACTTTGGCGTTTGTGGACGGAATTGGCTGAAATTTTCAGGAAAATGGCACATTTTGTTTCTGAGCAGCTCCTGGAAATTTGGGGGGGGGTTGTCAAGGGGGGGCCGGGAAAAAAGGGGGGTCCCAAAACGCGTTTTTCCCATGTTAATTTCCATAGGACGGTTGGCCTCACTTTTAGCCCGAACGGCTGAATGGATTTCCACGAAACTTGGCAAAATTGTAGGGACTGTTAGCCCGATGTGCCTTTGCTAGGTCTCAATATATGTGCTTCATTGGATTTTGAGAAATTAACGTTTAAAACAAGATATATATCTG